>NC_140952.1:2545000-3745000 GCF_014529385.1 Adiantum capillus-veneris | reverse complement strand
CTACTTGCACCAGATTGAACCTGCTGATCTCCGGGAACTCTTGGAATAGCCAAAGCTAGACCAAAAGCGTCAAGTTAAAGTTCCAAATCTGAGGAGTATGTGCTAGGTCCTCCTCCTCCATCCACTCGCATTCAATCCCGGATAGTTCTTGACTCAGAACTGTAGTCCACTTTACCTTTCTCTTTCCTTTCTTGGTGAGTCAATATCTGTCCTAGAACGAGTATCTCTTCGCTCTCTTTCCCTTCATGTTACTCCTCAGGCTCCCCGTCGATTAGCACCTCACCCTCGAAATTTTTCAATTGACTGACATGAAAAGCATTTTAAATCTTCCAAGTTTTTGGCAATTTTAGTCTGAAGGATACATTATTTATGATTTTATTTTCTCTTGAATGTGGAAAGTGCCATAATCATTCTTAGCTTTGGAAACAGTCGCTCCTTTCCTTAGGCATGCCTTCTCAAACCGTAAGAGCTCCCAATCATCTTCCTTCAGCTGCAAGTCGTGTCGAATCTTGTTGGCTGCCCTCTTATGCCGTGTTTGAAACTTCTCAAGAGCCTTGTGCACCTTGGCAAAACCAGTATCTAGATCTAGATCATACTGATCTGCTTCAAAAATCTTATCCTGGGTCTGGGGAATTCTCTGATCTACCAATTGATTTCCTTTTTCCTTTCTTTCCTTGTGCCCTGGAACCTGTGGGTAGCGTCTTTCGCTTCCCCTGTCCATTGGCACGTCAGTATCAATCATCGGAACCCTAAGATGCATTATCATCTGATTCCCTTTCTCTGGAATCCTTTGATGAACTTGCATCTGGTTCCCTTAGTTCGTCGGAACCGTCTGATTCTCTAGAATCCTGTGATGAGCTGTCATCGGGTTCCCCTAATTCATTCTTTTCAATCTGGTGGACTCTTGCCTTGTTGAGGTGGATACTATCTTCTGGTTCAGATAATATTCTCGAATCTCTTTTGGCAAACCACAACAAAACCGCTCAATCTGGTCTTTCAAAGTAATCTTCCGAAACGAAGACATTGGCAAATAAGTATCCCTAAACCTCTGGCAGCAGTCATCCAATATATCGTTCTCAATCATTTTCAAGTGATGCCAAGCCGTGATGACATTTGTTGCATATTCATATGCTATCCAAGTTGACGTGAAAACTGTCTTGAATTTTAATAACATCGCAGTTGCTTCTTTGCGTAACAATAGAGTAGACCACCATGTCTGTACAATTTCTTTCAAGTAAGATGCCGCCTTTCGCACCCTGGAATGTTTTGAGAACCGTCCTCCAGAGAAGGCGACGTCAAACTGTTATACAAACTCAAGGGCTTGATGGGTGTCCTGGTAGTCTAAAAACGTCTAAAATTTGACGACTGACTCCCTTCCTTGAACTCCTTGATTTTCTTGTTGATTTGGTCATTGTCAAAAGAGGACGAACTTTGCTCCTCTAAATGGCTAGATGGCCTTCTATGCCTTCTAGACTTTTTTTTTTTTTCAAAAATTTACTTTAAAAGAATCTTGTCTTTGGTGCTTAAAAATTGAGGAACCTTCTTAGCACCCTCGAGTACTTCAAATGGCGCCGTCCGCGTGCGTTGTTATAGGCAAACTCCACCAAGGGCAAATACTTTTCCCATCAAGTCTTCTGATTTGAAATATAAGACTTCAACAAATTCAATTTCATTGAATTGGCTATCTCAAATTGCCCATCTGTCTGCGGGTGGAACGGGGACGAGAATTGCAACTGCGTGCCAACGTTCTCCCAGATTGCCCTCCAAAATAATTTAGTAAACCGGGGATCTCTGTCCAAATCAATGGACTCAAGCATGTTATATATATTCAGAAAATTTGTGAGACTAAAAGTTTCGCCAAATATCGGGCTTCAGTGTCTTCTTTACCTGAATGAAGTGGGCCTGTTTACTGAATCTGTTGATGATTGTCCAAATGCCATCGTTCCCACTTTGAGTCTTGGGGAGATAAAAAATGAAAACCATAGCAAGGCTTTCCCAGGGGTGGGTGGGAATGGGTAAAGGCTGTAAGAGTCCATGTGCCGTATGATGTCAAAGCTTGACCTTTTAGCATACTAAACAACTGCGAACAAAGTCATCCACATCGTTTTTGAGTCTCGGCCAATAGAAGTAACGCTCCATACCCTTCAAGGTGGTATTTATGCCGCGGTGGGCTGTAAAAGGTGGACAATGGCACTTTGTCAAAACCTTTTCCCTCAAGGGCTGTGTAACACACAACATCGTTTTCCGCATCAAATAGCCATCCCGTATGGAATAGCCTGAAATTGTCTCCCCATCGTGTATCCTAGCAAAAATATCAACAAAGTCCGTATCCGTGGCGTACTGATCAACCATATCCTCGAAGCTTCTGTGATGAATCGCGGCCTCTGCCTGTGGCCTTTAGCCTATCCAGCATAATTCCAAGTCGAGCGGCCAATGAAGTTGGCCTTGGCTCCTCCATCAAAGAAAATGAAGGCTTCCTGATCGTTCACTTTGCCCCATGTGTGGCAAAGTTTTGTGCTTTCGTTCATTTGATTGGGTGTGTCTCCACGCAATGTGGTACCAATCCTGCTTTGATCTTTCCTTTTTAGCCCTTGGTTGCTACTCTGTAACTTTCTGGCTTATCTTCTGGTGGTCCTCGTCACAAATTGATGACGTGGCATGACCACCCGTTGGCACACTTGATGACGTGGCAGAGAGCTGTACGAATAGGCTGACAATAGTACGGATTTCCGAGTTTTGCGTTGACATGTTGATGTGGCAGATTTTACGGTTTTCCACGTCGCACACTGGCTGTTGACTTGGATACTATGGCCCTTTCCTAATTCAAGAGAAGATAAATGATGTATCCTTTAGATTGAAGTTACCAGATACTTTGTAAGGTGTAGCGGAAGTGAATGTTGAACTTTGCTCAATGGAGTGCTCCGGATTGTGCTCAAGGGTTCCTTTTACTTACGGAAGGGAGAGCCTTCCGTTCCTTTAGTGAGAAAGTGCAATGAACACTACTTTCTCACAAACAAAGTGGTGAACAGTGTGAATGAAGGTGCTGAGACTGAGAGATAGAGAGAGAAGAATACGACACCGGAATGTTGTCAAACCCTCCTCCGAAGGCCCCACTCTCTATGGCAAGGGCTGTGTGGGATTGCACAAATCTCTACAATGCTTTGGACTTACCGACGATGTCGACGACAATGAGGACTACGACGAGATGGGCTAAAATTTGAAAACGCTAAGGGTTGAAATCTGCAAATCTTTATATGCTGAATTCTGACTCTATGTGGGTGATGACGATGCGACGATGACGCACTGAAAACGTAGGTACTGAAATCTGCGTTTTCCGGGCTGAATCTACAAACTTCGGTGGATCTGACCGTGCAGCGAGGATCTGCTGCGGGAAGGTGAGATCTGTGAGGTTTGGGACTGCTACTGCGGTGTCTTGATGGTGAAAACTGAAAACGTTGGTTTAACTGATGAGTCTATCGCGGTATATCTGCAAAATGCCGAGGTTGGTCTGCAAATAAAAAACGCTAGGATTGAATGCTGTCCAGATGCAAAAACGCTAGGTGTCTTGCTGTGGTCTGCTAACGCCAGGTAGATCTGCAAGTTGCAAAACATTGGTTGATTTGCAACTGTTAAAAAACGCTGGCTGATCTTTGGTCTGTGGCTGAAAACGCAAGGTTGACTGTCGGGGGGGGGGGGGGGGGGGAGTGAGTCCTGCTGAGAAGGTGCCTGCTGAACACTTGGTTCCTATTGCCCCTTCTGCCTAAAAGTGCTAGCTCTAGGTTTCTTATGTACTTGCTTATCAAAATTGCCCTACCCAATTTTCCAACAAAAGTCACTTAAAACTAATAAGTGAAAATTGGCTAAAATAGGGAAAATAGGTTCATGCACTGTAAAAATGCTCCTGATGGTAATCTGATGATCATGCTGTCTCAACCAAAGGATATGCATCTACTCTAAGTGCCTGGACATGCACGGTCTGCGAACAGACTTACAAAAGTGCCAGAACACTTCCTAAGCTAGGCTGACTGAACTGAACTGAACCCTTGTCATGAAGTAGCTTGTCCATGTACACATAGGATATGCACGTGACATCCCCTCCTTTTCAAAGTGAGGTATTGGTACCGAACTGTATGGCATCGAGGGAGATCGCCAACAGCGTCTGGAATTCTGGAAAGGACTCTTTGCCGGCCCACTCTGATGCGTGGGTCATGCGATACTTGAACTTCATAAAGGTCTGCAACGCTTGCTTCTTTGGACCGCGCCGAAAGCAACAAAGTCATCTGGGGCTGCTTCAATGTTTCAACTTTGTCTTAGTCATGCGTCTACCTTCTTAAAGAATCTCCGAGGACGAAAATTCCTAAAACCACTTCCAACAGAAACATGAACATACCCATTCCATGTAAAGTGACTGGAAAAATTTTAGTCTTCTTGAAAGACTGTGCATGCAATGTAGATGAACATAGAAACGGAGTGCCAAACCGTTCATCAATCACACGCAAACAATGGATTCGAAACTTGTCTTTTTGATCTAAATCAATCAACTGCGGCAAATCACAATGGAAATGCAGATGCTTGATGCTCAATCCTTCTTGTGATCTTTTTGATACTGTGTCATGCCAAGGAAGAGACATGGAATGTGAATTCCTTGGATGCAAACATTTCATCTTTTCATGCGTAATCCGCATACATCCGTGCTCATTCATGAGTGATTCGTGTTCATCGTATAATATGACATGCCTGTGAAAAGGGATCACATAAGGACGGCGACTAAAATACAGGAAAGCATCACGAATGAAACACTCAAACAATGCATGCTGACTAATCATTCGAACATATAGTACTTCCTGTGGGGGTTCTTTGGAACTCGACTCGAGAGCCAAGATCGATTCTTCATGATCTATCGAATCTGCAATGATGTTAGCTTCACTAGACAAAGTATCAACTAAACCATCATCCTCGTGAACAATCACATCTTTATCCTGCAAATCATCATGCTCGTGAATAATCACATCTCGATCATGCAAATCATCATGCTCGTGAATAATCACATCTCGATCATGCAAATCATTATCATGCAAGTCATGTGTATCGTGCTTTGGAGAAGAAGAGACTGAGAGTCTCCTTCTCTTGATTCTCTTCAATCTGCGCGTGCACATTAGAAAAGAGTAGGACCAACTATTGCATGTGTTTGTTTGTCTGCGCTTCACGCTCTAAACGTCTTTCTTTGCGCTCGCGATCCAATTCGGCTATTCTTTCTTTGCGCTCGCAATCCAATTCTGCGTTTCTTTTTGTGGCCACCAAGCTCACTTGCTCGCACTCACGCTCTATGGCTGCCATTCTTTCTTCGTGCCACAGTTCTTGTTGTCTACTTCGTCGTACCATCATGTCCATCATCACTTGACCAAAGCCTCCATAGGAGTTGGTGCAAACCTTGGCGTAGATGGGGAAGGGGGAGGGTCAGAAAAACCTCTTGGTATTCTTCTTCGCCATTGCCATGCTCATCACCTCTATGCAAAGTATCCATTCCACTTCGGGTAATGACCATACACTGAAGTCTTGGGTTCTTAAGTTTATGAGGAACTTCGGTTCTTGTGGGTCTTGGGTTCTTGGGTTCTGAGGTTCTGGAGTCTTGAGGTTCTTCTTTAGCTTGCAATCTGTGCTAGAGAAGGACCTTCTCTTACCTGACCTCGGGCGCACCCCTTGGCGGCCTTGCGCTCACACCAAGGTTGCTTTTTTCCACCTCACGTCGATTGGCCGGCCGCTAAGTGCACGGTCTGCTCTTAATGAGTGAAAAGAGGCACAAGGGGAGGCTGGACAAGCCCTGCTTTCTTGTGTTTCCTGTCACTCGTCAAAACACGATTAGGAATCGACACGCCCAAGTGGACTTGGGTGTAAGGTGCAGTGGAATGAATGTTTGCGCTTTGCTCAAGATGAGTGCTCTGAACTGTGCTCAAGGTTCCTTTTGTTCTTATGGAAGGTAGAGCCTTCCGTTCTTAATGAGAGAGTGCTATGATCCCGCAAACAAAGTGAATGGACACTGTGCGTGCAAGTGAATGAGACTGAGAGATAGAGAGAGAAGAGAGATACGACACGAGAGACGTTGTAAAACCCTCCTCCGAAGGCCCCACTCTCGTCGGCGAGAGTGGTCTACTTATGATTGCACAATCTGGTACAATGGTGATGCATGAGACTGATGCAAGTCTGCCCAACCATATGGCCTCTTTAGAAGCCTTAGTGGCTGAAGTATATTCAGCCTCAGTAGTACTCAATGCCACAATTTTCTGCAGTCGTGAACACCAAGAGACAGCACCACCAGCAATAGCAAACACATAGCCACTAGTGGACTTCCTGGTATCCAAGTCACCTGCCAAATCTGCATCACAATAGCTCTACAACTTCAGGTCACTTTTTCCATAGCATATACACCTAGATTGTGTACTTGACAAGTATCTCAGAATGCATTTCACAGCTTCCCAATGTGCTTTGCCGGGATTGGACATGTATCTACTAACAACTCCCACCGCATGGGCAATGTCAGGACGAGTGGCAACCATAGCATACATAAGAGAACCACAAGCTGATGCATAAGGGATTCCCTTCATAGCATTCACTGCCACGTCATCCTTTGGGCAATCGGCTTTGCTAAGTTTTGTGTGTGGAGGTAAAGGTACTCCAAGTGACTTAGCTTCAGCCATGTTAAACCTATCAAGTACTTTAGCAATGTACTTTTCTTGAGATAAGAAGAGCAATTTCAACTTTCTATCTCTCTTGATTCTCATGCCCAAGATGTGCTCAACATCACCTAAATCCTTCATTGCAAAAGCTGAATTCAGCTGACGTTTAAGAGCATCAATGGTAGACTTATGCTTCCCAGCAATCAACATATCATCTACATATAGCAGAAGGATTATAGGACTTCCATCATTATCCTTCTTTGGATACAAACAATGGTCTGAATGGCTGCGTTTAAAGCCTTGAGACAGCGTAAAAGTATCAAACTTTTTGTACCACTGACGTGATGACTGCCTCAAACCATACAGTGCCCTTTTAGTTTGCATACAAGTTCCTTTCTATCAAGAACTACAAAACCCTCAGGTTGCTTCATGTAGATATCTTCATCAATGTCACCATGAAGAAAAGCTGTTTTTACATCCATTTGATTCAATTCTAAGTCAAGCACTGCAGCGAGAGCAAAAAGGACACGGAATGTCATAAGCTTTACAACAGGGGAAAAGATCTCTTGAAAGTCAATCCCCTCTTTCTGTGCATACCCTTTGGCAACTAACCTTGCTTTATACTTGGGCTTTCCATTAACACATTTGACCTTGTAAACCCATTTGTTAGGAAGAGCCTTTCTTCCTTTAGGCAATGGCACAAGATCCCAAGTATTGTTTGCATGCAAGGATTTCATTTCCTCTTACATTGCAAGCTCCCACTTACTGCTTGACTCACATGTCTTTGCCTCTTTATACGTAAGAGGCTCTCCCTCATCTGTCAACATAACATGATGCAAAGAGGGGTCAAAGCGCTGTATCAATCTTTTGACACGAGTAGACCTGCATACCCAATGATCTACATTCTCAGGCACAGGTTCTACATCAAGAGGCAACTCATTTTCAACATGCTCATGCTGTTGAAAATCATTTTCAGCCATGACAGGCGGCTGTCCATCCTCATTTGGAGCATCTAAATCATGTCCTACCTCTTCTGGCTCAAGGTTAACTGGTTGATTATCAATTTCAGCTTGTGGTAATGCATCCTGAGGCTCTTTTTCAACATCAATAGGTGGCAAGAGAGGCTGAAATTTGACCGATTTCTTGTCAATTTCATGAGATGTAGCATTTTTCAGCAATTTAGACTCATTGAACACTACATCTTGGCTGCGTACAACCCTCTTAAACTGAGGCAACCATATCCTGTAGCCCATTGAACCCTCTTCCCCATAACCTAGGAAGAGTCCTTGGATGGACTTGGCATCTAGCTTTGTCCTCAAGTCATTACGAACATGGACAAAAGCCTCGCAGCCAAACACTCTCAAATGATCATAAGAGGCAGGTTTGCCAGACCAAACCTCCTCTGGAATGTCATTTTTCAGCGTACTGTTAGGAGAGCGATTGCATACATGAACTGCAGTTTTCAGAGCCTCTTCCCAAAACCCACGAGGGAGATTAGCCGTGGACAACATGCAACGCACTCTCTCACATAAAGTACGGTTATACCTCTCAGCCACACCATAAGAAGATGGATTATAAGGGGCTATCAACTCCCTTTTAATCCCATATTCTTCGCAATAACGCTGAAATTCAGCAGACGTGTACTCCCCCCCCATTGTCAGATCTCAGACATTTAAGCTTACTACCCTTTTGCGTGGTCACAAAAGCATGAAACCTCTTAAATGCATTAAATGTCTCACTCTTATTCTTTAACAAATATGCCCAGCCTTTCCTAGTGCAATCATCAATGAATGTAACAAAGTATGATGCACCACCAAAAGACTTAACAGGCATTGAACATACATCGGAGTGAATTAAATCAAGAGCATTAGCTTTGCGCGAGACACTAGAATAATAAGAAGACTTCTTTTTGTTTACCATACAAACAGTCATTACAAAAATCTAACTCGGTGCCCTTTACATCAACCCTCTTCAAAGAGGAGAGCACATCAAGTCCCTTCTGGCTCATATGGCCAAGTCTTTTGTGCCACAACTCCAAATGAGAAGCAACTTCGGCCACTGCAAGAAACTTGCCAGGCAAAGCTTTGCCATGTAAATAGTACAATGTACCACTCTTGCATCCCTTGACAATGAGCATTGATCCCTTAAGCAACTTCCATGAACCCCCAACAAAAATGGTTGTATAACCCTGTGCATCCATCTGGCCAACAGACAATAGACTCTTCTTGATGCCTGGTACATACCTTTACATCTTTAAGCATAAACTCTTGGCCATTGTTTAATGCCAAGCGCACAGTGCCCATTCCCTCAATGTCACAAGCATGGTTATCCCCAAGGTAAACCTTGCCATACTTGTCTGCATGATAAGAAGCAAAAAATTCCACAGATGGAGTCACGTGAAATGAGGCACCCGAATCTACTATCCAAGATTGTGTAAGGCCATCATTTGCACTTAGCAATGCATCAATGACATCTCTACGTGAGATAAGCATGTCTTCTGCATTTGCTACAACAAAATCTGAGGGGCATGAAGCTGCAACCATGATCTCCTCATTGTCGGATAACTCTGTGATAACCACACTAGAGGATACATTGACAGTCTCCGAATCCTTGGAGGAGGTACCTGCTGATTTTTCCCCTTTCTTATCCTCTGTCTTCTTCTTCTCCTGTGATTCCTTCTTTCTTTCCTGCTCTTTCTTGAAATACCTGCAATCTGGGTTCTTATGGCCTTTTCTGCCACACTGATAACAAGTCACATCCTTATCCCTAGACTTGCTTTTGCTCCTGTTTTGAGTCTTGGTACCTGTATTTTGCTTATGACTTCTGCCTCTCTCATTGTAAGCAGAACTGCCACCTTCTCCACCACTAGACTTGCGTCTAATTTCCTCATTTAAGATGGAGCCTCGCACTCCATCATATGTGAGGTTGGGGCTATTACTCAAAGAAACCACAAGCGTTTCCCAAGAGTCTGGCAAAGTCATCAACAAAAATATGGCTTTCAACTTGTCATCAAAAGGTTGAAGCCAAGTATCCTGTAGCTGACTCATAACACTGGTGAAAGCACTTAAGTGCTCAGAAGTCGACTTGGCTTCGTCAAGCATCATGTTCACCAGTTTGCGCATCAAATGCACCTGATTCACAGGGGTGGCATTCTCATAAGTGGCCTCTACTTATGCCAAATTGCATATGCACTGTCCAAGCCCTTTATGTCCACCAGAATGTCATCGGTCACAACCATTTTGATGTAGGCCTTTGCCCTCTTGTTGAGCTTGGCCCAATCCTCATCCGGCATATCCTCAGG
Organism: Adiantum capillus-veneris; assembly: GCF_014529385.1. Taxonomy (NCBI): domain Eukaryota; kingdom Viridiplantae; phylum Streptophyta; class Polypodiopsida; order Polypodiales; family Pteridaceae; genus Adiantum; species Adiantum capillus-veneris. The sequence goes on along the minus strand of NC_140952.1, from coordinate 3,735,025 downwards.
CTTTACAACCAAAAGGGCGTCCTCACAATCCTTGAGGAACAAAATCCCCTGCATCCTGTCCTGCCATAGGTCGAAACCTGTACCGTCAAATCGCTTGATTTCCATCAAGCTCTTGGCATCGGACGATGAGGAAGTAGAGGCCAATTGCACGGATAAAAATGCAGCAGAAAGTGTCTGCACAAAATCTGAAAATTTCCAGTGATCACAATATACAGCACGTTGCATACAATGTGCTAAAAATTTCAGCAATTAATAAGTATCCCCAATGCGTACTTCTATAAACCCACAAAAGGCATACATAAACCTCAATTTGTGTAGATAAAAACAGTCCAATTCTGAATTTTCTGCAAATTTACTGTTTTGGCGCATCAATTTGCATCAAATGGACCTATTTTGAGTGAAAAAAGCAAGGGGCATTCACGGGAATCGATTTAGAACACCCGCGTTTGGCTGTTTTGACCTGTAATTTTTTGGTTTTTACCTGTTTTGACCTAATTTCACCCTGTTTTAGGCTGTTTTGGAAACCCTAATCACCCTAGGTGACACCGGAAGCAAGGGGCTTCACGATGAAAGCGGAAATTTGACGCGAGAGAAGCCTTTCGCCTGCTGTGTGGCCACCTGCGCAAAGCTTCTGAAACCCTAATCTGGCTCTGATACCAGTTGATGAGCGCGCGGCGGTGTGTGCAAGTGATAGAGCACGCGAAGATGTGCAGGCTTTGAGGCTTGAAGCGGAGGCACTGTGCTGCAGAAGGGAAGCGCTAGCAGAACGAAGAGGGAGAGAGAGAGAGCTCACATTTTTGGGGAAAACTCAATAAGTGAGTTTTGGGTTTTCCCACTTTTAGTATAAGTGACCTTTAAAAAATGTGTCCAGGTTCTAGTATAAAAATGTACAAAAAAGGGGTTAATTAGGCCTTTAACCCAACAGAATCTGCTACTCTTTTATTGCTGAAAATCACCAGGCTGAAGATTGCAAAGGTTGAGATTTGCAAACGCTGGGATCTTCAGAAAACGCTAGGGTTGAAGGCTTTCCAAAAACGCTAGCTGAGCTTGTGCTGTCGATAGATGCTAATGCAAAACGCTAGGCAAGGGAAGGTACTGTGGCTTGTGTCTGATGAAACCGCCAAGGCTGATGCACTCCAGAAACGCTAGGTGGCTGATGGTCTTTGCTTAAGAGGAATCCCACCAAGGTCTTGTTGGAGAAGTTGCCTGCTGAGCTTGGCTCCTGTTGCCTCTGCTGCCATATAGTGCTAGTCTAGGTTTGCTTATATACAAACTTACTCAATTTGCCCTACCTACTTTCCAACAAAAGTCATTTAAAAATAATAAGTGAAAAATGTTAAAAATAGGTAAAATAAGCTAAATGCACTGAAAAATTCCCCTGAAGGATTCTGATGGGAATGCTTATGATCATGCTGTGTGCAACCAGAGGATATGCATCTACACTAAGTGACTGGGCATGCACGTTCTACGAATAGACTCACAAAAGTGCCAGATCACTTCTAATCTAGACTCACTGGATTGACTGAACCCTGATCATGCTGTAGCTTGTCCACGGACACATAGGGTTGGATGTGTCACGTGACATTGGGTTACGTGCGACCGCAACAAGCAAAAAAATACTTTCTTGTGGTTCTATCATTGAGTGATACACAACACTGCCAAAGCTCTGATACCAATTAAGGTTTTTATTGAATGAATGTTGAACTTTGCTCAAGATGAGTAATCCGAACTGTGCTCAAGGGCTCCTTTTACTTACAGAAGGGGGAGCCTTCCGTTCCTTTAGTGAGAGAGTGCAATGAACACAAACAAAGTGGTGAACACTGTGAATGAAGGTGCTGAGACTGAGAGATAGAGAGAGAAGAATACGACATCAGAATGTTGTCAAACCCTCCTCCGAAGGCCCCACTCTCTATTGTGAGAGCGGTCTACTATTGATTGCACAAATCTCTACAATGCTTTGGATTTGCCGACGATGTCGACGACGACGAGTCGGGCTGAAATCTGAAAACGGTAAGGGCTGAAATCTGCAAATCTTTATCTGCTGAATTCTGACTCTATGTCGGTGATGACGGCGACGACGATGATGCGACGACGACGCGCTGAAAACGCAGATGCTGAAATTTGCGTTTCCCGGGCTGAATCTTCAAACTTCGGTGTATTTGACCGTGTGGCGAGGATCTACTGCGGGAAGGTGAGATCTGCGAGGTTTGGGACTTCCACTGCGGTGTCTTGATGGTGAAAACTGAAATGCTGGTCTAACTGATGATTCTGTCGCAGTAGATCTGCAAAATGCCGATGCTAATCTGCAAATAAAAACGCTAGGGCTGAATGCTGTCCAGATGTAAAAACACTAGGTGTCTTGCTTTGGTTGTTAACGCTAGGCAGATCTTCAAGTTGCAAAACGCTCGCTGATCTGCAACTGTTCAAAAACGCTGGCTGATCTTTGGTCTGTGGCTGAAAACGCAAGGTTGACTGCCCGGGGGGGGGGGGGGGAGTCCTGTCGAGAAGGTGCTTGCTGAACACTTGGTTCCTGTTGCCCCTTCTGCCTAAAAGCGCTAGCGCTAAGTTTCTTATGTACTTGCTTATCAAAATTGTCCTACCCAGTTTCCCAACAAAAGTCACTTAAAAGTTAAAACTAATAAGTGAAAATTGGCTAAAATAGGGAAAATAGGTCTATGCACTGTAGAAATGCTCCTGATGGTAATCTGATGATCATGTTGTGTCAACCAGAGGATATGCATCTACTCTAAGTGCTTGGACATGCACGGTCTGCGAACAGACTCACAAAAGTGCCAGAACACTTCCTAAGCTAGGCTGATTGAACTGAACCCTTGTCATGAAGTAGATTGTCCACGTACACATTGGGTTAGATGTGCACCTGACATACTTGGAAAATTCACAATGTATTTCATGTGAGGCTGTTGAGACCTTTCAAAGGTGAGGTGCCAGTGGACAGGGAGTCAGAGGAGCAACCTGAGGTGGAAGAGATAGGGGAAATTCTTATTCCAGAACAAATCTTGGCTCACAAGGAAAGGAAATTTTTATTCCAAAACAAATCTTGGCTCACAAGGAAAGGAAAGTGAAAGGGAAGGTGATACGTTGGTATTTAGTCACAAGTTTAAGAACTATCCGGCATTGGATGCGAAATGGATGGAGGAGGACCTAGCAGATACTTCTTGGATTTCATAGCTTTACCTTGAGGCTTTTGGTTTAGCTTCGACTATTCCAAGAGCAATTGTCAACGGGTTGAATCTGGTGCGGTGTGGGTTGCACAAGAGGGGAGTTACTCCGCTTCTTTGTTTCAGATTACCCATATGGAATAAAGTCACTGATTTTTTTTGAGACTTCAGGGATATTGAGGGGCTGACAGTATTTTGCTGTGTGACTTTATGAAAAGAAGTACTTTGAAATAGGAATTTCTAAAATGAATGTGTTATATGTGCTCTCTCATGTGTGTAGTGTTTGAGTGCATGTCTGAAAGACGAAATGACTGCAACATTTTGGTCTTGCACACTTGAGGGGTGATGTGGATATGATAGGAACAAGATTTAGTCAATCAAGACATCCACTAGAGATCAGTGAGATCTGGATGTGATTGCTAAATACGTTACGAGATCATGATTCTCATCTAAGATCTTGACAGGGATAGTGATGTGAATGTCGTGAATGTTGAGTGGCTGTCGTCTTCGTGCAAGTACTTGATATGTGTTGTCTAGTGCATCAATACTTAGAGTCAGTGTCCATTTTACTGGTTTTTGGCTTATGTTGGTTATGTTGATTACAATTCTTTCAAGAGGAGGGTATGTCACAAAGTGATGACGTGGCATGACCTAAAGGACGGACTCCGGACAAAGAGGGGTCAGAACCCTACTGAAAGATGCTGAAAAAGTTGATCCAACTTGCAAAACCTATCAGAGAGGCCTAAAATTAAAGGTCATCAATTTTATAAGTTGTTCTAACTTATGGGGCCCTGTGCGATGGGGCCTAAGGGACACAAGGCTAAAACGTGGCATGGAGGGTTGATGACGTGGCAACTGTACGGATGCTTGCGAATTTTGTTGATGACGTGGCAAGCCGCATGGATCTCCGCGATATACGTTGCTGACGTGGCACCTGTACAGATTTTTGCAAATTGCGTTGGTTGCCCCTAGCGCTAGCTTTTGGGCCAAGATGCTTTTAGACTTGAAGCTTTTCATGTGTATAGCTTTTATCGCCCAGGGCCTATAAATTGAGTGCCAAGGCCTCAGTCTCAGGCAAATGAGGTTGGGAGCATTGCTGAGAAGAGGACCCTCGGACATTGTACTTTGTGAAGCATTAATTATAAGAAATATGGAAAGGGTGGCTAGTCTTTGGGGCGAGTCTCTCTGGGCGCGGAACTACGCCGTGCCGTGTCGTCTCTCTCTTAGTTTTGTTTAGTTCTTTCAGTTTTCTCACGTGTATTGTGGTAGATCCTCAACCCAAGTCTGCTGCACTTCTTCCCCCTCTATCACACAGAACCTGCACTCACAATATCACTCTCTCGTATCTCTCTAGTCTATTGCACAACTCTCTCATGAAATAAAAGGAAACTTGAGTAGCATTGAGAACTCATCTTGAGTTATCGCCACAAATCACTCAGCTGCATATTACATTGGTGTTAGAGCTCTTTGGTAGTGTTCGGTATCATCACTCAAGAAAAGCACTTAAAAACCTTTCTTAGTTTTTTTATCAAAGAAGTTATGTGTGAGGTAACTTAAAAAATTAGGGCTTGTCCAGCCTCCCCTCGTTCCTCTTTTCCACTCGTTGATAGTAGACCTTGCACATTGCGGAAGGCCAATCGACTTGAGGAGGGAAAAAGCAAGTGAGCGCCATGCCACTAAGAGGTGCACATGTAGGAAGGAGTTGAGCTTGTACACTCCAAGCCAAAGATTGAATGCAACACATGTGAGCGAAACTGAAACAACTAAATAAAACTAAGAGAGTTGAAACTGCACCTTGGAGTTCTGCGCCTAGAAGCACATGCCCCAAAGACTGGCGTCCCTTCTCTGTATTTTCTTTATTTATTAAGCTTCCACAAAGTACGAAGTTCGAAGGTCCTCTCTCTCTGGCAAGCTTCAAGCTAATCTGCCGGCAGAAGAGGCCATGGCACTCTTTTAAAGGCCTTTGACCATGCCCAGTACTTACGTGAAAAGCATAGGTTCTATGTCACGTGCGCACAGCACTTGGGCTACGTGGACATGCTTTTGCTACAGTCTAGCGTCAGTCTTAGCTTAGAACCTAGCCTGGCACCTTTGTGAGCCTCTTGCAGGACGTGCATGATCAGGCATGTCCTAGTTGCATACCCTCACTTGCACAGTTAAGTCACTTAAGCATATAGACATATGAACAGTCACTTAAGTCATTTATTGATAAGTGACTTTGACATGACATTTATTAAAAGTAGGGTAGGGCAAATGGCTAAAGGACCTATAAAGAAACCCTTTGAGCGCCAATAGAAGGCAGAGGAGCAGTAGAAGAGCCTCTCAGTAGTACTAGCGCTTGGCCAACCATCAACCAACGTTTTCTCCAGCAGCCATCAGCATTTTCAGCCCTATGATCGCCATCAGATTTCAGCCCTCAGCGTTTTCAGCATAGCCTCGTTGCGGCTGTAGTCCTTGCCGCAATACCACCAGCGTTTTCAGATTTCAGCCATCATTCTCCTCATTGTTTTCAGTTTTCAGCCCATCGTCGTCCTCGGCGATAGTAGATCAGCCCATAGATTGTCTTCTTCGTCGTCGTCGTCGTCGCAGTACCAAGTTTCTCCAGCAATACCCATTAACACCTCAGCAACACCACAACACAAGTACCCCTCCTCCTCCTCGTCGTCCTCGTCGTCGACATAGTACCCCAGCATCTAGCACCCCTTGTGTTTTGGCTTGGCTCTTGCCTACATCAACATAGGGATCCCCAATACCCACAGTACCCCGCAACATCTACAGCAGTAACCATTAGCATCTTAGCATCATCAGCATTTAGCATCATTGTATCAGCATTTGTGCAAGAAATAAAGAAAGTACTTGCTCTGGCAACAGAGCAAGGGGGCCCTTGACGGTTTGGGACCGGCATTCGGTGTCGTCTCTTTTCTCTCTCTCTCTCTGTTGTGTATCTTTCTTTCATTCAGTTTAGTTTAGTTCTTTCAAGTGAAGTAAAGTGTCCCTTGTGTTTGTGTGGAGTACTAGATCCGAGCAACATCCTTAAACACTTGCTGTCTCGCAGGTAATGGAGGATTTCAAATTGATTCCCTCCCATTCTTTTTTTTCTTTGAATTATTGTTTACTTACATTTCTGATGTAATCCTCTTCTGGCAACGATAATTGCAGACTTTCTTACCGTTGCACCTGACGTTGGTATCAGAGCTCTGTGCGCGTTGCACTTGGCATTGGTATCAGAGCTCTGTGCGTGCTTCGACTTCGCGAACTCAAGGGAAGAACCGCAAGCAGAACTAAGAACCCAACGAACCTCTCTCTGTTTTTTTCCCCCTCTCAAAGAATCTTCGTGCACCTATCCCGGACTTATTGACCACTCCCACCCTTAGTCCATCATGTATTGGACGCACATAGTTGCCACGGAGTTTCGAAACGTTTCGTTTGAAACGAGTTTCAGAAGTTTCGAAACAGTTACGTCCGAGAAAGAAACGCCAAATTAGAAGTTTCGTGCAAACTAAAGAAATGTATGTAAGTTTAAGTGGTATAAGCTGAGATCTATGTTTTAAGCATTACCTTACAATTACAATACAACAAACTGGCAAGAGGTGGATTCGTGTTGGGGTTTCCTTCCCATGTAGAGACCGTGTCAGTGGTCTCATGTGCTGGAACAATTGGTAGTGTGAGTAGCAGTCGTAGTTGTGTGTACCTCGGGTCTATCAAGTTGGCATGTTAGTTCTATGCTGGACCACCCTTGGTCACTTGTATGAGCAGCTTCTTGTTAGCATGGAGAGCCTTTCCCATCTCTCTCTCTCTCTCTCAAATTTTCTGTCTCTTTCTACCTCAGCAATCTCTCTTCTCCACAGGTGTGTGTTGTTCATGTGTTTGGCATTGCAGGTGTTTTAGATCGGAGTCGAGGTGCCCACCGGATCATGAGCCAATTCTTGTCTTCATTGCACCTTCCGCTGTTACAGACTTGGACACCCCAAGTCGGAGATCGGGCGCGACACACGAGAGAATCACTTACAATACTTCACAATTTTATCACACTTTTAAAACAGAGTCGACAGGGCCGGACATAGTTCCGTGCCTAGAGGTATTGACCCCAAAATCTGGCGCCCCTTCCGATATTAATTTTTATATCAATGCTTGAGCAAAGTCACAACTTCCACGGGCCCTCTATGCTCAATTGCGCGTCAGCACACTGAGGGAAAGTGTCACGAGGACGTGGCAACTGCTAACCTTAGTTGTTGATTTCTTTCCAATGATTTTTGTTTAATTTTTGAATCTCTCTTTTTGAAGTTGCAAATGGTCGGACATTGTATGGCCAATGTGAATGGTAGTTTCACCCGCAGAAGGAAAGTTGGTCGGCATTGGAACTCGTAAAGTAAAAGGAAGTCTAGGCTCAGTTCAAGATCATGTAGGTCCCCTCGTCGCGCTTAGCAAGTTGGTGGATTCTAGGAAGTGAACTCAATGAAGGTACAATGTCAAGGTGGGATCACCAACAGAAAGTATTCGACAGTTGGGCCACATTTTATTTCTGGATCCGGTCCCAGTGGGCATTGATGGTCAGATGACCAATGGGAGTCCAACAAAAGCATCTCCTAAAATTTAGGGACCTGCTATTTTGGGCCATGAAATCTGTTTGCACCGTTAGCTTCAGAATGACAAGGGGAACATTTTGTTACTCTGCTGCAAAGCCAATTGATGCATCAGTTAAGAGATGCTTAAGGAGGAAGCCCAATGCGGGGAAATTGCATGCATGAGTGCCAAGTAGCACTTTTTGGTCAATTTACCAAGTTTGGGAGAACATAACTCGTAACTGACTTTTTGGAGTAGTTTTGGAGGTTGATAATTGTGATTTTCAGCCATTTCTCTCCATTTTTGAGCTTCCCATGACTTTACCTAGGACCAAGGAGCTCATTTTCAGCATTAGAAGGCATCAGATGCGTGTTTACAAGCTGTTTTGCCGCGTTTTCAGCGATACGCAGGTTTTGGCAGCCATGGAATTCTTTCCCTTTGGCATCTATTTGTTCACATATGCATTACAGGTCAAGGATAGAAGAGGGGGTGCTCGATTTATGCTGGGGGGATGCTTCATTGAGAACCTGTCACAGGTTAAGAACTATGGAGTGCTTTCTTTCCCTCTCATGCATAGTGTGGTGCTAGGAGTGATGCCCTGCACACCACACATTGCTCTCTCTCCCCCCTACGTGCAGTTATGTGATGCCCCATAAGAGGGCTCTTCATTTGACTGATGTACAATTGTGTGGATTCATGCTTTTGTGTTGAGGTAAGAGCCTCCTTGAGCAAGAACAGGGATAGCTAACTGCTACTCTAAAGCAGGCACCGGTGAGGGTCATAACCTTACCGTACAGGTGCGTTTTCAGCGCTGTGTATGCACTGTAAATTGACTGTTTTTTAGCCATGCGGATGCCAGAACCTTTGGGAATGGTGTCCCACTAGCAGAGGACAGTTAGGGGACTGTTTGGGGCTGAAACAAGGCAAAAACCAGTAAATACAGCGTGCTGAATTTACTGTTTTTGGGCAGGAATCAACGGGTTTATGCCAATGGAAGTGAGTTCTAGGAGGGGAATTGGTCTCTCGCAAGTTTTGGGGTTGTTATGTTGCTGAAATTTTCCAAAACTAGTAGTATCTAGCGGGATACAGGTAAAGGATTCCCAGGACTCTACTTTGTAATTTACCCTCTCAAAGTATAAAGAAATAGCGAAAGGGGCGCCCATTTTGGGGCCTACAGGTTGTCGGCAACTGCTCGGGGCATTCTAGCTTTCGAGCTGTGTGCGTGCTTAAGTGTTAATTCCCGTCGCAGGGTTCCTTTGCACGTTCTCTGTGTGTGTCTAAAGTAAAGAATTTCAGGTGAAAGCCAAAGCCTACCGCCCAACGGGCAGGTTTCAAGGTTCCATTGCCGGGACATCAATCACTTTTTCCTCAAAGAGTGGGCCTCGATTGTTTTGGGTAAAGACACAGAGTACAGGAACGCGGGATTACACTATGGCCGACCAAGGGAAGGGCATTGTGGAAGAGGGTTCCTCTTCACAGGACAGACAGGAAATTCCGCACGTTCGCCCTGTCAAAAAGTGATCAAATAAGGGTTTATTTTCTGCTGCGTTTTTAGGGTTTGCAAGTATGAACCAAGATGAGATAGGGAGAGGTCTCACGGTGGTAGATTGGCCACTAGATCTTTTGCGGGAGTGATGTGGGTCTGCCAGGTGACACGGTGCTCGCCGATTCTCTGAGGCGATTGCTTGGATTCTTTGATGCATTGGTAAATCAGCTTGCAATTTGAGCTTACTTGGTTGCGGGTAGCACGCTACAGTGTTGCAGAATTATGCTCGTTTGCAGAGGCAAGAGCCTCTTGCACAGGTAAAAAGTTAAGGGACAAGTTGCTAGATTCTATTTGGTGAAGTTCAAGAACCATCCACCTATGGATGCAAAGTGGATGGAAGAGCACGAACTGTCAGAGTCACCAAATGTATTGCAGCTTTACCTTGAGGCCTTTGGGTTACAACCTGTGTATGTCCCAACCTAATGTCTGCAAAGGAGGGGTAATGATAGAGCTAGCACATCAAATGTACTCGTGGATTCAGTGCAATAGCAGTGTATAGTTTGACAAAAGTATGAAGGTCTCATTAAGTCATTTGTACACACGTTTTGACAGTCTCTCTTGCGGATACATGCAATGATAAAAGGGTGCTTACCACACAAGATCATCTATGGCATGTATTTATGGTATGCAATCTAGGACGTTTGCGATTTCGAGAGGGGGGTATGTCACGAGGACGTGGCAACTTCTAACCTTAGTTGTTGATTTCTTTCCAATGATTTTTGTTTAATTTTTGAGACCCTCTTTTTGAAGTTGCAAATGGTCGGACATTGTATGGCCAATGTGAACGGTAGTTTCACTCGCCGACGGAAAGTTGGTCGGCATTGGAACTTGTAAAGTAAAAGGATGTCGAGGCTCAATTCAAGATCATGTAGGTCCCCGTGTCGCGCTTAGCAAGTTGGTGGATACTAGTAAGTGAACTCAATGAAGGTATAATGTCAAGGTGGGATCACCAACAGAAAGTATCCGACATTTGGGCCACATTGCATTTTTGGATCCGGTCCAAGTGGGCATTGATGGTTAGATGACCAATGGGAGTCCAACGAAAGCATCTCCTAAAATTTAGGGAACTGCTATTTTGGGCCATGAAATCTGTTTGCGCCATTAGCTTCAGAATGACAAGGGGAACATTTTATTACTCTGCTGCAAAGTCAATTGATGCATCAGTTAAGAAAATTTTAAGCAGGAAGCCCTATGCGGGAAAATTGCATGCATGAGTGCCAAGTGGCACTTTTTGGTTGTTTGGGAGAACAAAACTCGTAACTGACTTTTTGGAGCAGTTTTGGAGGCTGATAACTGTGATTTTCAGCCATTTCTCTCCATTTTTGAGCTTCCCATGACTTTACCTAGGACCAAGGAGCTCATTTTCAGCATTAGAAGGCATCAGATGCGTGTTTACAGGGCTGTTTTGCTGCGTTTTCAGCGATTCGTAGGTTTTGGCAGCCATGGAATTCTTCCCCTTTTGCATCTATTTGTTCACAGATGCATTATAGGTCAAGGGCAGAAGAGGGGGTGCTTGATTTATGCTGGGGGGATGCTTCATTGAGAACCTGTCACAGGTTAAGAGCTATGGAGTGCTTTCTTTCCCTCTCATGCATAGTGTGGTGCTAGGAGTGATGCCCTGCACACTACACACTGCTCTCTCTCTCTCTCTCTCTCTCTCTCTCTCTCTCTCTCTCTCTCTCCCCTACATGCAGTTATGTGATGCCCCACAAGAGGGCTCTTTATTTGACCGATGTACAACTGTGTGGGTTCATGCTTTTGTGTTGAGGCAAGAGCCTCCTTGAGCAGGAACAGGGATAGCTAATTGCTACTCCAAAGCAGGCAGCGGTAAGGGTCATAACCTCACCGTACAGGTGCGTTTTCAGCGCTGTGTATGCACTGTAAATTGGCTGTTTTTCAGCCATACGTACGCCAGAACCTCTGGGAATAGTGCCCCACTGGCAGAGGACAGTTAGGGGACTGTTTGGGGCTGAAAACAGTGCAAAATTCAGTAATACAGCGTGCTGAATTTACTGTTTTTGGGCAAGAATCAAAGGGTTTATGCCCATGGAAGTGAGTTCTAGCAGGGGAATTGGTTTCGCGCAAGTTTTGGGGTTGTTATGTTGCTGAAATTTGGCCAAAACTGGTAGTATCTAGCGGTAAAGGATTCCCAGGACTCTACTTTGTAATTTACCCTCTCAAAGTATAAAGAAATACCGAAAGGGGCGCCGATTTTGGGGCCTACAGGTTGTCGACGTCTGCTCGGGGCATTCTAGCTTTCGAGCCGTGTGTGTGCTTAAGTGTTAATTCTCGTCGCAGGGTTCCTTTGCACGTTCTCTCTGTGTGTGTCTAAAGTAAAGAATTTTAGGTGAAAGCCAAAGCCTATCGCCCAATGGGCCGGTTTCAGAAAGAGGGGCCTTCGGTTCTATTTAAAGGCCCTTGGCCTCAAAATCAAAAGTAGTTACATGTAAAGCTTCAAACTCAAAAGCAATTGGCCCTAAAGCAACCAACAAAAATGGCGGAAACCCGTACAACTTGCCACGTGGCATGTCAATGGATAACGCGGAGGTCCATAATGCTGCCACATCAACATGCCAACGCAATTTCCGATCGTTTGTACAGTTTTGCCACGTCATCAGCTTGCCACATCATCAGTTTATGACATACCCCCCTCTTGGAAGAATTGTAATCGCCCTCGATTACGCGTGCAAAATCAGACATAAGCCATAAACCAGTTCAGTAGACACTGACTGTAAGTACCGATGCACTAGCCGACACAAATCCAATACTTGTACAAAGACGACAGTCACATCACATCACATTGAAATTATATCACATAGAATCCATCCAGATCTAGGATCATGATTCTTGACACCGTATTTAGCAATCACATCTAGATCCACACCACACCTTACTAATGTCGGATTATCTAAATCTTATTGTGATCATGTCTATAGATTTCTCAAGACCGAAATGCTTTAGTTATTTCGTCAATCATTCCATCTTTCAATCTTGCACTCAAACACAGCACATGTGTGAGTAACCATTTTCAGGAATTTAGTACATCAATCAGACACAGAGTTCATACTGACAGAGTGTTCCAATTATTTAGTCTAGTCATCTTATCGTTGTGTAGCCATCTCATCCCACGGGAACTCTTGATGCGCTCACCACAGTTTCATTCGATCATTCATCATCAATCATCATGATTCAAAATTCATGGTTCTTATCTTGAATCGTGATCGGGTTCATTCTGGAGTTGTCATTGCTCCCAATTCGTGATCATCTCACTGTCGATTTCACATGTTATCTGCACACAAATAGCAGGATCTTCTAGAAAACATTAATTTCATTCATAAATTAAAGTTATCTTCGAAAATTCCTATTTCAAAGTTATTCATTTATAAAAGAAATCATGAAGGAAAATACTATCGACACATCGTTTTCAATTTTCTATCGAGTATTTGTTCTGGAGCGAGTATCTCCTCGCCCGGTTCTATTTTCGTCTCAGTCATTCTCATTCTTGTGCCTTTTTGGGACATCGCATAGATATATGTCCTTGTCCCCCACAATCAAAACACTTCCCTGTTTTGAGGTATTCGACTTTCTATTGCTCTGTCAGTTGAGAACGTGTATCTTTCTTTCTTGTGCGTGCAAGTGACTGAGACTGAGAGAAGGAGAGAGAAGAGATACGACACCGAGAGGTTGTAAAACCCTCCTCCGAAGGCCCCACTCTCGTCGGCGAGAGTGGTCTACTTTGATTGCACAAAGGTGTACAATGCGTATGCAATGGACTGATGCAACCTTGACTATGCCGATGACGATGACGGTGATGACGACGACGACTTGGTGGCTGAAATCTATGATCTTCTAATCGCTGAATTTCGGGATTGTTTCGGTGGCTGAAAATGACTGTTTTGGCTGCGTTTTTATGGCTGAAAATGGGGGAACATTTGCAACCAATCTTGGGGGCTGATCTGCTACTGTGTCATAGGCTGAAAACACTGTGGTTCTGATGCGGTAAGGGGCTGAAACTGAAAACGCTGATGAGTCCTGTTGCTAGCCAAAAATGCTAGGCTGATCTGCATCTGCAATCTAAAAACGCTGATTGGGCTGTTTTGGGAAAACGCTAGGGAAACTGATGAATCTGTTGGCGATGGCAGTAACCTGCTAGCGCTAGGGTGCTGGTGGTGTTGACGATCCAGGCTAGGCTGAAAACGCCAGATCTTGTGGGTCTGCGAGGATGGGATCTCCAAAAACGCCAAGGTGCTTGAGGGGGTACTGCTGAGAAGTTACCTGTTGAGCGAGAAGCTCTTGCTGCCTCTTCTGCCAGAAAGTGCTAACTTGGGTTTGCTTATATATTTTCTTAACAAAATTGCCCTACCTACTTTTGTTGGAAAATCACTTAAAAATAATAAGTGAAAATAACCAAAAATAGGAAAATAGTCTAAATGCACTGGAAAATTCCCCTAACTGATGCTAATGGATTCTGATGGGAATTTCGATGATCATGCTGTGTGCAACCGGAGGATATGAATCTATGCTAAGTGACTGGGCATGCACGGTCTATGAATAGACTCACAAAAGTGCCAGATCACTGCTAATCTAGACTTGACTGGACTGACTGAACCCTGCTGTGGTGTAGGTTGTCCACGGACACATAGGGTTGGGATGTGTCACGTGACAGATGCAATGTGTGGAGACGACGGCGACGACTCGACTTGCTACCTGCGGTTGTGGACTTGAAGGTTGAAATTCTTAATGACGCTAGGTCCCCAAAAACGCTAATGGCTGTGGTATGACAACAATGATTTTTGCTGGCTGTTTTGGCCTTTTTGCTGCTGAAAGTAACACTATCTTATGGCTTTGGAACTGCTGCTGAAAACGCTGCCTGTTGGGGCTCACAAACGCTGAATAGGCTGGCTGAAAACGCTATGCGCAAAGGGCTGAAAAACGCTGAATAGGCTGGCTGAAAACGCTATGTGCAGACGGCTGAAAAACACTGCACAGGCTGGCTGAAAACGCTGTAAAGGCTGAGGCTATTGGCGATGAAGCTAGCTGCTGAAAACGCCAGGGAGCTTGTGTATAAAACGTTGGAATTGCTGGGGAAAAACGCTACCCAAGGGGGAAGTCTTGCTTGAGAGAGAGAAGGGGAACCTGCTGCACTTGTGCCTGTGTTCTCCTTCTCTTCTGCTCAATTTGCCTAATCTTAGGTTTGCTTATATATAACTTTAGCAAAATTGCCCTACCTAGTTCCCAACAAAAGTCCCTTAAAATAATAAGTGAAAAATGTCAAAAATAGGGAAAATAGTTTTAATGCATTGGAAAATGCTCCTGGTGGATTCTGTTGGATTCTGATGGTAATGCTGATGATCATGCTATGTGCAACCAGAGGATATGCATCTACTCTAAGTGCCTGGGCATGCACAGTCTGCAAACAGACTCACAAAAGTGCCAGATCACTTCCTATTCTTGACCGATGTGACTGACTGAACCCTGTTCATGCTGTAGCTTGTCCACGGACACATAGGGTTGGATGTGTCACGTGACATCCCCTTCTTTTTAAAGTGAGGTACACCGTACTGGTACGGAGCTGCATGGCCTCTGGGTAATCTTTGAAAAACTCTTCGTCGACCCACATTGTTTCGTGGGTTCCATGATCCTTGAACTTGAAAAAGTATTGTCTTACTTGCTTCTTCGAACCATGTCGAAACCGATGCAACAGCACTTGTTCCTGCTCCATGACTTCAGCTTCATCTATGATCTCCGGTTCTTCTTCTTCCGAAACACTTTCAACCAAGAAACACGGAAAACGTTGTGCATTGACCATGAGTTAGGCAACTGCAATTTCATTGAAACCTTATTTATCTTTTTAATGACTGGAAATGGACCATACATTCGAAAAGACAACTTGGAACACTTGTTTCCAACTTGTTTAAGACATTGCTTCATGATTCTTAAATACACCCAATCCCCTTCCTTGATCAAAACATCCCGACGACGCTTATTAGCTTGTCGTGAATAAGATTCTTGAGCCTTGCTTAGCCGAAGCTTCACACTCTCAGAAATCTCATCCAATGATTGACTTTCAGTATTGGCATCAGGCATTTGACTGACCGAGCAAGTCAAGTGACTGGAACGGACGGCCAAAAGCTGTCTCATACGGTGTTCGACCAATGGTAGAGGAACAAGAGTCATTCAAAATAGCCTGAACCAATGGGAGATAGAGCTCCCACAGAGACTGCTGATCATGCACATATGACTTTAAAACATCAAAAGCCAATTGATTGTAAATCTCTGTCTGACCAGCTGACTGTGGATGAAAAGCCGATGAAAAATTCAAATTAGTGTCAAAATTTTCAAAGAGTGCGTGCCAAAAATTAGACGTAAACTTAACATCCCTATTTGAAAGAATTGATTTTGGAAAACCACAGAGTACCAATGCTTAATGAACAACCGTGCTACATCTTGGGCGGTTACTGTGGCTTTACAAGGAATCAACATGCAAAACTTGCTAAAACGATCAACAATTGTTAACATTGAGTGTTCCTTGAATGCAAACTTGGTGGAAGGTTAGTCACAAAATCCATGGAAATATCTTGAAAAGGTCCATTGGGAATAGGCAGCGGAAGCAAGAGGCCTTGCTGCTTACCCCGACGAGCTTTTATCTTTTGACATATAGTGCAGTGAGTGACATAACGAAACACATCCTTTCACATTTTATGCCAATAAAAGAGTCTTTCAAATTTTTGCAAAGTGGTGTTCTTTCCCCTATGCTCACCCGTGAGAGAATCATGTGCAACATACAATATGGTTGGCCTAAGAGAGGGCAACACACATAAACATTGACGAAAATACAACAAATCATCACGAATGAGATAGTTGCTTGGCCCTTGGGAAGCAAGAGCCTGCAACCAATGCTTACCAAATTCGGAATCCCCATACTGATTCTTCATGATGCCGAAAGATACACCCTGAATAGAAAAAGTTGACCTTGACTCAAGAACCAAAATCTGTCCTTTGCGACTCTACGCATCTGCAACAGGGTTAGCTTTTCCAGGCACATACTCAATCAAACCTCCAAATTGCTCAAAATATTGTGACCACTGTGCTTGGCGATCACTCCAATGTGCACTAGGCATAGACTGGAGCCACTTGAGGGCTTGATGATGTGTGCGAACTGTAAACTCTTTACCGTAAAGAAAATGCTTCCAATGCTTGAGAGAGTGAATGACAGACAAAAGTTCTTTATCATAAACTGAATAAATCTTTTCTGCACTATTGAGCTTCTGGCTAAGGAAAGCTACAGGACGACCATGCAGCTGAAGCAGAGCGCCTATTGCGACATTGCTCGCATCTGTCCATACCTCAAAGGCATCATCCCAAGAGGCATAAGACACGCTGCTTCTGTCACCGCAACCTTGAGAGCTGCGAAAGCCTCAATGGTTGCTTCGGGCAAGTCTACGCGCTGACGGCGAGTCTTGACGCCTTTCAAAACATCAGTCATAGGTGTGGCAATGCGTGCAAAATTCTCTATATGCGAACTATATGCTTGACAAAAACCAAGCAAAGAATGCACATCATATGCAGTTTTGGGCAAATGCCAATTACGAACCTGGTCCACCTTCGCGGGATCTAGCTTGACGCCTTATGCAGAAATAATATAACCCAGATAAGTGACTTCAGTAAGAAAAAAAACAGACTTCTTAGCTGCAATGTATAACTGACACTCACCCAAACGGGTTCGTACCCTTTCGACATCCCTTTCATGTTGTTCCCACGATGCAGAAAAAATGAGAATATCATCAAGAAAGATGAACACACATACACCGACCATATCGCCGACACAGCTTACCATGAGACGATTAAGTGTACCCACTAGGACGTATGAATCCTCTAGCCACCAACTCCGTGAGTTGTCGCTCTAACTCTTCCTCCTGTGACTTGTTCAAACGGTAGGGAGCCTTACTGACAGGCTGTGCTCCCTCCATAAGCTCGATGCGATGGTCCTCCGGCCGCTCCGGTGGGAGACGAGGTGGAAGATCATCTTGCAAAAAGAGATGTTTAATTTCGTAAACAACTCCGAATACTTACGTGGAGCTTGAATGCTCTGAGAAACTGGAGCAGAATGGATGAATGCCGATTGTGCTCCTCGTCGTAATTCACGCTTTACCTGTAGATGAGAAATGAGAGGCAAAGAATGCGGACCCTCCTCAACACGAATGATGATGGGGGAGTCAGTCTTGGCATTTAATGTGAGAGTGTTAGCCTCCCAATCAATGAGAGGGTTGTCACGTGACACATCCAACCCTATGTGTCCGTGGACAAGCTACACCATAGCAGGGTTTTCGTCAAGTCCAGTCAGTTTTAGATTAGAAGTGATCTGGCACTTTTGTGAGTCTATTCGTAGACTGTGCATGTGTCACAAAGCGGGCACCACGTGCCAATAGAAAAGAACAGACTGAACAGACTTTTAGCACTTCAATAACAACTGTTCAATAACAACTGAACTGAGAGAGAGAGAGAGAGAGAGAGAGAGAGGCGACACGGAGTGGCGAAATTCCACCCCAGAGAGTATTGGCCCCAAACCTTGGCGCCCCTTTCGGTATTTCTTTATATTACCGCTGATTCGCAAAGTACAACAGCCGGGGAGCACCTCCTCTGCAATCTGCGCGCTGAAGAGTGCCAGAGAGGGCCCCCAAGGCTCATATTTAAAGGCCCAAAGCCTAAAAGCATCAAATATGAAAAGCTGACTCCAAAAAATCACTTTCCTAAAATTTCAGGATTTCCCTAAAAATCCGCCGCGAATTCCGGGACGTCCGTACAGGTGCCACATCATCATATTTTGATGTGAAAAGTCTTTTGAGTGTGTTCTGCTTTATTTTTAATGCCTTTATGTCACTTGGGGCCCCATCGGACGGGATCCCCATAAGTTGGTAGGACTTCTTCTTCTGTTGCTTGTTCTTCTTAGGGTTTCTAGAATTAGGGTTTGCAGGTTTTAGGGTTAGGGTTTTCAGAATTAGGGTTCAGCAGTTAGGGTTTCTAGCAGAAATTAGGGTTTGCAAGTTTTAGGGTTAGGGTTTCCAGAATTAGGGTTTCAGCAATTAGGGTTACCACGTCCTCACTCTGTGACACTTCTTCTACTGCTTCTTAGGGTTTAGGCCCCTCGGCCGGCATCTGTAAGTTGGCTCCATTCCTTAGGCTTTGACACGTCAGCAGTTTGTTACAGCATGCCCAGTCACTCAGTGTAGATGCATATTCTCTGGTTGCAAATTGCATAAGCATAAGCATTTCCATAAGATTCCATCAGAGTCAGTTTGGGCATTTTTCAAGTGACTTTATTTTTCCGTATTTTTGACATTTTTCACTTACTTATTAAGTGACTTTTGTTGGGTACTCAGTAGGGCAAATTGTTTAAGTTATATAAGCAAACCCAAGTTAGCACAATTGGGCGGATGAGCAAGGAGCACATCGGGCTTCCCCAAGCAACAGGTGTTCCCTTCCTCTCTCAGCAAGACCCTCCCCAAGCCATCTTGGTGAGACCCCCCCCTTCCTTAAGCCTTCAGCGTTTTCATCATCGCCATAAGGATCCATCCCCTTGGCGTTTTCCAGATTCAGCCATCGCCATCCCAACACCATTGCCTGGCGTTTTCCCCCTTCAAAGCCTCCCAAAGCCAGTGTTTCTGGATCGCTAAACAAACCATCAGCAAGCTGCAACGTTTTTGCCTCAGCTTTTCAGCCATTAAAACGCAGCCGTGACTGAAGCAACCTTAGCGTTTTTACCATCAGTTTCAGCCCTTGGAAAACGCAGCAATTCCTCAGCGTTTTGAGCCGGCAGCGGTCATTCAAAACGCAGCCTGAACCATTGATCTCAGCGTTTTATTTCAGCCTAGAAACATCGACAAAACAGGGATTTTCAGCCACCAAGATCACCCCCAATTCTCAGCCCTTAAGCCCTTGTGGACAGCAGATACAAGAAGACCCAAATCGCCCTAAAGTCATCACCATCGTCATCATCGGCATAGTCCTAATTGCATTTGAGTCCATTGCATTGGCATTGTACACCTTTGTGCAATCAAAGTTAGACCACTCTCGCCGACGAGAGTGGGGCCTTCGGAGGAGGGTTTTACAAGCTCTCGGTGCTGTATCTCTTTTCTCTCCTTCTTTCAGTCTCATTGACTTGCACGCACAATATCCACTCACTTTGTTCGTGATCATAGCACTCTCCATTAGACGGAAGGCTCTCTCCTTCCCTAAGAATTAAAAGGAACCTTGAGCAATAAAGATTACTAATCTTGAGAAAATACAACATTCATTCCGCTGCACCTTACATTGGTATAAGAGCTTTGGAAGTGTTCTGCATTACTCAAGGAAAGAACCACAAGAATTTTTTTTTGCTTGTTGCGGTCGCACGAACCCAAGTTTACTTGGGTGTGGCGATTCCTAATCGTGTTTTGTTGAAGAGTGACAGGAATCCCAAGAAAGAAGGGCTTGTCCAGCCTCCCCATGTGTCTCTTTTCACTCATTGAGAGCGGACCGTGCACTTAGCGGCCGGCCAATCGACGTGAGGTGGGAAAAAGCAACCTTGGTGTGAGCGCAAGGCCGCCAAGGGGTGCGCCCGCAGAAAAGGGTAGAACTCGGATGAAGAGAAGATCCTTCTCAACGCGATTTGCAAGTGAAAGAAACCCTCAAGAACCTCAAGATCCTCAAGAACCCAAGTTTCTTGTGAACTTAAGAACCAAAGACCCTAGTGCATGGTCGTCACCCGAAGCGGAATGGATACTTCGCATTCAGGTGATGAGCATGAGAGAGGCGACGAAGGATTCTCCCCACCAGGAGATTTTTGCAACCCTCCCCTTTCGCCATCTACACCTCGAGTTGTTCTAACTCCTATGGAGATGATGGTTAAGTCAATGATGGACATGATACTGGCACAACAAGAAACGACTCGCCTTACGATGGAACGAAATGAAAGAAACGCACTACAACAACAAGAAGCGACTCGCCTTACCATAGAGGCGAATCGGGTTGCGCTAGCACAACAAGAAGCCAATCACCTTGCTTTCGAACGCGAGCGCGATGAACGAAATGAACGAAAAGCAGAAAAGGACGCCGAGCGTGAAGCTCAAAGGGAGATTCGCAATCAAGAGTTTATTTCCCACATGCTAGCTTCGAAGACCGAACCACCCAAAGATCGTGGGAGTTCCTCTAGTGGTGCAAGCCACGATGCGGATTCCAACAACCTAGTCACCAAAAAGTTGACTTTCAGTAAGTATGATGGTAAGATGTATGCTACGGTGATTCATTCTTGGTTGCATCAATTTAATGCTTATTTTGCGACAACTAAGAAAACAGGAAAAAGCAAAGTTTTGACGGCAGCTATGTACCTTGCCGGTGATGCCATCAATTGGTACCATGCATGGCAAGAGGCACAGCTGGCCGCGCACCTAGAGGCAGCCGACGATTTCACGCCCCTCTCTTTTAGTTGGGCTGATTTCCAAGACAAGCTCAAGGCGCGGTTTATGCCACCTCAGTACCTCGCACGATTGAAAGAGGATTGGCGTAATCTCAAGCAACATGGTATGCCAGTCATGTCTTTTTCTAACCGTGTTTTGCAGCTAGGCACTCAATTACGCAAGTTAGATGATGAGCGCAAAGAGGCTTTTCTCTTTGGGTTAGACGAATACATCAAGTTTGATGTTGAAGTCTTTGACCCTGCGGATCTCAACAAGGCGGTAGCGATCGCTCTCGCCCAAGAGATGAAGCACAACAAGGGAAAGAACAAGTCTTCTCAAGGGACATCTCAGAATTCTCAGAACACATAGAATGGTAAGAACGGTAATTCTTCTAGCCCTTCCTCCTCTAATTCCTCGGAAAAGAACTCTAACAATGAATCTAAGGGTAAAGCTAAAGCACCTGCTAAACCTAAGCTAACCCCTGATGAAAAAGCTTCACAAGGAATTATAGGAGGATACATCACGGCTGAAGAACAAGTGATTTATGCTAAAGAAGGTAATGTTTTCAATGTCACGTCAAGGGTCACATTAAGAAGGCCTGTCCTAAGACAGTCCCACCTAAAGAACCAAAGGCTGCCACAACTACCACAAACTCTGTCACAACACAACCTGCATCTTCTCATGACTCTGACACACACATTGATGAATCTCTCATGAAGTGTTATGGTCATGTAAAAGGACAACGTTTTATCATATTGCAAGGTTGGATCAAAACGTACGTACTGATCCGTTCCGTACCGTACGGACGTTATGTACAGATCCGTACCGTACGGAACGATCCGTACGCCGGTTTTTTGTTTTTTGTTTTTAAAGGGGTTGTGTGGGAAGCCCGTATAGTGCTGATTTAAAATAAAAATCCAAATCTCTTGCAATAGTTACATAGTATATGGTTGTCTTGTAAAACTTGTCTTTGAATGTCTCTATAAGTTGTTGGCTTCTCTCTTGTTTTTTATTGGAAATGTCCTAGAAAATTTAGTACTTTGCGGGTTTTTTAGAAGAGTACGTATTTTTACGTACGTAAATTTTTTTCCTGTACGGAACAACGTATAGTACGTACATATACGCCACGTACAGTACGTTTGGTACCACCTTATCATATTGTTTGATCTAGGCAGTATGCATGATGTGATTAGTCCCCCTCTTGTTGAGAGAGCCCGCATAGAGGTTAGTCAGAAATCTCCTCTCGAGGTTTCTGGCTTCGCTCCTGGTATGGACTCTCTTATCACCAAGGAGTGCCTTGATGTGATGTTTACCGTTCAACAAGCTTCTTTTCGTAGGAAATTTCTTGTGTCTCCTCTCTCAGGATGTGATATGATTTTAGGCATTAAATGGTTTCGTGAATTGAATCCTCTCATTGATTGGGAGGCTAACACTCTCACTTTACATGCCAAAACAGATTCCCCCCTCATCATTCGTGCTGAGGAGGGCTTGCATTCTTTGCCTCTCATCTCGCATGTGCAAGTAAAACGTGAATTACGACGAGGAGCACAAGCGGCATTCATCTATGCTGCTCCAGTTTCCCAGAGCATTCAGGCTCTAGGTAAGTATTCGGAGTTGTTTACGAAATTTAAACATCTCTTTTTGTAGGATGATCTTCCACCTCGTCTCCCACCGGAGCGGCCGGAGGACCATCGCATTGAGCTTATGGAGGGAGCACAGCATGTCAGTAAGGCTCCCTACCGTTTGAACAAGTCACAGGAGGAAGAGTTAGAGCGACAACTCACGGAGTTGGTGGCTAGTGGATTCATACGTCCTAGTGTAAGTCCTTTTGCTGCTCCTATTTTGTTCGTTCGCAAGAAGGATGGTTCGTCTCATTTGTGTGTTGATTACAGGGCATTAAACAAGATGACCGTCAAAAACAAGTTTCCGATGCCTCGCATTGAGTATATCCTCGATAGGCTCAATGGGGCAAAGGTTTTCAACAAGGTCGATCTCAAAAGTGGATACCATCAGGTACGGGTTTTCAAAGGCGACATTTTCAAGACCGCCTTTCGCACCGAGCGAGGGCAATGGGAGTATATTGTTATGCCTTTTGGATTGACAGGAGCCATGGGTACGTTCAATCGTCTCATGGTAGGTCGTTTCTGCGATATGGTAGGTGTATGTGTGTTTATCTTTTTAGATGATATTCTCATTTTTCCTGCATCGTGGGAATAACATGAAAGGGATGTTGAAAGGGTACTAACTTGTTTGGATGAGTGTCAGCTGTACATTGCAGCTAAGAAGTCTGAAATTTTTCTTACTGAAGTCACTTATTTGGGTTATATCATTTCTGTAGAAGGCGTCAAGCTAGATCCCACGAAGGTGGAACAGGTTCGTAATTGGGATTTGCTTAAAACTGCATATGATGTGCGTTCTTTTCTTGGTTTATGTCAAGCATATAGTTCACACATAGAGAATTTTGCACGCATTGCTGCACCTATGACTGATGTTTTGAAAGGGGTCAAGACTCACCGTCAGCGCGTAGACTTGCCCAAGGCAGTCATTGCGGCTTTCGCAGCTCTCAAGGTTGCGGTGACAGACGCTCCGTGTCTTATCCTTGCTTCTTGGGATGATCCCTTTGAGGTATGGACGGATGCGAGCAATGTCGCCATAGGCGCTGTGCTCCAGCAACATGGTCGTCCTGTAGCTTTCCTTAGCCGGAAGCTCAATTGTGCAGAAAAGAATTATTCAGTTTATGATAAAGAACTTTTGTCTGTCATTCACTCTCTCAAGCATTGGAAGCATTTTTTGTATGGTAGAGAGTTTACAGTGCGCACAGATCATCAAGTCCTCAAGTGGCTCCAGTCTATGCCTAGTGCACATTGGAGTGATCGCTAAGCGCGGTGGTCACAATTTTTTGAGCAATTTGGCGGTTTGATTGAGTATGTGCCTGGAAAAGCTAACCCTGTTGCAGATGCGTTGAGTTGCAAAGGACAGATTTTGGCTCTTGAGTCAAGAACCACATTTTCTATACAGGGTGAGTCTTTTGACAGCATGAAGAATCAGTATGCAGATTCGGAGTTTGGTAAGTATTGGTTGCAAGCTCTTGCTTCCCAAGGGTCCAACAACTATCTCATTCGTGATGGATTGTTATTTTTTCGTCAGCGTCTATGTGTGTTGCCCTCTCTCAGGCCAACCATATTGCATGATGTACATGATTCTCTCACGGGTGGGCACAGGGGAATGAACACCACATTGGAAAAGATTGAACGTTTTTTTATTGGCCTAAAATACGGAAAGACGTGTTTTGTTATGTCACACAGTGCACCATATGTCAAAAAGTAAAAGCTCCTCGGGGTAAGCAGCAAGGCCTTTGGCTTCCACTGCCTATTCCCGAGGGACCTTTTCAAGATATTCCCGAGGAACTTACCATTTCCGCTGCCTATTCCCGAGGAACTTACCACCAAGTCCGCATTCAAGGACACTCAATGTTTAACGATTGTTGATCGTTTCAGCAAATTCTGCATGTTGATTCCTTGCAAGGTCACAATTACTGCACAATATGTTGTACGATTGTTCATAAAGCATTGGTACCCCCTCTGTGGGTTACCAAAGTCCATTGTTTCAGATAGGGATGCTAAGTTCACGTCGAATTTTTGGCATGCTCTCTTTGAAAATTTTGGCACAAAGTTGAATTTTTCATCCGCTTTTCATCCACAGTTAGATGGTCAAATGGAAATTTATAATTAGTTGGCTTTTGATGTGTTGAAGTCTTATGTTCATGATCAACAGTCTCAATGGGAGCTCTATCTCCCATTGGTTCAGGGTATTCTCAGTGATTCCTTCTCTTCTGTTATTGATCGAACTCCGTATGAGGCAGCTTTTGGCCGCCGATTCCAGTCACTGTTGACTCGATCGGTCAATCAAATGCCTGAAGCCAATGCTGAGAGTCAGTCATTGGATGAGATTTCTAAGAGTGTGAAGCTTCGGCTAAGCAAGGCTCAGGAATCTTATTCTCGACAGGCTAACAAGCATCGTCAGGAGGTCTCAATCAAGGAAGGAGATTGGGTGTATCTACGAATCATGAAACAACGTCTTAAGCAAGTTGGAAAGAAATGTCCTAAGTTGTCTTTTCGTATGTATGGTCCATTTCCAGTCATCAAAAAGATTAATGAGGTTTCAATGAAATTGCAATTGCCTAACTCATGGTCCATGCACAACGTTTTCCATGTTTCTTGGTTGAAAGTGTTTCAGGGAACACCTCCAAAGGACGTTTCGGAAGAAGAAGAACCGGAGATCATTGATGAAGCAGAAGTCATGGAGCCGGAGCAAGTCTTGTTGCATCGGTTTCGCCATGGTTCGAAGAAACAAGTACGACATTATTTTTTATAGTTCAAAGATCGAGGAACCCATGAAGCGGTGTGGGTAGACGAAGAGTTCTCCAAGGATTATCCAGAGTTGTTGGTAGACTACAAGGAAGCCATGCAGCTCGGTACCAGTACCTCACTTTAAAAAGAAGGGGATGTCACTTGACACATCCAACCCTACGTGTCCGTGGACAAGCTACACCATAGCAGGGTTTCTGTCAAGTCCAGTCAGTTTTAGATTAGAAGTGATCTGGCACTTTTGTGAGTCTTCGTAGATCGTGCATGCCCAGTCACTCAGTGTAGATGCATATCCTCTGGTTGCACACTGCATAAGCATAAGCATTTCCATTAGATTCCATCAGAGTCAGTTTGGGGATTTTTCAAGTGACTTTATCCCATTTTTCACTATTTTTGACATTTTTCACTTATTTATTAAGTGACTTTTGTTGGGTACTCAGTAGGGCAAATTGGGTAAGTTAATATATAAGCAAACCAAGTTAGCACAATTGGGCAGATGAGCAAGGACCACAGTAGGCTTCCCCAAGCAACAGGTGTTCCCTCCCTCTCTCAGCAAGACCCTCCCCAAGCCATCTTGGTGAGACCCCCCCTTCCTTCAGCCTTCAGCGTTTTCATCATCGCCATAAGGATTTATCCCCTTGGCGTTTTCCAGATTTAGCCATCGCCATCCCAACACCATTGCCTGGCATTTTCCCCCTTCAAAGCCTCCCAAAGCCAGCGTTTTTGGATCGCTAAACCATCAGCAGGGTGCAGCATTTTTGCCTCAGCTTTTCAGCCATTAAAACGCAGCCTTGACTGAAGCAACCTCAGCGTTTTTACCATCAGTTTCAGCCCTTGGAAAACGCAGCAATTCCTCAGCGTTTTGAGCCGGCAGCAGTCATTCAAAACGCAGCCTGAACCATTGATCTCAGCGTTTTATTTCAGCCTAGAAACATCGACAAAACAGGGATTTTCAGCCACCAAGATCACCCCCAATTCTCAGCCCTTAAGCCCTTGTGGACAGCAGATACAAGAAGACCCAAATCAGCCCTAAAGTCATCACCGACATCATCGGCATAGTCCAAATTGCATCAATTATTGCATTCGCATTGTACACCTTTGTGCAATCAAAGTTAGACCACTCTCGCCGACGAGAGTGGGGCCTTCGGAGGAGGGTTTTACAACCTCTCGGTGTCGTATCTCTTTTCTCTGCTTCTCTGAGTCTCTTTCACTTGCACGCACAATATCCACACACTTTGTTCGTGATCATAGCACTCTCCATTAGACGGAAGGCTCTCTTCTTCCCTAAGAATTAAAAGGAACCTTGAGCAATAAAGATCACTAATCTTGAGAAAATACAACATTCATTCCGCTGCACCTTACAGGGTTATGCTCACGAAACCATCTAATGCCCAAAAGCATATCACATCTTGAAAGAGGAAATACGAGAAATTTCCTACGGAAAGCAGCTTGCTGAACTGTAAACATCAAGACGATTCCTCTTCTTTGAGGCTACATGAGCATACACACTCCAAAGTTGCTCCAAGCAACTCGTAGTGCATGCTTGGCTAAGAATGTGAATAGCTAAATTTTGTAAACCGTCCAATCCCGCCCCAAACTTCTCCCACCAAAGAGCACTCCCCATCTCAAAGCGAGATGCTTGTGCATCGGGCATGTGACAAATTTCTCCCTTTCCATTCCTGTAGACATTGATTTGCCTCCGAATCTCAGTCCTTTCCTTTGGGTCGGGCACAAGGCCCGCAAGGATGGTTTGCCAACCATTCATCACCTCTTTGTTCTTCCATTGGTTCCCTTGTTGGAATTGTGGATCCACTACATAAGTGGCCGCATGAAGAGGAGAATGGTAGGCATTCCACCTTGACACACACAATTCTTGGATCTCCTCGTACCTACGTTATGAAGATTCAAAACAAAGTTACAAACTCAAGAGAGTAAACTTGTAAAGCATAGGGAAAACTTAAAAGTAACTCGTGCGACGTGAATACCTATCGGGGTCGGTCACAAGTTTTTTAAGAGAGTCAATCATGGTGTCCATGGCCTCATATATCTTGCCAATGCAAGGCTTCATGGAATCCAACACCCGCAAGAGGTGGATGATAGGCTTCACCATTTTGGAGATTGTCTTTACTTCCTCCCACCATTCTGACATGTCGGCCCGTGCTCGGCATGCCACTCCGTTGAAATTTTTGACTCTGGCATTGCCAAGAACTCATCACTGATGAAGAGTCCCTTCAATGCCCCACTACATGAACTCAAGCGATGGAGCATAATGAAGTTGTAGGCGAAACGAGTCTCTGAGTATTTGAGAAGAGCTAGCTTTGACCTATTTAGAAAAATCAAGTTTCAACATTCAAAACGAGAATTGGCCTTCCATATTGAAATTAGATTCGAATTGAAATGAGATTGGTTAACACTTAATGGTTACCTTTTGATGATTATTGACAAAAGTCACCATTGAATTCGCATGCTCAATGACGGGGGAAATCCATTCCAAGGCGCCTATATCTTTGAGAAGATTGTTGAGGCAATGAGCCATGCAATATGTGACCGTGGTTTGTGGATAAAGGGATTCGATGATGGCTGTGGCGGCACGATTGCTAATTTCTCCATCGGTGACGATGGCAATGACATCATGCTTTCCCACCTTCTCAATGGTAAGCGTCCACTCCGATGCAAGGACTTGCGCACTCTTCTCGGTCCCCGATGCATCATGGGAGTCAATGAAATACATCTCCCCCCGAGAATATGCCACTACGCCATGAATGGAGCGGCGACGGGTACCACTCCACCCATCCAGAAGGAGGGATACCTATCACGTGACACATCCAACCCTATGTGTCCGTGGACAAGATACTTCATAACAAGGGTTCCGTCAATCTAGTCAGTCTAGATTAGCAAGTGATTTGGCACTTTTGTGAGTCTGTTCGCAGACCGTGCATGCCCAGGTACTTAGTGTAGATGCATATCCTCTGGTTGCACACAGTATGATCATAAGCATTCCCATCAGAATCCATCAGAATCCTTGAGGGAAATTTTCCAGTGCATTTAACCTATTTTCCCTATTTTTGACATTTTTCACTTATTAATTTAAGTGACTTTTGTTGGAAAGTAGGTAGGGCAAATTGAGTAAGTTTGTATATAAGCAAACCTAGGCTAGCACTAATTGGCAGAAGAGGCAGTAGGAGCACCTTGCTCAACAGGCAACTTCTCAGCAAGATCCTCCCCTTGGTGGCGTTTTTCCTCCAAGCAGCAAGACATCCTCTCAGCCCTAGCGGTTTTCATCCAAGCACCCATCGCCACAGATCTCAGCCTTTGGAGTTTTCAGCAGGTATCATCGTCAGAAAACTCACAGCCCTAGCGTTTTCTATCCCTAGCATTATCGCCACAATCCCCCCCCCCTCCCCGCCCCCTGTCACAAAACGGGAGCGTACACAAGCACTTGAAAATCTGGAAATTAAAATAGTTTGCAAATGTGAGAGAAGGGAGAAGATCGACACAGTATTGGGGACCAAAAGATGGGCTGGTCCCCCCCCCCCCCAGTTAAGAGTATTCTTTTATTCAGGGAGAATTCGTATACAAGCATGAGAACCCGAGGAAACCCCTCCGTTCTGTAATCTTAGACCCGAAGGTCGTGCTTTCCCGTAAAGGGCTTGGGCACAAGGCCGTTCCTTCCCGTAAGGGACTTAGGCGCGAAGCCGTACTTTCCCGTAAGTGACTTAGGCGTGAAGCCGTACTTCCCGTGAAGGGCCGTCACGTAAGACGGGAGATTCCTGCAAAACAAACCACACAAACACGCGACAACAATTCGTATGGCGAATCCACAATAGATACCTGTCGCTCTTGCGCGGGAAAAGCGACTTCCGTGCTTCGTAGTCTCGCGATCTCTTGCGGCAGAGTCTTTTCTTGCTGACGTTGGTACCTCCTTTGAGTGAGGGCATGTGGTGCTTTTATAGCTCCCTGGCCACGGCACGAATAGCTGCTCGCGTAGAGATCGCGGCCGGTTTGTTTTTTTTTTAATTTTTAATTGCGCACTATTCTACCCAAAATAGGGAGAGAGAATGCGTTGGCTGGTTTTGTTGCTTTATCTTCTAAGTGGCTGCCCACTTATTACGTGGGCGGCCGGCATATTTTAAAATTGGTATGAACCTGCCCAAAAACTCAATAAAACCTTATAAGTTAAAACCAATGCATTTCACAACAGTTCCTAGGCGGCCTTGGATGCAACCACATGCACGAATGCAATGCAAACATAGATTCCTCGTGGGAAAGCGTCTGCCTTCCCGCGATTGTTCCTGCTTTTCGTAAAAAGCTTCATTGAACCCATCTTTATTCTTGTGCTTGCGTTCTTACGCGTATTTTCTTACTCAGTTCGGATTTCCTCCTTAGCCTACGGGATGCCCCCTTACTGATGCACCCGTCACCCATCATGTGACGCATCAGGGGCACTCGTAACCCGGCCCTTTCTACCGAACGTACGAAAACTCCTTCGCGATGTTTACCGTCACCCATCAAATGACACATCAGAGTTGTCGGTTCCTGATGGCAGTTCCTGTAGCTACAATCTTTTAACAGTTCCTAGTGCACATAATAAAATATCCTAAAAAAGAAATTAATCATTAAAAATAAGAAAATAGTCCAATTAGCAACACCCCCCCCTCCCCTTTTGTTGGCGTTTTTCAGCAGACAGTTACCGCTTCTTTCCTAGCGATTTCAGCGGTACACAGGAGCAGCAAATCAGCTGCAAAAGCATCAAGCATTCAGCCATTCCGGAGCAGCCAAACCAGCGTTTTTTTGGAGTCCTTTCACGGCTGCAAATCAGCGTTTTTATGGGCAGCAAAACAGCGTTTTCAGCAGCAGCAAATTTCAGCCCCTTGCGTTTTTGGACAGCAGGACAAAAGCACCCATTTTCAGCCCTTAGATCGGTGTCGTCATCCCCGTGGTCGACATCTATCTAGCCTAGACTTGCATCAGTCACATGCATCCACGTTGTACTAGTTTGTGCAATCAATCGTAGACCACTCTCGCCAATGCGAGTGGGGCCTTCAGAGGAGGGTTTTACAACGTCTCTGGCGTCGTATTCTCTTCTCTCTCTATCTCTCAGTCTCATACACTTTCACGCACAGTGTCCATTCACTTTGTTTGTGTCCATTGCACTCTCTCATTAAGAACGGAAGGCTCTCCCTTTTGTAAGAACGAAAAGGAACCTTGAGCACATTATGGAGCACTCATCTTGAGAAAAGAACAACATTCACTTCCGCTGCACCTTACAATACCCCATTCTTCTTCCATGAAGCCCTTGTGGATGCACATGCCGCCTCCACCATGATTTTCTCCCTGTCAAGAAGAGTGGTGCGGAAGCTCTCCGAAGAGGGAGGGACAGATGTGGGTCCAAACTCTCCGATCTTCCGTCCCATTTCTTTATAATATGGAGGTCTTTTATGTAAAAAAAAAATGTGTAAATGAGACTTGAGTGGTATACATTGTATAAACTAAAGATTAAAGCTTAGCTTAAGCCTTAGAAGTTAAAGTCTATACTATATAGAGCTTACCGCGCTGCATTGAAAGCAATAAGGTCGTGGTAGAAAAATCTTGCTATGGCGACATCTACCTCCTCTTTCAAGGCCGGTTTCCAACTATCTCCAAGAGTTGCTTGCCGCTTGGGTGGACGAAAATGAGGGACAGATGACGATGAAGGGTTGGTAGAGAGTGGAGGTGGGCGGTCATCGTCGGTGCCGGTTGATGCACAAAATGATGCTGAAGAAGGGGATGCCGATGCTCGGATGAAAGCCGCCATGGCCATCTCCCTGGGATTCACCGCGTGACGCTTGGTACGATTCTTCTTGGCTTCTTTTATATCCGCAAGAGTCTTCTCAAGGTTTAGGAGCTTTTGCTTCTCCTCTCCCGAGCCGGTTTGCTGGCAAAATTGAACTTGATGTCCTTTTTCGTGAAGGAAGTGGGCACGCAACTTCCTCACGGAACCATTGCA
The DNA here is from genome assembly GCF_014529385.1 of Adiantum capillus-veneris. NCBI lineage: Eukaryota > Viridiplantae > Streptophyta > Polypodiopsida > Polypodiales > Pteridaceae > Adiantum > Adiantum capillus-veneris. The sequence goes on along the minus strand of NC_140952.1, from coordinate 3,703,949 downwards.
CTCATAGCCACAATGGCGGCACTTCCACCTCCAACACCGGACTTGGGAGCAATCATCTCATTCCACCATGTCCATGTGAAGTCGGCGGAGGAAGGGCGTTGAGAAGCGGCGGCGGGGCCGAAGGAAGGAGAAGGAGGAGGGTTTAAAGAAGCTTCGGATCCATCTTGAGATGCCATTGATGATAGATATTAGTGAAAGCTTGAAGAGAAGGAAAGAGGACTAGGAGAAAGCTTGATGGGAGAGGGAGAGAGAGAGAGAGAGGAGAAAGAGGCTCGAGACTCGAGTGTCAAGAGACTCAAGGGCGGAGTCTCGGGAGTTGGAGGGCAACTTCAAACTTGGCTCTTGGCACTTGCAAGGCTTGGGCAATGCAAACTTCAAGGAAGTGGCCTTGAGCCTTGAGGCTTGGGTATGATACTATGAGGCTATGAGCCTTGAGGCTTGGAAGTTGGGTGCTGTTAAGTAGAAAGAGCTCCCCCCAAAATGGGGGTTTGAATTTTGAATTTTGAAAGGCCTCCCAAAATGGGTGTTTAAATTTCAAAAATCCCACCCCCATTGGTTGCTGCCCGCGTCCCATCCGCCGGTGTCCCCGGCCGCCGGTGTCACCGGGGACGTGCGTCCCGGTGACACCGGACCTGTCCCACCCCCCATCCCCTGTGAGGGACGTCCCCCCGTCTCAGAAATGCGTCCCCGTCTCCGTCCGGAGTCCCCCGTCTCGTCCCCGCACAAATGGGCCGCGTCCCCCCGTCCCGTGTTTCTATGTCTTGTGGGTCTTGGGTTCTTGAGGGTCTTGAGTTCTTGAGGTTCTTGAGGGTCTTGAGGTTCTTGAGGTTCTTCTTTCGCTTGCAATCTGTGTTAGAGAAGGATCTTCTCTTCACCCGAGTTCTGCTCTTTCCCGCGGGCGCACCCCTTGGCAGCGTTGCGCTCACACCAAGGTTGCTTTTTCCCACCTCACGTCGATTGGCCGGCCGCTAAGTGCACGGTCCGTTCTCAATGAGTGAAAAGAGGCACAAGGGGAGGCTAGACAAGCCCTTCTTTCTTGGGTTTCCTGTCACTCTTCAAAAACACGATTAGGAATCGACACGCCCAAGAGGTCTTGGGTTACGTGCGACCGCAACAAGCAAAAAAAAAACTTGTTGTTCTTGTGGTTCTTTCCTTGAGTGATACCGAACACTGCTAAAGCTCTGATACCAAGGTAAGGTGCATTGGAATGAATGTTGAACTTTGCTCAAGATGAGTGCTACGAACTGTGCTCAAGGTTCCTTTTTCTTATGGAAGGGAGAGCCTTCCGTGCTTTAATGAGAGAGTGCAAGTGATCACAACAAAATGAATAGACATTGTGCGAGAAGGTGCATGAGACTGAGAGAAGAGAGAGAAGAGAATACGACACCAGGGAGTTGTAAAATCCTCCTTCAAAGGCCCCACTCTCGATGGTGAGAGTGGTCTACTATTGATTGCACAAACCGGTACAAGACTTTGATGCAAACTTGAGAGCTATGATGCAATGTGTGGAGACGACGGCGACGACGGCGACGACTCGACTTGCTACCTGTGGTTGTGGACTTGAAGGCTGAAACTCTTGATGACGGCTAGGTCCCCAAAAACGCTAATGGCTGTGGTATGAAAACGCTGATCTTTGCTGGCTGTTTTGGCCTGTTTGCTGCTGAAAGTAACACCATCTTATGGCTTTGGAACTGCTGCTGAAAACGCTGCCTGTTGGGGCTGACAAACGCTGAATAGGCTGGCTGAAAACGCTATGTGCAGAGGGCTGTAAAACGCTGTACAGGCTGGCTGAAAATGCCATGTGCAGAGGGCTGAAAAACGCTGTAAAGGCTGGCTGAAAACGCTGTAAAGGCTGAGGCTATTGGCGATGAAGCTAGCTGCTGAAAACGCCACGTAAAACACTGGAATTGCTGGGGAAAAACGCCACCCAAGGGGGAAGTCTTGCTTGAGAGAGAGAGGGGGAACCTGTTGCACTTGTGCCTGTGTTCTCCTTCTCTTCTGCTCAATTTGCCTAATCTTAGGTTTGCTTATATATAACTTTAGCAAAATTGCCCTACCCAGCTCCCAACAAAAGTCACTTAAAATAATAAGTGAAAAATGTCAAAAATAGGGAAAATAGGTTTAATGCACTGGAAAACGCTCCTGATGGATTTTGTTGGATTCTGATGGTAATGCTGATGATCATGCTGTGTGCAACCAGAGGATATGCATCTACTCTAAGTGCCTGGGCATGCACGGTCTGCAAACGGACTGACAAAAGTGCCAGATACTTCCTATTCTAGACTGACTTGACTGACTGAACCCTGTTCATGCTGTAGCTTGTCCACGGACACATAGGGTTGGATGTGTCACGTGACAAAATGAGGATGAACTAGACACACACTTCTTTTGTTTTCGTGCATTAGCAAAAGAAGACTGACGACCCAAATAACCAGGGTAATCTGTTCCCTTGCTGCGTCTCTTTGGAGGCTTCGTGGTCTTCGATATTTGGTTGACTCGTCGTTCAATCACATCATCAAGTTCATCTTCAGTGTACATCCGCGGAACATGTGGTTCCTTGAATGCGGACTTTAATGGTGAATCTATGGCCGTACGCCATCGGGAATCCACCTCATCAATCGAGTGGCGGCTTAAAAATTTCGCGTGTTGGGGATCCTTCAAATACTGTAGCACCTGCTTGGCATAGGCATCAACCTGCTGTTGATGTTGCATCTCCATTCGTTCATACTCCGTAGGTCGTGGAGGCCCGTACTCTTCTTCCGATTGCCCATTTGAATTTCCCATATTTTCGCCCGATCCAGAAATGTCGGGTGGGTTTGTTTGATTCTTGCAGGATTCATCACTTGAATCCATGTGTAATCTGGGGTTGTTTATGGCTTATGTCGTGTAAGATAGAGCGATGAAGATGGGAGCGCACCTGATGCGCGATGAAGTAAGGGTGGGAGTGGCTATTAAGTCCGGGGTCAAGGCACCAAGATTCTTTAATATAATTTCCAGTAAACTTTAGAGGACCGGTATACTTTGATAAAAGCACATGCCTGAAGCTTTGATACCACTGTTACAGACTTGGACACCCCAAGTCAGAAATCGGCTGCGACACACTGGAGAATTACTTGAAATACTTCACAATTTTATCACACTCTTAAAATAGTCAATACGGCCCAGCGTAGTCTCGTGCCTAGAGGTATTGGCCCCAAAATCTGGTGCCCCTTTCGGTATTTATTTTTATATTAATGCTTGAGCGAAGTTACAACTTCCGTGGGCGCTCTCTGCTCAATTGCTCGTCAGCACTCTGAGGGAAAGAGGGGCCTTGGGGAAACCCATTGAAATCCACGACTAAGATGACTCTCTCCCGTCGATGAATTCTGTAGAATCCTAGTTGATAGCACCTCGAGGGTGATTTTTAATACTCCCCTCTTTTCCTCTATTTGACCATTGCAGAAGAATGCTTCCTTCCCCTCTTGTCTTTGTTGCTTGATTTGGGGCATGAGTTCTTTCCTTCTCTCCATTTGTGCTCTTGTCAAGTCAAAGTAAAATTTTCTCGCAACTAGATCTCTATTCTTTTTCATGAAGTCCCTTCTATTCTCCATATGCCTAATTGTAGGATCGATGGCCTTCCCTCGCTTGCATTTGCCCTTGATTACCATGTCTGAGAATCCCTTCTTTAAACCCCAATGTACTGTGTAATTTCTTGGCATCCTTCAATTGTGTACTCCATTTTCCCATGCCTATTTACACGTACATTAAGGCGCCGTGCTTGTCACATCTTTTCTTCCTCCAATATGGCTTTGAACCACTCGTCCTCATGTGCTTCCTCTCTTTTGCCTGTCTTAACTTTGCTCCTTACCACCTTTACCCATTCCGTCTTATTCGCCTCCAACTCCACCTTCATCTCTTTCTTTACCACTATCTCCCAACCTTTCTTGAGTCGCTCTTTGAGCCCCTCAAGATTGGGGTCCTTGACGATTGCTAATTCTGCCCTCTTGATTTTGTCTCTCGCGATTTGTAGCTTCTTGATTTCGGAATGTAGCACTCTTCCTGCCAGCGGCTATATCCTTTTTGGCTTGCAAGGTGTTTCTCCATCTTCTCCAACACGTATGTCAGTTTTATGTGAAGCCCACTCCATTTGCTTTCTCTTGTAAGCGTGGGAGCTTGTTAGGTGCAGCGGAATGAATGTTTGCGCTTTGCTCAAGATGAGTGCTCCGAGCTGTGCTCCGAGCTGTGCTCAAGGTTCCTTTTGTTCTTATGGAAGGTAGAGCCTTCCGTTCTTAATGAGAGAATGCTATGATCACAAATGAAGTGAATGGACACTGTGCATGCATGTGTATGAGACTGAGAGATAGAGAGAGAAGATAGATATGACACCAGAGACGACGTAAAACCCTCCTCCGAAGGCTCCACTCTCGTCGGCGAGAGTGGTCTACTTATGATTGCACAATTTGGTACAATGGGAATGCATGTGATTGATGCAAGTCTAGGCTATGTCGGCGATGACGATGGTGATGATGAAGTCGACCTAAGGGCTGAAATCTGCAATCTTTCTACTGCTGTCCAAAAACGCTATGGGCTATCCAAAACACTGATTTGGGGACTGTTTTCTGTGGGTCTTTGACGCTGAAAATCTGCAAGTTTAGGGCTGAAAACTGATGATCTTCAAGGCTGAAAACTGAGGTCTTTTTGGGGCTGAATCTGCTACCTTTTTAGGGCTGGTTCTTGTTGGTCTTTAGGGCTGCAAATCAATGCATGTGCCGGATCTGCAAGGCTGAGGTTGAAACCAAAAACGTTGGGATGTTGTAAACCAAAAACGCTAGGGAGGCAGCTTCTTCAAAAACGCTAGCTGTAGAAACATCTGCCGCGGTGGTTGCTGATGCAAAACGCTAGTGCTGAGGTCTTCTTGGCGATGGGATTGCTGAGGAAAACACCATGCTGGTGTTGATGAAAAACGCTAGGACAATGGGGGATCTTGCTTGAGAGAATTGCCCCAAGGAGTTCTTGTTGAGAAGTTGCCTGTTGAGCGGTGGAGCTCCTGCTGCCTCTTTTGCCATTTAGTGCTAACTTTGGTTTGCTTATATATTTTCTTACCCAAATTTACCTACCTACTTTTGTTGGAAAGTCACTTAAATTAATAAGTGAAAAATGTCAAAAATAGGGAAAATAGGCTAAAATCACTGGAAAATTTCCCTGACTGATTCTGATGGATTCTGATGGGAATGCTTATGATCATGTTGTGTGCAACCAGAGGATATGCATCTATACTAAGTGACTGGGCATGCACGGTCTTCGAATAGACTCACAAAAGTGCTAGATCACTTCTAAATCTAGACTGACTGGATTGACTAAACCCTTGTCGTACTGTAGCTTGTCCACGGACACATAGGGTTGGATGTGTCGCGTGACAGAGCTATTCTTGACTGCATTTTGATCCCTCCTCGTCCTAAAGTGTGTGTGTGTGTGTGTGTGTGTGTGTGTGTATATGATAGTTACAGGGAATGGCCATTTTCAGGTCCTTGTTCCCATCCTAGTTTCTTATTCCGGATTCCCGTTTCGTGTTTCAAACACGTGTGTGTGTGTGTGTGTGTGTGTGTGAGAGAGAGAGAGAGAGAGAGAGAGAGAGAGAGAGAGAGAGAGAGAGAGAGAGAGAGAGAGAGAGATGATATATTAACGTATTCTTCAAAAAGGCCAAAATATCCTACGAGACCAATCCGTTACAAATTGTTGATCTGATACCATGTCTGGGTACAAAAAAGAGACACTAAAATGAATCTAGAAGTGCTACTAGCTGGAATCGTGTGGGATATGTGTGGCCACTAATGCGATGGGTGCCCAATACAAGTGGATGATATAATGGGGGATGAACCCATCCTCATCTGTATGCTAGATGTCGAGATAGTATGGCTCTAATCCTCCGTTGTAGTCTCCGTCAATGCTGTGAAGCACCTTCCTCAATTGTGGGCATCTCATCTCCCTAGAGAGAGAGAGAGAGAGAGAGAGAGAGAGAGAGAGAGAGAGAGAGAGAGAGAGAGAGAGAGAGAGAGAGAGACTTTACTATCGTCCTCGGAGGTCAAATATGACCTATGGGACCAAAAGAACATACATAGCGAGACTTTTTAAAAGAATGTATGAAAATCTGGATACAACGAAATTGTGACATATGTCACTCAAGAAGGGGGGGGGGGGGGGGGGAGGTGGGTAGGGGATGGTGGTTTGGGGGTTTTTGGAACCCGAAACTCTTCAATGATAGCCTTGCCACCTCTATAGACGGCCCATTTGCATGCGGTCGTGCTTCTCGTCTGTGTTGAAGCTCTTGCTTTTTGACTTTGAGTTTGGCCTCACTAATTTAGACTTTGGTGTCCTTGAGGAGTTGTGCTTGTTGTAGAAGCGAGATGCGCGCCTCTTTAGTTTTGAAGACAAGAATGCCTTGGTTGGTGCGGCTGTCACGGTGAACCTTCTCGATGGTGTTAAGGTTGAATTCGGTTGGATGGATAGCTTAGTTGAGCTTGACTAGAGTCGAAGTGCAGTCGTCCTCCTCCCCAGCAAGTAGAAGGCAAACTGCCGATGCGAACGAAGAGAGCCAGTCCTTTCCATTGACGGCGTTCTCGCATGCATTCTTCTACCTTGGAGGAGACGGTTCATGGTCTTGGGTGGTAAGATTGACCACGCTTGCAGCGAGTGCGTGCTAAACTTCTTTAGCTTTGACAAGGAGGTGGCTATTGTCGGTTGGCTTCTGAGACTCCAAGGAGGAGAGACTCGAGGGCGGCAAGGCGCACCTTGAGTTCCACGTTTTCGTCCTTGAGCTCTCGTATTTTTGCTTGAAGGCGATCCGTTGGGTCCACTCGTGGGGTGGGCACGAAAAGCCTCGTCGGTTTGATAGGGGTGAATGAACCTCCGTGTTGCATTGTAGCTTGAGGGTCTCCCATGTGCAAAAGAGCCCTTGGTACTTCCGAAGTGAAAGGAGCTTCTCACTGTGTGAGCAAGCTCTCAACTGTTTAAAATGGTGGCACCTTGCAAGGGTTGGGCCTTAAGGCCCTTAGACTTGAGGCTTAAGTTGGATCTAGAATGAGTACAACTGGCAGGTTGAGCAGTAGAGTGTGGGGCTGGTCGCAAGGAAGACATGGGGAGTTGGCCCGGAGATGGGAGAGAGAGGCAGAGCTCTGTGGCCCCCCTAGTGTGGGGGAGCAGGAGAGAGAGCCCACTTGCTGTCCTATGGAATGAGAGTGAAGGAGAAGGGGAGATTGGCGCAGAAAGAGCACACGCAGAGAAAACGTGAGAGAGAGAGAGAGATCGTTATATTTTATTTGGGCTTCACCTTTGAGTATATGAGTAAGTGACTAGGGGGCCATTCACACTTGGGCCCCCTCACTTATAAGTCCTTTTAACTTATAAGTTATAAGTACAAGGCACCTAGGCCTTTATTCCCTAGCAACCTCCCACCTAAAGGCAATGTACCTTGGGAGATCAAAGAATCAGCTAACTATGATACAACAGCTGATCATGCACTTACTCATCCAACACCCATCATCTGTCGGCAATATGCAAACCGCTCTGCTGGAAGACTCTTGGTCAAAAGATCTGCAGGGTTGTCATCTGTGTGCACCTTGACAAGTGTAATGCTCTTGTCATCAAGCACACTCGTGATAAAATGATACTTCACCTCTATGTGCTTTGTCTTGGCATGAAAAACAGGATTCCTTGCAAGCATAATAGCACTCTGACTATCACAGTGTAGCACAGGAACCGGTGACTTAATGCCAAGCTCTTCTACCAAACGCATGAGCCACAAAGCTTCTTTGCATGTCTCGGTGGCAGCCACATACTCAGCCTCAGTGGTAGACAAAGCAACACATTTTTGTAGTCTAGAAATCCAAGAAACTGCACCTCCTGTGAATGTAAACACATATCCAGAGGTAGACTTCCTGCAATCTGGATGTCCAGCAAAATCTGTATCTGTAAAGCCATGCACAGATGTCTCACTCTTCCCAAAACAAATGCACAAGTCTTTAGTGCCTTTCAAGTATCTCAAGATACACTTCACTGCTTCCCAATGCTTTTGGCCAGGATTGCTCGTGTACCTGCTTACCACTCCCACCGCAAATGCAATGTCCGGACGTGTAGCAACCATAGCATACATCAAACTGCCAACGGCTGATGCATAAGGAATCTTGGCCATTTCAGCCCGCATATCATCTGTGTTTGGGCAATCATGTGCAGTCAATTTTACATATGGAGGCAGCGGAGTACCAAGTGCCTTTCCCCCATCCATATGAAAACGATGTAGCACCTTATTAACATAATCTCGTTGAGATAGATACAGACGCCTGTTGGGTCTATCCCGAGAGATACGCATGCCCAAAATATGATTAGCATCACCAAGATCCTTCATGTCAAAGCGATTCTTTAAGCTTTGCTGTAATGCATCCAACTCCGTGACATTTTTACCCGCAATAAGCATGTCATCAACATACATAATCAACAATAGAAGAGATCCATCACTTGCCGTTTTGATATACAAACAGTGATCAGAATTACTTCTTTTGTATCCTTGAGACCTCATGAATGTATCAAACTTGTGATACCATGCACGGGGAGACTGTTTCAAACCATACAAGCTCTTCAAGAGTCTACATACTTTCTTCTCTTGCCCCTTTGACACAAAACCTTCTGGCTGCATCATATAGATCATCTCAAGCAAATCGCCATGCAAAAACGCTGTTTTGACATCCATTTGCTTTAACTCGATATCTTCAGAAGCAAGCAGGCCTAAAACAAGACGTAATGTGGTAAGCTTTACAACAGGAGAAAAAATCTCATGAAAATCCACACCATGCTTTTGCTTGTACCCTTTAGCAACCAAACGTGCCTTGTACTTAGAAGAAGCATCAGATGTGACCTTGGTCTTGTAAACCCATTTACATGGCAGAGCCTTATGCCCTTTAGGCAAATCAACCAAGTCCCATGTATGGTTTTTCTCCAAAGACTGCATTTCCGAAACCATTGCTTTGAACCATTTCTTACTGTCTTCCCGTTGCATAGCCTCTTTATAGCAAGACGGCTCACCACAATCAGTAAGCATGACATAGTCCAAAGACGGTTCATATCTATCGGGGGGCCTTGTCACCCGAGTAGACCTACGCACCCAATGATCCATAACAGGTGGATTTTCAGCCTGTAAACCATCAAAAACAGCAGACTGTTCAGCCGGTTGCATCGCAACAACGGGCGGTCTAGGAGCATCAACCTGTTCCCCTACCTGTGGTGCATCAATGGCAACTTGTTGGGGCTGATTTTCAGCAGCTAATGGCTGATTTTCAGCACCATTTTCAGCAAGTAAAGGCTGTTGAACATTGGGCCTTCTTGGCTGTCCATATGTAACATCTTCACGAAAAACAACCCGGCGCACTTCCTCGACCTTTGTGGGCTGTTTGTGCATGCAATTCTCATTGAAGATGACATCATTGCTGCGTATGATTTTCCGTAATGCGGGATCCCATAATCTATACCCCATTTCACCATCCTCACCATATCCTAGGAAAATGCATTTATGAGACTTTGGTTCTAGTTTGGTGCGCAGTTCACTCCGGATGTGAACATAGGCCTCACAACCAAACACTCTTAAATGTGCATATGAGGGTGGCTTGCCAGACCACACCTCCTCAGGCACCTTTCCACCCAAAGTCTTGCTAGGTGAGCGATTAATCAAGTGAATAGCTGTTTGCACAGCTTCTGCCCAAAAACCATGAGGTAATGCAGCATGTGACAACATACTCCGAACTTTCTCTTGGATAGTCCGGTTCAACCTCTCTGCAACTCCATTTTGAGAGGGATTAAAAGGAGCCGTGAGCTCTCTTTTAATACCTTTAGTAGCACAAAAGTCAATAAATGCTTTTGATACATACTCCCCCCCATTGTCTGAGCGCAAAGATCTAAGCTTCTTGTCAGTTTGATTCTCAACAAACGCAAGAAACTTCTTGAAAGTATCCAAAACATCGCTTTTAGCACGTATTGGATACACCCACACCTTACGTGTAGCATCATCGATAAACGAGACAAAATATTTCTTTCCCCCTAAGGACAACTGTGGCATTTCACATACATCGGAATGCACTAAGTCTAACCTGTCAGACTTCAAAGAAAGTGACCTTTTGTGCGGTGTTTGACTGTGCTTACCGTAAATACAGTGCTCACAATGAGAAAAATCAGCATACCTCAAACACGGCAAATAACCACAACGAGACAGAGTTTCCATTCCTCTTTTACTCATGTGTCCCAACCGGCCATGCCACAAAGAAACACTTGGCTGCTCGGTTACGGCGACAACATGGTCACGCACACTAGATACATGCTAAGGATACAAAGTGTCCGATTTACAACCCTTGGCTACAATCCGGGCCCCTTTACAAATTTTCCACTTGCTATCACCAAAAGTGGTGTGATAGCCTGCATCATCTAGCTGCCCTGTACTAATCAAACTCTTCTTGAGTTGTGGCACATGGCGCACTTTGTGCAAAACAAAAGTCATACCATTAGCAAAGGAAAACTGGACACTGCCAATACCTGCAATGTCACATGCATAGTTGTCTCCCAAATAAACAGTACCCTGCACCTCACCTGAGTACTGTGTAAACCAATCCCTATGAGGTGTTACATGAAAGGAGGCACGTGAATCAAGAATCCAAGTATGCATGTCCACATCAGAACCCATAGCAAGGGTATGTGCATCCACAGAAGAGGCATTGAGTACATCAGTGCTGCTGTCACTGTCACAACTACTAGCAACATTGATTTCGTCAATCAACACAGTGCTCTTCTTGGCATTTCCCTTGTCCTTTGCATCAGTTTCAACACCCTTGTTCTTCTCTTTCTTCCACTCATAGCATTCCCGTTTATAATGCCCTTTCTTTCCACAATGATGACACACAACATCTTTCCTACGAGATTTGCTGCGTGCCCTGTCCTTACTGTCAGATTTCTCCCTCTGTTGAGACCTGCCTCTCAAGTGCAATGCATTAGAAGACCCACCTGTGGTGTTCTTCCTGTTCATCTCTTCCATCAAGAGAGAACTCTCTACATCTGCATACTTAAGTGACGCACTTGAGTTACTAAGAGCTGTCCGGAATACATCCCAACTCTCGGGCAATGTGCATAGCAGAAAAGTAGCTTTGAACTCCTCATCAATCGTGAATTTCAGCTCTGTCAGTTGGCTGAAAATAGAATTGAATTCATTGAGGTGCACTGACATGTGCGTGCCCTCCTTCATGCGGAGATCCATAAGCTTCTTAAGCCAATACACTTTACTGGCAGCACTCTGCTGTGCATACAACTCGTCTAAACGCTTCCACATGCCCCATGCTGTCTGCTCATTCTCTACATTGAAGAGTAAATTGTTAGACACCGAAAGCATGATCGTGGAGCGAGCCAACTCGTCCACTTCTTCCCATTCTTCAACCTCCATATCAACCGGTTTCACACCCTGTAACTTAATAGGTTTCGCCTGTTTCTTCTGCAACATCACATTATAACATTGCTTCTTCCATATAGCAAAGTTATGGGCACCTTCAAGCTTGCGAATGTGCAACAAATTGCCACTTTCACTGCTAGAAGCCATTCTGAGTGATTGCAACCACTGAAACCCTGTTTTGCCGACCTAAACACGCCCAAATGTGCGCAATCGGGCAAAAAACAGCTTGCTGTTACAGAAAAACAGCGAGCAAATTTCACGCGGAATCACCCCAAAACGGCGTACATTCACTGCCAAACCCTTACCAAAGGTTTCCACAAGATGTGTACATCATTTGCTTGCTGAAATTCCCTGTTTTAGGGTAAAAATCAGACCTGTAAACACCTGTTTTGCTGAATTTTCAGAACCTCGTTGGTGGAAACACCTGTAAGATTGACCTGTGAGACTTGCCCTAATGAAATTGCATCAAATTGACACCGAAATTGGTCAATTTCAGCAGAAATAGGCTGCTGTTCGCCAGTTTTTGAAACCCTAATTTTGGGGAAACTGTCACCGGAGGTCGATTCTACACGGTGAGAGGATCCCTTCGCGACAGAGTTGATCGAAAACGGTTGAATATCCTTCCCACAGCGAGCAAAAACAGAATTCTGATCTGTGTTGCGAAGATGGCTCTCTTGGAAACCCTAAAGCTCTGATACCATGTGTGGGGGAGCAGGAGAGAGAGCCCACTTGCTGTCCTATGCAATGAGAGTGAAGGAGAAGGGGAGATTGGCACAGAAAGAGCACACGCAGAGAAAACGTGAGAGAGAGAGAGAGATCGTTATATTTTATTTGGGCTTCACCTTTGAGTATATGAGTAAGTGACTAGGGGGCCATTCACACTTGGGCTCCCTCACTTATAAGTCCTTTTAACTTATAAGTTATAAGTACAAGGCACCTAGGCCTTTATTCCCTAACACCTAGGGCTGCCCCTCACCCAGGGAGGCTAGTGCGAAGAGATGATGATGATGATGATGTATTTACGTCCTCGGGAAGCCAGAATGACCCATGGGACCCAAAATCTCATATATGAGACTCCCCCCTTCCCATGTGAAGGAGGGGGCGTGTCATGATTGTGTGATGATCTTGTTTGTGAGTGTGGTGTGATGTTCTAGCACTTCGGCAAGATAGATGCCTAGTGCTACTGGAGAGGGATGTGTTCTTGAGAGAAGCTCCTCAAATGTAGTACATACTGAGGAAACTCGAACCGAATGTGTGCATATGCTGGACATTCAAGGGTTACATGTGCCTCATTTTCCAATGAATTCAAGTTGCATTGAGTGCATCTCCTCATGTTTGCATCAATATTCAGCTATCCTCCCGTTTCACTTTTGAGCATGTGTGATCTTGTCCGCATCAGGGTGATGGCCCGTCTCGCACTGTAGGACATGGGTGTCCTGATATGTATTTGGGTTTCCTCGGTTTTGTATTCTTCCCAGTATTGTGTGTTTATGTGCTTGCAATAGTATTCAAACTTGGACCTGTGCATTGCATTCTTCCATTTGCTATGAAGGGCCTCAAGTAATTGTAGTTCAAAATTCAGCTCGTGCTCATGCTCGATACCTTCCTCTACATGCATGTCCATATATGCTCCCACATTCGGCTAGAGGTGAGAAACTTGCTTTTGTGGTTCTTTTGCAGCTTACATCCTACCTCCCATGCTATGTGAGGCAAACGGTTATTAGGCATCAACTTCACCTTCAAGAGATATCTATGCATTCTTTGCAAAGCAAGCATTTCCAATGGTCTTTTTCTAGTCTCCAATAGCATCACTGAGTATGGTGTTGTGGTTTTTATCCCCATATGTCTACATAAGAACTTTTTCTGAATTTTCTCAATGTCACTCCAAGTGCTGGCCGGAATACTTGGTCCCCATACCTCTACCCCATACAATGGCATTTGGACCACACACACATTGAAAGCCATTGACTTTATTAAATATTTCCCACCTTCGAGTGACGCTTTGTTTGCACACAGAGAGAGAGAGAGAGAGAGAGAGAGAGAGAGAGAGAGAGAGAGAGGTTGGACTTGCCACTAATATTGTTAGTTGTGCCCTTTCGATGCAGGATTTTACTGTGGAACAGAGTTGTGTAATGGCCCCATGTGGATGGAAGGCCCATTATGCTGTCACTAAAGCTGTCTTGGAGGTGAATAGGAACTTCTACAAGAGCTTCCATGCGAAGTCCATAAAAGGAATGAATCGCCTCTGGTTGCATTCAGATTATGTTAAGTGCATACATCCCAATGGTGAATGTCTATCGGGGTAGGACTTAAAAGTTTTGACTAAAATGTCGATTTTAGTGTGTGCTATCTGTTTTCTGTTGCTCACTTTCAAATTTGGTTGATGATTGGCAGCTATGAAAGCATCATGGAACATTGGCGCACTATCTTCAGTTGGAATCAAAGATTCGAGTTTGATCTTCAGGATGAGCGTGTACGGGTTTTTGGCAATGTGGCCTGGGTAACTTTGAAAGAGAGTATCAATTCATCTCCAGACCTCATAATGACGACCAATGTGTTTGAGCTGCACCACGGTCACTGGTACATGGTCCATCATCATAGCTCTCTACAACTGGAAGGAGGCAATTTTGATTTTGGGCCATTTGTTAATTGAAGACAGTTTTGGATGATGGCTTTGGTGAATCTTGCCAGAGTCGATCATTGCATAGGTATACACAGTCTGACACCCAATGCAAATGGGTAATTGTTGTATAGGAAAGACACGCCTCTCTTGTTTAAATTTTCTGCAGAGTGAGTCTGTAAGTATGAGTTTCATTTATCAGGGTTTTTTGGCCTCCGTCAAGAGGTGAAGCTGATTGTTTTTTCTCTCTCAATCTACATGCATGCACTGGTGCACCCACCCACCCCCCCACGCACACATGCCAGCGTGCGCGTGCACGCACGCAGTACTGCAACATGACTGGGCATGATGTCATGATCATAACCTAAGGTATGCAGCAGAAACAAAGCAGATTAGAATAGCTTCACACAAATGCTGTTGAGCAAGCTGCCATACGGTGTGTTCCTGCATTGGGAGGTTCTTATTCTTCGTGACATGTAATCAAATGTAAAACTTGGGGCAATGTGACTAGGCATTGTATCTCACAGGGTATTTGTATGTTGTTATGTGCGCGTAAGATTAGAATGACATAGTAGCTATGCTACATGGCACATTTTTGGTAAGCTACCATGCTTGGATCTGTTTCTGGTTCATCACATAATGGATGGGTTGGGTAGATTGGACGGGTGAACTTTTCACATAATATTCTCCAAGCAAAAGCTTAATTTTCACTGATTGTAGCAGTTGTAACTTGGGGTGCTCTCTTTTCTTTCAACACTTTACCTTATATATATGCTGTATTTTTGGCTGTTTGACTTGATCATGACGGCCCAGTACGTACCACTAGATTAGTCTAAGCTTGTCAAGTTTCATTAACAAGATTGAGGGAGACCAGAAGCGGTCCTTACCGTTACAGGGTACTTTGTTGAGGATGGAAACATGTTTCACACCTTTGTCCATTGTTTTTTAAGACATGGACGTTCTGAACCAATACATTAATTATGAATCTGTTGTATCTCTTTAGTTATGAGTATTGAGTAGCCACATTTGTATACGTCCTACAGAATGTGAGCACACAACACACATGGAGGGAGTTTGCACTATTCTCCCTAGCTATCATTATTCTTAGAATCAAAGAGACGCGTCCTCTTTTCCATAAGCGTAAGGGACTCCTAGTGTTAGGAATCGGGTTTGGGTTTGTAGTGTTGGGAGAATAATTTGGTGCAAAATCAACATGATAATAAAAAAATTCTTTTTGTGATATGCTCAAATTGTGAAACTCTTTACTTTTCCGGGAAGAAAATAAATAAATGAATTCCAATGCAAAATATTCCATCTCACGATGTTATTTCCTTGCAATCCATTGGTTCGACTCCACAAAGATACACCATTGGCAATGAGCATACTTGTGCTATTGCACATGTATAAAAGTAACTTTTCATAGTGATCCAACTCTTTTTCATCCATTGAAGTACGATCATACAAGTGAACTTCCTTTGAAATGTATAGCATATCAAATTGTTGAATATCATGTTGCAATGTTTTTGTGCGAGCATTCATATCCCCAAAGACAATAGCATCATCTTCGTCTTCGAAATAAGCAATGTCTTCTTCTAAATCAAAAAATGATTGAACTCTATCCATGCAAACATAAAAGGGGGAATCATGATGAGGAATGTAGTTATCGACACACAAATGGGTGCTCTTTTTGGTGTCTTTGTTTTTAGCTATACATAATGTTTGTACTTGTCATCTTTCACAATTGATACAAAATCTTCCAATTCTTTTTTAACCATATACGGTATCTCTCCTTGCCCTATTCGTTGCTTTGGATTCTTTGATCACATCAATGAATGTACATTGTAATCCTCGAAGCCATTAATTCTTTTTGTATCATGCTCCCAAATTTCAACGAGAAGTATAACATCGTCTTTTTTTGTTAACTCATCAATGCCAACCCCCGTATTCCATAGGTATTCATTTCAATTCCAAAAGCATATTTTCAATTGTAACTCGGCCTCATAGATCACGCATTCCTATTTTCTATATATATATATATGTGTGTGTGTGTGTATATATAGACACACACAGAGAGAGAGAGAGAGAGAGAGAGAGAGAGAGAGAGAGAGAGATGTCGCCACCATAGGTAGTGGCTACAAATTAGTATTTGTTTATATGTGAGTATAAAAATATCTTCTGTCTCTTACTAAGTCAAAACCAAATAAAACTCAAAACAAAACATCGACTGGAACCTCGAGAGACAATTGTTAAAGTCACGACCCCACCTTTTAAACAATGTAATTATTTCTTAAAGTTTTTAATACTTTTATGCATTACTTGAAAGACATGTGCCCATCAAGACTAAGAGATTAATGAACTTTCATGCGTCCCCCCTATGGCTCGTTTAACAAGCCAATGAGGTGAGAGCTCATGAAAGTCCTTTTGATAAGCTCAAAATATTCATGAGGGTAGTTGAACTTTGAAATTTAACATGAAAGATGTCACCGCGGGTTCGAGCGTGGGTTCTTACTCACCCACATATCCACCTTGATCACTAGGTGACGAGTGTGTGCTGGCTGAAAAAAGACAAGTATAAGTCTTTACCTTGTTTACATTGTAAATGGATCTTTTTAGTGAAGGGCATTATGATTTTCCTTTACACTTTTCTTATAGCAATCTCTAAGCACGACAAGGCCTAAGATAGCATGGTAAGGGTCATGGCTAGAAAGGTAAAAAATCGCTCTTAAAGAGGCCAATGGAAGGGGCTAGAGTTGCACGACAAGCTGTTTGCCCCTTCGTGGTCCTCCTTAAAACTAGAAAACTAGTATGGAAGCGCAAGAGAGAAACATAGGTACTAGAGTGGAAAGAATTAACCAGATACTTTTAGAACTCCCATCTCTCACTGGTCCCCTTGAGTCTCTAAAGCTAGTAATGTGCTTCTTAATCCTCTTTGGAGGGACATTACCCAAAACATGAACAACAAAGGCTTAAGTCATCTGGCCCATTTCTAGGACTGCAATGATAGGAAATGGAAGGATTCTGATCAATTGGCTTCTCAGTTTAGCCTGAGTGTGACAAAAAATCTAATGGCAATCAAAGTGCTAGAAGGCTTGGACAAATGTTGCATGCCGGTATGTGAATCTGAATTTGAGTGGAAAACCTGGCGATGGACCAAGGGTAGGCATTTTGAGAAATTGGAAACCAAAGACGTTTATCTGACTCTTATGGGCTCTGTTGATTGGTTCTCTCCCCTCAACAAGCTGTGGAATATACAATGGACGGAGGCAAGATGTGGGACGATAGTGAAGAACATTTGGACCCCACAATGGCCCTTGGCAACGAAGTGCTTTATTTAGAAGGTGTTAGTGGGGGTACTTTTGATATGTATGAAAATTCATGCTAGAGGGATTGGCCCGGATAGATGTAGTGGCTGCAAAATAGCTTGGGAGGATCTTCCTCACCTGTTCAAAGATTGCTCGACTATCGATGGCGTAGCAAGAAAAGCTTGCAAGTGGATACAAAGGACATGGAGGATAGTTTTCCTTCTTTAAAGAAATTTGGAAGACCAAGAACCGTAGGGTGTTTGAGAAGACCCTGGCAACTGCAAGCTTCTCTGAAATAGTAGTGGAAAGCAAGGAACTGATTGTCTCCATTGGTAGAAGGAAGACCTCAAATGAATGGTAATGGGCCATCAACGCAGTGACGTCATGTTAGAATTGTTCTATTGAGGGACTGTGGATTGCGTCCTTGAGGAACCCTAGTTCTATCGAATGTAATTTGTGTTCCCTCAAGGCTCGGTATGAGCTTGAGGTCCCTGTACATTTTCTTGATGAATACAATTTATACATTTTCTATTGTGAGTTTGGAAAAAAAACCTTTTGTTTTAAGATTACTTGTTTTTTTAATAAATGCTCCCTTCATTTAAGTCCAAGGATTTTCTTTTCAGCTTTTCTTTTTAAAATTCTATTGTGAGTTTATTTTTTAGTAAACCAAATGAATAATTCACCACGCTTATCAATTAATAGAGTAGAGAAAGTATAAACGTGGAAGAATTGGGCTTTAGGTTACTCTAGAGTGGATTTCTTTGTTTCCTATAGTTTTAGCTTATCCATTAAATAAAAGTGATATTGATCCGAGGCAGGGAGGGATTGGGATTATCAACCCAGGGCTATTATGACGGATATGATTGGGAAGGCTAAGCTCTTCTCTCAGGTGGCCAATGGAAAGGGCTCGATATGCATGACAAGTTAGCATAACTGAGAAGAGCTCTAGAGATAAGAGGAAGAGATCCATAATACGTACATGTCAATGTTTTTCCATCCTTGCAATCATAGGGTTTGCATTTCTCAATGTTAAATGTCGTACATAGTTATGAAAATTTATGATGCCTGCGAAAATTGCCTTGAACACGTTTTGATTTTGTGGGTCAGTTCAACATTTTTTTCAAGGAGATCGGGATTGAGGAGCATTTGTTTGTTGTTTGCATTGCAGAGAGGGATGGTTTTTTTCTTAAAAGCTCTTGACGAAAAAATCTTGTCATGGATATTTTGCTGAAGTCAATGTCTTTCATAATGCCACATGCTTTAGGGGCTCTAAGATACAAGTGCCCTCTGTTGAAAACATGCGATAGTTCTTGGAGGTTGCCCTATCCATGTTGGACATATCCTTCAATGAGTGCATTCCAACATGGAACGTTAATTATTGCAAGGGATTTCTTCCAAAACGTCTCGATTGAGCCTGATGATGATGTAAGATGGCAATTAGAAAGAAGTAATGAGCAATATTTTTTGATGCAACTTGTATTGTTTTGATTTTTTAAGTTAGTAAGAGCTATTTCACCAATTTTTTTTTGGAAATTCCATTTCAATGCAACGTCAAATAATAGAACTTTTGATTCTCTAAAGGAGAAACATGATTTTTGTTGAATCGGATGTATATAGCACAAAGATTCACCCTTTATTCGGGATTACATGCATGCATGCACGAGAATGCAACACAAAACACTTTCGCAATTAACTTAGGAAATGGATTCGAGTAGTTGCAAGTATTTTGATGAAATTAAAGGTGAGTTGTTTTCTTGATGTTTGCATGGCGGACATAAGGAACCAACTTATGATGTCAAGTATGATTTAGTTCAATGTAAGAACTTCGAAGCTCTAGAGGCACAACCTACCACATTAGAGCACCAAATTGCTACATTAAATGAGAATGTTATTTGTATCAAAGATCTCATAGTAAATTTTATGAGTCAAACATGCAACACTAGGCCTATGTAGCCTACAATATAGGGTCCCTACATTGGCTCTAGTAGCATCTCCTATAGAAAAATCCGCCCAAGGGAGTGGTATTTCTACTGGTGTTGATTTGTGTGCCGTATTTGGACCCAAAGTAGATGGTGAAATTGCTAAAGAGAATGAATCCCTAGAGCTTAAGATGCTTCAAGGCATCACATACAATTCTTGCGCTTGAAGACGAGGCCTAGAAGTGGTGGACGGCATGCAAATCACATGACCATTGCAAAACATGGGTATCTTTCAAGAAAGTATTTTGAGACGAGTTTCTTCCAGCCAAGGAATAAGATCAAATCAGTCAAATTAAAATTTGTGTTTGATGTGGCGATAGTGATCATTGAACCGATACATTAGTCATTATTGGAATTTTATTAAAATTGGACATGCTGTATGATTTCTAAAAAGTTTATGGTTTTATTGGGCGTCTTGATTGAGAGCTTAAAGAGTAGCTTAAGACATAGAATCCCAATACTGTAGAGGATGCCATAGTGCAAGCTCACATTCATGATAATCCTAACAATATTAACCTATTCATTTTGTTCATAAAGCACAATGGAGTAGGCCTCGAGGACCCCTCTCTCAAATGCAAACCCTTCAATTGTTCTAGTCTTAGCCTTGATTTTTTGGGTCAGATGCTTAATTAACACTATATTGGTAACATGACACTTCTATGTCGAGTTAACCTGTAACGGAATTAAGCTAATAACTTTGAGTGTAGTGGAAATAGATTAGCCATAGTGAATATTTCATTAAGAAGATTCCTAATGAAGATAGAGAGATTGCTAGGTTGGAGATAGCAGTTTTGCAAAAGAGAGAGAAATAGAGAAAATGACAACAATTGAGGACCGGATTTACCTGGAGCGGGTCCCTGCTTCAATAGTCTTTTGTATCATGCATTCTCCCATGAAGAAAAAATTGGGACAATACAATCTTTGTGCTCTTTAAGACCACTTTGGTGCCATGAAGATGGAAAGCTTCATGCACCAAACTTATGCTCAAAACAACAATTAATCTATTTGCAATAAACAAGAACTTGTTGTCTGCGGCCTCAATCCCAAGACCTCAAACACCATCAAAGGTGGAGAGAGCTAGCATGGAGTGAGGAAGATGAAGAGAAGAAGATGTATTTCTATGAGAAAGAAGTAGTCTCCTCACATATAATCACTCTTAGAGCATACCTTAGTATAGTGATAATGAAGATGGAGAGATTGATAAGCATTGCTTTGAGCATAACTCTTGGTTGGATTTGCATTCCATAGCCAAGGGGTGTTGGTGTAGGCTCTCCAATTCTCAAGCTTGGAGAAGGAGATGACTTGTGTGCACAACACACAATGGGGGAGTGTATGCGTGGCTTGTGGAGTATATGAGAGGGAGAGAGTATTTGATTTTGTCATTTTACTGTTGTTACAAGCCTATTGGCTTAAGCCTTGGGCTAGCCAATGAATGGCTCTAGTCATAACAAGCAAGGGGTGTAGCATTTTGACAAGTGTCCTCCTTTCCCCCTTTGAAAGAAAGATCTTAATTATTTAATTGTAACATTTGGACAATCAATGCAAATGATACCAAGTCAATCTGTGGATATGAATCATGACAAGAAAGATAGATTCTTACATATTATCCTTTTGCAATGCACCGCATTTAAGAAAAAGGGAAACGGACCGTTTCTTATTGAAGATGTATCTACAAGTGGAGCAGTTAAGTTGTCCACCCTAGATGGTGAACCAATGGCTAATTGGATTAGTGGATGCCGTTGAAAGAAGTACAATTCGCCACTAACCAATGAATTACTAGAAAAGATGCATGCAACAAAGCAAAGAAAGATAAATGGATAGCAGGTCATTGATGAAGCCCAAGAGGAAGATCGACTTCGAGTACTCAAAGAAAAGCTGCTCTCAAAAGTCAACAAATACCTATTTCCATCAACACTCTGGAACTAAATGAATGACTATAGGAATTACAGAAGGATGCATTGTCAACGGATGATGAATGGTTAGATAGAATGGACCTCCGCATCAAAGTACAACTGAACAATCATATCACAAATGCATTGGTCGATACAAAAGCTCGAGTAAATGTAGTCAGTTATTCCACGTACAAGAGAGCAACGGATCAGTCTTTGACAACAAGAATATCGGCTATTAAAGGATGCAACAAGAACCCAACACCAACACTAGGAATAGTCAACTTAAATGTGATAGTACATGGATGTTCATGCCCTCATCAATTTGTATGCTTACCAGATGAATACATGAATGAAAGAATGACTCTTGGAATCTCATGGATGTGGATGTACAAGGAAGTACCAGATTGGGATACCAATCATCTCAAGCTATCACCTAAAGGAGGAAAACTCATTGTTCCAATTGCACCAAGCAAAGAGGAATGGAAAAGAGATTACTAGGAAAACAAACCACGAAGCAATCAATCTTCTCCATCGTATAGACAAGCAAATTCTACAAGTAGCATGCAAGGAGTCAGGCATATCTGGGTACCAAAAGCACAACTTAAGGACAAACCTGTCAAATTTGGTTGCCCAAAATATCATCTACTGTACCAAAGACGGTTCTAAGGTTTAAAACACAAAGAAGAGCATCTTCGAGCAGGGAACCTAAAACAAGATGGATTTAAAGGAAAAAGGAGCACTTATCTTCTCCGCAAACTGTAAAACAGATGAAGCAATGGAGAGTTAAGTCTCAAAACACTCGACCACAATATTTCATTGAAGAAAAACCAAGATACCAATGACGAGTTAAAGCTCAACAACCATCATCATTGATACCGACAGCTCAGAAAATGAGTGTGCGAAAGTGTCCTGACGATAAAATAAAGCAACGAGCACACAAGCTAGAAGATTTTCTCTTTGGAAAACAGCAAAAGAAAACCTCGACCTTAGAAACCCTTGAGTTAATTACTCAAGACCCAACTCTTGCACAACATAATGGTTTGAATTGCATTGATCTTCAAAGCATGATAGAGCCAAAAAAGGCTATGCATAGACACAATTGTTCAACCCATGCACAAAGTCGTCCCGGAGTACGCCATCTAGGAGAGGTGGAAGGGAACTAAGTAATTAAGGGCAATGTTTGAAGAGGGAGGAAAAAGTTGGATGTTAACCTGTGATTTTTGCAAAATTACCTAATAATACCCTTAACAAGTCATCAACAGGGGAAATTTAACCGATAACATCTTCTCGATGTGTGTAAATAGTGTATATACTATCAGGAAAACATCAAAAAATGATATTTTTTGATATTTTTCATCATTTTTCTTGATATTGGGAGTTAAAAATGGAGAAAACCACCAAATAAAGCAGTGTTTTTCAATGGATTTTCTTAATTATTGATATTTTACTTTGATTTTTTAGCGCATTTTATTAATTTCTTTGGATTTTTTCAATAAACATGTCAAAAATTAATAATAAATAGCAAATGAGCTCAAATGAAGAAACTGAAGATATGTTGACGATCAGAAGGATAGGGCGCACAGGCACAAAAAATTTCAATCGAATTGATAGATGGAAGCGGGAAGCCTAAATTAGGCTGCCAAGGCTTACTTTCGCAAATTCTTGCAGAATGAACTAACGGAATCCGATGGAAGAAATTTTTGAGTCTAACTAGATTTCACAGCCTAGTAGGACTAACAAAGGAATTTGAGAAAAAATAGTTTGGGAAGTCCGAGTATAGATATCCAAGGTACCCCAAAATCACCTCATTTCCACTAGTCACTCTTGGAGGAAAGAGCTCTCTGCCTTCTTCGTGCGCGATTTCCGTAGTCTACAGTCGTCTATTTACAGCGTCGTCTCACATGAAACATGATGGATAAGTTCTAAGATTATCAATGAAAATTTCTATATGGCCGGGTAGCAAGTCTAGACTCAAGAAAAAACCCTAGAAACCCAGCAATGCACAAAGTCCTACGACACAAAATTGACCATAGCGGTCTGTCAGGTCAACCAAATTGGATGAGACTTGAATTGTAGCATACCCCTATGTAATAGAACACTTTAATATCACTAGATGACCATTTGGCAGGGGTTGGACAGGGTCCCAAGTAGATAATCTAGGTTTTTGCCATATGCCAAAATTGGATTCTGACTCCACGGACAACTTATAGACTGGGTCTATACACAATGTACCTAGATGGTTTCATGAAAGCAGTCAAGGAAAGCTCTCGAAAAGCAAAAAATAGCTCGAAAGCTACAAAGCGTCAAATTTGACATATGAAGTCTAACTGACTTCAAATGGGCAAAAACTGATAAGTAGCATCATGACTATGTAGCGGACAAGTCCATAGCTTCAACAGTGACTAACCAACTCCATATGACATCTAGTCACAAAAATTGGTGATTTCAGAGTCGACAAGAGCACGAAGTGATGCCGACACGATCGAACTTTACCAAATTCATTTTAGGAATTGTTTTAGATGTATTAAATATGTTTAGGTCATCAAATTGTCAATTCTTGCAAAAAATGACTGCAATAAATAATCACGATTATTTACTTTTGTGCTTGTTAGGCGTGAAATTGACCTCTTCACTTCACCTATCACTTGTACAAATCTAGTACATGCTACATTTCAAGTACAAGCCAAAATGATCAAGAAAAACTTTGAAATTGTCAGAAAACGCACCAAGTCTTTCCAATTCAATTTTTGAGTTATTTGTTACATTTATTGATCTAAATCACCCCATATCTCGTAGATAGACTCTACATCATACCTAGAACCAAGTTGCAACAAAAAATGTACAATTTGATGAAAAAGTTAATAATCGTGAATTATTTACCTTTTTGCCAAAATGGGTGCAAATTGCAACTTTGACCTTATGGGACCAAAGAACATAACGTCCCAAGTCCACTAATCAAATTTGAGCAAGTTTAGATTCCAAAAGCTCAAAATCTCTTTATATCTACTGTTTCAGAGTCTGAAAGCCTAAATCTGGCACCATTTCCACCTAGAGCACTCAAATGAGCCCACACCTAAATGCCATATGTTTCAAGCCTATGATGTCCAAAATGCAAAAAGTTGGAAAAAATCCCCAATTGTAAATAATCACGGTTATTTACTTTTGTTGCAATTTTTGCCTGAACCGTATGATTTTGATCTCTACATGTTTTTATGCATCTATACATGCTCCAAAATTGATTTGAAGCAAAATGGACATCATTTGTCAGCAATTCAGACTTAGGGCATTTCAGAGCGGAATTCACAGAATTTTCTAACTTTGACACTGTATTCACTTAGTAGGAGCAATGCAAACAACCGAGAAGGCAAAGAATAGGGTGTCCCAGAAAGAAAAGTTGCAAGAGTTGCCACCATACCAGTTAGATCCAAGCTCAGTGAAGACAACAAAGGCAGTGAAAGCTCGGACAACGAAGAAAGACGAGCAAGGATTGAAGAAATGAAAAAGAAAGCAATAGCAGCTCACCAAGAGGAACCGCAAGAAAAGAGCGAGATTTGAAAGAGAAAAGCAGACATACAAAAGGAGCCGCCAAGCTGCAGGTGAGGACCCTGAAATATGGAGTCCAAGAGATACAAGAACCAAGAGCCAAGAACCCTGCAAGGAAAGGAAGAGAGGATCCCAAAGATTTCCTTGAGCGGATGTATGCGAAAGCAAAAGCCTTAAAGCTGAAGGAAGTTCAAGAAGCTCAAAGAAAAGCAAAGGAAAAAGTGGTCGAGCAACAGAGACAAGTGGAAGCTGCTGAATAAAGTGAGTTCCATCATGACCATGAGGAGATGTCTCCAAGACCCACTTCACCCACTACGGAGCAAGAAGACCATCCCATGCCAAGTCCAAGCTCTTCACCAACTGCTAAACTCAATGAAGGCGAGGAAGCCAAGGGAAAAGAGAAACAATGAGAAGAGGCCAGTTTTGAACAGCCAAAGGGAACACGAAAGACTGAAGTTGGACCTTCTACGACAACTGAACCAGAATCAGCCGAGGCATCCGCTAGTCTCAAGAAGCAGAAGCAGCCGAGGCATACACAAAGCCTCAAGGAGGAGAAGTAGAACCTCCTCCACGGTCACAAGCAGAAGCCATATCACCAACCAAAGACCCACAAACTGAAACAGTCCAAACCTCTAAACAATCCCAGGTAGAGCCTGAAGATTGGGAAACAAATGAAGAAGTCATCATGGAAGTGAAGAATACGCCAAGCAAATGCAGTAGATGACAGATAAGATGCGAATAGCAGCACTTAGCCACAATGCTAAGGCTAAGAAGCTTGAACTAGTCATTGATGCTCTACAAGTAGAGCTAGATGACAGGATGAACATCATTGCAGATATTCAAAGGCAGTTCAAAGAGCTGAAAAATGAAGGAGAACAACACTATATTACAAAGGAGAAGCAACAAAAAGAGATGGAAGAGCTAGGAGAGCTTCTGACTAAATTATCTGATGCATGCAAAAGCAAAGATCAATAACTAATAGAAGTAACCAATGAACTTCTAACCACTACTCTGTCAGTAGAAAAGATCCAAGTGCAGCTCAATGTAGCTAATGCTTCTTTGAAGTACTCCGAGCAATAGATCAAACCCTGCTGTCGCCTCAATCAAGGGAACATATGAAGTCTACAAGACTTTAGAAAAGAGGACCAAGGACCTTGAGCTAGAGCTGAAGTTGGAACAATCGCAAAGACGAGAGCTTGCATTGATGCGAGTTCAAAGAGAAGAGCAATTTCTCAAAGAAATAGAGGAATTAAAGAGAGTGAATCAGCTACGAAGAGAGGACAACCAGAAACTCAGGATCAAGTTGGAACCTTTGAACAACCAACCATTGACATACCATCAGTCTCTTTTGCTGATATGGAAACACAGCCATTAGAAGGACTAGCAGGAGAGTCGGATTTTCAATTACCACTCATTGAAACCGAGCAAGTGCCAATGGTCCATCTTTCTAAAGCTGAGGAAGATGCACTGAAAGAGTAGATTGTTCAAGAAACAGATGCTGAGTGGAAAGCAACAATGGATTGGGAGTTGAGAGTTCTCCACTCAGTATATGTAACTGAACTCACTCCGAACGAAATCAATGCTCAGTGGCATCAACAATCACTACCCTACCCATTGATCAAAGTGGAGCTATTACAGGTTAAGGAAAGACTATACAAGGATATGCAGGCAGAAGGCTCAGAGAATATCCACCCCAAGTGGAAAAATAATTGGTTGAACAAAAACTCCAGATATCTAATTCTGTTCACAAGAGCACCTGCAGCCCTATAGTAAGACCCTGCATTCTGTCAAGTACCAAGGGTAAGGACATAATAGGCATACGATGCACTGAAAAATAAGAGGCCGACATGGCTGAATTACCCACGACTACCAGCTCCAGAGCAGGGACCAACAACGGAAGAATACATGGTGAAAACCCTAATGGGCACCATTACCTCCTTCAAGAGCCTCCCTGACCTCTCATGTGTAATGTTGTGTAAGATTTGCAGAATGCTGCTCACCTGCATTCAAACTTTTCACAAGCCTGAGCAAGTAGGAGTACCATGGATGTCTTTCCTCGAAGGAAACAAAGATCTATGTTATGATTTAAGTGGACAACCTTTAGAAGAAGTCTTCTACGACTCTATGCCAGATGCATGTTTCTGCCATCTAGCAATGTTGGCATTTGAAGAGGCATTCTAGATAGGTTTCTTCACATGGCAAATGAAGATATTGTTAAGTATGGAGCCTGATTTACCCTTTGTAATTTTCCGTGGTAAAAGCGCACATTTGTAAGGCCCCCATTATGAGGAGAAGCCATCATGCGTGAAGGAAAATCACTCACCGGAAACCAAAATTTTCATGGACAAGAATAAGGGGCAACTTTAAAGGCCTCAGGGGCCGGAAAGTGGTCGGAAAACAACTGGTCGGTTGGCCGATGGCTGGTAGTCAATGGCCGATGGCCGGTGGTCGGAAGTCAATGGCCGGTGGTTGGTGATCGGAAGTCAATGGCAAGTGGCCGGTGGCTGAATTCAATGGCCGATGGCCGAATTCAAAAGCGGACTTGTCTTCTCAAGGGCGGCCATACATGGGCGAATTGGAGGGTCCGATTTAGACTTATTCGCACAAGGGTGGCTACACATGGCTGTCTCTCATAAGAGAGGGTAGCCCTTTTGGCCTATAAAAGGAGGCCATTTCTACACACATTTCATAGTGTGAAGTTGATGCAACAAGGTGAGTGTGAGGTGGTGAGAGTGAAGCAAGGCGGGAGCTCCATTAAGGGTATAATCCCTTTGTAAACTACTTCTTCTCTTGAAGTGCTAAAGCCATTGAGTGGCTGCTTTCCCGTGGACGTAGCCCACATTGGGTGAACCACGTATATCGTGTGTACTCTCTCTCTCTCTCTCTCTCTCTCTCTCTACTCTATAATCTCTTGTGTGTGAAATCTATCTCTCTCCATTAAGTAATCTACTCAAAAATCTATTTAGCTACGTTTTATTTCCTAACAACGGGTATCAGAGCAAGGTTTGCTCGTAGCTAAATTATCTCAAGGAAAGGATTCCTTGAATTGAGAGGGAGTTATGGCGGAGGAAGGGAAGCTCAAGATTGAGAAGTTCATCGGAAAAAACTACCAACATTGGAAGATGCAAATTGAAGACTATCTCTACCAGAAGGACCTCTATTTGCCACTAGGCGGTCTTGCGAAGAAGCCCGCAACAATGGCAGATGAAGCATGGATTGTCCTTGATCGAAAGTCACTGGGAACAATCCGGTTAAGCTTGGCGTCAAGGGTGGCCTTCAATGTTTCGGAGATGAAGACCACGGAGGACTTGATGAAGTCACTTGACGACTTCTACGAGAAACCATCGGCATCCAATAAGGTATTTCTTATGAAGCGCTTGTTCAATCTAAAGATGGCAGAGAATGGTTCAGTTGCAGAACACCTAAATGACTTTAACACAAACATAAGTCAACTTCGATCAGTGAAAATCAATTTCGATGACGAAGTGCGAGCTCTCCTTATACTATCATCTCTACCGGATAGTTGGGACAGCCTTGTGATGGCTGTAAGTAATTCTATCTCTGGCACAAATACTCTTAAGTTTGATGATGTTGTGGGTGTTCTCCTAAGCGAGGAAATGCGAAGGAGAAGCACAGGAGAATCATCAAGTGCTGCACTATCAGTGGAAACAAGAGGAAGGCCTAAGGAGAGGTTCAAAAACCAAAAGGGTCGTGATCGCTCAAGGCGGAGCAAGTCACGCACAAAGTCAGTTCTTGAATGTTGGAACTGCGGCAAGAAGGGCCACGTCAAGAAGGATTGCTGGTCCAAGAAGAAGAAGAAGGAGACAGAGTCTCAAGACAACAAGCCAACATCGGAGGCCAATGTGGCAGGTAAAGTAGAGCAAGATGCTCTAATTCTCTCATTAGACAATGTGTTTAATTCCTGGATAGTAGATTCCGGGGCTTCATTCCATGCGACACCACACAAGCAACATTTCCAAGACTACACCAAAGGTAATTTTGGGTATGTATACTTGGGGAGATGATGAAGCTTGTGAGATTGTCGGCAAAGGTACAGTTTCTGTCAAAACTGCTAACGGAAATGAATGGAAGCTTAAAGATGTTAGGCATGTTCCTTCTCTTCGCAAAAAATTGATCTCTACACGACAATTGGACGATGAAGGTCACAACATTGCATTCGGAAACAAACGGTGGAAGATCTCAAAGGGATCTTTGGTGGTTGCCAAGGGTGGAAAAGTCGGTACACTTTACTTGTGTACTGTTAGCACGCAACCTTCAACTTGTGCAGCAACTACAGAAGTTGACAGTGCGGTGTGGCACTACGGACTTGGGCATATGAGTGCCAAAGGAATGCAAATCCTTCAAACAAAGAAGCTTCTACCAGGTTTGAAAGAAGTGGACTTAGAGTTCTGTGAAGATTGTGTTTATGGTAAACAAAAGAGGGTAAAATTTCAAAAATCAAGAAATGAAAGAAAAAATAAAAAACTTGAGTTGGTTCATTCTGATGTTTGGGGTCCTGCAAGTACACCATCACTTGGTGGCTCATTGTACTATGTAACATTCATAGACGATGCGAGTAGAAAAACACGGGTTTATGTCATGAAGAATAAATCCGATGTATTTTTCATATTTCAAAGGTGGAAAGCCTTTGTGGAAAATGAAACAGGTACCAAGGTTAAATGCCTCAGATCCGACAATGGAGGCGAATATTGCAGCCAAGCTTTTGAAAGCTTTTGTGCTAGCAATGGAATTCGGAGGCAAAGGACAACCCCAAGGACACCTCAACAAAATGGGATTTCGGAAAGGATGAACAGGACAATCATGGAACGAGCACGAAGCATGCGGCTACATGCAGGCCTACCGCTTGAGCTTTGGGCGGAAGCTGTAAGTACGTCTGTGTACTTAATCAATCGGTCACCCTCAACGGCATTGGATGGGGGAGTTCCAGAAGAGGCATGGACAGGTAAACCGGTGAATTATGCATTTCTCAAAGTGTTTGGGTGTGAGGCTTTCATGCACATAGATAGAAGCCTAAGATCAAAGCTAGATGCAAAGTCCAAAAAGTGTTTCTTCATTGGCTATGGAGAAGGAGACTTTGGGTATCGCCTATGGAATCCTGAAGATGGTAAAATCTTAAGGAGTAGGGATGTAATTTTTAACGAACAAAATATGTACAAAGATTACTTGGAAAGAAAACAAACAAAAGAAACAGGTGATGAGTACATGGAGCTTGAGGACGGTGAAGACTCAAGGACTGCAAACGGTGACAATGTGCAATAACGTCAACCAAATGAGGAGCCTCAACCTATTCCCCGAAGATCTACAAGAGCAAGTAGACCTCCATAAAAGTTTGTTCCTTCCTTCAACCATCTCTTGATCTCAGATTCTGGAGAGCCGGAATCATACGAAGAAGCTATGCAACATGAATCCAAAGAACAATGGACGAAGAGCATGCAAGTGGAGATGGACTCACTACATCGCAACCAAACATGGGAGTTGGTTGAGTTGCCTAAAGGTAAGCGGGCACTTCAAAACAAATGGGTGTACAAGCTGAAGGAAGAAGAAGGTGGAAAGAAAAGGTACAAGTCTAGGCTTGTGGTAAAAGGTTTTTCTCAAAAGAAAGGTATTGACTTCAATGAAATATTTTCTCTTGTTGTAAAAATGAACTCAATTAGGCTTGTCTTAAGCCTTGTGGCTGCTCATGATCTAAATCTCGAGCAAATGGATGTAAATACGGCATTTCCTCATGGTGACTTAGAGGAGGAAATCTACATGCTTCAACCAAAGGGGTATGAAGTAAAAGGTAAGGAGAAAATGGTTTGCAGATTAAAGAAGAGCTTGTATGGTTTAAAGCAAGCATCAAGACAATGGTACTTGAAGTTTGATCGATTGATGTTGGATCATGGATTCACAAGATGCAACTCGGATCACTGCGTCTACACGAAGAATTTGGGAGATGGGAAATTCATCATCCTAATGTTGTATGTTGATGACATGTTGATTGCAAGTGCTAACATGCAGGACATCAAAGACCTAAAAGAGGAGCTGTCCAAATCTTTTTCAATGAAAGATTTAGGTGCTGCAAAGAGGATACTTGGTATGAAAATATCAAGGGACAGGACGAAGAAGACAATAAAGCTATCTCAAGAAGATTACATCAAGAAGGTACTAGAAAGGTTTGCAATGTAAAATGAAAAACCAGTTTCTACACCTTTGGCTGGTCATTTTAAACTAACGAAGGATATGTGTCCGAAGACACAAGAGGAGATAGCCTATATGTCTAAAGTTCCATATGCTGCAGTGGTAGGTTCTCTAATGTATGCTATGGTCTGGACAAGGCCAGACATTGCACATGCAGTGGGAGTTGTGAGTAGGTTCATGGACAACCCAGGTAAAGAGCATTGGCAAGCTGTGAAGTGGATACTTAGGTATCTAAAAGGGACAAAAAAAAATGCTTTGTATTTTGGAGGAACTGATATTTTTCTAGAAGGGTATGCTGATGCAGATATGGCAGGTGACAAAGATACTCGAAGGAGCACTACTGGCTATGTGTTCACGGTTGGAGGCACAACAGTAAGCTGGGCTTCAAAGCTGTAGAAAGTGGTTTCACTTTCTACCACGGAAGGAGAGTATGTAGCAATGACGGAGACAAGCAAAGAAATTCTGTGGCTTCACAGATTCTTAGAAGAGCTTGGATTCAAACAAGACAATTGTGTCTTGTACAGTGATAGCCAAAGCGCTATCCATCTTGCGAAGAACTCAGCCTTTCATTCAAGGACAAAGCACGTTGAGGTGAGATATCACTTCATACGCACTCTTTTGGAAGAGGGACAACTAAAGCTAAGAAAGGTGCTCATCTTCAATCGGCATTCAAGGATAAGAAGCCAGAATGGAAAGCAGTCACAGGTTTGGTTTGGAGATCAGTCTCCAAGTGGGAGATTATTAAGTATGGAGCCTGATTTACCCTTTGTAATTTTCCGTGGTAAAAGCGCACATTTGTAAGGCCCCCATTATGAGGAGAAGCCATCGTTCGCGAAGGAAAATCAGTCATCGGAAACCAAAATTTTCACGGACAAGAATAAGGGGCAACGACCGGAATATTCCTTTTTGCGGAAATATTATGGCCGGACGGCGGCCGGAAAGTGGTCGGATAACAACTGGTCGGTTGGCCGGTGGCCGGTAGTCAATGGCCGATGGCCGGTGATCGGAAGTCAATGGCCGGTGGTCGGTGATCGGAAGTCAATGGCCGGTGGTCGGTGATCGGAAGTCAATGGCCGGTGGCCGAATTCAAAAGCGGACTTGTCTTCTCAAGGGCGGCCACACATGGGCGAATTGGAGGGTCCGATTTGGATTTATTCGCACAAGGGTGGCTACACATGGCTGTCTCTCATAAGAGAGGGCAGCCCTTTTGGCCTATAAAAGGAGGCCATTTCTACACACATTTCATAGTGTGAAGTTGATGCAACAAGGTGAGTGTGAGGTGGTGAGAGTGAAGCAAGGCGGGTATAATCCCTTTGTAAACTACTTCTTCTCTTGAAGTGCCAAAGCCATGGAGTGGCTGCTTTCCCGTGGACGTAGCCCACATTGGGTGAACCACGTATATCGTGTGTACTCTCTCTCTCTCTACTCTATAATCTCTTGTGTGTGAAATCTATCTCTCTCCATTAAGTAATCTACTCAAAAATCTATTTAGCTACGTCTTATTTCCTAACAGATATTTGGGCCAGTGAAGTTTAACCTTACATTAAAATTTGTTGGCTATTCAGCCAATTAAACTTAAAAACAGAGTCACCATGCAGTTTTTGCAAGTCCTGACAAAGAAAGGCGACTCAGATATGAAAAATCCCTACATGTGCTAAAAGACCGCCTCGCCAGTCGTCAACTTGAAGACTACTTCAGTCCATGAAGTTGTGGCAAGGGACAACACAGTCGAGGAGGAGGGAATGTTAGCAACAAGCTGATTCGAATAACATTTTTCGGAGCTTTTATTGTAAAAACACTTATTATTTTGATGAATCGGGAATGTTGTGACTCCTACTTTCCAGATAAACAATGTAATTGACGAGCCGGAGCTACAAGCTTCCAGATTGTATCAACCTATCTTTAGTTAGAGCTCCCAGATTATTAGTTTTGATCACAGAAACCTTGGCTAAGGTATAAAAGCCAATTTTTGTAAGTATTTTGTAAGTTTTGGATAATAGAATCACAGCGTGAGCTAACGCTGATCACTTCTCTCCTTCTCACACTTCCTACTCCCTTCCCAATTGTCACATTGCAGTGCCGTTTGTTGCGTTGCAGCCGCAAGTAAGAGCTCTACGCATTGACACAAACATCTCATGGTAATCCATAGCTTTTGGCATCGCCAACGCACGGCCTAATTTCATCATAAGTAGGAATTTA
The DNA here is from genome assembly GCF_014529385.1 of Adiantum capillus-veneris. Taxonomy (NCBI): domain Eukaryota; kingdom Viridiplantae; phylum Streptophyta; class Polypodiopsida; order Polypodiales; family Pteridaceae; genus Adiantum; species Adiantum capillus-veneris. The sequence goes on along the minus strand of NC_140952.1, from coordinate 3,670,758 downwards.
AGCTTCAAAATCATAAACTAAGTATAGGTGGGGTATTGGGGCATCATTGCTAAGCATTTAGATGCATTCGGGGTCGAAACCGACTAGGTCAAAAACTCACTGCTGTTAATAATCATGATTTTGCACTTGACCTAAAGTGAGATTTGAGACCTTAAGCATGCATTCTTAGGTCTTATAAACATGTCCTAGAAGTTTCGTAACGCTTGGATGTCCTTTGATATGTAACGATTATGATTTGTTTGCCGATTAGCGACTAGCTTTTGGTGATTTCTGTCATTTGAGTGTAGCTTGAGTTAGATGCGAGTTGTTTGTTGTTTTCCAAGAGGTTGAAAACCTGTTGTAGCCTCTATGCACTAATCAGTCAGCTTCGTCCCATGGATTGACAATTATATTCGTGGTTCTCGCTATGTCTGCAATAAGATAGGAGTGAGGTTAAACACCCATCCCACAGTCCCCCACTGGCACCTTGAACGATCGCCCCTATAACCTATGGCTACTCCTATTTGGTGGAAATGGCATGCGAATCCAAGGTTGCACACCCCCTTGCCTTGTGTGCAAGCCCACATTCTTGCGCGACTCAAACTGTAGAGAAGCCCGCCATCGAAGGTACAAATAAGATAGAAGTCATGTGCATGCAATTCATGCAAAACTCCACAACCTCCCCTGCTCTAATGTCAATGTGAGAAATAGTTAGAGGTTCCTTCTTGCCCAAGGAACAGTCTCTTACTACAAAAATATGGATTCCAATCATTCATTATATATTTTACTACGAAAAAATCGTTCCACATATGAGTGCCAACTTTGGTAGTGAAAGATATGCCGAAACTGCACCCAAGTCTTAGGTATCCTTGCAGGTGGAATAGACATCCACCATTTTTATACCTTGCTATGAAAAGCTAAACTAGTCTCTGTAGGACATGCAACATTGGGTATGGACTGCATTATGGTGAATGTCGATTCATTTATGCAAGAATATATTAACTGCATAAAATCTCTTGTTACATTCATGATCTTCACCTTTGTAGGTTGGGAGCTTCAAGTCCTTCATCTGGGACGAATTCCTTGGGTTATCGCTCTTTACAAGAAAAGATTTTGATCCATTGGCTCCTTGGGTGATAGCCCCTAGAACATATGGCCGCTCCTTGGCCATATGTACCATAAATTGGTTAACTACCTCCATGTGTGTAGTTAAGTTTTTGTTTATGACGGCTAAGTTCATTTCAATTTTTTGAATTCATTGTGAGAGAGCATTAAGTCATGCACATCAACTAAACCGTGCTCTGTTGGCAAAAATTTGTTCTCTATTGCTCACATGTCCTAGCACAGCCACATCTACCCCAAATTGTGGAGGATCTTCAAAATAAACATATGATTAGCTGGAATAGCGTTTCTTGATGACATGATAGCTCGTATGAAATTATGCTCCGTAAGAAAATTAGGAAAGTTTAGGTCCAACAAGGGATGATAGAATGAGGATTAATTGTGTATTCATCACCCCAAAGAAGCCCTTTGCTTGAGTAAGGAAAGTGTGCCTAAGCACATTTCTTTCAAAACTTGACGATGTTCTATGAAAAATAACTGAAACATATTCTAGTCGAGAATGGGCAACGGAAGCATGCATACATGTGCATGCAAGAAAAATCTGCTTCAAAGAGCTCTCAACACCAAGATGATGAAGCTCTGAACATAAATTGCATAATTACAAAAACTTAAATGCCAAATTTCTACACTTACCATGTTGAGGAGACTTTGTGACTTGATCTCTGACTTGGTGGAAACGGTGCCTTGAGTGATAGCTCCTGGAACTTATGGCTGCTCCTTGGCTGTCTGCACCATAAACTTGTTAACTACCTTCGTGAGTGTGGTTAAGTTTGTGCTTATGGTGGCCACACTTGTTTCAATTTGTTGAGTTTGTTGTGAGAGAGCATTGAAGTCCTACAAATCAACTAAGTCATGCTCGCCTAGCAAAAAGTTTGTTCCATCTGGCCGCGATTGTGGGGAGGAACTTCAAAATGAGACGTATGATTGATTAGAATATTGTTTCCCAAAGACATAATGAGAAGATCGTATGATATTATGCTCTATGAGAAAATTACAAAAACTTAGCTTCAAAAAGGGATGGCAGAACAAGGATTACTTGTCTACTTGTTGCCACCCCAAAGAAGAACTTCACTTGAACAAGGAAAGTGTGCCTGATACACTGGATCATCTCCTGTCCCTATGTTTGTCTTGGAACTCAGTTTTGAACTTCCGGTATTTAGCAATCTCTTCCTTCGTGCTTTCTTTTTCTTTGCTTGGGCAATCAATGCAGTATCTCTCTCTTCAAGGATATGGTTTGAATTTTGTAGCGTTGATCGTGTAATCATATTGGTGGGTACAACGGGTGGTAGTGTTGATGTCCCACTAGCAATTTTGATCAAATTCAAGGGTGCGATCTTGGGTGCATTTGGGTTGTGCGGACACTATGCAATCAAATGATCTATGCCACAACAATTACATTTGAGTATTGGCATGGAGGACGTGCTCCCCTAATTGGTTTGCACTTGTATGGCATTGTTTTTTGTAACCTAATAGGAAATTCAACTATCTAAGGTGGTCACCACACTCGTAGCATTGAAGAGGTGGTCTCCTAGCCATGAAGTTGATGTTTTGACCTCTTGCTGCAAGAGCAGCTGCTTGATAAACAAAATTGAATTGCCTCCAACAATCTTCCATGTAATATATGGGGCCCTCTTCAAGAGTATTCATCCCATAGGCAATACTAGTATCTATTTCTTCCTCACAACCATTCAAACATTCTCTAGATGGCTCACAACCCATATGATTCACAGGGGTGACTCTTGGATGTGGGGTTGCTATCCTAGCTCTAGAGGTGGTAGCGGTGTAGCTTGAACAACATTTTGGGCTCTAGGAACCATGTATTGTGATAGTTGCTCAACAGGTGGGGCAGGCATCAATGTAGGAACTCAAGTTGAATCTGTCCAGGTGAAAGGTGGTCTATTCCTACCACATGCATTGCAATTCTTGTTGAATTTTACTCTAAATGTAGAATATTCACTAGTGCTATGTGGACCAAAGCAAACTGAGCACCATTGTTGTTCCCTTCTTGGATACATATGATTGTTTTGTAGAGCACAATTATCTCTAAGAATTTATTGAATGGCCTTGGTGAGATTTGCCAAAGTGATCTCAGATATCTTTCACTCTTTAACAATAGGATTTATGGTCATTGGCTCATGCCCCGATGCTTACGAGCTACTAGACTTTCACTCAAAGGACTCCTTCACCTGCAATCATTAAATTGTCTTCCAATTGGATTGCATTGGTAGTGACAACTTCCTAGATAGTAATACCTAACTAGGCCATTATAGATATTTTCATGTTGCAATACTCAAAGGAATCAATCTAGCAATTGATTATTGTTGAAACGCTCATTTACAGGACATTGAGAGTTTAAGTGTTTTAGACGATTGCTAAAGTCTCTCACTAACTTGCCTTCCTCACTTTTGGCGTTTTGTAGTTGAGATGTTACAAAAACAATCTCCAAAGAGTAGGGTTAATCGTTTTCATTCCATCCTGAAGGTCCTATACCAATCTCCAGCCTTCAAGCTTAAAGCATTGCCCTTATGTAGTTCATTGTGTTCTCCTAGGGAATCACATACTTCGATGTTCTTTTGAGCATCTTTGTCCCCATTGGATTTTTTCATAAGCTTTGCAATTTGTACTACTTTACTCCTAGGTTCTCTCTCAGGTGCATAACGCATATTCTCTGCAATAGATCGGCCTATCATTTGAGAAAATGCTGCCAAATTACCTAAGTGAGGAGGTATGGCCGGTGGAGGCACTCGTAGAATCATATGTGGGACGGGGGTGATTACTATCCCTGGCATATATGTAGCCGATGTAGGATAAGTACTATGACTTGGCATAGGCCCACTCGGATGAGGACTCAAGAATGGCACGCGTGGAGAATATGCTATTTGTTGGGTCCAAGCCCTTGTAGATCAGCCCGTGGGAAAAGCCTCTCATAGGCATGCAATAGAGATCCAGTTAAAGTCAAGTTTGCATGGCAAATTGACTTATATATGTAAGGTTTTAGAAAGAACAAATTAATCACAAAAGCATGTTCTGTGTTTTTTTGCTGTGTATCGAGTCTCCTCTCTCCTCTCTCTTTCTCGCTTCTGCTGCACGCCATCCTCCACGCCATGGAAACCCTTCGACTACATCCACCATAGCCACTCCAACCCCAACATTATTGGTACAATCAAAGGTGCAGGAGCCATGTGTGGATAAGTGGACATAGACATATACGGTCAAGGCCCAGTGGTGGATACTACGCCACTAGGTAGCGGTACTGCACTAGCCCTATATGTCATGGGTGCATTCTCTGTCAGGTCCATCGCTGGAGTCGGCATCTCAGTTTCTCTGAGAGGAAGTTGAGCCAAACTAGGAAAACTAAAGTTGCTGTTCGTGGGCTCGGACTACATCAAGACTCCAGGAAAAACGACATATGAGGGGTCCATGAGACTCATCATAGGAGTCTCCATTTGTGATAGAGTAGTCTATTTGGCCTTGGTTGTATCCAAAAATATCATGGGGCCAGTTGAGGGTACATTTATGTGTTGATTTTGCCTCTCCAAGTGGATGATGCCATGGATGACATTACATATCATTCTTTGTTGCTCCTCAATATTAAAGGTGCTAAATGTGGATTGAACCGTCTCTATCCAACCTACATGGTAGGAATGGCGAGAGTATAGATCCGTCAACATCTTAGTGTGGAGATCATATTTCTAATTTAAAAAAAACCCATTCTTGACTTGACGTGTTAGAGGTCCCTGGTGAGGTGGAAGCAATGTTGCTCCCCGTGGTTTTGCATTTCATGGTCAGTACTTTAGAGGGAAATTTCAAGGGAGGTAGCTCGGTAGGGCCTACATTAAAGGAGGTAGGAAGAATATCCACATGGACACTCTTAGGGGGTGTGGGGCTCACTGAGATGTGAACAACGTACGCTTCATTGGCCTCAGGTTCGAAGTGAGTAGCTCTACTAAATGTCTCCAAAAAACAGCTAAACATGCTAGCACTAGATTGTGAAGCCCCGATCGGCACCTGTCCTTCTTCCTCAAGGTTTTGTATAAGACAACCTCCCATCATGTCTGAGTAAGAGGAAGAGTCACTAGCTGCTAGGTGGGGGTCTTGGGCAGTACTGCCTTGGGTTTCTGTTGAGGGACTAGAGCCTAATGTGGAGGGATAATAGGTGCCCGTGTAAACAGAGGCACTCTCTATATGATCGTTCTTTGGCACACAACCATAGCGTAGGTGCATGTGACCTTGACACCCTAGAAGTGTTGGTGAGTGCCTTGTGAAGGCCGCTCACCTAGTTTTTTGGGTGTTTTGCAAGTCGGTTTTACTCTCAAATTTTTGATTTTTTGGTCTTTTTTTCTATCCAAGCTATGGAATATAGTATATGATAGCTCAAAACGAGCGTCTCAGTTAGAGGGATGTGGAGTGATTTACAAACCAAGATTTGGCTACTTTACGTCCTCAAAATTGTCAAAATAGTCTATTTCTAGCTGAGAACAAGGCTTAAAATGGAAAGTCCAAGGATGTTAGTGTGAAGGGGAGGGTGGAGGACTTGTCCCACATGCCCTCAATCCCTCTTGTGGGGGTAGACTATATCTTAGGTCTATACTATATCATAAGACTGAGAACTGAGGCTTGGGTCTAGGCTTGGGCTTGGGCCCGATCCCGATGATTCTTTTTAATACACACTTTTCTTTTTGTTGCTCTCTTTTTCATTATTTTTTCTTTTTTAACTTTGAGAATAAGGTTTCTTGTGTGGTCATTGGCCGCACGTGCACGAAGCTACATTGGTTGTGGCCACGCATAGAACTGAGTGATCGTGCACATGGACCTGCCAGAACCATGACAAAATGGAACTACAGAATAGAACTAGCACAATACAGAACTATCATAAAAAAATTAAAATAGAGCTGGCAGAACCAATGAAAAATAGCATAGAGCTTATTAGAACATAACTTTCCTGCCATTCCTAACAGGCTTGTACCAAAAGCACACATATGCACCTTCCTCTACCTTTCCTACATGCACTGAGTGACTTCAAGAGGTAGCACAAAGTGCTTCTTGAGATTGATGCAGGGCAACTCCTGGTAACGACATAAAAAATGTGTGCATCTCTGGCATGTATCGGAGCTAGGGACTTGCGTATGTGAGCCACGGATGGCTACAAGCACACAACCAAGCTAACCCAGCAAGCTCAAAGAGAGCAAGGGTGTGTCACTCACCGCTCTACGCCCGCCGCTACCGTGAAGGATTCCTCACCACAAAGAAGAGGGAGCCATTGCCGTGAAGGATTCCTCACCACAAAGAAGAGGGAGCCATTGCCGTGAAGGATTCCTCACCACAAAGAAGAGGGAGCCACTGCCATCACGCTCAACTGCCTTGCCACTGCCAATGCTGTCGTAATGCTCAATTGCACTCTCTCTCTCTCTCTATCAAGCATACACACACACACACACACACTCACTCACTCACACACTCACACACAATCGTGAGCACGCAATGGAGAAGGAGATGGAGATAGGGCAAGAGCACTCTTCTTTAGCATGAACCCTTCAGAATAAGGGAATTAGGTCACAATGGTGTGTTTGTATGGGTTTGGCCCATTCATACATGGACGCCCACACTGACCGGTCAAAGTAAAAATACTGTCAAATGAGATTTGTGGTGCGGTTATCGTCGACAATCACACAAGTACCTATGGGACCAACAAGCTCGGCTCATGACTCAAAATAATGTGATAAGGCGTCGATCATCGGTTAAAAAAGTTTGCTCAGTTTGAGCATCTTACTTGAGGTAGGCTCCACTACTAGTATGAGAAATAGTTAAGAGCTTCCTTTTTGCCCAAGGAATTGTTAACCCTCACGGCTCACGGACACCCTATCACCTACGATGGATGTTGTAACCTACGACGGACATTGTATTATTTATTTAGTAGAGTTAGGTACCGGACTTGTCGGTCCAATAGGAAAAGGGTAAGAGTGATCGCCGATGAGAGGCGCACTCTAACTGGAACATTCAAGGGATTAACTGGCTAAGCATGGGCGCCCAAGTGTGAATGAGACGAGCTCATATAAATGTCAACTAAACCTAAAATTCACTCATTCTCTCATTTGTGCAATAGAAGAGTGCTCTTGCTCCATCTTCATCTCCTTGTGTGTGTGTGTATGCGTGAGAGAGAGAGAGAGAGAGAGAGAGAGAGAGAGAGAGAGAGAGAGAGAGCGAGAGTGTGCAATCGAGCATTGTGACAACAGCACGACGGCTGCGAAGCGGTTGAGAGCGGCGGCTCCTTCTTCTTCGTGGCGAGGAATCCTCCACGAAGCAAGCGTAGAGCGGTGAGTGACACACCATCGCCTTGTTTGAGCTTGCTAGTTTAGGCTTGTTTTGTGCTTGGAGCCATTTGTGGCTCGCACACGGTGTATCGGAAAGTTCCTTGCATTGACATGTGCGACATACGCTCACATTTTTGGCGCCGTTGCCGGGGAATGCCATACACTAAGCTTGAATGGCACTCTGTGCTTCTTTTATGGTGCAATTTCTATTGTAGGAAAAGTAAGGAAGGAGGGTGTGTGTGTTGAGAAGAGGGATTTGGTGTTATACTGTGTGTTTTTTTTGTTAATGGAGTTTTCAAAGGTACTGTGTTTATTCTCTGTGTATTAAGGTTGTTAGTTTTCTTTGTTAATGGAGTTTTCAAAGGTACTGTGTTTATTCTCTGTGTACTAAGGTTGTTAGTTTTCTGTGTACAGTAAGTAGGAAGTAGATCTGTGAGAGTTAATAGAGTGTGTTAGTGTGTAACAGTAGGTGTATTAGTTAGAAGTAGGTAGATAGAGTGTGTGTGTGTGCTCTCGCGCAGGCCACGACGACCTTATCCTTTAAAAAAAATAAAATAAAAATTTTAAAAAAATATATAATAAAAATTTTAAAGGTTGGACCGGGATCGGGAATATCTCCCAGACCCAAGCCCAGACCCAAACCCAAGCTCACGCTTAGGCCTAGGCCTCAGTCGCCTTTAAAAAAACAAATTTTAGCTTCACACGTAGCTACAAAATCGATTTTTTGAGGACCAACAAAACTTCAGATGCCCGAAAATTGTGCTGTAAAGCACACAACGACCCTCTAAGTGATACGCTCATTTCGAGCTATCACACACTTTAATCAAAAAAATCAAACATTAAAAAACATTAAAAATGTAAAAAACACGAGTGAAAACGGACGCTTAAAAAAGGTAAGCGGTTAACCTTCGAGGTTATTCGTCGACGTTTGTAGGGTGCCAAAGGCACATGTATCTGCGCTCTGGTTGTGTGCTAGAGACTGAGCAACTAGAGAGAATTTCGACTTACGTGAGTTCTCAATATCCACCTACTTTAGGTTCTGGACCCTCGGCGGGGACCCAAGGTAGTACAAACCAAGACCCGAACATAGCGGCTAGTGACTCTTCCTTTGACTACGACGTCATGGAGGGTTTCCCAATGCCTAATCCTGATAGCTCAAGCCAGAACATGCATGCCATGGGTCCTCGGTCCGGGTCGAGCGTGCTTAGCCGCCTGAAGGAAACCTTTAGTAGAGCCACTCGCTCCGAACATGGAGCTAATGATGTAAATGAGGGGGGTGGGGAAGTAAATTCTCCATTCGTGACAAACGTAGACCCTATACCGTTAAAGAATGTGCACATGAATACTTCATTCACTGCACCTCTTGACTCTTCAAAGTTATTTCCCTCTGAGGTCACATTACCCGATGGTAGAAGCCTTGCCGAAGTGCAAGCGGTTGAGCGATATATCCTTGCAGCGAGGGAAAAGGAAATTGAGAGCTTACGTAAGGTGGAGCAATGAAAAGAGTTAAAATCGAAAGGGCCTATGTCAATATCCTTGCTAAGAGAGCAATCAAGTGCTCGTGATTTAGCAAACGCTAAGGGCCAACCCCTAGAACGCAACATTGCATCTAGCTCAAAGGACACCCCTAGCACCTCAATCCTAGATGGAGTGTTCTTAAATGAGAACTGGGAGTACGAATTACAAACAAAGACTCTGACCGACCTATACACAGGTCACACCTACCATGTGGGTTGGTTAGATGTCCTACAATCCACAATGGGTGCTACTAGTGTAGAGGATCAACAACAAAGAGTTTGTGAGGTAATCCATAGGGTCATTGAGTTAGAGAGACAGAACAAGGGGATCAACATGCCTTCAACGGGTCTCATGAGATTCTTAGATACGGGAAAGGCTAAACAAACGACCTTATCGCAAATGGAGACTCCCTCGGTAAGTCCGATGGATCCTCCATATGTTGTTTCTCTAGGGGTCTCAGTGTAATATGAGCCCACAAGTGATAGCTTCACCTTTCCAAGTCTAGCTCATCTTTCCCTTGATGACACCACGGCTACGATGCCTACCCCAATGATGGGCATGCCAAGAAACACGCCATGGACCTCATTTGTTAGTAAAGCACCACTACATGGTAGCTCAATGCCTGCAACAGTACCTACAGTGTGTACCAATCGTATGCACCTATGGGTCATCGCGCTCATGTAGTCCCTACCCATCCCATTGTTTCAACAACCTATGGTCCACAACCACAATACCCAAGTTCTTATTTCCATGGGACTATACCGGCTAGCATTAGCATGTCACATCCGATGCTTGCTATGCCTAGGGCCACACATATGAACTTTGGACCACCACATGGCACAACATCGTACCCAACGTGGAACCCAAGGGATTCCTATGCGCCAAGCCCAATGCCAATACCTACTCCACATGTAGTCTTTGGAGCGCCTTCACCCACAGTACCTACTCACTTAGGTGACTTGGCAACATTTGCTCAAGCTATCGATCGATCTATTGCTGAGAATATGTGTTACGTGACTGATAGAGAGCTTAGAAGTAAGGCAGTACAAATAGCCAAGCTCACACAAAAATTTAGTGGAGACGGGGATGTGAGAAAGAATATCGAAGTGTTTGAACAAATATGCGATTCTCTAGGAGAACACAATGACCTACATAAGAGCAATGCTTTAAGCCTAACCTTAAGTGGAAAGGCTGGGGATTGGTATAGAACCCTAAGGGTGGAAGAAAAAACGATTTACCCTACTCTTAGGAGAATGTTCTTAAAAGAATCCATACGAGAGGGAGTACTTTGGGGTGTAGCCTCTCAGCTCCAGAAATCCCAACGAGAGGAACGAGAGTCAGTGAGAGACTTTATAAGTCGCTTGAAGCATTTGAATTCTCGTTGTAATCCAAATGAGTGCTTCAACAATAACCAATTGCTTGATAAATTCATTAGGGGATTACAACATGAGGATATCTACAATGGCCTAGTCATTAGAGGTATCACCACTTGGGAAGCAGTCACCACCAATGCGATCCAATTGGAGGATAATTTAATGATTCAATAAGAAAGAGTGTCTGTTGAGGCTAAATCTATTAGCTCGCAAGCATCAGGGCATCATCCAATGACCCTAAAGCCTATTGCTAAGTAGCCAAAGATATCTGAGATGACTTTAGCAGATCTCACCAAGGCTATTCAAGAGAGTCTTAGAGACAATCGTGCTCCGCAAAAAAATCATATGTATCCAAGAAGGGAGCAGCAATGGTGCGCAGTATGCTATGGACCGCATAGTACCCGTGAATGCCCTACTTTTAGAGTAAAATTCAATGGGAACTGCAATGCATGTGGAAGGTATGGTCATCAAGCTAAGGATTGCATAGTATCAATGGCCAATAGACCAACCTTACCATGGAAAGACACACCTCGAGTGCCTGCATTGATGCCGGACCCACCTCTTGAACAAACAGCACAACACATGGTACCTAGGACCCAAAATGTTGTTCAAACAACACCCTTACCACCTCCAGTGCTAGGACCTCAACCACCACATCCGAGAATCACTTCTGTGAATCAAGTGGGTTGTGAGTCATCTATTGCTTGTTTGGAAGGCTGTGAGGAAGATATTGATCCTAATATTGCCTATGGGATGGATGTGCTTGAAGAAAGTCCACAATACTACATGGAGGACTATTGGGGAAGAGTCAAACCTGTATATCAAGTAGCTGCTCTTGCGGCAAGAGGCCAAAATATCAATTACACCGCTAAGAGACCACCTCTTCAATGCTATAAGTGTGGAGGTCCACATCATGTAGCCGAGTGTCCTATTAGGCTACAAAAGAACGCCACACTAATGCAAACCAATCAAGCGAGCATGTCTACAATGCCGATACTCATGTGTAATCGATGTGGCATAGATCATTTGATTGCCCAATGTCCAAATAATCCAAATGCACCAAAGATCACGCCATTAAACTTGATTGAAGTTATCGAGGAGCCATCACCAAGTACACCTGTAGTACTAGTAAACGTACTCACACGATCGATGCTCCAAAAACAAAATTATATTCTTGAGGAAAGAGACACATCATCAATTGCCCAATCTCAGAAAAATAAGAAAACACGAAGGAAGAGATCGCAAAAAGCAGCGAAGTCAGACCCCAGTTCCAAGACCAACATAGGGACTGGTGACGACCCTGTATATATAAACGACGCTGAAGAGGATTCTGATTCAGGAGAAACCATGGAGACCAAAATGACCACTAAGATAGAAACCAACAAGGAAGATCTTCGTGAGCCACAATGGCCAAGATCCAAGAAGAAGATAGGAACATATCCAAACCCTACAGAGGAGATCGAGCGAGTCAAGCAATTAAGGAGTTTGGTAGAAGATACCCAAAGGGATCTAGAACCAACACTAGGAAGATCCAGATTACAGACACTGTGTTCCCTATGCAACAACAACCTCACCAAGACCATAGAGCCTTAGCCATACCTAGTGTCATCCAAGAAGAAAGTGACTTAAAGTCATGGGAAAGTGGGCATACTCACTTCTTGATGGAAAGAATGATTACAGAGGGACTACTTGATCCTATCGAAGAAATGGAGATCCCATCTTCCCCACGTCAAGGGAATGAGGTCAAAAAGGTGCCGTTAAACATTGCCAAATTGATGGATTTCATGTCTTCAAAAGTTAGAACCACCATTATGTCCAAACTATATAAAGACCCCGTAGTCTCAGCTCTTCGAGCCTTCGTCAATGGAGAACTAAAGTTTGGGCTACCACAATTTGCACAGATGGATGGAGCTGGGGAGATGCCAATAGACGAGGAATACATAGATCCACAACCCAACCTAGATGAGAACCTTGTTATAGAAATACTTGTTAACAAGTTGGGACAATACTTTGAGGGTGATGAATCCAATGCGACTATACCAATCACTACTAGGGGATTAACTGTGAAGGGAATCCTTGATGGTGGTGCTGGGGTTAGCATTGTGACTAAAAATTGCTGGGAAACTATGGGAAGACCTCACCTTGCGACCACAACCATAGTAGTGAAGATGGCCAATGGGTCTATTGTTAAACCTATTGGGATGCTAGAAGATCTCAAGATCAAGGTCTTTGGACATAAAATAAGGGTTACCTTCATTGTTATGGATTTCTCCAAGCACACTATGGCATCGGAGATGATCTTAGGATGTCCTTTCATGAGGGAAGCAAAAATGGTGCATGACTGGTCTAAAAACCATGTCTACCTGCAGTTCCAAGATTCTGTCATTCGAGTGGATCTTGTGACTGGTCGAGCACATCCTCTAGGAAACAAGTTTATAATTGATCATACATCTGACACAACAGTTCACTCGGCCCCATTGCAGTATTGTTACATGTGTAAAGCGGACACTGATGTTGGGAAGATTCTCCTTATATGGACGTACTACTGGGAATGACTGAGTCAGACAATGTGGATTGGGTCCACCTAGCAGAAACCATATACACTTGGGGAAACAGGGGGATGACCTGGGTAACACATGAGGGGGATGAAATGCCCGTACCATTAAATATGCTACAAGCAATGCATATAGCTTATGACAAGACTCATCCTTATATAACAAAGAAAACATATAAGTGGGTCCCTAAAGCTTCTTTAGCAACCATAGCCAATGCTAAAAGATAGGAGCCTGGTAAGAGACGTCCTATTCGCCCCAAGAAATGTAAAGAAATGTTGCGTTGGATTCCTAAAAAACTATTGGAAGCCCAAGGCTACTATGAAGGAAATGATCAAATCTGGGTGCCAAAACGTAAATTGTGCTCTTACTTGTCACCGGGCCCATGTGAGCTCAATCCTGTGGCTCCAAAACAAATTGAAGATCGTGGAAAGGAAAAAATCACGGAATGCGACACACCCGCTCCATAGCTAGTTTGGGTACCAAAGAAAGAACGATTTGTTCCACCTAGCTCAGGAACAGGAAAGCAAATGAAGATTCTTACTCTTCATGTAGTTCCTATACGGAAATAGAAGCTTCGACGAAACCTCCACCTACCATTGTACATATCCATACAAGCAAGAAAGAGTTTACACTTCCCGTTGTAATCTCACCACCTACAACGATGTTGCAAATAAAATCATGGGAGAGTACCTTACCACCCTTGCAACTAGATGAAACGCATAGAGCGGTCGAAAACTATTGGTTAAAGCCTTCACCTATAACAACTTGGAACAACTGGTTTCATTGGGTGACGACATCATTTCAAACGGTATGATCTACCCAAGGAAGGGGGGAGTGTTTGTTGACATCCATCATTCACTTGCTTCCCTCTCAACCTTTCTCCCTGACCTCTTAATCTCCAATCTTAATCTCCAATCTTAGGGAATGTATATATAAAGCCTTATACTCACAAAAACAAGATAAAAAAGTAAAAGAGAAAGAGCCATAACACAAAATCATAAAAACACATTATGCATAAGAACACGACCCTTGTAATATTTTCACTCTAACCATCATCTATTTGCGTGTACAGATATAGCTATTACGCTAGAGTCATCCACTCCTGCCTTGGGTGAGAGGTACCCTTGTTACTTTTCACAAATGTTTCACATGGTCTTTCCGGTGCTTGCATGTGAATGGGATTTGGTAGGCACGCTAGCATGTGAGAGGAATTTTCAAGAGTTACAGTGGTTGATACGTCTCTTGACCACGACTGATGCATACTTAGTAGAGATCGTTTCTCCCATTGCACAAGCCTATCCTTTTGACCAAGATGACTATAGGCGTCTAGTGACCTTCTTAGTAAACATGGGTACCTATGATGAAGAAGAAGATTTACATGACTACATGGATGGCACATATGGTCTCATGGATGATGACTTTGTTTATCTCGACGGCGAGGATAGGGGTTTAGCCTTAGGGTTTCTCCCCAATCTCTACAATATCCTATTCCCTTGACTCTCTAGGGGGAGTGCAAATAATTAGGTTAGGGTTCCTTCTGTTTTTTTTGTTGTGTTCAATAAGTGTTGGTACCTTTTCCCACTGATGTGCCTCCTAGAGGTATTCTTTGTGTGTACAGGAACGTGTTGTTGTTGTTAGGATTTGGACCTTCATGGGATCTGTCTCTCATTCACACTTCAAATCAAGCGTGACCATCGACACAAACAGGTGTTTCTTGTCCATTAGCATTGCCCCTTATCTTTTTGCATCCATGTTTGTCTGCTTTGATTGTGATTGGTAGCCTAATATTCAGCGCATTTGCTTAGTACCAAACATTAAATTCAATGAATTTTTTGTCATAATCACTTGTCTAGATTTAAAAATCAAGCAATCCGACTAAGCTAGTTTGACCAACTTAGGTGTTAGAGATCTTCTCTTAATACCATGGGGAATGCCTTCCTAATAATCAATGGTTACTTAGGTTCTTAATCTGATTTAAGCAGCATCGTGTGAAATGTACTAGGGCTTTCTAGTGGGCTTGACCCTATTGACCTTTAGCTTAAGTATTATAAAGGGAGTTTACTTGTGTGATGAGCCTGGGGAGGTGTATCAGTGTTATATGACCCCCCAAAGTTACAAAATTAAAATGTTGAAAATGAAAAAACAAAAAATCAAAGTGCCACAATGTAAATCTTAAGCTAGAAGAGAAATCTCAGCTTGATTGGGTACTTCACTCACATGTATCGCCTATGGTACTAGAGCCCTAGAGGTTCCCAGTGTGGGCGCTTTTCCTTGAAATGCAAAAAACCCAAGGCATACAAAATAAGCACACACATCAAAATTGAATCACTGTGAAAAGACTTTGGGGGGTCAAAGAAAAGGTAATCAGTCAGGCGATGATTTCATGAGAAATTCCTTTTATCGTAGCTTAACTACAAGGTCTTCTCGGTATAGCCTCTAGCCAGCCCTCGAACATGAAATACTTGGCTCTTGTGATTAGACAACTTAATTGACCAGAGAAAATTAAGAAGCTTACCCATGGTATTAATAGTCGAGCTCTAGTGCCTTTCGACCGTTAAATTAGCGACCCGAACTTGTTTAATTTTTTACCTTTACATCTATTTATGCATTTGATTATATTGCAATTTAATGTTTATTGCTGACAAATTGTTTAAAATTCTGTTACCAATCAATTTGTCTGCCTAAAACTGGGTATGCTTTTTAATCGCTTATGAGAATGCAATTACTGTGCCAATGTTGTTTGATTTTGCAATGACTGAAGAAGGCTAAGGACATTCATCTCAAATGCTCTTCCACCTCGACGAACGAGCTTCAACTCAATAGCTTCCGAGGACGGAATCTACATCAGGAAGGGGGGCATGTTAACCCTCACGTCTCACGGACACCCTATCACCTACGATGGACGTTGTAACCTACAGCGGACATTGTATTATTTATTTGGTAGAGTCAGGTACCGGGCTTGTCGGTCCAATAGGAAAAGGGTAAGAGTGATCACCGATGAGAGGCGCACTCTAACTGGAACATTCAAGGGATTAGGTTGCTAAGCATGGGCGCCCAAGTGTGAATGGGGCGAGCTCATATAAATGTCAACTAAACCTAAAATTCACTCATTCTCTCATTTGTGCAATAGAAGAGTGCTCTTGCTCCATCTTCATCTCCTTGTGTGTGTGTGTGTATGCGTGAGAGAGAGAGAGAGAGAGAGAGAGAGAGAGAGAGAGAGAGAGAGAGAGAGAGAGAGAGAGAGAGAGAGAGAGAGAGAGAGAGAGTGATCGAGCATTGCGACGACGGCACGGCGGCGGCAAAGCGGTTGAGCGCGGCAAAGCTGCGGCTCCTTCTTCTTCGTGGCGAGGAATCCTCCACGAAGCAAGCATAGAGCGGTGAGTGACACACCATCGCCTTATTTGAGCTTGCTAGTTTAGGCTTGTTGTGTGCTTGGATCCATTTGTGGCTCGCACGTGGTGTATCGGCAAGTTCCTTGCATTGACACGTGCGACATACGCGCACAGGAATAGTCTCTTATGAGGATCTAGATTTTGCAATTACTCAGTTTAGTTTTTCCCACAAACAAATAGCTCCACATATGAGTACCATCTTTGTGTCAAAGTTGACGATGCGGAAGCGTAGAGACCAAGGAGGGAGAGAGAGAGAGAGAGAGAGAGAGAGAGAGAGAGAGAGAGAGAGAGAGAGAGAGAGAGAGAGAGAGAGAGAGAGAGAGAGAGAGAGAGAGAGAGAGTCTCCTGAACCAATCAACCTTGGCAATATTTAACTGAATGTGTATACAATGGAGGCAAGAGGTTTCTTATATAGCAATCCTAGTAAATTGGCCTACCCAAGACTTTGACAAATAAGTAAAATAAATACCTAAAAGCCAAACTAAGTAATGGAATCACATTGGGAAGTTCACTTGAGATGCCTAAACTTTAACACCCTCTCTGTAGCTCATAGTGGACATCAATAGTGAGACCAAGTCGATGAACAAGCTACCATGGACAACCCAACACCGGTCGGGATACTGGATACACCTCGGTGTTGCTCTCCTCAACTTTGTACCTGAAAGTAATGCCATCTTGATCATCGGTTGCCTTTGAACAAACTTTGAACTGTAGACCATACTACATCCAATAATCCCCATTTGTGAACTGTGAACACATCACGTCCAAATAATAAAACTCCAACATAATGAACTGTTGGAACACATCCTGTAACATTTAATGGCCTAGTAACTTGTGTGTGGCGGAAAATAGCATAGACATAGTGAGAATTTCATTAGAATAGATTCCTAATGAGCATAGTAAGAGTGCTTGGGTGGAGAGAGCAACAAAAATCATAACACCTAGTTAGATAGGCATGAACAATACTTCAAAAGAAAGAGAAATTAAGCTATTGACAACAGTTGAGGACCGAATTTATATGGAGACAGTCCCCCCTCCAAAAGGCTTAGAATTATAGGTTTCCCCCATCACGCGAGACATTTTACAATACAATTCTTCGTGTTCCTTCAATAACTAGCTAGTGCAAAGAAGATGGAAGATTCAAGCACTAGCAAACACTTTAAAATACAACATCAATTCCCTCACGGTCTCAAACCCAAGACCTCACACACCTTTGAAGATGGTGAGAGCTAGCGGGCTATGAGAGTAGATTGAGCGGAAGGAGTAGTCTTACAAGAAAGATGTGTATCTCCTCACATAATCACTCATATTAGCATAGCATATCTTAGTAATAGCATGGTAGAGGATATGAGCATGCATTGAAGCTTGGATCTTGGTTGGATTTGCATCACAAAGCCAAGAGTTGCTGGTGTAGGCCTCCCTTCTCACAAGCTTGGAGTAGGTGATGAGCTTTCCATTAAAGCTTGAGAAGGAGAGAGAGAGTCTTCTTGCTCCACACATGGGATTGTGTGAGAGAGTGTGTGTGAATGACTTGAAAAATTCAGCCCCCTCTCTCTCTCTTGGTCGACCCCTCTTGCAAATTACTCTTGTTCGCACCCCATTGACCCATGCGAGGCTTAGCCAGTAAGAATTAAGTAGCATAAGTGATAGCCTTCTAACATGTGTCCCCCTTTCCCCTTTTGTGAAATATTTAGGTAATTAAATAATGCAACTAAACTCTCCTTGGACCCCTTTGTCTTCTGGCCAATAGGAATCAGGCAAGCCATAGGGCTGATGAATGCTCATTGGATCCCTTGGGAGACTGTCCATTAGTCTTCTAGAGAGATTAATTCTTATTGGTTCTTTTATCAAGTGTTTTTAAATGAATTAAACTAGATTTACTCTAGCCTAATTCTCATTGGTCCACCTCCATGGCCATCCAATAGGATTTGAATGCACCTTGTGGGCAATTGGCCTAGGGAGTTGACATGTGTCCATTATGCCCTTTGTGTAAGGGAGCTTGTGTGTGTGTGTGTGTGTGTGTGTGTGTGTTTCTCTTTCATCCCCTATTTGCAAGGCTCGTCCCCACCTTTGTAGGAGTTTTGAAGTCTTTTTGGTACACACACAAAGCATCCAATTTTCCTAGCGTTTGACCTTTGGACACAACCTTCGAATTTCGGAACCTTATCATTTTGGAAGTTTTAATGGGCTGAACGTTAGGGTCTTTAAAGCCCATTGTTGCACATTGCTCTTTTGCAAATGCCCCCCCCTTTGGATCCCTATTTCCCCTCTTGTGGATCCCTACTGTGGCCGGTTTGCTAGCTTGACCAATATTCTAACTTTTTCTCCCCTGGTACTTTCCCATATTAAATGATCAGTTTAACATGAGAAAATCATCTAGGAGATTAGATAAGTTAACATGAGAAAATCATCTAGGAGATTAGATATTAGTTATTATGACATTACTTCTCTCTTGAAATCATAGTCGTCCTCGACTATGGGGTAGAGAAGATAAAGCCTATTCATTAGTCCTTTTTCTAGCGAGTAGAGGATCCCTATCTTACCCTACAACATCGTTCCAAAATGGATGACTAATCCATTTGGCGCTTGAGAGCCTAAGCTGCCGCAAGCATGTCTGCACATTAGTCCTATCAATCTTCCATAGTAGAGTGACAAGCTCTACTTGGTGTTTGGGAGACTTTGTCTCGGCAAACTTGATTCTAAGCATGCATACTACTTCACATTTTTGCACAATAAAGAAAAAGAGAGTCTTATAAGACAAAAACTTTGTTCATCTTAAACATTTGTACATTTGCTAACTCTAGGGAAGCATTATAAGCATTGACAAGGTTTAGGTTATCCTTTAATTGTATGCCTTGCATCCATCTAGCATCTTCAAAATGATACTTCTTAAACTTAATAAGATATCGTCGGATAGTCTTACCACCTCGTAATACCTTGTCTTCATGTCAAAGAATGGACTCGGGTTGCAGTACCTCTTCTTGGTCCTCGATCTCTGGTGGGTCTTCAATAGTTGGTTCTTGAGGTGGCTCTCCTTTGTAAGGCTTTAGTAGGCTCACATGAAAACCATTGGGTATGAGCCAATGACTAGGCAACTTGAATTGATAGGCCATCTCATTGATTGTTCTAAGAATTTGGAAGGGACCATATCACCTTTTTGGAAGGGACCATATCACCTTTTTGCTAACTTAGCATAGTACTTTTGGTGTCCCGTAGTATTCTTGCCCGTCGTGTGCCTTAATCGAGCCTTGGGAAATTTAAGCAAGACCCAATTATTTTCTTTAAAGGCTTGGGCTCTTCTGTGCTTATCAGTAGTAGCCTTTTGCCTTTCTTGTGAGATAGAGATAGCATCCTTAATCTTTTGGAAAGATTCTTGTAGGTCTTGGCTATACTCATCTACAACAAAGATCTTCCCGTGTACCTTAAGTAGCAGGGGACTTTTTGATCTTCCCTCAATTACCTCAAAAGGTGATTTTTCCGTGGTAGTATGTACATTGTTATTGTAGGCATACTCCACTAAGGGTAAGTACTTCTCCCATTGGGACCTTTGATCTACTTCTGTTACATAGGCTTTTAGTAGATCAAGAATTGATAGGTTAGCTATTTCACTTTGGCCATCCGTTTGCGGGTGATAGGCCGAAGAGAAGTTTAGCCTTGTCCCTAAATTCTCAAAGAGAGCCTTCCAAAAATTACTGGTCATTCTGGGATCTCTATCCGACACTCTGAACATTGGCAAGCCATGGTACTTGAAGATTTGTAAAATCAAGAGGGTTGCCATTTGATGGGCTTTGATAGTCTTTTTGACAGGTATAAAATGAGCTTGTTTGCTAAACATGTCTACTATTGTGCATATTCCCATATTCCATGGATAGACTTAGGCAATCCAAAGATAAATTGCATGGATATTCTCTCCCATGGTGAATTAGGGATTGGCAAAGGTTGAAGCAATCCAGGTTGCTTCCCTCTATCAAACTTTGTCTTTTGGCATACCACACATTTAGAAACATACTCTTGTATTTTGCTTTCATGAAATAGAAATATGTTTCAATCTCCTTTAGGGTAGACTGGATCCCTCTATGCTCCACATAAGGAGGAGCATGAGATTCATACATTACTTTCTCACGTAGTGAGTTAGTAATGCATAGTCTATTGCCATAGAGAAGATAACCATCTTGTAAAGTAAATGGTTTTTATTTCTTCCCTAGTGCAAGGGCTGAATTCACATTCTAAAATCGGGATCAATAGCATACTCATCTATCATAGAAGGTAGATCATTGTGAGTTGCTATGGAAACCACATTCACTCTTGGCCATCTTGAGAGTGCATCGGCTACTTGATTATGCTTGCCAACAATGTGAGCAATATGAAAATGAAATTGCAAAAGGACATTTGCCCACCTCATTTGTTTGTTGGAGAGCTTGGTCTGTGTCGTGAAGTACTTAAGACTTTGGCGATCTGTCCGTAGAATGGAAGGAGGCCCCAATAGATAGTGCTTCCATGAGTCTAAGGCATATAGAACTGCGAGGAGTTCTTTTTCATATATGCCTGGAGTTTGCTCAACAGGGTCAAGCCTTCGACTTTCATAGGCTATGGTGTGCCCTTCTTGGAGCAAAACAGCTCCAAGGCAATCACCACAAGCATCACATTGGACCTCAAATGGCTTTTAGAGATCCGGCAATGTAAGCACAGGTTGAGAGATAAGCTTTTCTTTATGATTTTTGAAATCATTGTTCTCCTTGGCAGACCATGTATACCTAACGTTTTTCTTTGTTAGGTCATGTAATGGTCCCGCAATTTGTGAGAACTTTTCTATGAAGCATCTATAGTATGCACACATACCTATAAAGCTTCTTAGTTCATGAAGATTCCTTGGTTTAAGCCATCCTTTTATTACCTCTAGTTTTGATGGATCCATATGGATGCCATCTTGAGAGATAAAGTGACCTAAATACTGATTCTGTTGTAAGAAAAACCCACTTTTCTTTTGATTAACATAAAGTTTATTCTCTCTTAAGACTTGAAATATTACCCGGAGGTGTTCCTTGTGTTTGTCTAGTGAATTAGAGTAGATGATAATATCATCAAAGAACACTCTAGAAAAGGTTCTGTGAGGCCTGAATAGCTTCTCCATTAAGCGGTTGAATGTGGCCACTAGCTGGTTCCTTGCTTAAGCCAAAAGGCATGTCTATATGTTTGTAAGACCAAACGTAGTGCGAAATGCGGTCTTTACAATGTCTTGTGATCTGTTGAAGATGATGAAACAAGAAACAGAAGGAAGACAGCAACTCAGAGTAGGAACAAGATGGAGAAGGAGAAGACACAGAGCTTGCGTACGAGATCTCTGTAGTCTATCTCTCTGTATTAGAATAATAGGGTATACAAACTCAGAGCTACAAAGCGTATATGAAACCCTAAGAGATAAGGTGTCCTTTCACACCAGATGTCCAAGGGGAAAAACCCAGTGGGAGAAAAGTGCCCCTGGTGAAGCGCGTATACACACTAACACTACTACATGTCTACAAATCCCCCCTGTAGTGATAGTGTGAATCCGTACAAGGTAGCAGATCATCATGTGTATGAGAGTAAGCCCAAAGCTTTTCGGAAAGCTTCAAACTTTTCTCGTGATAACGCCTTCGTAAATAGATCTGCAATGTTATCCTGTGTAGGACAGTAAGTTAGTGTGATCTCCCCTGCATGTAGCCTTTCCCTGACATAGTGGTAGTGAACCTCTATGTGCTTTGTTCTTGCATGAAATACTGGATTCCTTGCAACTGCCATTGCACTCTGACTGTCAGTGAAAATGGTAGTGGGTGCCTGTTGACACTCACAAAGATCTCCCAATAACATGCGTATCCATACACAATCAACTGTTGCCGTGAAAGCTGCCCTGTACTCAGCTTCACAAGTTGATGTAGCCACTGTGGGTTGCTTCTTGCTTAGCCAAGATATACATGCATTTCCCAAGAAAAAACAATTGCCACTTGTGGAATGTCGTGTGTCAAAATCACCAGCCCAATCTGAATCGCTGTAACCAAGAAGCTGCATAGAACTGTGCTTTCCATACATATCCCCCCTTGGAAAGAACATGGCAAGATTAGGGGTACCTGAAAGGTAACGAAGTATGCGCTTCACAGCCTGCCAATGATGCATACTTGGCCTGTGCATAAATCTGCTTGCTTGTGAAACCCCAAATTGAATGTCTGGACGAGTGTTGCCTGCCAAATATATCAAGCAGCCAACGGCTGCTGCATAAGTATGTACATCAAAAGGTTCTCCAACATCGTGCATGCTCAACTTTGATCCAGTTTCTACAGGTGTAGAGATTGGTTTACAATTTTGTATACCAAACTTGTCCAAAATTTTATGCAAATATTTTGCCTGCAACATGTATATGCCATCCTCTGATTGCACAAACTGAATACCCAAGTAATAATGTAGAAAACCAAGATCAGACATCTCAAAGGTTTTTCTCAAAGCATCTTTAAACGCTTCAATTTCATTTGCATTATTGCCTGTAAGAAGCATATCATCCACATAAAGTGTTAGCATAATGAGAACTCCATCTCTCTTTTTGACATACAAAGTACTTTCTGTTGGACTATTCTGAAATCCCTGGTCAATCAAATAAGTATGTATCTTCTCATACCATGCTCTTGGAGCCTGTTAGAGACCATACAAAGCTTTACGCAATCTACATACCTTTTGCTCTTGACCTTTTACAACAAAACCACTTGGTTGACTTACATAAACTTCTTCCTGCAAATCACCATTCAAAAAAGCAGTTTTGATATCCAACTGATGCACTTTCCAACCATGATGAGCAGCAATTGCAACTAGTGATCTAACTGTGGACGCACGAGAAGTAGGAGCAAAGGTTTCATCATAATCTATGCCTTTCTGTTGCGCATAGCCTTTTGCCACAAGCCTTGCTTTGTACTTGTCAACAGTACCATCTTGTTTCCTTTTTACCTTAAAAACCCACTTTGTACCAATAGGATTTTTACCTGTAGGCAAGTCCACTAGATCCCATGTATGATTCTTATGAATAGAATCAATTTCTTTGCTGCATAGCATCTTTCCACTGAACACACTCTAAAGCTTGTTCAAATGAATCAAGCTCATCTGCATCACAAAGAGTGCTAAAGCAAGCCAAATCTACTTGCTCTCTGCCAAAAGTAGTACCAGCACGTGTTTTTCGTGGCAACGGTGCATCCAACTTGCTATCCTGCAAAGTTTTCTGAACCCATTTAGGCAAGGTTCTTTCTTCCCTGAGAACTTCTTGCTCTTCATGCACAATTTCCTCTACATCATGAGGTGTCACATGCTGATCAAAAGATTGATCAAGATTATCAACCTGTTGTGATTCTTGATTCTCCACAAAAGAAGGAAGCAAACCTTCAAATACATCATGTGTCTGCATATGCGGTACATCAAAAGCAACCATAGGTTGAGCAGTAGTTTCTGCAAAAATTACATCACGACTTTCAAAAATCTTGTTTGTAGCAGGATTGTAAAGTCTATAACCTTTACTTCCACTACTGTACCCCACAAATATACATTTGATTGCCTTATCATCAAGCTTCCCACATAACTGCTGAGGGATGTGAGCATAAGCAAGACAACCAAAAACACGAAGATAACTGACTGAAGGTTTTCTGTCATACCAAGATTCAAATGGAGTAATGGTCATCAAGGCACGAGTAGGACACCTGTTCAAAACATGTGCTGCACAAGCAACTGCCTCCATCCATAGCTTATGAGGCAAACTCTTAGCCTTGAGCATACATCTAGCCGTCTCCATTAAAAACCTGTTCTTCCTTTCTGCAACACCATTCTGTTGTGGTGTGTATGGCATAGTGCATTGGTGTTTAATGCCTTTCTTTCCCAAAAAATCCTTAAATGCACCTGACATGTATTCACCTCCTCGATCGGTACGAAGAGTCTGTACTTTGCAACCTGTTTCATTTTCAACCATGGCGACATAATGTTGAAAAACTGCAAACACATCTGACTTTGCTTTGAGTGGATACACCCAACAAAACCTGGAAAAGTCATCAATGAAGGTCACAAAATAAAGGCTGTTTCCTATAGATGGCGTCCTCATAGGACCACATACATCATTGTGTACAAGCTGCAACTTTCGTGTCGCTCTAACTGAACCATCCTCTGAAAATGCAAATCTGTGCATCTTTCCAAGAACGCAACCTTCACATACATGTCTTGGTGGCATCTCCAATAAAGACAAATCATGCACCATATTATGACTTTGTAAAGTCATCAAACTGCCATAACTAACATGCCCAAATCTAGCATGCCACAACTCAGCATCCTGCATGGCCTGAGTCTTTGTTTCTGCAATACATACCTGAATTTGCTTTTCATAACGATCTAGCACAAATAGTCCATTTTCCAACGTACCTGTAGTGATAAGAGAATAACCATTCTCTCGATCTCGTACAACACATCTGTCATCCTCAAAAATGACCCGAAGACCATTTTTTGCAAGAGAGGATATAGACAACAAATTCTTCTTGATCCCTGGAACATATAAGACATCTGGCAAGCATAAATCTGAACCATCTGAAATGGTAATCAAAATCTTACCAACTCCTTTGATTGGATCAGAAGCATTATTTGCACATGTCACCTTCTTTCCTGCTGGAGCTGCATCCAATGAACAAAACAAATCCTTCCTTGAAGTAATATGCCTGGATGCACCACTATCAAAGTACCAAATCATTTGTGTCTTGTCAACACTGTAAGCAGAAAAATTTGAACATACTACAAAAGCATAAGTATCCTACACAAAGTTTGCAGACTCTTCTTTAGTTGTAGAAGAATCACCAGAAGCTGAAACAACCAAACTTGACTCTTTCTTCTTTTCTTTAGCAATTCGCTTTTTACACTCACTAATGTAGTGACCAGGTTTCTTGCAGTAGTGACATTTACCTTTCTTCTTGGACTTGTCGGGATCACCTTTAGACTTCTCTGAAGACTGTCCTGCACCAGACTTGGAGTAATGAGCACTCTCTTTACCCTTGTTTTTGTTATGTACAACAAGAGCATGATCCATACCATCCACCTGTAAAGACTTGTTCTTACGTGATTGATCCTCCTGCAATAGCAAAGCCACTAACTCTTCAAAATGAAGAGGCTCAGGATTAGCTCGCAAAGACAGAGTCAAAGAAGTCTGAAAAGTCAAATAAGATGGTGGTAGTGAATTGAGTGTTTTGGAAACCAAGTCCTTCTCTGGAATCACTTCATCAATGCTAAGCAATTGCTCTTTAAGATCCCTGATTTTTGTAAGATGCTCGACGATATCGTCACCTTCGTCCATCTGTATTTTGTCAAGTTGTTTCTTCAAAAACTCTATTCTGGCAGCATTTCTTCCTCCAAACATAGCTTGCAGAGTGTTCCAAGCTTCCTCAGAAGTTTTGCAAGATCTTATATGTGGTGTGATTGTCCTCTTTATGGTTAAGGCAATCACGGCCATAGCTTGTGCATCTTTAGTATCCCATCTCTTTTGCTCTGGAGTGACTTGTGAGGGTCCTGCACCAATAGCTGCACCACGACCAGGCGTGGCAGGTGCAATTCTACCTCGACGAACTTCATCTCCAGATACATAATCCCACAATCCTTTACCAACCAAAACATTTTTGGCCATAAAAGACCAAAGAGAATAGTTGGTACCATCCATTTGTCTTCGGATGTAAACGCACCAAAAATCTCTTTCTCCGTAGATTGAGCCATATTGTGGATGCACACAAGAGAGAAAAAGAACCTCCAAGAGATTCACAAATCTCCTCTCCAATGCAAGCAAAACTCTACACAAAATCTCAGCACAAAGCTAAGACAAGCTGCTTCCCAAAAGAACTGTTTACCTGAAGAAAATCTGTCAAAAAGCACACCCTCTTGATCTAAACACCTCCGAAAAGTAACTTCTGCTACGCTGCTCAGAACAAAATTCTGAGGGCTCCAACGGCTTCGAAAGGGGGGTAAAACCCTAGGTCACCTAATCAAAATACTCCCGGAACGTCGAGGATGCTCCCACGAGCAAATTTTTCAAAAACTGCTTGAAAACTGCGATTGCACGCGCGGACACGAAAACGCAAGTAGAGGCTCTGGAAATCACCTCGCTCTACCAATTGTTGAAGATGATGAAACAGGAAACAGAAGGAAGACAACAACTCAGAGTAGGAAGAAGATGGAGAAGGAGAAGACACAGAGCTTGCGTACGAGATCTCTGTAGTCTATCTCTCTATATTAGAATAATAGAGTATACAAACTCAGAGCTACAAAGCTTATATGAAACCCTAAGAGATAAGGTGTCCTTTCACACCAGATGTCCAGGGGGAAAAACCCAATGGGAGAAAAGTGCCCCTGGTGAAGCGCGTATACACACTAACACTACTACATGTCTACATGATCAACTATCCTTATTTGATGGTAGCCACTTTTTAGGTCAATTCTACTAAAGTTGGTTGACCCTTGTAGCTTATCAAATAGGTCTTCAACCCGTGGAATGGGAAACCTATTTTTGATAGTGATCCTATTTAGTTCTTTATAGTCGACACACATATGATATGTGACGTCTTTCTTTTGCACTAGTAGCACGGGTGAACAAAATGGAGATGAGCTAGGCCTAACCATGCCCTTCTCAACTAACTCATGCACTTGCCGCATAATCTCCTCTTGTTGAGCTTGAGAAACTCTATAAGGAGGTTTATTAGGCGGTGAACTTCCTGGAAAGTGTTCAATTGCATGGTCATCATTGCCTCGTTTAGGAGGTAGTTCACAAGGGATGTCAATAAAAACATCTTGAAACCCCTTAAGAAAATTGGATAACTCTAATTCCTTATGATTGTTTATAATTTTCTTTTGCTAAAGCATTAGGTTCATTTTGAGAATATTTAACAAAAACCATGTACATGGAAATAGAGCTCTTTATTGACTAATTGAAAGCTTGCATATGTACAATGGGTATGGTGTTACCTAACTCCTTAGCATCTATGTACATATCTTTTTTCCTGTACTTAAAGTAGATTTTTCTTTCATGGAATTTAACATTGGCAGCCATGCAATCAAACCCTGGTGCCCCTAGGATTACATCCTCGTGCTTAAGAGGAGAGATAAATAAGTCCTCTTTGTCCACATAGCTTTGGACATGGAGCCTCAATTTCTCGATTAAAGGGGTGACTGAAGCTTCTTGCCCCTTCTTGAAAGCACACTCTATGGGTAGGAAATCTCCCATGTAGGCTTGTATGGCTAGCTTGGTGGCCAACTCTATGGATATAAAATTGTGAGTGGAACCAGGGTCGTCGTCAAAAGTTTGTTCGTAACATCTGTCAGCTGTTCATCTTTTGCTTTGCAAACATCTGATAATTTGGTGAGCAGATCACCTAACTCTTCCATTTCTTTCTGCTGAGGATCTCTTGCTAGCTGATGTTGTTCATCTTTGGCTTTCATCTCCTGCACTTGCCTTTGAAGATCGGTGATGACAGTCATTCTGTCTTCTAACTCTCCTTGGAGAGCGTCAATCACCATCTCGAGCTCTTGAGCCTTTGTGTTGCGGCTAAGTGCTGCTGAACGGAGTCTCTCCGTCATATCTTGCATTTGTCTTGCATTTTTGTTTAGTTGCAATATTAACTTGTCATTTGACTGCCAATCCTCCTGTCTTGCCAGCTGGGTTGATGTGCCTGCAGCCTCATGTCTGTCCTTCTGCTGCGTCGTGGCTGTTGGTTCTTCCTGCGTGGAGGTAGAGGGTTGGTATTTTTCTTTTTCATCCTGAGGCCTTGTGGATGCCTCGGCGGTTTCTTGCTGAGTGGAAGTAGAACGTGTTGGCTCAGACTGTGTGGTCTCTTCTGGTGCAGGACTCACTTGCTTCTATGGCTCAGGTTCTTTCTATTGTTGCTACTCTTGTATAGCAGTGGCCTCTTATGCAGATTCACTTGCCTTTTGCTCTTCAGGTTTTTGTGTAGCTGTTTCTTTCTCTTGTTCATGCTCTGCTTATTTCTCTTTTTGTTGCTCTTGCTAGTCAGCCTTTTGTGCAGATTCTGTCTCTTTGGTGGACTCAAATTTTGTGGCTCTCTCTTTCTCAGGTGATGCTGGTGGGCTTGGCATAGGATGGTCCTGTTGTGCCGTGGACGGTGAAGTGGGTCGGGGAGACTCATAGCCTTGTTCTTGGGCTTCTTCCCTTGCCGTTTCTTCATCTCATCTCTGTTCCTCTACTTCTTTGGCTTTTCTAGCCGCTTCTTTGGCTTCTTTCAGCTTGAGGGCTTCAGCTTCTTGGTACATTTTCTCCAAAGTTTCTGTTGGATCTCCAGCCTTTTTTTTGGTGTGATGCTTCATTCTTGGGCCTTTAAGTCCGCTAGGCACCCATTTCTCTGGGTCCTTCCCTTGTGCTTGTCAATTGTGCTAGTAGGCGTGTGTTTCTCTTTCAAAGCGAGCTTGTTTCTGTGCGGGTTCTTCTTCGTGGGCGGCCACAACTTTTCTCTTCATTTCTTCTCTTCTCGCTCTCTTCTCCTCGTTATCAGAGCTCTCGCTGCTGTGCCTTTTTGGTAAGCTATCAGCTGACTCTTTATCTGATTTATAAGATCTCTTTTCTGACCTTGTAGCTCTAGGAGACGGTTGTGCTGCCAATATCTAGGTGTTTTGGCCAGGGGCAGGTGACAGATTGTCAACCATGCCAATAGCATGGTACACAATCCTCGTCAACACTTTTGGTGCACCCAAGTAAGTGATCTTTCCTTCTTTCTTGGTGCCCTTCAAGGTGGTCAGGGCATACTGAGCATGGTCCACTAGTTGCCTGGTTGTTGATTTGAGAACTTGGGTAAATGTGGTGGCAACCGCGTGATTTGGCGTAGTGTACCTTGGTGGCCTTTTTGCCAAGAAGTGGAAGTGCTGGTGGTATAATCTGGCTAGATCTTCCACCTATTTGTGAATCAAATCTGCAAAGGTAACTGTGGCAGTCTCTTTGGTAAAAGTCCCTGCTATTTTCCTATCCCTTGCTCTCATGGTCATTCCTTCTGTGGGCAGTCTGAGTGCTTCTACCACTATATCTTTAGTTATGACCACCTCGACCTTGTTTCACTGAGTGTCAAATATTTGGGCCGTTCCATCTTCTTTGACTGAGCATAAAAGCTCGTAAGCTTTCTGAAAATCCACTCCGCAAGGCTCCTGTTCATAAAAGTCTTTGAGTCCTAGCATGCGGTTAGCTTCTTTGGTCTCTAGCTTTGCGGCAACATCATATACTTCCTTAGGTAGGAGTTGCAACTCCACCTGATGTCCCTCTTCACTTTTGAATCTGTCGGTGAAGACTGTGGTATGATGTTCTTCTAGCTATTCTTTGGAGAGGTATGCTGCCTTGGTTGCTTTGACTGAATCGGGGTCTAGTTGATATGCGGGCAGTACCTGTAACTTCTCCTTTTGGTTGAGCTTCTTCTTGGCCCTCTCTGCTGCTTGCATGGCTCCTGTTCAGTGAATAGAGTGCAAAGTTAGCAGATTTGTCTGAATTTTCTATGAAATGTCCTTTAGTCTGAAATGCTGACAATTTTGGTCCAATTTGCTTCAAATCAATTTCTGAACAAGCATAGATGCATAAAAACATGCAAGGAACAAACTGTAAAGTCAAAACAAATTTTTGCAACCAAAGTTAATAATCGCGATTATTCACAGCTGAGTATTTTTTTTCAACTTTTTGCAATTTTGGCTTCATAGGCTTGAAGTATATACCA
Source organism: Adiantum capillus-veneris (assembly GCF_014529385.1). NCBI lineage: Eukaryota > Viridiplantae > Streptophyta > Polypodiopsida > Polypodiales > Pteridaceae > Adiantum > Adiantum capillus-veneris. The sequence goes on along the minus strand of NC_140952.1, from coordinate 3,640,775 downwards.
AGTACATACTCTGTGTGAATTATGGGCTCATTTGGATGCATAGAGTGAAATGGTACTAGATTTTGGCTTTATGTCTCTGAAACAGTAGATATAAAGGAAATTTGAGATTTTGAGCTCTAAATTTGTTCAAACTTGGCTAGTGGGCTTAACACATCATGTACTTTGGATGTATGATGGCAAAATATCAAAACTCCCCAATTTTGGCTAAAAAGTAAATAATGACGATTATTAACTTTTCTACCAAAATCAACATTTTTTGGTACAACTTGGTTCTAGGCATTGTATAGAACCTATGTATGAGATATGAGGTAATTGGGATCAAGAAATGTTGTCCATAACCCAAAAATTGGCTTGCAAAGACTTCTTTGCGTTTTTTGACAATTTTCCAAGTTATAAATCCTCATTTTGGCTCATACTTGATTTTTGGCATGTATTAGGTATGCACACATGATAGGTGGGGTGATGTGACAATTTCCAATAAAAAATGATGCAAAAGTAAATAATCATGATTATTTACAATAGTGACAAATTCTTTGTAAAACTTACAACTTTTGATCTAGACATATTCTATACACCTAAAACAAGTCCTAAATTGAACTTGGTCAAGTTTGGTCATGCTGACATCACTTTGTGCTTTGTCGACTCTGAAATCACTGTTTTATGTGACTACACTGCCCCGTTGGGTTGGTCAATCAACTTTGAGGCTTTGGACTTGTTCGCAACATAGTCGTGAAACAACTTGTCCAATTCTGGCTCATTTGGAGTCAGTTTGACCCCGTATATCAAATTTGATGCTTTGTTACCTTCGACATGTTTTCTGCTTTTCGAGGGCTTTGCTTGATTGATTTCACTAAACCAATCATATTCACTAAACCAATCATATACATTGTATATGGACCTCATAGGCAAGCTATCTGTGGAGTCAGATCAAAATTTTGGCATCTGCCAAAAACCTAGCTTTTCTACTGGGAACCCCCTTGACCCCTGCCGGCAAGCTATCTGTGGAGTCAGATCAAAATTTTGGCATCTGTCAAAAACCTAGATTTTCTACTGGGAACCCCCTCGACCCCTGCTGAATGGTCCACTGATGATATAGGAAGGTTCTATTATGTTAGGGGATGCTATGGTTCAAATCCCATCTGATTTGGTAGAGCTGACAGGTCGCTATGGTCATTTTTTTGTCGTAGTCTTCGTGCACTGCTCGATTTCTAGGGTTTTTTTAAGGGCTTTAGACTAGCTAACGGCCGTACAAAATGGATCATTGACGAGTAAAGAACTTACCCCTCATGTCTTGTGTGAGACGGCGCCCAAAACGATCAACTGTGGACTCCGGAAAAGTCGCACGAAAGAGGTCGAAATCTCTCTCTGTAAAGGCTACAAGTGGAAATGATGTGGTTTTAGCCTACCTTGGATATCTATACCCGGACTTCCCAAACCAATTTTCCCCAAATTCTGCAAGAATTTTGCAAAAGTAGGCTTTGCCGCCTAATTTAGGCTTCCCGCTTCCATCTTCTAATTTCATTGAAATTTTTGTGCCTGTCCACCTTGTCTTTGTGATCACCATCGTGTCTTATGTTTTTCCGTCTGAGCTTCCTTGCTATTTATTATTGATTTTGACCTATTTATTTGAAAAAATCAAAGAAAATAGCAAAATGCTATAAAAAAGTACAGTGAAAATACAATAATTAAGAAAATCCATTGAAAAACACAGCTTTATTGTTTTTTGTTGGATTCTTCTATTTCTAAGCTTTATTATCAATAAAAATGATAAAAAATATCCAAAAAGGACCTTTTTTGATGATTTTCTAATAGTATATACACTATTTACACTCTTCGGGAAGATATTATCAATGAATTTTTCTTGATAATATATTATAAGGGCATTATTAGGTAATTTGGCAAAAAATCACACGTTAATATCGAACTTTTTTTCTCCCTCTTCAAACATTGCCCTTAATTACTTAATACTTAGAGCCCCTCCACCCCTCCTAGATGGCGTACTACGGGACGATTGTGTGTATGGGTTGGCAATCGTATCTGTGCATAGCTGAGGTTGGCTCTACCATGCTATGAAGATCAATGCAATTCAAACCAATATGTTGTGCAAGGGCCGAGTCTTGAGTAATTAACTCAAGGGTTTCTGATGTAGAGGTTTGCTGCTGATGTCTTCAAATCTTGTAGCTTTTGTGCTCTCTGTTTTATTGTATCATCAGGATGCTTCAGCACACGGATTGTTTGAGCTGTTGGTAGCATTTTTGACTATTGTTGAGCTTTTTCTCGCCATTGGTAGCTTGGTCTGCTTGGTGCTGTATGGTGTGGTGGAGTCTTTTGAGACTTAACTCGCCATTGCTTGATTGATTTTATGGTTTGTGGAGAAGATAAGTGCTCCTTTTTCTTCCAAACCAATTTCATGCTAGGTTGCATGCTTGGAGATGCTCATCTTTGTGTTTTAACCCTTGGAACCTTCTTTTGTTTTGTCGGTGAAGTTTTAGGCACCCATATCTGAATCAGTTTATCCTTAAGCTGTGCTTTTGGTACCCAAATTTGCCTGACTTCTTGCATGCTACTTGTAGCATTTGCTTATCGAGGGGACTAAGAAGATTGACTACTTCGTGGTTTGGTCTACTGATTGCTTCTTTTCCATTCCTCCTTGCTTGGTGCAATTGGAATAATGAGTTGCCCACCTTTAGGTGATAGCTTTAGCTGATTTGTATCCCAATCTGGTACTGCTTTGTATGTCCGCATCCAGGGAATTCCAAGGATTATCGTCTCATTCATGTGTTCATCTGGTAAGCATACAAACTGATGAGGACATGAACATCCATGTACTATCACGTTCAAGTTGACTACTCCCAATGTTGGGGTTGGGTTCTTGTTGCATCCTTTGATTGTCGCTATTCTTGCTGTCAATGCTTGACTTGTTGCCTTTCTGTACGTGGAATGACTTACTGCATTTACTCTAGCTCCTGTGTCGACCAAAGCTCCTGTGTCGACCAAAGCATTGGTGCTATGATTGTTGAGCTGTACTTTGATGCGCAAGTCCATTCTGTCTAACCAATCATCACTTGTTGGAACTGCATCTTTAGGTAATTCCCATTGTCGGTCATCTATTTCTAGAGTGTTGATGGGAATCGGTATTTGTTGATTCTTGAGGGCAGCTTTCGTTTGAGTACCCGAAGTCGAGCTTCCTCTTGGGCTTCACCAATAACCTGCTGTCATTTAATCTTCCTTTGTTTGGTTGCACGCATTCTTTCTAGCAATTCATTGGTTAGCGGAAAATTGTATTTCTTTAAACGGCATCCACTAATCCAATTAGCCATTGGTTCACCATCTAGGGTGGACAATTTTACTGCTCCACTTGGAGATACATCTTCAATGATTAACGGTCCGTTTCCCTTTTTCTTAAACTTGGGAATGTGTTGCTTAAGGGAATAGACTAAAACTAAGTCCCCTTTCTTGAATATTTTTGTGATTAAGTGGGAACCAAAAAACTGTTTTTGTTTCCGCTTTTGTGCATAGATGTGAGCTATAGCAGTTAGCCTTTGCTCGTCAAGCTTTTCCAAACCTTCAAGTCTTTCTGACAATTCATGTCCAGTCCACTCAAGATCCTGTGCTACCCTTAATGTCGGCAATAGAAATTCTATTGGAAGTATGGCATCAAGACCATAAACAAGGTTAAAGGGTGTAGCATTTAAAGCTGTTTTGAATGAAACTCGGTAAGCCCATAGAGTAGCACGGAGATTCATTTCCCAGTCTGTCCTTCCTGAACTAACCACTTTAGTCAGCACCAAGCTAAGAATTTTGTTCGTATGTTCAGATTGTCCGTTTGCTTGTGGGTGATAGGGAGCCGATTTGTTATGAATAACCACAAACTCATTAAGCAAATACTTGATTACCTCATTGAGGAAATGAGTTCCCCGATCACTGACAATTTCTATTGGGAGTCCATATCTCGTGAATACATACTCATATAAGAATGCAACAGTGGTTCTGGCATCATTCTTTTGAGTTGCTTTAGCCTCATAACACTTGGTCAAATAGTCTGTAGCTACAATGATATACTGCGCTTGGGTTCTATAAGCAGGTGGCTATATTGGCCCAACAAAATCTATACCCCATTTTGCGGAAGCTCTAGCCCCCATCATTGGTCTTAAGGGCATGCTATCTACACGTGTTGGCATTTTTGCTTGTTGAAAAGCATCACACCTTCGAACATATTCTTTGGCATCTGTAAAAAGTGTTGGCCACCATATGCCTGCCATTAAGATTGCTCTTGCGGTGGTCTCACTAGAAAAGTGACCTCCAGCTAATCTAGCATGTGCTTGTCCTGTAATCGGAATATACTCGTTTTTATTTGCACAAAGACGCAAATGTTGATCCTTACCTCTCCGATACAATTGGTTCCCAGTAAGAGCAGAGTCTCTTGCTTCAATTTCAATTGCTCTTTGACGGTGTTTACTCATATTCTCAGTAAATGTTCGACTTGATAAGTAAGTAACTAGATAGTTACTCCACTTAGGAACATGTGACATTTGAAACAATGTTACATGAGGTATGGGTGTTTGTTTTTGACAATCCTTTACAAAAGATCTAACATCTCTCCTCATAGTCGGCCAAAATACTCCAAGTCTCAAGATTTGTTACATAGTTTGGTCTTCCGCAGAGTGAAGTCATACTATGGTAACATGTGCTTGACTTAGATACTGTTCTTTTTCTTTAGGATTAATGCATAAGAGAAATATCCCTTCTCAATTTCTTTTGTATAGCCTACCAGCTAGCAATGGATACGTAGCCAATTGCTCGATTAATTTGATTGTGATAGGAAGTGGTATTTGTGAATCCACTTGAGCTATTGTCATCAATGACACAATGTTTTCCGACCATCTAGGTATCATTTCCACAGAGAACAAATAGGCATCTGGTAGATCATCATCTACCCCTTTAGGTGATTCTCCTGAAACAATCCTTGACAAATGATCTGCTCGTTGATGTGTAGTGCCCTTCTTTACAACCACAGTGAAATCGAATTCTAAAAGAATGATGAACCATCTCACTATTCTTCCTGTGCTACATGGCTTGTTGACCAAATACAATAAAGCTTGGTGGTCCACAAAGAACACAAACTTGTTGGTAAATAGGTAATGTCTATACTTTTTAACGGCATAGATCATTCCTAATCTTTCTCTTTCGGTGGTGGTGTAATTCTTTTCCGCCATGTTCAATTGTCGGTTAGCATAAGAAATAGGAAAGTCAATTTTCCTGTCTCTTGGTTGAGCTAGTATACAACCGATAGTAAAATTGGAATCATTTACATGTACGTGGAATACCTTATTCCAATCTAGTGCTTTCAATATTGGTGCTGAGGTGAGAGCTTGCTTAAGCTTCATGAAGAATTCTTAACATGCCTCGGTCCATTCAAAGTGTGTAATGAAGCTATACATGGGTTTTGCAATCATAGTATACATGTAGATGAACTGTCGGTAATATCCACAATGCCCCATGAAGGCTTGTACCCCCTTGACTGTTGTTGGTCTAGGCAAATTAGCAATGACATGAATCTTCTCAATATCAGTAGCTATGCCATTTTTAGACACTATATGTCCAAGAATTTTTCCTTGTCTACCCATGAATGTGCACTTTTCAGGATTTAAGCAAATCCTATAAAGTCTACATTTTTTGAATACCTTTTTGAGGTGTTCAAAATGATAAGCCCGGATTGATGAATGTACACATAGATCATCCATACATACTTCTAAGAATTTCTATGGTTCATCAACCTTTCAAATGTGACTGGAGCATTAGTTAACCCAAATGGCATAACCTGATAGGCAAATATACCCCATTCTATTGCAAAAGCAATTTTATGCTGATCTTTTGGGTCAACCAAGAGTTGATTGTATCCCGAAAAGCTGTCTAAGAAGCTCTAAGCTTCTTTTCCTACAACTCGTTCTAAAACATGCTTAGTGATTGGAAGAGGAAAGTTGTCTCTAATGGTAGATGCATTCACCTTCTTGAGATTAGCACACACTCGTAATTTTCCATTCTTCTTGGGGACTACCACAATTGGAGACACCCAATCTGTGTGTTCAATTTTGTAATGAATTTGGCTTCCTTTAGTTTTTCAATCTCTTCTTTTATCTTCTTGGCAAATGTTTCATTATACGTGTATGGCCTTTGTCTACTAACATCATCTCTCATTGTTGACAGATTTCCGGATCAACACCCTTGAGATCCTTGTAAGACCAAGCGAAGATATCTCGATATTCCTTTAAAAATCTTAGCAAGAGATCTTCTTCTTCTGTTAGGTCATTCGCAATGTAAGCCAATCTAGGCTCTTCTCCTGGTCAGCCAAGTCTATCTTTTTAGCATTTTTGGGCCCTTCGTAAGACTCGCCCTGTTTTTGTAGTTCCCTAATAGGTTGTTCGACTATGATTTTTCGATCTTAGAGAGTATACTTTTTGTAATGGGATGGAACGCTCATTACATCCTTACCATCCTCTTCCGTGGTTTCCATTTCGGTTGTGTATATCTTCTTTAGAGCTTTTTTCAACTCTTGATATTTCTTTTTCTGCTTGACTCTGGTCATGACTGGTTTCTTATCCTGTGGGTTTGCTTGCCTTCCTTGTTTTTCTCGATGTTTGAGACATTTTTGAATTTTTATTTGAATGATATCTACCAATTATTTTGTCCTTGACACAATCACTTGTATCTATCTGCAGCTGGAAAAATGTTCTACTAGAGACGGATGGCATAGGTCATGTTTTCACGTTTCTTGTGTCTGTTTTTCGTCTATACCATTTTTTTCTTCTTCATTTCTGGTTTGGAAAGTCAAAAAACTTTTCCTCCCCTCCTTTTAAGAGTAGATTAGCTCTCATATGCTCTTTTTCTGACCTCGAACCTTCTGAGGTAGTTGAGTGTTCATCTAACTCATCAGTTGCATCGTAATAGAGGTCTAAAAAGACTTGTTGAGATTTCATTAAGTCCTTGGGTTCCTCATCTTGGTCTTCAATGTTGAGGATTGAAATCATTTGGATGGGAATTATGTCGTAGCCATCCTCATTGCAAAATTGAGTAGGCATAGACGTATTCACACATACATCCATTGTCGCTAAAATTTGAGTCCACTCGAATGGCTCAAACAAATGCTCTGGAAAGGGTTCAGGTACATAGGCTTCGTCTGTGCAGTCCCTTTCTAGGATACATTCTTCTCGTCTTAAGCTTCCATTTTCTGAACCTCCACACATCCAAATAGGAGTGTCTTTGTTTAACTAGGATGGAAGCTTAGTTTCAGACGAAGAGACTGAATCAAACTCTTGTATGGGTGTTTTTAAGACATCTCTATAAGTGTGATCTTTTAGGTTTAATCTTGTTATAAATCCCACTTGCTTCAAGTACATATAATTGTTTCTCCAATGTTGGATAAGCTGTACCTGTCGCATGAAAGGTCTTCCCAATATGATTTCATAGTTGAGTTTTTTCCCAAATTCTACTATGGCAAAAGTGTGTTGATATTCAATTCCACAAGAATTAACTATCACTTTTTCAAGCAGCCCTAAAGGTCTCTCAACGTGTCCGTCAGCCAATTGCAATTTCATTCGAGTTTGTCTAATGGCTAGCTGTCCCCAGGATTTCCATACTGCTTTAGTGGCTATGGCTATGCCATCTCCACTATCTAGTATTGCCATGGTTTCAATGTCATTATATTTCACTGGGAGTGTGGTGTTTCCTTCTTCCCCTTCATAATATTCTCCGTCTTTGTTCATGGGAACAGATCAAATCCCTTTCTTGTCCATTTCATTTTTCAAAATTTCCAAATTCTTCAAGATTAACCCCGTTATCCCCACCTTCTCTAGGGTTTTCTGTAGATCATTCCATAAGTATGATATGAGTTTTAACAATTCTCCCAAAGTAAGAGTGCATTGGATGGGTGTAGACATGATTGAATGAATGTTGTCTACTTCTAGGGTCTATTCAACTCTTTTTACTTTCGTGGTCTTACATATTATGGATTCATCTTCGTCATCTCCCAAGTAAGAGGGTAATGTTTTCAAGGTCAATGGTTTTGACATTCCCTTAAGCTTCAGATCCGCAATCCCCGTACAAGGATTGCACATCGATGTTTACATCAGAAGGTAGGTTATCCAACTAGACTTCCTCTATAGGAGTTGACTTTAGAGTTAGGCTCTCATCATTGATCTCTCTAACTTTTTTCGATAAGTGTCCTGGCCAGTTTTCCTCTACGAATGGAATTCCGTCTAAGGCATCTTCGCTGTCGGACACTATAAGCTCTGGTTCTTTTGTTTCAAGGTGGGTTTCTGCCACCGCATCGAATTTTTATATAGTGTCTCTTACCACAAGCTCTTCAGGTTTTGCGATACTTTCAAGCTTTGGGTTTTTGTTTTTCCAGCATTTCTTGCATGATTCTTACTAAATTTTGATAAGCTTCTAGCTTAGCTGCTTCCATGTCTGGTGAAGGATAGTTTTTCCATTTGTTTTTCATGTTTTGGTATGCTTTAAATCCTGCTTGGTAGGCTTCCAATGCGGCATTAATAGGCTCAAAATTTTTATCAACCAGAATGGATACTCCAGTTTTCACGGTTGTTTCTTTGATTTCACTTTCAATTTCTTTCAACTTTTTCTGATATAGATTTTTTGCTTTCTCCTCGATTTCAACCCGTTGTTTTTGTTTTCTCATCTCATATCTTTTGCTTCTACTCCTTTTGATTCTTTAAAAGGAAACTTTTGTATTTTCCAAATCAGCAGAGGAGTTGTGTTTCTTTTTCTTGGCCTAGGCTCTAGTGATTACCTTGATTGGAACAATCGATTCACTCTCTGATGAGCTACTAGGTATCACTTGGACTATGTTTATTACAGTTTTACCCTTGTTCAAAGGATTTTTAGGAAAATATTCCGGAAAGTGTCCTCCCTTTTTGCAACATTGTATGCAATAGGCTTCAACTGGTTTGAGGTTTTTGTCAGGCTCTGGACATTCATTTTTCCAGTGATCATCTGCACCACAGTTATGACAATTTCCTGTTCTTGGCTTAATCATGGTCCTTACCATGGGAGTTCTGACACCTTGATTAGCTACATAATACATTGGTGCGAGCTCTGGTGGAGCATAAGTCATGGTTTCTTCCATTGGTGGTGGATGTGAATTATACCAATCTCCTTCTACCATTATTGTAGATAGACTAGGCTCTACATAGGGTGTAATAGACACAATGCTTGTTTATCTATGACTCCTTCAGAGTGCATGTACTTTACAGGCAATGCATTATGTCCTGTATACGGAGGTTGTTGTCCCAACATAGGTTAAGGTCTTTCCATACCCATTGGTGGTCTTTGATCTTGGGCCATATTAGGCTGATATCTATACATGGGTTGTCCTTGTGGCCTCATGGACACGTACTGAACATTACCATCATACTTTGGTCTGAAGTAGCACTCGTAGGTCTCATGGTTTTTCCATTTACACTCGATTGCACACCATTTTTGTGGCCTAATTGGTTGTCCTTGTTGAGGTATCCCCTGTCCTGGTCCCCTCATAGGTGCTTTTTGCATGTTGTTCATCATGTCATTCATCCTTTTGAGCATGCCTTCTATGGCTGAAAGTGGTGCTGCAGCAGCCGTTCCCACTTGTGCTAGTTTAGTAGATGCTGTTTTGTCGCTTTGGTTATCCTTAGGGACATCTTCTTCATTGAAAATATCACAATTGTCTCCTAAGTCAATAGCATCTGTCACACACTCTTCTAGGGTTGTATGCTTTTTACTATAGAGTATCGCATGAAGTTCTTTGTTTAGCAGTCCCTCTAGAAACAAAGATACGAGTCGTTCTTCTGCAGGTATCTCTAGCCCTGGGCATCTGGCAATGTATTGTTTTTCATGCGAGTCGCACAATCCCTAACAGACTCACCATGTTTCTGTTTAAAGCTGTAGATTTGAGCTACCGTATTATGTTTGATCCCAGTTTTTGGAATGAGCAGCTACAAATCCTTGAGCTAATGTGTTCAAGCCCATGGTTGACCTTGGTGGAATGTTTTGGAACAATGTCAATGCTTTTCCTTCTAATGTCATTCCAAACCTCTCGAATTGAGTATGGAAATCGAATATACGTTTTGCTCTTAGCACTTGCTTAAAGATTGCTAAGTGGTCGTATGGATCCCTTGATCCACCGTATTTTCTGACCCATTTTTTAAAATCAGCTGGTCTGACGCATCTGTTTATTTCAACTCCCGGTCTCCTGGCAGTCGGTCCTGTTCCGAGTCCTTCAAACCAGTCTATTGGAAATAGTGATTCATGTAGCCCTGGACTGGCCTTAGTGTAACCCGGTTTTCTACGTGATGAGGTGGTTTTCGGTTTCTTCACATTACTCTCAGATGATCTCTCACGGTGTTCATCTCTTGGAATTGTTTTTGGTCCTTGTCCCAATATCCAATCCCGTATGGAATACCCTTGGTATTTGGTTTGTTCTACCTCCTCATGAGTCATCATAACAAAGTTGTTGTTATAACAATCCCTAAACAGGTAGGTTGATAGGTCTGTTGATCCCTTATCTTTGATCTTGAAGATATAGATGATCTTTATGGCCGTTAATTGTTCTGGCTTGGCATGCGAAGTCCACAAAAGACTCTTTTATGTTTCTATCTTCGCAACAATAGACCCCGATCCTAGGATTATCCGTACTAAGCCGTTTCAAAGGCTTCAAATCTACCTATCATATCCCTCAAATTCTAAAGTTGGTGGTCCTTCTTTTGCTGACATATCTGGGATTATGGTATTTACTTCTAATCCCTATTTGTCTACCACATCAGGGTTTTTGACTTGTACATATTGAGTTTCGTTTCTGTTCATGTACATTTTTCCTTGTTTGTTTGCCCTAATCTCTTCTTCGAACTCAATACCATGGTCATCAATGCGAATAGCATACTCCTCGTTAGGATCCAAGTAAACCTGGGATCCATGACGGTTAGTCTTGTAAAAAGAGAGTATATGCTTATAGTGCATTGTCGTTCCGATTTCAGAGTGAGTCGAGTAAGAAGACATTTTGGATGTTGAGTCTAAAAAAGTGTCTAAGACTTCTTCAAGCATTGTGTGCAAGGAATTGCCTTGATTCACGCTTTCTTCGGTGGATACTCTACTAGAGGTTTCTCCAAGTATGTCTTGATTTCCTAGTACACAACCAGATATAAGGTTCATATAGACTTATGAAGCCCTAGATAGAGTACTCACCTTTGGATTGACATGTCGTCAGTTTCCACTTGATTCGATTGCAACTTTCTGTCAAGCCACTGATTCCTTGTCTGCAACCTGATTACTGTACAAATTTGATCAAGTTAGCTATTCTTGTATAAAGACAATAGAGTTTTTGCTAACTCTCGTGATCGGTCTATGTGTATCACTTCAAATCGAGCTATGGGAGTCAAAATTTGACTTTCAGATTCGACTTTAGCAAAAAATCAAAGGTTTAATTTGCAAGTTGGAAACTTAGTGAATATGTACCAGTTTTGATATATGATTGAACCCAAAATTGCCCTGTGGCTTTATATTATGTTGGTCTAACACTGTATAAGTTCAAAAGTCAAAATTGATGTCTTTGGGTAGCAGTAGTAAATAATCACGATTATTTACTTTTGACATTTTTTTACACTTTTTGTATTGGTTTGGTAAGTATACAACTTGTTAAAGTCTCTGGACAAGTTTCAACAAGTTTGGACAAAATCTGATCAAGTTTATCAATCGTTTTGTGTCCGCGCAGACTCTGATTTTGAGAATCTGGCTTAGGTCTCACGTTTGTGATCCAAATTTCACCAAAATTGATTTGTGAGGTCTACTTGATATGCTTAACCTTGTGGTATATTCAAATGTGAAAAATTCTCAAGTTTTGAAGCAGATGTAAATAATCGTGATTATTTACTCCAGCTATATTTTTGCAATTTTTTGCCCCAACTTTGACACAAATCTGTTAAGCACCTCAAGTTAAGGTCACTAGCCAAGTTTCATCAAGTTTGGACAATTTTTGGTCAAATGGTCATCAATTATCTGTCGGCAGACTAACTTTGCAAATTTGGTCACAATTTTCAATCCAATGATCCAAATCTTACCAAATTTGGTTTGTGGGCTTATTACAACATGTTAAAACTAGTGGTATGCTGACTTGGTCAAAAAAGTTGAAAAATAGGGTAGATGTAAATAATCTCGATTATTTACAACTAACAAGTTTTTACATCTTTTTGGTCAACTGAGCATGTACACATGTTTATCACATCAATATAAGCCTATTAATCAATTTTCAACAAGTTTGAACAATTTTTTTCCCAATTTACACTCAAGATTCAAAAAGTCAGTACAAACTTTAGTTTTTACCTAGTTTTTTGCCAATTTAGTGATCCAAATCTCTTGGGCCTTTACAAAAGTTGTTTGTACACATGCAATGAGTTGATGGTATGAACCTTGGTCAATTTAGAGCAAAAAGTTAATAATCTCGATTATTAACTTCGGGCTTGAAATGAACACTTTTTTACAATTTTTTCAAAGACAGTCTTTATATGAGCTATTTTAAGCCTATGAATCAAGTAAAAACTTAATTTGGCCTAAGATGTCAAGAAAAAGTAAATAATCTGAGTTTTGGTCAACTCTTGAAATTTTTACCTCGAAGTGTCTTTGAGCTTAGCAACTGGTTCAGACAACTCTTAAGCTTACTCTCCAATCAGATTGAGTGGTTTTGAGTCTTTTCGAGCTATTTCTAGCCGTAGACCTGAAATTCTGCAACTTCCAATAACAACTCACACTTGATTCTTTCAGAGAGAGAAATGTTCTGAAATCCACCTCGAATCCTACTTATCCTACTCCTAGATTCTTATGCAATGGGGTTGTGGAAAGTGTCCACAAACTCTCATTTTCTTGTCTTTTATGGTTTTTTGAGCACTGATCTTAAGACTTGTTTCGTCTACCAATCATTCTCAAAATCCTAATCTATTTCTACAATCCTACGATCCTAAAGGCACTCAGCAAGTACGATTACTTCCAAGCTACCTCTACACAGCAAAAGACGACAATCTTAAGCTATGCGGTTTCTAAAAGAAAGTTTTGATCTCTAGGCGAACCTAGAGGAAGTTAAAGGATAACTTCACAAGACACTTGTATTTTTTCCTAATTTAGGTCTCTTCAATCCCTGGCAGCGGCGCCAAATGTGGGACGCATGTCTAACCTCACCATCCTATCTTATTGCAGTATTAGCGAGAACCACGATTAATTTGTCAATCCATGGGATGAAGCTGGCTCAACTAGTGCATATAGGCTACAAGAGGGTGTCAATCTCTCAAAAAACAACTAACAACTCGCATCTAACTCAAGCTCCACTTAAGTGACTGAAATCACCAAAAACCAATCGCTCATCAGCAAACAAATCACATCCGTTACAGCATCAAATGACATCCAAACATAATGAAAGTTCTAGGACATGTTTGTAAGACCTAAGCAAACATGATTATGGTCTCAAACCCCACTTTAGGTCAAGTTTCATAATCACGATTATTAACAACAATGGATTTTTGACCTAGTCGTTTTCGACCCAGAATGCATCTAAATTCTTAGCAATGATGTCCCAATACCCCGCCTATGCTTAGTTTTTGATTTAGAAGTGTAAATTCCTAGTTATGATGGAATTAGGCCGTGGGTCGGCGACGCCAAAAGCTACGAAATACTGGGAACTGCTTACGTCAATGCGTAGAGCTCTTACCTACGGTTGCAATGCAACAAACACAACTGCAATGTGACAACCGGAAAGGGAGTAGGAAGCGCGAGAAGGAAAGGAGTGAGCACTGTTAGCTCACGCTGTGTATTTTTTATCCAAAACTTATTAAAAAACTTACAAAAATTGGCTTTTATACCTTAGCCAAGGTTTTTGGGTGGTCAAAACTAATAATCTGGAGTTCTACCAAAGCTGGGAAATGACAAGTTGATACAATCTGGAAGCTTGTAGCCCTGGCTCATTAATTACAAAGTTTATTCGAGAAAATATGAGTTACAATATTCTCGATTTATCAAAATAATAAGTGTTTTACAAAGAGAACTCCGAAAAATGGTATCCGTGTTAGCTTGCTGTTAACACAAGGTAGCTCTAGGAGGCTCATGGCGGGTGTTCTTTTGGGGACAAGCGTGGTACACATGTCCTTGCTCGCCCCACTTGAAACAATGGTTATCCTTGCGATAACACTCAAGCTCTTCAGGAGAGAGTTTGTTTTTGCCTTTGTAAACTCCCTTCTCCTTAGCTTTGTTGTTATTGGAATTGCTCTTAGGAGACTTTTGGACATTGTCCTTTCCCTTAGGCTCATTGGAACCCTTGTTTTCCGTGGGCTTAAGATTTCTCTTAGCCCTTGTTTGGAAATTGATTGTATATAACTGCAAATATGGTGCGTGGCCTTTGGGAGTTGACATACTCCGCCATTTCTTCAATTAAGCCCGCACAAAATTGTTGTTTTTGCTCTTCAAAATCCATCTTTTTAAAGACAGTGGCTTTGAGATGTAAGTCCCAAAACTTGTCTACATATTAGTGAATGGATTCATAGGGAGAGAGCTTCAAGCTTCACCATTCGGTGAGTACTTTGTCTTTGGCATCGGTGGCCAAAAACTGCTTCATGATGGAAGCTCTTAAAGCTTTCCATGTTTGAGGAGCTTCACCATTGGCCCGTAGGCTAGACCGCCATTGCCTGGCGGACTTTTGAAAGTGCATAGCTACATGGCATAGCTTAGAGGACTCCGTGAAGCCCTCATCTCCAAATGGCGCATCGAACTGTTGGATGAGAGCCAAGACTTTGTTCGTAGCACCAAAGGTGCCATTGTAGGTAAGGAAAGAGATGCTCTTTACTCCGTCTTTGAACTTCTTGAGCTTGGATGATCTCTTCCACACGGCATAGGATTTCCTATGGCCTCTTCTTTTTTATAGCTCAAAAGTTGCACCATCGCTTTCTTCAGAAAACAAAGAATTTGAGGAAGCTTGGAGAAGAGGGTGACCTCTTTCTCGCCTTTTTCTTGCCTTTGTCCTCCTTGTCTGCACCATCACTTTCTTCATAAGAGGAAGAGGATGAAGAAGATGGAGAAGAGGGTGACCTCTTTCTCGCCTTTTCCTTCTCTTTCTTTTTCTCATCCCTCTTTGAATTACGGCGTGGAGAAGTGTGCGATGGTCTTCTCTGTTTAGGAGGTGATGGAGAGCGTTTTGCCCGCCGTCTTCGTGGAGCCATCTCCACTGAGGTGGCGGGAGACTCACTTCTTTCTCGTTCCTTTGGTGGGGGCTCTTAAGTTCTCCTTTGTGAAGGAGATGTGTCATCAAGAAGCAAATTTTTGAGCCCTTCGTATGGATCCTCTTCCTCTTTCTAAATTGGAGAGAGGCCTCTTTTGGAAGTCTCACAAGGAGGCTTCCTAGGTACTCTCTCATCATGGTGGGGAGTTTGGAGAATCCAATGAGCATGAAGCATCCATTGCACTTCACTTTGGAGGGATGGATTGCCCATGGCTTGTTGAAGCCTCGAAACAAGTTAGTGAACAAGCATAGAGGCATCATTAGTAGCCTGCTTATTAGCAAAATCAAAGTTATCAACACTAATTTCACTCTCTTTACTATTGTCAGCCATTCTAACAAATTTTTTTTAAGTGTAATATTTTTAGGCGTACTTTGGCACTTCAAGCCCTAGTTGCTGCTCTCTTTACCCCTTTAGAAAAGCACTCAATCTACTATACCCGTGGCTTGAATACCATTAATTTCAAGGAATAGAAGAGAGGGTCTTTCAACACCAAAACAACACCGGCTCCTGTCAAGCTTCTAATAGCTCAATAGTGGTTAAGCCGTAGGCAAGACCCTACACGAAGGCAGGCACACTATAAGGCTGAAAAATCCCTATTCTACTTACTCAATTGCAATTAGTAATACCACCCATTTATAGCTAGCTTGAGAACCTCCCTTCTTGAGCAAGAAAAGAGAAACCTTGTGCTTTGATACCAATGTAACATTGGCATAGTAACTTATGTGTAGCACAAAATAGCATAGACATAGTGAGCATTTCATTAGAATAGATTCCTAATAAGCATAGCAAGAGTGCGTGGGTGGAGACAGCAACAAAAAGCATAACACCTAGTTAGATAGGCATGAAAAATACTTCAAAAGAGATAGAATTAAGCTATTAACAACATTTGAGGATTGGATTTATATGGAGCCAGTCCCCCCTCCAAAAGGCTTTGTATTATAGGTTTCCCCCATCAAGGGAGAAATTTTACAATACAATTCTTTGTGTTCCTTCAATAACTAGTTAGTGCAAAGAAGATGGAAGCTTCAAGCACTAGAAAACACTTTAAAACACAACATAAATTCCCTCACAATCTCAGACCCAAGACCTCACACACCTTCAAAGATGGTGAGAGCTAGTGGGCTATGAGAGTAGATTGAGAGGAAGGAGTAGTATTACGAGAAAGATGTATATCTCCTCACATAATCACTCATATTAGCGTAGCATAGCTTAGTAATTAGCATGGTAGAGGAGATGAGCATGCATTGAATCTTGGCTCTTGGTTGGATTTGCATCACAAATCCAAGAGGTGTTGGTGTAGGCCTCTCTTCTCACAAGCTTGGAGTAAGTGATGAGCTTTCCAGTAAAGCTTGAGAAGGAAAGAGAGAGTCTTCTTGCTCCACACATGAGATTGTGTGTGTGTGTGTGTGTGAATGACTTGACAAATTCAGCCCCCTCTCTCTCTTGGTCAACCCCTCTTGCAAATTACTCTTGCTGGCATCCCATTGGCCCATGCCAGGCTTAGCCATTATGAATTAAGTAGCATAATGATAGCCTTCTGACATGTGTCCCCCTTTCCCCAGTTGTGAGAGATTTAGGTAATTAAATAATGCAACTAAACTCTCATTGGAACCCTTTGTCTTTTGGCCAATAGGAATCAGGTAAGCCATAGGGCTGTTGAATGCTCATTGAACCCCTTGGGAGACTGTCCAATAGACTTCTAGAGAGCTTAATTATTATTAATTCTTTATCAAGTGTTCTTTAATGAATTAAACTAGATTTACTCTAGGATTTGAGTGCACCTTGTGGGCAATTGGCCTAGGGAGCTGACATGTGTCTATTATGCCCTTTGTGTAAGGGAGCTTGTGGGTGTGTGTGTGTGTGTGTTTCTCTCTCATCCCCTACTTGCAAGGCTCGCCCCCTCCTTTGTAGGAGTTTTGAAGACTTTTTGGTACTTACACAAAGCATCCAATTTTCCTAGTGTTTGACCGTTGGACACAACCTTTGAATTTTGGGACCTTAGCATTTTGAAAGTCTTAATGTGCTTAACCTTAGGGTCTTTAAAGCCCATTGTTGCACATTGCTCTTTTATAGATGGCCCCCCCTTTGGATCCCTATTTTTCCTCTTGTGGATCCCTACTGTGGCCAGTCTGCTAGCTTAACTAATATTCTAGCTTTTTCTCCCCTGGTACTTTCCCATATTAAATGATTAGTTTAACATGAAAAAATCATTTAGAAGAATTAGATATTAGTTATTATGACACACCCTGTCCAGAATCCAACCAAAAACAATGAATTGGCTAGCCCATCCATAGTGTTTTAGACGTCTATGTCATAAAATCTAATATCTAACCAACCCAAATGATTTTTTCATATTAAACTGATCATTTAATGTGGGAGAATAAACGGGAACAAGGGTTAGAATATAGACCTGTGCTTATGGATCTGTCTCAACACGGGGCCAAGGTTAAAGGGGTCCAAATGAGAGATGGCCTGTTAAAGAGCAATGCTACCTAATGGAGCTTAAAGACCTTAGGGTTAGCTTCATTAATGACCTCCAAAAGTTAGTGTTAAAAAGCCCTTTGACCTTAGGACTGACCTTGAGGTGGCAATCCTACCCAAGCATAAGGTGCTTGTCGTGCTTGCTAAGTAAAGTGCTTAAAGTGTTTGTGGGAACCTTGCCCAAGCTTGAGGTGCTTCTCATGCTTAAATGACTAAGATTCTTGAAGTGTTCAATTCAAACATGATCTCTCAAGAGGCATAAACCATTTTCATGCTTAAATGGCTAAGGTGCTTGAAGTGTTCAATTCAAACATGATATCTTAAGAAGCATAAAAAACACATGTCAAGATCCTCCCCATGTGGCCCTCATGATGTGCTTAAATCCTATTAGATAGGGTTTAAAGGGGTCCAATGAGAATTTAGATGCACAAAAAATAAATAATTAAGTTCTTTCTCTCAAAGAGAAAAAAGAGGACACATGTCCAAATGAGTTAAGAAGCATAAAAGACATATGTCAAGATCCTCCCCATGTGGCCCTCATGATGTGCTTTTATTCTATTGGATAAGCTTTAAAGAGGTCCAATAAGAATTTAGATGCATAAAAATAAATAATTAAGTTCTTTCTCTCAAAGAGGACACATGTTCAAATGATATAATTAAATAATACGAGAGAGAGAGAGAGAGAGAGAGAGAGAGAGAGAGAGAGAGAGAGAGAGAGAGAGGTGGACCAAGCATGAGAGGGGGTATATTCTCCCACACACATACACACACTCTCATTGTGTGAAGTGCAAAGTGCAAGAGCTCCATCTCCTTCTCCAAGCTTGTTGAGAAGTTGAAAGCATACACCAACACCCTTGGCTATAGAATGCAAATCCAAGCAAGATACATGCTTCAATGCTTAAGCTTTCCATCTTCTTCATCGTCATTACTATGTTATTATGCTACACTAAGCAACAAGAGTGATGATAAATGAGAAACTATTTCTTTCTCCTATGGATGATTCTTCTTCCTCTTACCTACCCGCATTCCCCGCTAGCTCTCTCCACCTTCGAAGGTGTTTGAGGCCTTGGAATTGAGGCTTGGGATAGTTAATGATTTTTGCAAAGTTTATATTATGCTTGTGATGCATGAAGCTTTCCATCTTCATTGCATCACCTAGGTCACAAGGAACACAAAGATTGTATTGTATCAAGTCTCTCGTGATGGGAGAATCTATAATACAAATGCCTTTTGGAGGGAGGACCGGATCCAAGTAAATCTGGTCCTTAACGTTCTCTAATACGCAAAAGTATTGTTCATGCCAAGTTAATTAAGTACTATGTTTATGTTGCTACCATCAATTAAGTTCACCCTCTATGTTCTCAAAGTAACCTCACAAAAATGCTCACTCTAATTCTCTAAATTCCACTATTCTCAAAGTGCATAGGCCATTTTCATTACATTGGTATTAGAGCATTTGGTTTGTCTTTTCTTGCTTAAGAAGAGAGGTCCGTAAGTAGCCTATTAATGGTTGATTTTGTTAATTATATTAGGGTAAGTGGGATTGGGATCTATTAGCGATTTTGTTGAACCCATTATGTGGGATATGGTGTACACCTTGGGAGATTTGGTCTTAATAATGGGGTGTTTTTAGACTTGCCTACGGCTTTACCATTATTGACTCATAAGAAGCCCTAAAGGAGCTATCTCTTGGCAATTTTGCTATGTTAGACCCACTCCACTACTCTCTATAATTAACCAATTCGAGCCGTGGGTGTAGATACTTGAGTGCTGATTTGCAAAGGCTAAGAGGAGTAGCAATTAAGGTTTTGAATTGCCAAAGAATCCACTAAGTAAACACATAAGTATAATTAGCATGGCTGACAATAACCAAGAGAGTGATATGAACATTGATAACTTTGATTTTGCACATGAAGGTGCTAATGATAATGCCCCCATGTTTGTTAATTATCTTGTTACCAGGTTGCATCAAGCTATGGGCAACCCTACTTTGCAAGCGGAAGTTACTCAACAACTTTGTGCTTATGGGATTTCCCTTCCTCTCCAAGAGGAGAGAGAGCTTAGGAAGCCTCTTGATGAGACCCCCAAAAGAAGACTTTCTCCCATACGAGAGGAGGAATCCAAAGAACAAGAAAGTAATGAATCCCTAAGTTCCTCTAAAGATGTGGCTCAATGAAGACGGTGGTCTAGACGATCGCTAACTCCTCCCAAGAGGAAACAATCAACACACAGTCCTTCTCCTTGTCACTCCAAAAGGGAAGAGAGGAAACAAAGGAAGAAAAGGTCAAGAAAGAGGTCACCCTCTTCTTCTTCTTCTTCTTCTTCTTCTTCTTCACCTTCCTCCTCTTCCGACGAAAGCAATACTTATTCTGCTAGAGAATACAAGAGGAGAGGACATTGCAAAACTTACCCAGCATGGCAAAGGTCCTAAAAAAGCTCAAGAAATTCAAGGAGGGAGGAAAGAGTATCTCTTTTCTAACCTATGATGGCACCTTTGGTGCCACCAACAAAGTATTGGCCTTCATCAACCAATTTGATGTGGAATTTGGAGACGAGGGCTTCATGGAGTCCTCCAAGATACATCATGTAGCTATGCACTTTTAGAAATCTAGTATCAACAGTGGGCTAGACTTCATGGAAACAACGAAGCCCCAAAGACATGGAAAACTCTACGAGTTTCCATAATGAAGTAATTCCTTGCAAGCGATGCCAAGGAAAAAGTGCTCACCAAATGAGCTACTCTTCAACGAGCCTATCCACAAATATGTAGACAAGTTTTGGGATTTACATCTCAAAGCTACAATCTTTCAAAGGATAGAATTTTTTGAACAAATGCAACAATTCTGTGCGAGATTACTTGAAGAAATGGTCGAGTATGTCAACTCTCAATGACCTGGTTCTATCACCAAAGTAATCCACCTTACCATGGTTGCTTCCCGCATCAATTCCAACAAGGGGCTAGACGAAATGTCAAGCCCATGGAAAACAAAGACAAAAGTGATGCAAAGGAGAAAACCAATGCCCAAAATTCTTCCCAAGGCAATTCCAATAACAATAAAAACAACAATCAGTCCAAGGAGAAGGGAGTTTACAAAGGTAAAAAAAAACTCTCTCATAAAGAGTTTGAAGCTTTTTGCAAGGACCATAAGTGTTTTAAGTGTGGGGAGCAAGGACATGACTATCGTTCTTGCCCCAAGAAAAATGCCCACAGTGAGACTCCTAGAGCTTCCACCATCGAAGCTCCAAAAGAGGATGCTCATTGCAAAGGATCACCTCTCTCCTATGCTTGGGGAAAGGTAAGGTAATATGATGCCTTCATCTTGTTTGACCCTGGCTCTACTCACAACTTCATATCAATGGAGTTGGCCACCAAGTTGGGAATTCAAGCTTTTGAGATGGAAGATACTGTAACTACTGACACAATTTTCAAGGGACAGCAAGCTTGCGTTACTCCCTTGATTGGGAAGTTGAGACTTCAAGTCCAAATATATGTCAAACAAAGAAGACTTTTTCATCTCTCCTCTCCAACATGAGGATGCTATCCTAGGGGCACCATGGTTTGATCGCATGGTTGCCAACATGAAGTTCCCCGAAAGGAGAATCTACTTCACCTACAAGGGAAAGAACATGTATATAGATGCTAGTGAGTGTGGTCGTACTATACCACTTGTAAATCCTCCTGCTTTTAATAAATCAATGAAGAGCTCAGTTTCTACGTACATGATTTTTGTCAAAGAATCCATTAATGGCGCTAATCATTTATCAAAAGAAAATGGTAGCAATCAAGAAGAGTTAGATTTGTCTACTTTTCTAAATGGATTCCAAGATGTTTTCATCGATGATATCCCTATGGACTTACCTCCAAAACAAGGGGATGATGACCAACAAATTGAGCTCCTACCAGGAAGCTCACCGCCTAACAAGCCTCCTTATCGAGTTTCCCAAGCTCAATAAGAGGAGATCATGAGGCAAGTGCATGAATTGGTGGAAAAAGGGATGGTGAGGCCTAGCTCCTCTCCATTCTGTTCACCAGTACTTTAAGTGCAAAAGAAAGATGGCACATATCACATGTGTGTCAACTATAGAGCACTAAATAGGATCACTATAACAAAAAATATTTTTCGTACCCAGGTAGAAGATCTATTTGATAAGTTACAAGTTTTGGCCTAACAAATGCTCTAGCCGCGTTCAAACTCACGATGGACAAAAAGAGCACTAATAGGATCACTATAAAAAAAAGGATTTTCCGTGCCCAGGTAGAAGATCTATTCAATAAGTTACAAGTTTTGTCCTGACAAATGCTCCAGCCGCATTCAAACTCACGATGGACAAAAATCTTCAGGCCACTCAAATTCTCTTGAGGAGTACAAGTGACACCTCCAGGTAATCTTTCAAGTTGTGAGAGAGAATAAGCTTTTAATTAATCAAAGAAAAGTGAAATTTTTCTACAAGAGATTCAATATTCAGGTCACATTATCTCTCAAGATGGTATCCGTATGGATACATCAAAGTTAGAGGTAATAAAAGCATGGCCTAGTCCAAGGAATCTACATGAGCTAAGAAGATTTATTGGTATGTGTGCATACTATAGACGCTTCATAGCAAAGTTGTTTCAAATAGCAGGACCATTGCATGACTTAACAAAGAAGAACATTAAGTATTTATGGACTGCTAAGGAGAAAAATGCTTTTGACAAGCTCAAAGAGAAGCTTACCTCTCAACAAGTCCTCATGCTTCCGGATCTCTCAAAGCCATTTGAGGTCCAATGTGATGCTTGTGGTGATTGCCTTGGAGTACTCTTGCTTCAAGAAGGGCATGCCATAGCATATGCGAGCCGAAGGCTCAATACAGATGAACGGGTCTTGGGCATTTATGAGAAAGAGCTTTTAGTTGTTCTACATGCCCTAGACACATGGAAACACTATTTATGGGGGACTCTATTCATTTTACGAACAGACCACCAAAGTCTCAAGTACTTCATGACGCAAACCAAGCTTTTCGACAAACAAATAAGGTGGGAAAATTTTCTTTCGCAATTTTATTTTCATATTGCTTACATTACTGGTAAGCACAATCAAGTGGCCGATGCACTTTCACAATGATCTATCTTCTATGATAGATGAATATGCTACTACTAACCGTGACTTTAAAGATGTAATGTCAGCAAGCCCGTGCTTTGGGGAAGAAAGAGGAACCATTCACCTTGTAGGATGGTTATATTCTCCATGGCAATAGGCTATGTGCTACCCACTCCCTTCGTGAGAAAGTCATTTATGAATCCCATGCTCCTCTCTATGCGGCGCATAGAGGTATTCAACCTACTCTTTGAAGAGTAGAAACGTACTTCTATTGGCCTACCATGAAAGTGGAGATACAAGAGTATGTTTCAAAATGTGTGGTATGCCCAAAGTCTAAGTATGATAGACGGAAGAAACTTGGATTACTCGAGCCATTGCCAATCCCTAATTCACCATGGGAGAGTATATCCATGGATTTTATCTGTGGATTACCCAAGTCTATCCATGGGAATACGAAAATATGGACAGGTTTAGCAAGCAAGCACACTTTATTTCTATCAAAAAGACTATTAAGGCACACCAAATGGCAACCCTCTTTTTTCATATCTTAGATTTTCAAACACCATGGATTACCAACATCCATCATGTCAGATAGAGATCCAAGAATGACCAGTAATTTCTAGAAAGGTCTCTTTAAAAATCTAAGTATGAGATTGAATTTCTCTTCGGCCTACCACCCACAAACGGATGGCCAAAGTGAGATAGCCAATGTTACGATACTCGATCTACTAAAGACTTATGTTACAAAAGTCGATCAACAATCACAATGGGAGAAGTACTTACCCCTTGTAGAGTATGCATACATGATACTGTCCATACTACTACAGAAAAAGCACATTTTGAGATCATAGAGGAAAGACCTAAAAGTCCCTTGCTACTTAAAGTACATGGGAAGTTCTTCGCTGCTGTTGATGGGTACAGACATGACCTACAAGAATCTTCGAGGCTATATCCATCTCTCAACAAAGGCAAAAGGCTTGCTGACAAGCACAAAAGGGCCTTAACGTTCAAAGAAAATGATACTTAAGTTTCCCAAGGCTCGATTGAGGCAAACGACATGCAAAAATCCTACGGGCCATTTAAAGTATTATGCTAAATTAGTAAAAATATACTATGGTCCTTTTTAAATCTTGAAGCCAATCAATGACATGGTTTATCAACTCAAGTTTACCAACCATTGGCTCATACACAATGCTTTTCATGTGAGCCTACTTAAGCCCTGCAAAGGAGAGCCACCAAGAGAACCAATTATTGAAAACCCTCCAAAAATCAAAGACCAAGAAGAGGTATCACAACCTGAAGCTATCCTTCAGCATGAAGACAAGGTACTACGGCATGGTAAGATTATCCGACGGTATCTTATTAAGTCCAAAAATTATCCTTTTGAAGCTGCTAGATGGATGCAAGGAATATAGCTTAAGGATAGTATGAACCTTGTCAACGCTTACAATGCTGCACTAGAGTAAGCAAATGTAAATGATTTCTAAATGAACAATGTTTTTGTCTTATAAGAATAATCCTATTTTATGCACATATTTAAATAGTATGCATGCTAATAATCATGTTTGTGATGACGACATCACTCAAACACCAAGTAGAATTTGTCACTCTACTTTGGGAGTATGATATGGACTAAAGAGTAGACATGCTTGCGATAGCTACATGTCATAATAATCAATATTTGATTCTCCTAAATGATTTTCTCATATTAAACTGATCATTTCATGTGGGGAAGTGCCAGGGGAGAAAAAGCTAGAATATTGGTTAAGCTAGCAGACCGGCCACAGTAGGGATCCAAAGGAGGGAAAATAGGGATCCAAAGGGGGGGGGGGGGGGCATCTGCAAAAGAGCCATGTGCAACAATGGGCTAAAAAGACCCTAAGGTTCAGCCCATTAAGACTTCCAAAATGCTAAGGTTCCAAAATTCAAAGGTTGTGTTCAAAGGTCAAACCTAGGGGAAATTGGATGCTTTGTGTGTGAGTAAAAAGTCTTTCAATATCCCTACATGGGAGGGGGCGAGCCTTGAGAGTAGGGGATGAGAGAGAAAGTCACACACACACACACATAGGCTCCCTTTACACAAAGGGAATGAGGGACACATGTCAGCTCCCTAGGCCAGATGCCCACAAGGTGTGCCTAGTTTCTATTGGATGACCCTTGAAGTGGACCAATGAGAATTAAGCTAGAGTAAATCTAGTTTAATTAATTTAAAAACATTTAATAAAAGAAACCAATGAGAATTAAGTCTCCTGGAAGACTATTGGGCAGTCTCACAAGGGGTCCAATGAGCATTCAGGAGCCCAATGGCTTGCCTGATTCCTATTGGCCAGGAGGCAAAGGGGTCCAATGAGAGTTTAGTTTAATTATTTAATTACCTAAAGCTCTCACAAAAGGGGAAAGGGGGACACATGTCAGAAGGCTATCACTTATGCTGCTTAATAGTCATTGGCTTGACTTGGGGAGAGCCAATGAGGGCTCAACAAGAGCAAATAGTAAGAGGGCTCTCCCAAGAGAGAGAGAGAGAGAGGGGGGGGGCTGATTTTTGCAAGGCATTATCACACACACACTCACACAATCTCATATGTGAAGAAAGAGAAGACTATCTCTTCCCAAGCTTTAATGGAGAGCTCATCACCTACTCCAAGCTTGTGAGATAGAAGCCTACATCGACACACTCTTGGCTTGTGGATGCAAATCCAACCAAGAGCCAAGCTTCAATGCACGCTCATCTCCTCTGCCAAGCTAATTACTAAGCTAAAGCTATGCTAATATGAGTGATTATGTGAGGAGATGTACATCTTTCTCGTAAGATACTCCTTCTTCCTCTCAATCTACTCTCATACCCTGCTAGCTCTCACCATCTTCGAAGGTGTGTGAGGTCTTGGGTCTGAGAAAGGGGATATTTAAAGTTGTGTTTGTTAAGTGTTTTGCTTAGTGCATGAAGCTTTCATCTTCATTGCACTAGCTAGTCTTGAAGGAACACAAAGAATTGTATTGTACAATGTCTCTCTTGATGGGAGAAACCATAATACAAAGCCTTTTGGAGGGGGGACCGGCTCCATGCAAATCCGGTCCTCAACTGTTGTCAATAGCTTAATTTCTCTCTCTTTTGAAAGTATTGTTGATGCTATCTAACTAGGTGTTATGCTTTTTGTTGCTCTCTCCACCCAAGCACTCTTGTAATTCTCATTAGGAATATATTCTAATGAAATGCCCACTATGTTCATGCTAATTTCCGCTACACATAAGTTTTTAGACCATTAAATGTTACATTGGTATCAGAGCACAAGGTTTCTCTTTTCTTGCTCAAGAAGGGAGGTCCTCAAGCTAGCTATAAATGGTTGGTATTATTAATTGCCTGTGAGTAAGTAGAATAGGGATTTTTCAGCCTTGCAGTGCGCCTGCCTTCGTGCAGTTAACGGGGCATCACCGTCGAGAGCTATGGTCTTAATAGTGGAGTCCTATGGGGCTTGCCTATGGCTTAACCACTATTGAGCTATTAGAAGCTTGACAGGAGCCGGTGCTGTTTTGGTGTCGAAAGACCCTGTCTTCTATTCCTTGCAATTAATGGTATTCGAGTTGCGGGTACACTAGCTTGAGTGCTTTTTCTAAAGGGGTAAAGAGGAGTAGCAACTAGGGCTTGAAGTGCCAAAGTACACCTAAAAAGTTTACACCTAAAAGTTGTTAGAATGGCTGACAATAGTAAAGAGAGTGAAATTAATGTTGATAACTTTGATTTTGCTCATGAGCAAGCTACTAATGATGCTTCAATGCTTGTTAACTATCTTGTTTCTAGGCTTCAACAAGCCATGGGCAATCCGTCTCTCCAAAGTGAAGTGAAACAGCAGCTCCGTGCTCACGGGATTCTCCAAGCTCATCACCATGACGAGAGAATACCTAAGGAGCCTCCTTGTGAGACTCCCAAAAGAGGTCTCTCTCCGATTCGGGAAGAAGAAGAGAATCCATATGAAGGGCTCAAGAATTTACTTCTTGATGATGCATCTCCTTCCCAAAGGAGAACTCAAGAGCCCCCACCGAAGGAACGAGAAAGAAGCGAGTCTCTCGCCACCTCGACGGAGATGGCTCCACGAAGACGGCGGGCTAAACGCTCTCCATCACCACCAAAGCGGAGAAGACCATCACACTCTTCTCCACGCCATAATTCAAAGAGGGATGATAGAAAGCAAGAGAAGAAAAAGGCAAGAAAGAGGACACCCTCTTCTCCATCTTCTTCATCCTCTTCCTCTTATGAAAGTGATGGTAAAGATGAGGAAGATCAAGACAAGAAAAAGGCGAGAAAGAGGTCACCCTCTTCTCCACCTTCTTCAAATTCTTCACCTTCTGAAGAAAGTGATGGTGCAACCTTTGAACCATCAAAAAGAAGAGGCCATAGGAAATCCTATGCCGCATGGAAGAGGTCATCCAAATTGAAGAAATTCAAAGAGGGAGGGAAGAGCATCTCTTTCCTTACCTATGATGGTACCTTTGGTGCTACGGACAAAGTCTTGGCCTTTATCCAGCAATTGGATGCGGCGTTTGGAGATGAGGGCTTCATGGAGTCCTCTAAGCTACGTCATGTAGCTCTGTACTTTCAAAAGTCCGCCAGACAATGGTGGTCTAGCCTACGAGCCGACGGTGAAGCTCCACGAACATGGAAAGTTTTAAGAGCTTCCATTATGAAGCAGTTGTTGGCCACCAATGCCAAAGACAAGGTACTCACCGAATGGCGAAGCTTAAAGCTCTCTCCCAATGAATCCATCCACAAATATGTAGACAAGTTTTGGGACCTACAACTCAAAGCCACTGTCTTCAAAAAGTTGGATTTTGGAGAGCAAAAGCAACAATTTTGTGCGGGCTTACCGAAGAAATGGCGGAGTATGTCAACTCCCAAAGGCCACATACCATATCGGCGGTAATACACCATACTATGGTGGACTCTCGAATCAATTTCCAAACAGGGGCTAAAAGAAATAGTAAGCCCCCCGGAAAACAAGGGTTCCAATGGGCCTAAGGGGAAGGACAATGTCCAAAAGTCCCCTAAGGGAGGCGGGAGTTTACAAAGGTAAGAACAAACTCTCTCCTGAAGAGCTTGAGCGTTATCGCAAGGATAACCGGTGTTTCAAGTGCGGTGAACAAGGGCATGTGTACCCCCCTTGTCCCCAAAAGAACAACCGCCAAGATCCTCCTAGAGCTTCCTTGGTTGAAATCCAAGAGGAGGAGACTCACCAAACTCATCACAAAGGATCTCCTCTATGCCATGCTTGGGGAAAGGTAAGAGAACATGATGCTTTTATTCTCTTTGACCTTGGTTCTATTCACAATTTTATATCTATAGAGTTGGCCACCAAGCTAGGCATACAATCCTACGAGATGGGAGATGTCCTACCCGCAGACAATGCCTTCGAGGGGCAAGAAGCTTCAGCCACTCCCTTAATCGGGAAATTGAGGCTTCATGTCCAAGGCTATGTGGACAAAGAGGACTTCTTTATCTCTCCTCTCAAGCATGAGGATGTAATCCTAGGGGCACCATGGTTTGACCGCCTGGCTGCCGATGTTAAATTTCCTGAAAGGAGAATCTCCTTTAAGTTCAGGGAAAAAGACATGTATATAGATGCTAAGGAAATGGGTAACACTATTCCCATTGTACATACACCAGCTTTCAACAAGTCAATAAAGAGCTCTATTTCCGTGTACATGATTTTTGTTAAAGATTCTCAAAATGAACCTAATGCTCTAGCAAAAGAAAATAAAAGCAACCAAAAGGAATTAGAGTTATCCAATTTTCTCAAGGGGTTTCAAGATGTTTTTATTGACGACATCCCTTGTGAACTACCTCCTAAACGAGGTAATGATGACCATGCAATTGAACTTCTTCCAGGAAGTTCACCGCCTAACAAACCTCCTTATAGAGTTTCTCAAGCTCAACAAGAGGAGATTATGCGGCAAGTGCATGAGTTAGTTGAGAAGGGTATGGTTAGGCCAAGCTCATCTCCATTTTGCTCACCTGTGCTATTAGTGCAAAAGAAAGACGGCACATATCGTATGTGTGTCAACTATAGAGCACTAAATAGGATCACTATCAAGAATAGGTTTCCTGTTCCACGGGTAGAAGACCTATTTGATAAGCTAAAGGATCGACCTACTTCAGTAGGATTGACCTAAAAAGTGGCTATCATCAAATAAGGTAGTTGATCAAGACATTGTAAAGACCGCATTTCGCACCACATTTGGTCTTTACGAATACATTGTCATGCCTTTTGGCTTGACCAATGCACCAGCCACATTCAACCGCTTGATGGAGAAGCTGTTCAGGCCTCATCGAACCTTCACTGGAGTGTTCTTTGATGATATTATCATCTACTCTAATTCATTGGAGGAACACAAGCAACACCTCCAGGTAATATTTCAAGTTTTGAGAGAGAATAAACTTTATGTTAAGCGAAAGAAAAGTGAATTTTTCTTGCAAGAGATTCAGTATTTAGGTCATATTATCTCTCAAGATGGCATCCAAATGGATCCATCAAAGTTAGAGGTAATAAAAGGATGGCCTAAACCAAGGAATCTTCATGAACTAAGAAGCTTTATAGGTATATGTGCATACTATAGACGCTTCATAGAAAAGTTCTCACAAATTGCGGGACCATTACATGACCTAACAAAGAAAAGAATTAGGTATACATGGTCTGCTAAGGAGAACAATGCTTTCGAAAAGCTTAAAGAAAAGCTTATCTCTCAACCTGTGCTTACACTACCGGATCTCTCAAAACCATTTGAGGTCCAATGTGATGCTTGTGGTGATTGCCTTGGAGCTGTTTTGCTCCAAGAAGGGCACGCCATAGGATATGAGAGTCGAAGGCTCGACCCTGTTGAGCAAGCTCTAGGCATATACGAAAAGGAACTCCTTGAAGTTCTACATGCCTTAGACTCATGGAAGCACTATTTATTGGGGACTCCTTTCATTCTGCGAACGGATCACCATAGTCTTAAGTACTTCATGACGCAGACCAAGCTCTCCGACAAACAAATGAGGTGGGAAAATTTCGTTTCGCAATTTCATTTTCATATTGCTCACATTGCTGGCAAGCATAATCAAGTAGTTGATGCACTCTCAAGATGACCGAGAGTGAATGCGGTTTCCATAGCAACTCACAATGATCTATCTTCAATGATAGATGAGTATGCTATTGATCCCGATTTTAAAGATGTGATTTCAGCCCTTGCATTAGGGAAGAAAGAAGAACCATTTACTTTACAAGATGGTTATCTTCTCTATGGCAATAGACTATGTGTTACTAACTCACTACGTGAGAAAGTAATGTATGAATCTCATGCTCCACCTTATGCGGGGCATAGAGGGATTCAGTCTACCTTAAAGGGAATTGAAACACATTTCTATTGGCCTACCATGAAAGTAAACATACAAGAGTATGTTTCTAAATGTGTGGTATGCCAAAAGACAAAATTTGATAGAGGGAAGCAACTTGGATTGCTTCAACCCTTGCCAATCCCTAATTCACCATGGGAGAGCATATCCATGGATTTTATCTTTGGATTGCCTAAGTCTATCCATGGGAATACGGGAATATGGACGATAGTAGACAGGTTCAGTAAACAAGCTCATTTTATACCTGTCAAAAAGACTATCAAAGCCCATCAAATGGCAACCCTCTTCATTTCACAAATTTTCAAGTACCATGGCTTGCCAATGTCCATAGTGTCGGATAGAGATCCTAGAATGACCAGTAATTTCTAGAAGGGTCTCTTTGAGAATTTAGGAACAAGGTTAAACTTCTCTTCGGCCTATCATCCACAAACAGATGGCCAAAGTGAAATAGCTAACCTAACAATTCTCGATCTACTAAAAGCCTATGTAACGGAAGTAGATCAAAGATCCCAATGGGAGAAGTACTTACCCTTAGTGGAGTATGCTTACAATAATACTTTACATACTTCCACGGGAAAAGCACCTTTCGAGGTAATTGAGGGAAGATTAAAAAGTCCCTTGCTACTTAAGGTACATGGGAAGATCTTCGCTACAGATGAGTATAGCCGAGACCTACAAGAATCTTTTCAAAAGATTAAGGATACTATCTCTATCTCACAGCAAAGGCAAAATGTTGTTGCTGACAAGCACAGAAGAGCCCAAGCCTTTAAACAAAACGATTGGGTCTTGTTAAAGTTTCCCAAGGCTTGATTAAGACACACGACGGGCAAGAATCCTACGGGCCACCAAAAGTACTATGCTAAACTAGCAAAAAGGTACTATGGTCCCTTCCAGATTCTTAGGCCAATCAACGAGATGGCCTATCAACTCAAGTTGCCCAATCATTGGCTCATACACAATGCTTTCCATGTGAACCTATTAAAGCCTTACAAAGGAGAGCCACCTCAAGAACCAACTATTAAAGACCCACCGGAGATCGAGGACCAAGAGGAGGTGTTGCAGCCTGAGTCCATTCTCCGACATGAAGACAAGGTATTAAGAGGCGGTAAGACTATCCGACGATATCTTAAGAATTATCCTTTTGAAGATACTAGATGGATGCAAGGCATACAATTAAAGGATAACCTAAACCTTGTCAATGCTTACAATGCTTCCCAAGAGTAAGCAAATGTAAAAAATGTTAAAAATGAACAAAGTTTTTTGTCTTATAAGACTCTCTTTTTCTTTATTGTGCACAAAAATGAAGTAGTATGCCTGCTTAGATCAAGTTTGCGGAGACGACGTCTCCCAAACACCAAGTAGAGCTTGTCACTCTACTATGGAATATTGATAGGACTAATGTGCAGACATGCTTGCGGGAGCCTCAGGCTCTCAAGCGCCAAATGGACTAGTCATCCATTGTGGAATGATGTCATAGGGTAACATAGGGATCCCTCTACCCGCTAAGAAAAGGACTCATGAATATTCTTTATCTTCTCTACACCATAGTCGAGGATGACTATGATTTCAAGAGAGAGGTAATGTCATAATAATCAATATCTAATTCTCCTAAATGATTTTCTCATATTAAACTGATCATTTAATGTGGAGAAGTGCTAGGGGAGAAAAAGCTAGAATATTGGTTAAGCTAGTAGACCGGACACAGTAGGGATCCAAAGGAGAGGAAATAGGGATCCAACTGGGGGGGGGGGCATCTGCAAAAGAGCCATGTGCAACAATGGGCTAAAAAGACCCTAAGGTTCGGCCCATTAAGACTTCCAAAATGCTAAGGTTCCAAAATTCAAAGGTTGTGTCCAAAGGTCAAACCTAGGGGAAATTGGATGCTTTGTGTGTGACTAAAAAGTCTTTGCATATCCCTACATGGGAAGGGGCGAGCCTTGAGAGTAGGGGATGAGAGAGAAAGTCACACACACACACACACAGGCTCCCTTTACACAAAGGGAATGAGGGACACATGTTAGCTCCCTAGGCGAGATGCCCACAAGGTGTGCCCAATTTCTATTGGATGACCCTTGAAGTGGACCAACGAGAATTAAGCTAGAGTAAATCTAGTTTAATTAATTTAAAAACATTTAATAAAAGAAACCAATGAGAATTAAGTCTCCTAGAAGATTATTGGGCAGTCTCACAAGGGGTCCAATGAGCATTCAGGAGCCCAATGGCTTGCCTGATTCCTATTGGCCAGGAGGCAAAGGGGTCCAATGAGAGTTTAGTTTAATTATTTAATTACCTAAATCTCTCACAAAAGGGGAAAGGGGGACACATGTCAGAAGGCTATCGCTTATGTTGCTTAATAGTCATTGGCTTGACTTGGGGAGAGCCAATGAGGGCTCAGCAAGAGCAAATAGTAAGAGGGCTCGCCCAAGAGAGAGAGAGGGGGCTGATTTTTACAAGGCATTATCACACACACACTCACACAATCTCATGTGTGAAGAAAGAGAAGACTATCTCTTCCCAAGCTTTAATGGAGAGCTCATCACCTACTCCAAGCTTGTGAGATAGAAGCCTACATCGACACACTCTTGGCTTGTGGATGCAAATCCAACCAAGAGCCAAGCTTCAATGCATGCTCATATCCTCTACCAAGCTAATTACTAAGCTAAAGCTATGCTAATATGAGTGATTATGTGAGGAGATGTACATCTTTCTCGTAAGATACTCCTTCTTCCTCTCAATCTACTCTCATACCCTGCTAGCTCTCACCATTTTCGAAGGTGTATGAGGTCTTGGGTCTGAGAACGGGGATAATTAAAGTTGTGTTTGTTAAGTGTTTTGCTTAGTGCATGAAGCTTTCATCTTCATTGCACTAGCTAGTCTTGAAGGAACACAAAGAATTGTATAGTGCAATGTCTCTCTTGATGGGAGAAACCATAATACAAAGCCTTTTGGAGGGGGGACCGGCTCCATGCAAATCCGGTCCTCAACTGTTGTCAATAGCTTAATTTCTCTCTCTTTTGAAAGTATTGTTGATGCTATCTAACTAGGTGTTATGCTTTTTGTTGCTCTCTCCACCCAAGCACTCTTGTAATTCTCATTAGGAATATATTCTAATGAAATGCCCACTATGTTCATGCTAATTTCCGCTACACATAAGTTTTTAGACCATTAAATGTTACACTACATCTCCAAGCACCAAATGGACTAGTCATCCATTCTCAAATGATGTCGTAGGGTGAAAAGGGATCCTCTACCCTCTAAGAAACGTAGACTAATGACTAAGACTTTATCTCTTCTACCTCATAGTCGAGGATGACTATGATTTCAAGAGAGAGGTAATGTCATAAAATCTAATATCTAACCAACCCAAATGATTTTCTCATATTTAATTGATCAGTTAATGTGGGAGAATAAACGGGAACAAGGGTTAGAATATAGACATGTGCTTATGGATCTGTCTTAACATGGGGCAAAGGAGTCCAAATGAGATATGGTATGTTAAAGAGCAATGCTACATAATGGAGCTTAAAGACCTTACCTAGGGTTAGCTTCATTAAAGTCCTCCAAAAGTTAGTGTTAAGAAGTCATTTGACCTTAAGCAAGCTAGGGCTGACCTTGAGGTGGGAATCCTACCCAAGTATGATGTGCTTGTCGTGCTTGCTAAATAAAGTGCTTAAAGTGTTTGTGGGAACTTTGCCCAAGCTTGAGGTGCTTTTCATGCTTAAATGAATAAGGTTCTTGAAGTGTTCAATTCAAAAATGATCTCTCAAGAGGTATAAACCATTTTCATGCTTAAATGACTAAGGTGCTTGAACTGTTCAATTCAAATATGATATCTTAAGAAGCATAAAAGACACATGTCAAGATCCTCCCCATGTGGCCTTCATGATGTGATTGAATCCTATTGGATAGATTTTAAAGGGATCCAATGAGAATTTAGATGCATAAAATAAATAATTAAGTTCTTTCTCTCCAAGAGGACAGATGTCCAAATGATATAATTAAATAATAATAAGAGAGAGAGAGAGAGAGGTGGACCAAGCATGAGAGGGGGTATACTCTCGCACGCGCACACACACAAACACACACACACACACTCTCTCTCTCTCTCATTGTGTGGAGTGCAAAGTGCAAGAGCTCCATCTCCTTCTACAAGCTTGTTGAGAAGTTGAGAGCATAATCCAACACTCTTGGCTATGGAATGCAAATCCAACCAAGAGCCATGCTTCAATGCTTAATCCATGTGGAGTGCAAAGTGCAAGAGCTCCATCTCCTTCTACAAGCTTGTTGAGAAGTTGAGAGCATAATCCAACACTCTTGGCTATGGAATGCAAATCCAACCAAGAGCCATGCTTCAATGCTTAATCTTTCCATCTTCTTCATCTTCATTACTATGCTATTATGCTATGCTAAGCAAGAAGAGTGATGATAAGTGAGAAACTATTTCTTTCTCCCCTCGATGATTCTTCTTCCTCTTCCCTACCCTCATTCTCCGCTAGCTCTCTCCACCTTCGAAGGTGTTTGAGGCCTTGGGACTGAAGCTTGGGATAGTTAATGCTTTTTGCAAAGTTTATGTTATGCTTGTGATGCATGAAGCTTTCCATATTCATTGCATCACCTATGCCACAAGGAACACAAATATTATATTGTATCAAGTCTCTCTTGATGGGAGAATCTATAATACAAACACCTTTTGGAGGGGGGACTGGCTCCAAGTAAATCCGGTCCTCAACTATTGTCATGTTCTCTAATACTCTCTCTTGTGCAAAATTATTGTTCATGCCAAGTTAATTAAGTATTTACTATGTTTATGTTGCTACCATCAAGTAAGTTCACCCTCTATGTTCTCAAAGTAATCTCACAAAATGCTCACTCTAATTCTCTAAATTCCGCTATTCTCAAATTTCATAGGCCATTTCCATTACATTTGATTTATTCCCTGCCAGATGCATGTGCATTTAACTCCGATCGACGAATCCAAATGCCAATAACTTGAACTCCAACACAAGGGTCCAAATTAATTATAGGGAGCATTGCTTGCCCCTCTCTGCCACTCACAAGCCTCTCTCTGCTGAAGCTAGTGGTGACACCTGTCATTTGACTAAAAATCTGATGTCGAGGCCACTATGGCCACCGCCACGAGTGCCATGCCGATCTCCTGTGTCAAATCTTTATTATTGTAATCTCTGTCAAGCTTGTCTTTGAATTTTTCTTCAAGTGAATTCCTGCTTTTGCCTTTGGCTTTCGACTCCCAAGCCAAAGCATCGAATCACAATCATAACAATTGTGGTCGTACCTCTCGGGTACCGAGGCAGCTAATTGAGTAGTGGTACTGCCATCCATGTCCAACTGACCTTTGCCATTGTCCTCTAGCAAACTCCTCCATTTTCTTTTGACTTCACGAACTCGAGCCAAACAATTTGTCAGGTTCCTTGAGAACTGAGCCGGTGTATAGGCTGCTAAATGGATGGTTGAGGATCCATTATCCATAGCTTTTGTTTGCTTTTGATTGTTGTTGTTCGGCGTGCTCGAGAAAGGGAAGGCCATGATGAAGTTGCAAAGAACTGGTAATCTGGTACCTTTTTGCACTCCAAAGGTGGCCGCATGAATCCCAAGCCACAAGAAATTTACCATAAGATTGACCTCCACAATTGTCCAGGCCCCTTTTTCCTTTTGCATATCAAAATGTTGCATGTATTGGGGCTTCACATTGCCGGGATGGCATCTCAAATGGTCGTCCTTAAGCTGCTCCAGAAACTCCTTCCAAGGACCTTTGGCACTTCCGTCCCCACCTCCGAAACATCTCGGCTAATGGCATTTCAAAACGATATCTTGGAAACAAGGGGAGGGGAGGGGAGGGATCAATAGGAGAGCCTATCAAAATGCACGCAAAACTGTGTCGCTATTTTCTACTTTGTTGCCTAGCGTTTCAAAATGTAGTTCCCAGTTGGTGCATGTTGCAGCCCCCTTCTCTCCGTGCATCTCGAAAAGCATGCAAAACTGCCTCCAATGCCTCAACGTCTCAAAACGCTCATCGGGCTAAGGGGCCACAAAAACGTTGCACCAAGCTAGGCCGTTGGCCCTGCATTTCAAAATGCACCCGGGGGGGGGGTTGCTGCTGAACTGGCGGAGCATCTCAAAACGAAAATGGGGAAAGAGATCCTGTGGATCACCGGCAAGAGAGGGAGGCGGGGGCTTGGGAAGGGGGGGGGGGGGGGGGGGGGGAGGACAGCGTTTTAAAACGCTGCTGCTTCTTCGTCTCCAGACTACTCCTCCACGCCAAGGGATTCAAGCCACCTACTCTAATACCATGTCAACGTCGACGATGCGAAAGCGTAGAGACCAAGGGGAGTGAGCACGAGAGAGAGAGAGAGAGAGAGAGAGAGAGAGAGAGAGAGAGAGAGAGAGAGAGAGAGAGAGAGTCTTCTGAACCAATCAACCTTGGCAATGAATAATTGCATGTGTATACAGTGGAGGCAAGGGGTTGCTTATATAGCAATCCCAAAAAATTGCCCTACCCAGCCTAAACTTTAACACTTTGGTACTTATCACGTGGATCAATTCACTTGACGCATGTTTTGATTAGAGACACGTTGATATTCTTGCAAAGAGATGTTGCATTTGTGTTTTCAAGGATATATGCTCTCTTTCAAGGGGGAGTAATGATATGACAAGGGTAGGACCAAGGGGCCAAGGCCTTGGCAAGTCGGCCTAAGCATCAATTTTCAAGGGGTCTCCTAAAGGTGGCCAAGTGGCCTATAAGGGAGTACACATGTGTAGAGGTGAGGATCCATGTCCTCACACAAAAAGGGTATTTTGACAATGGTTGGTGAGGGTTTGATTTATGGTTTCTTTGGAGGGGAGAGGGTCTAAACGCATACAAGATGTAGAGAATACAAGCATCCATGGGTGAGGAAGGATAACCTTTTGCCCTTAATTTAGAGGAAAAGAGGTTGCATATAGAGGT
The DNA here is from genome assembly GCF_014529385.1 of Adiantum capillus-veneris. NCBI lineage: Eukaryota > Viridiplantae > Streptophyta > Polypodiopsida > Polypodiales > Pteridaceae > Adiantum > Adiantum capillus-veneris. The sequence continues at coordinate 3,603,566 of NC_140952.1, read as the reverse complement.
AAAGCCCAAGAGGGAGCTTTCTCTTATAATGTATGTTTTGAGCTTCAATAGGATAAAGACAATTTTTTTGGTGTGTAGGGTGTCAAGATTGCCAAGGAATGTAATTGTAAGAGTTTTTTTTGGTGGAAATGGGTTTTTAGAAGACCATTAGTGGAAAAAGGGGATCTTTTAAAAATGTATGTCCAAAATAAAGGCTTCATGTGTGGAGATGAAGGGAGAGATCTCAATATGTTCATGGCAAGGGTGTCCATAGAGTAGGAGAAGTTTGTTCAAACTATAAGGAGGGTTTTCCTAGACACCAAAAGCATCATCTATAAAGCTAAAATCAAGGATGAAAGGGGAACAAACGAGGTCAATGCTATCCTCCAAAAAGGATAGAAAGAGACATGCATACACAACCATTTGCAACCTCTTTGATTTGATTCCATTGTGGTCCCTTTGATTTTGATGCCATAACTTACCATTGGAGGATAGGTAATGATGATTAAAAATAAGCAAGGCAAAAGAGAGAATGAAGTTGACTTTAGGAGAGAGAAAAAGGGGCATTGGATGGGTCTTTTAAGAGCCTCATATCCTTCACAGATTGGGGTGCTTATGTAGAGTGATTCCACATTGAAAGCGAAGAGAATAACATTAGGAGGAATTGAGATCGAAGTTAAGTTCAAGAAAAGTGAGTCAAATCTTTGACGTGTACTTGGGTTTTTTAATAAAAGTGCAGGGAAGAGTTGTACATGAAGCCACTTGGAGGCATTCTCCAAAACATAGCCTTTGTAGGAATAAATGGGGGCCTACAAAAGTAGATTTATGGATTTTGGATAGAAGGAAGGAAGACAAATAGTTTGAGAGAGAAGAAGAGCATAAAGATCCTCTCATCGAGGGAAGTAGACGGGGGACCATGGGTTGCCGCCAAATGAATTCTTCATGAGAGGCCGTTGCCAAAGGAAAGGAACCAAATAGTGGGGATGCATATGCCAAATGAATTCTTCATGAGAGGCCCTTGCCAAATGAAAGGAACCAAATAGCCTTGCATTAGAAAATTTCAGAGGTCATTTGGAGGGTCTTGTAAGAAATTCTATTTCTCTCTCTAGAAACTGCTTAAAAATACAATCGCACTTATTGAGTACGTCCAAAAAGACAACTAGACAGAAAAGTGAACCAAACGATCACTTTTTCATTCAATGCAAGTGTCTTTTTTGTGACGTAGATGCCGCTCATTTGAAATTATTTTCGTCATCTCTAAAATAAATTTTTTTCTTAAAACTATCATCTAATGGTAGAATTTGAAGCTTTTAACACCTCCAAACAGTTCGGAGCACCCAAAAATTTAGAAAACGAACATCTACATATCTCGTTCTGACACCTGAAGAGGGAGAAAACCTAAAAATACCAATAAAAGTGATTTTTGACGAATGGCACACAGAGGCTACTCCAAAAAAAATTGGAATGGTCTCTGCACGTCGTTCTCCAATGTTTGCCAAAAACATATATATTTATATATAAGCATAACAGATATATATACATATAACACACACACACATCTATATATATAAATATATATATTATATATGTGTATACACACACACACACACACACACACACACACACACACACACACACACACACACACATATATATACATGCATATATAGGTTTTTGATGAATAATGCACCGAGGTCACTGTAAAAAAATTTGGAATGACATTTGTGCGCCGTTCTCCAAAAATATATACACACATATATATACATGTATATATATGTGTGTGTATACACATGTATATATATAAATATATGTTTTTGGCAAACTGTGCATTACGTGCCATTCATCAAACATCACTTTCTTAGTGGTTTTTTGGGTTTTTCTCCCTCTCCATGTATCAGAATAAGACATATACATATTTGTTTTTTAAGTTTTTAGACACTTCGGACACATTGGAAGCGTCAAAAGCTTCAAATTCTACCAATAGATGATAATTTTGTGAATTTTTTACTTGGTGAGCGCAAGGCTCTCTTTCCAGTATCTGAACGCAAAAGCCACCACGTGGCATTACATTAAAATAAAAATTAAAAAAACACTGCCGTCAAAAGCTCTACGCTGCCATGAAAAGCTACCAAACTAAATCAAATTAAAAAAAGTTGTGCGAGTCTACATTGCTCAATTGCGCTCAGAAGCACTTTGAACTTCTCCACAGGCAGTTCGCAGGTTCCCCAGAAGCAGCAGGTTTGTCTCTATCTAAGAGAGAGAGAGAGAGAGAGAGAGAGAGAGAGAGAGAGAGAGAGAGAGAGAGAGAGAGAGAGAGAGAGAGAGAGAGAGAGAGAGAGAGAGAGAGAGAGAGAGAGAGAGAGAGAGACCCTACTGCCTTCTCATCCTCTAATCTATGGTGGACCCTACTACCTTCTCATCCTGTGATGTATTCTCAGTTCTTCTGCAATTAATCCTGCTACTCAAGCGACTACATGACAATTGTGTTAACAAGTAAAAAGGAGCAATGTTTATATATGAAGGTCGACTTGTAGTTAAAAGGCGAGTGAACAGCTACAAAAGGAGAATAGAATCACGCGACCACCAGACACAAAGGATCAAAGCGCAAAGAAGAAGTTGATTGGAGCACTCTCAAGGGCCGACACAGAGGAGGAGGAGGACATTGCCTGCGGGAGTTGACGAGTCATGAGGGCAACCGGGAGGGGAGAAGCAATGTGTTTTCTACAAGCCAAATAAACAACGTGTTGCAACTCAGACAAGGAAGGTTGACGAGGGAGTAGTGAGGCTTGGAGAAGATATGCAGAGCGAGATAAAGTAGTACGTGCTAGTGGTGTTTGTAGAGGAATAGCATCGTGGAATAGCATTGCGCGACCACCAGAGACAAAGGAGAAAAGCGCAAAGAAGAAGGTGATCGGAGCACTCTCAAGGGCCGACACAGAGGACGAGAAGGACGTCGCCTACAGGAGTTGACGATCATGAGGGCGACCGGGAGGGGAGAAGCAGTGCGCCGTCTGCAAGCCAAATAAACAACGTGCTGCAACAACTGAAACAAGGAAGGTTGACGAGGGAGTAGTGAGACTCGGAGTAGATATGCAGAGCGAGATAAAGTAGTGCTAGTGGTGTTTGTAGAGGAATAGCATCGTGGAACAGTATCGTGAGACCACCAAAGACAAAGGAGCATAGTGTGAAGAAGAAGGTGATTGGAGCATTGGCAAGGGATGACGCAGAGTAAGAGGAGGATGTCACCTGCGAGAGTTGACAAATCACGAGGGCGACCAGGAGAAGCAGCATGCCGTCTACAAGAAAAATAAACAATGTGCTGCAACTGAGACGATGAGGGAGAGACGAGGGAGCTGTGAGACTCGTACCAGATCATAGAGCGAGATAAAGTAGGGGGTACCATCTAGGATTAATTCGAAAAAAAGAGGGAATCTTCGGTGATGCTAGGCGAGGGACAGCATGCGAGTCCAGGTGGTGGGCAGCGAAAGCGTGCCGTGCAGATTTTGCGCGACAACAGCAGGAGCAGGAGCATTCAACAACGACACGCCAGGCGTTAGGTGGCTCACGGTGACAGAGAGGTGAGTCAAATGAGTTTTTTATTATAATGAAGAGGAATTAAGCGGAGGACAACAATGCAACTTCACCTGAGTGCTCGGTTGGTTACAGCGTCAACGTGGAAGCTGTAATCCCAGCGGCTCTAAGTTCAAGACTTGAATGTTACTTTTGAAAGGTGAGAAACACTAGATGGAAGGTGGATGGAAGGCCTCACGTCAGGGGCATCTCGCAAACTAATGAATAAAACATAGAAGCTGCCAGTAGGAGTAGCGCTAGTGGTGTTTGCAAAAAAGCCGAAAAGAGCAATCTCATAAGAATCAAGTAAAAACAGCACCATGAAAAGCTCGTACATGTAATATAAAGGACATCGATCCCGCTACCTTGACAAATTTCAATAACCAAGAATAATATTGAATTCCTTTCTTCAACAAAAGCACCTTGAAAAAGTCTCGACTCTTTCACAACAAATTAACCAAGAACCCAAGTAGTTACACATTTTATAATTAACAAAGACCAAAATCGTACCTTCAAATATTAAGAGTAACAAACAAAGACAAAATATATCACAAACTCCACCTTCACTCGGAAAATAAAAGTATTTGTGACCTCCAGAACGCTGCCAATATTAAGACCCAAAAATTGACTTGTTAGAAAAGCTCGTACATGTCATAGAAAGAGAAGGCCACTGTCGAGAAGCTGAACCTCGTCAAATTTGTAGACGATTGGCAAGTATGCTAACCCAACAGTTGACAAAAACAAGCGAGTCAATGGGAGCGCTCTTCAGTGTTATTTTTTTCAACGAGTTTCTTTTTTGCGACGTTCATATCAGGCCCAACTGTTGTGCATGCAATAAAATTAGATCTTTTCTCTTTAAGCTTAATCATATGCTACATGCCATGTATTTATCCGAATGTGTATTTTGTGTCTAGCAAGGAGAACATATACTCAAAACACTGGACATTTTGATTGTACAAGCGTAACTCCACTTGGACTACATTGCAAGGTTCGTTATCTCCATCCAACTCCCCATGACTATGCGTTTGCTTGACGCAACACATAAACGCTATGGGAAGGGCACAACTTCCATTTCTTATAATTTTTGGAGAGACCATAATGCCAACTCTCCATCATACTTTTGTATGGCACTTTTGCATGACGTGCACTAAATACTTAGCATCTTCAATTTATGGCACTTCATTAATTGCAGGATGAAATGTTTAACTATTCACATTCCTTTTCTGTAGATAGAGTCAAAGATCGGCGTGTAGCTTGGACAATCAAAAAACATATGTACAACATTTCAGGTCAGTAAAGTACGTCATTTCAAATTGCAATCCGCTGATGCTTTATCAATTTGCTTGTTTTAGAATTCTGTACATTGCCTCCTTCAATTTCCTTTACCTGCATGATGCTTTCAAAACTATACACTCGATGTTGATCAACATCTATATATGTTAATTATACATACAACTCTTTGCATATGGTAGGTAGGCAATACATACTGACATTTTTTAATGTGGTGTATTAAAGAAATAAATGCATAAGTAGTGAATACATGTAGTGTAATGCAATCGTAAATGCACTTTGTGCATCTTTACTTTAGACCTAAACAGTTGATACCATACTATATTTGTCCTCGTTTCTCTCATACTAGGTGTCAATATGAGGTTCTCAAGGCATACAAGGTTACAATCCAAGCACTAAATGTTAGGAAATAAGACGTAGCTAAATAGATAATTGAGTAGATTACTTAATGGAGAGAGACAGATTTACATACACGAGATTATAGAGTAGAGAGAGAGAGAGTACACACGATATACGTGGTTCACCCAATGTGGGCTACGTCCACGGGAAAGCAGCCACTCAATGGCTTTTGTACTTCAAAACAAGAAGTAGTTTACAAAGGGATTATACCCTTAATGGAGCTCCCGCCTTGCTTCACTCTCACCACCTCACACTCACCTTGTTGCATCAACTTCACACTATGAAATCTGTGTAGAAATGGCCTCCTTTTACAGGCCAAAAGGGTTGCCCTCTCTTATGAGAGGCAGCCATGTGTAGCCGCCCTTGTGCGAATAAGTCCAAATCGGACCCTCCAATCCGCCCATGTGTGGCCGCCCTTGAGAAGACAAGTCCGCTTTTGAATTCGGCCACCGGCTACCGGCCATTGACTTCCGACCACCGGCCAACCGACCGGTTGTTTTTTGACCACTTTCCGGCCGCCGTCCGGCCATAATATTCCGGCGGAAAAAAAAGTCTCGGGGGCCTCCGTCCCCGAGGCCTCTAAAGTTGCCCCTGATTCTTGTCCGTGAAAATTTTGGTTTCTGGTGAGTGATTTTCCTTCACGCACGATGGCTTTTCCTCATAATGGGGGCCTTACAAATGTGCGATTTTACCACATAAAATTACAAGGGTAAATCAGGCTCCATACTTAACAATCTCCCACTTGGAGACTGATCTCCAAACCAAACCTGTGACTGCTTTCCATTTTGGCTTCTTATCCTTGAATGTCGATTGAAGATGAGCAAAAGCCTAACTTCTCCTTGTTGACTACCTTTGTAAACATGTCTGCAGGATTTTCACTTGTATGTACCTTTCCTAGCTTTAGTTGTCCCTCTTCCAAAAGAGTGCATATGAAGTGATATCTCACCTCAATGTGCTTTGTCCTTGAATGAAAAGCTGAGTTCTTCGCAAGATGGATAGCGCTTTGGCTATCACTGCACAAGACACAATTGTCTTGTTTGAATCCAAGCTCTTCTAAGAATCTGTGAAGCCACATAATTTCTTTGCTTGCCTCCGTCATTGCTACATACTCTGCCTCCGTGGTAGAAAGTGAAACCACTTTCTGCAGCTTTGAAACCCAGCTTACTGTTGTGCCTCCAACCGTGAACACATAGCCAGTAGTGGTCCTTCGAGTATCTTTGTCACCTACCATATCTGCATCAGCATACCCTTCTAGAAAAATATCAGTTCCTCCAAAATACAAAGCATTTGTTGTTGTCCCTTTTAGATACCTAAGTATCCACTTCACAGCTTGCCAATGCTCTTTACCTGGGTTGTCCATGAACCTACTTACAACTCCCACTGCATGTGCAATGTCTGGCCTTGTCCAGACCATAGCATACATTAGAGAACCTACCACTGCAGCATATGGAACTTTAGACATATAGGCTAGCTCCTCTTGTGTCTTTGGACACATATCCTTCGTTAGTTTAAAATGACCAGCCAAAGGTGTAGAAACTGGTTTTGCATTTTGCATTGCAAACCTTTCTAGTACCTTCTTAATGTAATCTTCTTGAGAGAGCTTTATTGTCTTCTTCGTCCTATCCCTTGATATTTTCATACCAAGTATCCTCTTTGCAGCACATAAATCTTTCATTGAAAAAGCTTTAGACAAATCCTCTTTTAGGTCTTTGATGTCCTGCATGTTAGCACTTGCAATCAACATGTCATCAACATATAACATTAGGATGATGAATTTTCCATCTCCCAAATTCTTCCTGTAGACGTAGTGATCCGAGTTGCATCTTGTGAATCCATGATCCAACATCCATCGATCAAACTTCAAGTACCATTGTCTTGATGCTTGCTTTAAACCATACAAGCTCTTCTTTAATCTGCAAACCATTTTTTCCTTACCTTTTACTTCATACCCCTTTGGTTGAAGCATGTAGATTTCCTCCTCTAAGTCACCGTGAGGGAATGCCGTATTTACATCCATTTGCTCGAGATTTAGATCATGAGCAGCCACAAGGCTTAAGACAAGCCTAATTGAGTTCATTTTTACAACAAGAGAAAATATTTCAGTGAAGTCAATACCTTTCTTTTGAGAAAAACCTTTTACCACAAGCCTAGACTTGTACCTTTTCTTTCCACCTTCTTCTTCCTTTAGCTTGTACACCCATTTGTTTTGAAGTGCCCGCTTACCTTTAGGCAACTCAACCAACTCCCATGTTTGGTTTCGATGTAGTGAGTCCATCTCCACTTGCATGCTCTTCGTCCATTCTTCTTTGGATTCATGTTGCATAGCTTCTTCATATGATTCCGGCTCTCCAGAATCTGAGATCAAGAGATGGTTGAAGGAAGGAACAAACCTTTCTGGAGGTCTACTTGCTCTTGTAGATTTTCAGGGAATAGGTTGAGGCTCCTCATTTGGTTGACGTTGTTGCACATTGTCACCGTTTGCAGTCCTTGAGTCTTCATCATCCTCAAGCTCCATGTACTCATCACCTGTTTCTTTTGTTTGTTTTATTTCCAAGTAATCTTTGTACATATTTTGTTCGTTAAAAATTACATCCCTACTCCTTAAGATTTTACCATCTTCAGGATTCCATAGGCGATACCCAAAGTCTCCTTCTCCATAGCCAATGAAGAAACACTTTTTGGACTTTGCATCTAACTTTGATCTTAGGCTTCTATCTATGTGTATGAAAGCCTCACACCCAAACACTTTGAGAAATGCATAATTCACCGGTTTACCTGTCCATGCCTCTTATGGAACTCCCCCATCCAATGCGGTTGAGGGTGACCGATTGATTAAGTACACAGACGTACTTACAGCTTCCGCCCAAAGCTCAAGCGGTAGGCTTGCATGTAGCCGCATGCTTCGTGCTCGTTCCATGATTGTCCTGTTCATCCTTTCCGAAATCCCATTTTGTTGAGGTGTCCTTGGGGTTTTCCTTTGCCTCCGAATGCCATTGCTAGCACAAAAGCTTTCAAAAGCTTGGCTGCAATATTCGCCTCCATTGTCGGATCTGAGGCATTTAACCTTGATACCTGTTTCATTCTCCACAAAGGCTTTCCACCTTTGAAATATGAAAAATACATCGGATTTATTCTTCATGACATAAACCCATGTTTTTCTAGTCGCATCGTCTATAAATGTTAGATACTACAATGAGCCACCAAGTGATGGTGTACTTGCAGGACCCCAAACATCAGAATGAACCAACTCAAGTTTTTTTTTTTTTCATTTTCTGATTTTTGAAATTTTACCCTCTTTTGTTTACCATAAACACAATCTTCACAGAACTCTAAGTCCACTTCTTTCAAACCTGGTAGAATCTTCTTTGTTTGAAGGATTTGCATTCCTTTGGCACTCATATGCCCAAGTCGGTAGTGCCACACCGCACTGTCAAATTCTGTAGTTGCTGCACAAGCTGAAGGTTGCGTGCTAACAGTACACAAGTAAAGTGTACTGACTTTTTCACCCTTTGCAACCACCAAAGATCCCTTTGAGATCTTTCACCGTTTGTTTCCGAATGCAATGTTGTGAACTTCATCGTCCAATTGTCCTGTAGAGATCAAATTTTTGCGAAGAGAACGAACATGCCTAACATCTTTATGCTTCCATTCATTTCCATTAGCAGTTTTGACAGAAACTGTACCTTTGCTTACAATCTCACAAGCTTCATCATCTCCCAAGTATACATACCCAAAATTACCTTTGGTGTAGTATTGGAAATGTTGCTTGTGTGGTGTCGCATGGAATGAAGCCCCGGAATCTACTATCCAGGAATTAGACACATTGTCTAATGAGAGAATTAGAGCATCTTGCTCTACTTTACCTGCCACATTGGCCTCCGATGTTGGCTTGTTGTCTTGAGACTCTGTCTCCTTCTTCTTCTTGGACCAGCAATCCTTCTTGACGTGGCCCCTCTTGCCGCAGTTCCAACATTCAAGAACTGACTTTGTGCGTGACTTGCTCCGTCTTGAGCGATCACGACCCTTTTGGCTTTTGAACCTCTCCTTAGGCCTTCCTCTTGTTTCCACTGACAATGCAGCACTTGATGATTCTCTTGTGCTTCTCCTTCGTATTTCCTCGCTTAGGAGAACACCCACAACATCATCAAACTTAAGAGTATTTGTACCAGAGATAGAATTACTTACAGCCATCACAAGGTTGTCCCAACTATCCGGTAGAGATGATAGTATAAGGAGAGCTCGCACTTCGTCATCGAAATTGATTTTCACCGATCGAAGTTGATTTATATTTGTGTGAAAGTCATTTAGGTGTTCTGCAACTGAACCATTCTCTGCCATCTTTAGATTGAACAAGCGCTTCATAAGAAATACCTTATTGGATGCCGATGGTTTCTCGTAGAAATCGTTAAGTGACTTCATTAAGTCCTCCGTGGTCTTCATGTCCGAAACATTGAAGACCACCGTTGACGCCAAGCTTAACCGGATTGTTCCCAGTGCCTTTCGATCAAGGACAATCCATGCTTCATCTGCCATCGTTGCGGGCTTCTTTGCAAGACCGCCTAGTGGCAGATAGAGGTCCTTCTGGTAGAGATAGTCTTCAATCTGCATCTTTCAATGTTGGTAGTTTTTTCCGTTGAACTTCTCAATCTTGAGCTTCCCTTCCTCCACCATAGCTCCCACTCAATTCAAGGAATCCTTTCCTTGAGATAATTTAGCTACGAGCAAACCTTGCTCTGATACCAGTTGTTAGGAAATAAAACGTAGCTAAATAGATAATTGAGTAGATTACTTAATGGAGAGAGACAGATTTACATACACGAGATTATAGAGTAGAGAGAGAGAGAGAGTACACACGATATACGTGGTTCACCCAATGTGGGCTACGTCCACGGGAAAGCAGCCACTCAATGGCTTTTGTACTTCAAAACAAGAAGTAGTTTACAAAGGGATTATACCCTTAATGGAGCTCCCGCCTAGCTTCACTCTCACCACCTCACACTCACCTTGTTGCATCAACTTCACACTATGAAATGTGTGTAGAAATGGCCTCCTTTTATAAGCCAATAGGGCTGCCCTCTCTTATGAGAAGCAGCCCTGTGTAGCCGCCCTTGTGCGAATAAGTCCAAATCGGACCCTCCAATCCGTCCATGTGTGGCCGCCCTTGAGAAGACAAGTCCGCTTTTGAATTCAGCCACCGGCCACCGGCCATTGACTTCCGACCATCGACCACCGGCCATTGACTTCCGACCACCGGCCAACCGACCGATTGTTTTTCGACCAATTTCCGGCCGCCGTCCGGCCATAATATCCCGGCGAAAAAAAAAGTCTCAGGGGCCTCCGCCCCCGAGGCCTCTAAAGTTGCCCCTGATTCTTGTCCGTGAAAATTTTGATTTCCAGTGAGTGATTTTCCTTCACGCACGATGGCTTCTCCTCATAATGGGGGCCTTACAAATGTGCGCTTTTACCACAGAAAATTACAAGGGTAAATCAGGCTCCATACTTAACACTAAACTATGTCTCCTCTCAAAAAAATGATAGCATTTTTCAAATGTACATATGTCTTTCACGCAGAACTGCCATTGCCAAATTAGTCACGCTTCTGTTTCCTTCAATGCGCGATGTTAAATGTCAATTTGCATATGTCCTGCTATATTCTATAGATGTTACATAACGAGGCTCACCAAGCAAGACTCATTGATTTCAGTGACGACGAAAGTAACTTTTAACGATCGACATCTGCGTCACAAAAAAGACACTTGCATCAAATGAAAAGACGATTGTTTTCAATGATTCACATAGTTTTGAATAAGTAGGTGACACTTTTTTATATTTTTGATAATATTAACCTATTTTTCTACGCAACGTTGAATCTTCTATCAATGGAAGAACTAATTTTTCTCTCTTGTAGAGAACCCTCCTCCAAAATTTCTTGATGGGAACACCTTTAAAGAGAGAAGAGGGTAACAAAAGAACCTTTCTGGAAGAAATCCCTAGCCTCAGTAACTTTTGAGAGAGTTGGATGGCGTAGGTATCATCACCTGAGCAAGAGCCATGGGTTAACACTGCGAGCGCTAGCAGCGTAGTACGCTTGCGATTGTAAGTTGCCCATGCCTCTTGCCTTTGCCTACGGTTAGACAGTGCCTTCTCTTGGATAGTGCCGGCGTCGATTGCCTTCACCTTTAGTGTTTCCTACCTGAAGTTATAAACATCCCACATCTAATGCCTCTGACGACGGTTGGACTACAGGTTTGGTGGCTGATTGGGATGCTCTTCTAGCGCCGCCCCTCGGGCCATTGATCACGGTTGGGGACTGTAGGTGGCTATACTAGATGCTCTCAGAGCACCACCCCTAGGGTGCCTGACAAGATGGGGAAGTGCCACCAACGATAGCTTAAGGAGTAGAGTACAGAGTGTTGTGTTAGATGTTATCGAGCTGCTTCGTGCACCAAGTTGACAACAGGGACATGGGCCGTAGGATCTGGAAGAGTAAGCATGCAGAAAAGTCGTGTGTGGGTGTGTGTTTGGGAGAGAGGAGGTGTCAAACGAGCCCAGGTGGCTCAGGTGCTAGCGAGATGTAGGTAGTCACAAGAATACACCAGATGCATTTCGTTATTAGCTTATCAATGGTGTAGACTATCCATGTATGCCGAAAGGCTCCAATGCAAGCAGTTTAAATTACCTCATTTCGTAGCATACCCTTTAGTGTCATTGGCACTAACAAGCTTTCTGTTTATACGAGGTCTGTTTTCACTCGGAAGGCCTGTAGCTATCCCTTGAGTGAAGAGTGGCTATTTATTGTCCACTTGCCTTCTAAAGTTGAGAATGTTCTCCAGGGGGCTTGTTGTTAGCAGGCTAGCAGGCCTTCTAATAGAAGCAATCTAGCAATGCAAATGATACCGAAGCCAAGTCAATCTATTGGTAGGTATGATTGCAAAAAAGACAGATTTCTGTAATGTCCTCCTTGAAGAGTCCATCAGGGAAGGAAAGCAAGAGGAACTGGATGAGCCCCAGCGTTTGTTGCTTCGAGTGTATCTAGCGACCTAATGCCATATCCCTTTTTGCAGGGCACTAACAAGTGGGCAACAGATGAATAAACAATTTGCTCAGGATTAACCACCAAACCTCACAAGTTCCTCAGCAATATCCAGTTTACATCACAATAAAGGAACAGATTTTCACAAAAATTCCTCTCAGCGCAAGTAAGTGATGTACGTTTAATGATGTACAGTTTAACATGTAGCATTGGAGTTCTAGAAGTGATTCTACTTTTGCAAAATTTTCGCAGTATACACTCTGTGTGCAATTTGAAAAGATGGCCCAAATCAAAATTTCAAGGCTCACTGTTTCGCTGCTCGAATCAAAAGCAAATTTTCTTCCATGATAACTTCATCAGATCAATAGCAACTTCTCTTCCATGTTAACTTCATCAGAAGATGCTGTGCAACTTCATGCTAGTACATCCATCAATAGCCCAAATGACAGTGCATTGCTCACTCATATCGTTGCACTGAAAGGCATTGCTCGCTTTGCATGTGTTGATAAAGAGGACGGCATTGTATTTGGGCATAGCACAACATGCTGCTACTTGGATGCAGGCAGCCGTTTCCTAATCTGTATCATTTTCTCCAATTCTTCTGCTCCTCCTATTCGCGCTTCTAGCTCCTGCCATTGAGCAGAACAAAAAGAAATGAGCGCACCTGCTGCAAGCAATGAGGCTACTAAAGGTTTTCCAAGTGCAAAAAAAAACTTGCAACTGACCTGAGGTCCAAGAAACAATCCAAATGGGACACCTCTGAACTTGTCAGCATGATGAAGCTGTGGCAGCAGCAGTTTGTCAGTGGTGAGCTTAAGGAAGGGAAACAATCCAAGTTAAAGGCAAGGTCTCAAGTACACATACATATATACATAGATACATACATGTATATGTATGTATACATACATATACATTCTGTATATACATACATATCTATATACACATACTTTTCAATACCAAGGAATATGCCTTGCTGATGTTGCATCCATAAAAACAAGAAGTACCTGATGTGCAGCCGCTACTTTCTGGAAGTAGGGAACATCTCCAATGGGCCCTACAGGGAATCTCCGATGTACCAACCCATCGTGTACAAACATGTAAGCCATTCCAAACACAGTAATACCCAAGCCCTGTAATACCACAAACACAAAATTTAAAACACACCCTTCTACTGGAAGCCATAAGTAGTTTAGATAGCTTACCGCTCCAAAGCAGAGCCCAGGGACCAGTCCCTTGTGAAAGAAGCCATACGCCATCAGGGCAATAGCTGGTACAGCATTGATAATCGCAAAAATGTCATTCATTTCAAAAGGTCCATCCCGGGGGCGGTGGTGAGACTGCACCATAAAGCGATTGTCATTCTACCAATTAAACTCAAACTAACTAGAGGTTTGTTATTATTTTGTTACTCAGGAAGAAGAGCTCAGCTAGTCCTCGAGAAAACAAGAAAAAATCACAGTTTCACTCAAACCAAAAAGAAACTTACAAGCTTCATTCAAGTATTTGCAAAGGTACTGGCAACTCACTTCATGCATGCTCCACAATGAATCATGCCAGAGAGCTTTGTGAGCCCATCGAGCCCAGAACTCCATGCCAACCTGTATCGTTCCGCATTCAAACCACTGCTGGCAATAGCAGCGACCTAACAATGTGGAGAAACAAGGAACATAGTGTATACCGATGCACCGATGGCCAGTGAGAAGGTTGCAAAAATCTCGAAAAATGGAATTTCAGCACCCTGCATAATGAGCAAAGGCATCAACCAACATCCAGTAACACACTGAATGACAATGTAAACTCTGCTTGCTCCAATTTTCCATGGGAAAGTTCCATGAAAAAAGGAATGAAATCACAATTTACAGTGAACAAAGCACGCTAGTTAACAGCGTATGCTAGGCACAGGTATGAGTGGGGTGCGATTTTGATCAACTTCTTCCTCCTCATTTACATAGAGCACGAACTTCGACCATAAAGAGGTGTAAAGACAGACCGGATCCATCAAAATTTAAGCCTGCAGGTTTCATTAGCAAAACACTGATTGCATGAATTGCACAAGCAGCATGGAAGGCAGCAGGCCGCTGCTCACAATTATTGTTTTCCAATATGCGAGCTTTCCACCCATCTAGTTTTTGATCCTCACTGCTGCCTGGCCTGAAATGCTAATTCCGAACGTCCTCATTACAATTCCTTTCGAGTACAACCTTTCTATCACCACTTACTTCAGGAAGCATCTGTGAAGAATGGTAGCTTGTTTTCAAATCAACATCTTATAAATTCCACGTGACCAATTATCCATGCTGCACCTTCCTTGACCCAATGCAGCTTCAGAGAGCTTCTATGATCGGTGGGCTTGACTAATCAAATCATTCATACTGCTAAGGCTCTACATTGTTGAATCACAGATACTAAAAAGGGGCTACGACATTGCCTCTCATGTACAAGTATTGCTCCAATCAGTATAAGATGCACAATGTACCCTCTGCAAAGAATTCAAAATGGAAATGTGACAAGCTTACCTGGGTTTGCCATGCAAATCTGTAGTAAACAGCACCAGCAGCAAGAAATGTGATCCCCACAGTGGATGCTACTGCAGCGAACAAGTAAGTGGTACGTTCAGATTGCCGCCGCATTTCCTTATCCAACCTCCTTTTCTGACCATCTGCATCAATGGAATAGACAACAGACTCGGCAAATTCGATGGAAGACGACACAGGCAGTGAACCAAGGCCACTCATATCAGAGACAGATTCATCTGTTAAGCCAGATGTTGAGGGAGCCTGACTCTCGGCAAGCACCAAACGCACTGTCTTTTTCTTTCTCCACAGGTTAGGAAGTGGGGCATACAGAAGAGGTTTCTGGACTCCAGAGTAGCCTCGGAGATGGGTGCGCAAAATGCTTCTTGCATACACGATGCGGAGAGCTGTGGATGGGGTCAGAAACGAGCTGCAGCCCATTGAGACCCGGAGCGCCCAAAGCTGTATACTCAGTGAAATGCGACTTCTGGAGGGAAAAGCCAATCACGTGAAAAGTCACTGGGCAGCGTACAGATACGTGTGTGTGTGTGTGTGTGTGTGTGTGTGACTCCTGTGTGAGAGAGAGAGAGAGAGAGAGAGAGAGAGAAGAGACTGTGCGCGGCGCGCGCCCCCTTCACTTTGCGGCCTGGCCAACAAGCCCGCGCACGTGTGGGGAGAAGCAAGGGGCAACGCCAGCGGCCTGCTGGCGTGCCTCCTCCATAGCCACCCACACGCAGTTTCCCTTCGCCTTCGTAATCTATGCGACGCCAGATGTCCGTCCCTCATTGCTCCACGTCCTCAGTGGACTCACCCTTTCATCTACGTAATTATTCTCTCCAGGCATAATGTATACCACACAATGCAACTGCTATGCTGCATTGCTGCCTGCCGATCCAAAATCATGTTCCCACCAAGCCAAGACCTTCAAGACAGGACACTTTTTGCCATTGCAAAATTTAGCCCAAGTGTACTCTGACACAAAGGGGCCAAAAGGAGCACCCTAGGGGCTTACTAGCAATCTAAAGTGGATAATGAGAGCTTAACCACCTCTCAAGATCACTGGGCTTTGTTGATAAAGGGAAACATGCACAAGTTCCACCTGAAGGAGTACAAATCTTGGAAGGAGTTAACCCGAGCTTACATTTCTCTTCTTGTTTGCAGGTAATGGAATGCTTGGCTTAGCTTAAAAAGAAAATCACCAAGGAAAATGTTATTCTCTCTTAATTTTAGTCTTTAGGATTCAATTTGGTTTGCATACGCCAAGCCAAAAACATCCTTTAGCCTTTAGGATTCATATGCGAAGCAAAAAAGCAAGGATTAGGGTGTGGAAGGATGTATACAAAGAAGGTAGATGGCTCACCAAAGAGGAGATTCAATTTTATTTTCAGATTTCAGAGAGTTGTGCAGATTTCTTATTTGCAAGGACGGAAGACATGAAACACATTCTGCAGAGGTGTGAGAAAATGAGGTATCCCTCTCTAAAACTTGTATTGACATTTACAATTACAAGGGTAAGAAAGTTTTGTGTGACCCTACTTTAGTCTCAAAGCTCAACTTCGGATGGAGGTTGTCCTAGAATGCTCACCAATGGTCTTACAAATTCCAATGCCTACATACCTTCCCACTATCAGTTAAATAGAGTTGTTTATTGTGGTTGATCCTTCATCAAGGTGTTTGGACTCAGCAAAAAGCTAAAAAGTTGGGTGTATCAAGTGGAATTTGTTGCAGATGCAAACTACAGGAAGAAACCAATCACCATTTGTTCGCATAACTTTTAGTCCAAAAAGAGCTACAAAAATCTTGTGGCAATGTTCAAGTTCAGGTTTCTTCTAGAGGATAATTACTTGGTGAATGTGGGATTTTTAAAATCCCATCGAGGACTTGTCTCAAGAGTGCCTATCTCTGGCAAGTTAAGCATATTTTGGTATACCTCACACTAATCATGCTACACAACGCAAGCTCAACTTCATCAATGTTATGAGAGAGATAAAACCTCACTTGAAGAATGATGTTGATGCCGTGCAAATGGCCTATAAACTTGGAGAGTAGCGGAAATTAGAGATGTACTTTTATGAAATTACTTTGTGAGCATAGCGGGTGAACTTAATTGATGGTAGCAACATAAACATAGCATCTAGTTAACTTGGCATGAACAATACTTTTGCAAGAGAGAGTTTAGAGAACATGACAACAGTTGAGGACCGGATTTATGTGGAGCTGGTCCCCCCTCCAATAGGCATTTGTATTATAGTTTCTCCCATCAGGAGAGACTTGTTACAATACAATCTTTGTGTTCCTTGTGACCTAGGTGATGCAACCTTGTGACCTAGGTGATGAAACGGAGATACAAAGCTTCATGCATCACGAGCATAACATAAACTTTGTGGAAAGCATTAACTATCCCAAGCCTCAGTCCCAAGACCTCAAACACCTTCGAAGGTGGAGAGAGCTAGCAGGGAATGAGGGTAGGGAAGAGGAAGAAGAAACATTTCATAGGAGAAAGAATTAGTTCCTCACTTATCATCACTCTTCTCGCTAGCATACATAATAGCATAGTAATTAAGTAGAAGACAATACACAGGAACAGAACACCATCTTCTTCATTGATATACAGCAGATTACAAAATTACATGAGAATGATATATTGATTGATAGTTACACATCCCACAATGACTGGTATGTGCAAAGCCCGTCCTGTCTCATGATATCCCATGAAGAATTGTCCGAGGCTGCATGAAGTCCTAGTCCGCAGTTTCCGGACATCCGTAGGACCCACAGTGTGCGGCTTATGCCGTAACACCTGGCACACACGGTGGACTGCGCGAGCCCATAGCTTTAGCCTCTCCATGTGGAAGGCTCCGGTCGTTGCTCCTCCTCACGCTCTGGTGATGATGAAATGTCAATGTAGCCGAAACCCCGAAAATCTTGCCAATGGGCCCTGTAAACTTCCGCCATCAACTGTGGGTCTATCTTAGGCTGCTCTGGCCAAGGTTCCCGTGGAATAAACTGTGTTGGCATGGAAACAGACCAAGGAGCTTGGGGTAAAGGAGCAAGAGGGGTATGGATAGGATAATACAGAGCCAGATATCGGTTTAGAGCGGGCCAAAATGGTGGACAAGACGGGAGACTGAGTGAAAAAGAGTGAGCAAGTGTCTCCACCCAAAAACAGATCCTGCGCCTCTCCTTACAAAGACGATGAATGAATCGCTGCAAATGAGAGACACGGGCTTTGGCTTCAGCACATTCTTCGATAGCTTTCGCCCAATCAGAAATATCAAAACCTTCTTGCACAATGCCCTTACCTCTGTCATTGGTAGGCGGCTCAAGCTGGTGCACCACGAGCTATTGTGCTTGATGCTGAGTCACCACCGTATTGATTAACCTAGATCGCCAATTTTGCATTTGGCCCTCCCAAAAATTGTGCAGGTCTTGCTGCATCTCCACTACCAGTGCATCAAGATCATTCAAATTGATCATCACATCACTGGGATGTGACGCTAAATAATTTGCTAGGCTATTTTGCGCTCGCAAGCAAAGAAGATCATCTTAAATAGAGGAGAAAAACGCAGAATTAGCCTCTGGCGGAGCTTGCATCTCACCAGCATGTTGTTGGGCTGTATTGTGCAGTGCTAAGTTTTGGCCACCAGCTCCACATTGCGAACCTACAAGGCTACCACTTGCGATTCGAGTTCGGTGACCCGTGCCTCAGTTGGCCGGTGTTGGCCAAGCTAACTGCAAGGAATCTTCCATACGTTGCAAAAAAGTTCTACACGCCTGAAGCTGATCAAAGGATTTGCGGTTTGAGCTTTCTAAGGCAAAGGGACTGGAGTCATCCCCACCGCATCTGGAGCTACCCGAACAGCATCAAGATTTTTTGGTTGCGAGGAAATGTCCGCACCCGTAGAGCCAATTCCATCAGGATTTGAAGTTGTCGCACGCTCTTGCATTCTTCATCGCCATCGCGCAACTGAGGAATCCTCAGGCAATCGGCCGCGCCCCAGAGACAGTGTCAGCATAAGAGATGGTGTGGACAACTAGACCTCCTCCTATCCTCGCTTGCGGCTCGATGTCTCCGCAATGGCCATCTCCAATGAAACAGGGGTTACTGCTGCAGTAGAAGCACCAGCTAAATCCATTACATAGGCATGTGTGTGAGGTAACTCCTCAGCCAACACAACACTCTGAGCCCCTGCTAGCGTATTGGTGTTGCGGGCCATAAATCGATCATCCTCAAAGTGACACAAAGGTCGAAGGGCAAGAGGAAAAACTTCTTGTCAGGGGAACACCAATGTCAAAAGTTGCCCCACCTTTGTATTAGTCGGGGTACTGCGCCCCATCTGCCCCACCACTTATTGACACTCAGCCAATAACCGTTCCCTGACTATTGTTGCCCAGGCCACGGGCCCAAAATTGGTTGAATGTAACACATTGCGAGATTTGGCAGAGATGGTAGACGTTTTGGCCTACAACCAAATAGCTTCCAAGAACCAGCGATACGCATCCCCAGTCGTAGCATCAATGAGGCCTGATAGTTTGTATTCCCCTTTCACTTTTAGGCCAAACTCAATCTCTACCTCTGCAGCAAGAATAACATGTGAAGCACAAGCAACGCCATTGATAGGCAGACAACAACACCTTGAAATCCTTTCTGCTATTAACTGAATCTACTGATTGTTCACTTCCACCATATCTCCAAGAGCCAACTACTCAATCAATGCAGTAAGTAGCCTGCGGGTGAACAGGAATTCTCTGCCAGTCGAGGTTGGCGAAGACTCGCAACCGCAAATCCTGCAACCATGCGTCTACCCTTTTGAGAGCCAGTTGTTGCACAGGTGTGAAAGGAATGCACTGAAGCAAAGAAGCCGTCATGGTGGCAAAAGCACACAGGAGAAGAGAAAAAGGCAGAAACACAACAGTGCGAAAGCTCTGCAAATAGCGCGAACAAAGTATAAGAAACTTGCTGCATGCACGAACCACTCACAAAGATTTCTCAAAATAGGGAGTGCCACGGTGTAGCAACCATCATAACCCTTTTCTCGCTTTTCGAGAGTGCATGGTAAAGAATCCCCAATCATGATTAAGGCGGCTTTTGGCTCTTGTACCATAGCAAAGGGATACTTAATAGTGGTAGGTGAAAAATAATGGCGAAGCCGGAAACCATTCATCGAAACAGAAATCACCTCCCCCTGTAAATCAACCAAATAAAATGAAGTGGGTCCACATGATTTAAAGATCCAGAATGGCCCAGACCACCGAAATTTCAGCTTCCCGGCCATCTTCCCAAGACGAGAATTAAATACAAGAACCAACTGGCCCCGCAAAAATTGCCGCGCTTTGGGTCAGCCCAACCATTTCTTTCGCCGGGATTGCAGATCTTGCAACACCCCAAAACTACACAATCGCTCTTCACCTAATTCCTACAAAACATCCAAACGATAAATCACTGAAGCTTCCAGAAGAAGCCTATCCGCAATCAGCATCTGCAAGCTGGGCACAACATGCTCCACTGGGGTAATAGCCTCCATACCAAATGCCAATTTGAAAAGAGTTAAGCCTATTGCCACTTTATATGCCGTACGATAGGCCCATAATGCGGAAGAAGTTTGACATCCCAATCCGTTCTATGCAGATTAACTAGTTTTGTCAAGATGCGAAGAAATTGCTTATTAGTTGATTCTGCCTGCCCATTTTCCTGAGGTTAATATGGAGAAGATTTCCTGTGTAACACAAAAATAGAATTGCAACATTTTCTCCATCACCTTATTCAAGAAATGGCTACCCCGATCACTAACCAACTCAATGGGACAGCCATATCGGGAAAAGATATCCTTATATAAGCACCCAACAATAGAAACTGTTGTATTATCTTTCAAAATCCATGCTTCCACCCATTTAGTTGCATAATTCGTGGCCGTCAAAATATATCGATTACTAGTGGTAGCTGCCGCTGGTTTAAAAGGTCCAATAAAATCCAATCTCCATTTCTGAAATGGCTCCAAAGGTAATAGTGGCTGGAAAGGCATTCTGAACAACTTAGTAGGTTGCCCCATCCGTTGACAGACATCACAATAGTACACAAAATCCCTTGCATCTTGAAATAACGTCGGCCACCATAATCCAGATGGTAGTACTTTCCGCGTCATGATCAAAGCTACAAAGTGACCCCCAACAATGACTGTATGAACCTCCTCCAGAACATCCTTGCTCTTGTGGTAGGATGCATCTTAGTAGAATATCCACACTGTGTGATAATACAACTTCCCCATCACTATCTCAAAATTCCGGCTATGAACAGCCATCCGATGTCGTTGATGTCGTGATAAAAATGAAGTCATTTCTCCACTATCAAGGAAATGAAACATCTCCTCATACCAGGTCCAAGGAATGCTGGGAATCATCCAAGATGATTGCACAACTGAAACCTCATCCGCAACTACTCCTGTCAAAAAGAGAGACGCATCCGAAAATTCATCCGCAACCCCCGTCGGTGGCTCACCAGAATCAAGCCGAGACACGTAACCGGCAACCGCATGCTGCACTCCAGGCGATGTATGACCTCAAAATCAAATTCCTGTAAACAAGAGCACCCATCTAGCTAATCTTCTTGTCAAATTCTATTGGTGCACCAGATATAAGAGAGCCGAATGATCCACATGAAAGAAAAACCGCCGTCCCAACAGATAATGATGAAATTTCTTCAACGAATAAATCATCCCAAAGCATTCTCTTTCACTGAATAACTTTTCTCTGCGGATGATAATCGCCTGCTGGCATAATAGACAGGTCGCAACCACCCCTGAGTTTGATCCTGCATCAGCACACTGCAAATAGCCCGATCAGAAGCATCCACAAAAACATGAAAATCCTTAACCCAATTCGGAGGAATCATGATAGGAGCTTTGGACAGCTGAATTTTTAATCTCCTATAGGCCAAATCACATTCCTGGGTCCATTCAAAAACTTTGGTATGTGCTGCTTGATTAAGAGGAATCGCCAAATGTGCCACAAAGCGCAAATGCCTCCCATGTTACCGAGCCTGACCCAAAAATATTGCACACTGCTTTGGATTTGCCGACGGAGGTGCCTCCATAATTGCTACTATTTTATATGTGTCCACTGAAATACCGTCCTTAGAGATCACATGGCCCAATAATCTACCACTTCGCATGGCGAATACATATTTCAAAGGATTTAAACTAAATTTCACCTTTCAACATTTTAGAAAACATAACCGCAATTGCTTCAAGTGCTCTAATTGCACTCCAAAAACACTGAGGTCATCCAAAAAGATACGCATAAAATCTGTCAAGTAAGGACCAAAAATTTGAAACATATCCCTTTAAAAAATTGAGGGCGCATTCCGTAATCCGAACCACATTATGATGCATGCAAAAACACCCCACACTGTAATGAAAGTTGTTTTAGCCTGATCCCCTTTAGCCATCCGAATTTGATTATAGCCACTAAATCCATCCAGAAAAGAATACATTTCATGACCTGCCACATCATCCAAAAT
Organism: Adiantum capillus-veneris; assembly: GCF_014529385.1. Taxonomy (NCBI): domain Eukaryota; kingdom Viridiplantae; phylum Streptophyta; class Polypodiopsida; order Polypodiales; family Pteridaceae; genus Adiantum; species Adiantum capillus-veneris. The sequence continues at coordinate 3,581,266 of NC_140952.1, read as the reverse complement.
AGAATCCAGAAATGAAAGCAAAAAAGGGTCTGGAACAGTAGCCGCATTCAGCTTCCTATAATCCACACAAATTCAAATTTTCTTCTTCTTCTTTCGTACCACCACAATGGGAGAAATCCGTTCTGGGTTATCAAAAGGGGTAATAGAACCCACTTGCAATAAGCAATCGATTTCCACCTTGACTTGATTGGCCACATTTGGATTCATCCTATATGAATGATGCTTCACTGGCACTGCATCTGGTTTCAAATGAATCTTATGCTGATAGAACTTCGGGTCCAATCCTTTCATATCCACATACTCCCATGCGAAAACATCCATAAATTCCATCAGCAAATTAATCAAGTCCTCTCGCAATCTTGGCTCCAGTCGACGACTGATATGGATTGGCTTAGTCTCCTCCATGTAAAGTGTGAGCTTTGTCCTAAAGTGTGAGTCAAGGAGAGGAGAGTGGATTTATCCCACATGCTGTGGAGCAAGGATGTAGAGCTACTTAAAGCTCATTTCATGAATGAATAAACACAGTTCTATTTTGCACTACATGCTTGTCTATGGTGAGCTTGTGCTAAGCTAAGTCAATACTCAAGATTGTGTTTATGAGTCCAAGCTAATTCTATCTTGGAACCTAATTCACTTCAGTGATAACCTTGCTTACACACACACTCACACATTGACGCTATGTTTCTCTTTCATCCACCATAGCTAGCAGGATCCAATTCCTAACATTTGGTATCAGAGCTTGGGTATGCTAGCTAGGCTTGCTATTATGCATTGGCATGTTTGTACAATTAGCATTAATTGATCATCATTAGATAGATCCATTAGGTTTGCTCTTTTATTACATAATGCATGCTTAATTAGTATTCCATTGGCTAGCATGAGCATGTTCTTGAGCTAAAGACTCTTGAGCCACTACTCACTAGCTTATTGGAAGATTAATTAGCATCAAAGTTCATTAATTTTCCATTACGAACTTGCATTTTGCATCCAAAATCTGCTCCTTGTTTTAGTAAATTTAGCATTTACGATTGGTGTGCGTGCGTAGCCTATCGCAAGAGCTCTCTACCGACTATCTCCTTGCTCAAATCGGGCTCCGTTAGAGCACTTAATCATTTAATCAACTTTTCACTCAAAGTGCATTCTCAGTCTCTCTAATCCCTGCAGCAGTTCATAATTTTATGTGTGTATGTGTGTGTGGTGCATTTAATGCCAAAGAGGAACGCCTTCCTTTTTTTTTTGGTCTTAAGGAGGCAAATCTGTCAACAAACTGCGTGTGAACTTCCTATTTTATAGGGGTTGACCATATCTTTTTGAGGGGCCATACCACAAAAGGCCAATAGCAAAGGCGCCCACTGGGCGGACTCCAAACAGGTGGCAAATTCCAGCTTTTTTTTGAACGCGGGTCCGCCACCAGCCGGCTGCAAAGCATAATCACCGTCTGGCGGCTCTTATTGCATGCTGGCGAACGACCGCGCGCACACAAATAATCCAACCGGCGACGACTGGCCGCGCCTGCCCAATAGCTTGTCCTGCTGCCTGGGCTTGCCCAGGAATCTGCCCGCCGCCCGGCTTGCCCTCGCCTGCCCCACTTGCCCGATGAGCTGCCCCGCGTGCCCGTGCCTGACAAGAACCTGCTCCCATGGAATAGCATATCCAAGAGACTTCAAAGCCCCATACCTCTTTACAAGACGTCATTCCCGCAGAGGCTGCCAAGCATCTCAAAGACTACAAGCACTTAGCCCATTGAAATTGCTATTTTGCACTTCTTGCATCAAAGATTTTCACATTGGGTAGACACTGCCTTGAAGAGAGTCTTTTCAATTGGAAAGACCCCCAATTGCACCCATTGCACTAGCATCCATGCACTGACATCCAATAAATCAACCAAAGGTGACTTTTGTGAAGAGGGGCTTCACCGACGGTGAAGAGGAGCTTCACAAAATTCAAAGGAATTTTGTCTTACTCTCTTTCTCATTAAAATCTTTTCAAAATCTTGTAGCCAAGCGCAATAAATTGCAAATAAATATCGTCTTTCTTTATTTGTGCACCGTGTAAAGAGGCAGACACTGGCTAGGAGAGTCTCCTAAGCTAAGGCCCCTCTATTAGCACAAATGGGGGACAAGGGAATAGAGAAATTCAACGGGGAAGGGTTTCACACCTGGCAAACGAAGTTAAGAGGTTACCTTATGAAAAAATGTTTGTGGTCTGTCATCAGCACTGCCTTAGAGCAACAAGCCGAACCCAATGGAGTGCACACTAGGGCATCTACACTCATAGCAAGTGCACAGAATTTGGCCAAAGACGAACAAGCATTAGGAATCATCGTCACCTCCTTGCATGACAACTACGTGCATTTCATAGATGAATGTAAGCATGCACATGATGCCTCGCATGTCCTAGAAAGTAATTTTGGAGCCAGGGCCAAAAGAAGCAAAGTTAGTCTTAAAAGACAACTTTACAAGATCACTATGATTGAAGGGGAGGACATTGCTAGCCTAGTAAATAGGCTTAAGAGCATTGTCATGCAGCTCACTTACATCCAGGTCAAAGTACCAGAAGACGACAAAGTGGCCATACTATTGAGTGCACTTCCACCTTCTTATGACCACTTAGTCACAATTCTTGAAGAAAAAGAACCAGCACCACCATTCCAAGATGTCATCAACTCAGCCCAAGCAGAAGAAAGAAAGCAAAGAGGTTCACTAACCTCATCAGGAGGAGTTTTTATTGCAACATCCTCAAGGGGAAGGCATTCGCCATCAACATCGAAAAACGGAAGAAAGTCTTATGAATGTGGAAGAATGGGACACGTAGAGAAAGATTGCTACACAAACAAACCTTGCAACAAATGTGGTAGGAAGGGACACCCTCCTTCTCGATGTTACTCAAATGGAGGCAGTAGCAGTGGAGAAAGCAGGAGCAGTAGAAGCAACGAAGGCAAGAGACCTGATAGAGGATCAGCTCACATAGTAGAAGACAAAAAGGATGAAGACAAGAGCTACATTGTCTTTTATGAAGACCCATTTTGAAGATGCAGACTCTCTACTTGTAGGGGAGGACTTTTTCTTGTGTGGATTTCATCATCCTGTGTGGATATCACATAGGCAGTAGCAGGAGCAGTAGAAGCAACAACAGAAGCAACGAAGGCAAGAGACCTGATAGAGGATCAGCTCACATAGTAGAAGACAAAAAGGATGAAGACAAGAGCAACATTGTCTTTTATGAAGACCCATTTTGAAGATGCACACTCTCTACTTGTAGGGGATGACTTTTTCCTGTGTGGATTTCATCATCCTGTGTGGATATCACATAGGCAGTAGCAGGAGTAGTAGAAGCAACAACAGAAGCAACGAAGGCAAGAGACCTGATAGAGGATCAGCTCACATAGTAGAAGACAAAAAGGATGAATACAAGAGCAACATTGTCTTTTATGAAGACCCATTTTGAAGATGCAGACTCTCTACTTGTAGGGAGGACTTTTTCCTGTGTGGATTTCATCATCCTGTGTGGATTTCATCATCTTGTGTGGATATCACCATCCTTTGTGGATTTTTCTTGTGTGGATATCAGCATCCTTTGTGGACTTTATTTTCCTGTGTGGATATCACCATCCTATGTGGATTTTGTTAGCCTGTGTGGATCATGCATCTTCAGTATCTTGTCTTAGTCCAAACCTCAAGGGGAGGATTGTAAAGTGTGAGCTTTGTCCTAAAGTGTGAGTCAAGGAGAGGAGAGTGGATTTATCCCACATGCTGTGGAGCAAGCATGTAAAGCTACTTAAAGTTCATTTCATGAATGAATAAACACAATTCTATTTTGCACTACATGCTTGTCTATGGTGAGCTTGTGCTAAGCTAAGTCAATACTCAAGATTGTGTTTATGAGTCCAAGCTAAATCTATATTGGAACCTAATTCACTTGAGTGATAACCTTGCTTACACACACACTCACACATTGACGCTATGTTTCTCTTTCATCCACCATAGCTAGCACGATCCAATTCCTAACACTCCGGAGCTCCTAAAAAGGTTGTATCTAGTTCATCCTCCTTCACCCTTGTTACTTTACTTATCTGTGCTTCAAAATCACGTTCTTGCTTAATAATCTCCTCCAATGGTTCGGGCATAGGCTTTTTCTTGCCCCTCTGGTGCTGCCATTTCTTGATCCCATAATGACTTCCCCTCCGAAATCATAGAAACATTTGCAAGATAAAGAGAAACTAAATCCGGAATAGCCTTCAGGAATTGCTCCTCTTCATCTTCTTCTAATCCTTCCACCATATTCAATGTCTCCGCTATCACAGGCCATGCTACTTGAACTGGTTTTCTACATGTCCCCAACATCACCCCACTTTCCTGCTACCCTTTTTTTACTGTCAGCATGTTTGCCTCCCAGTTATGCTTTACCTTGGCTTGGCGTAACCATGGTCTCCCCAAAATAATATGATAATCCTGACTATAATCTTCAATATTTAACACCACTAACGAAAAAATGAAGGACAGACCAGCCACATCCAGTACAATGTCTCAGAGCAAGCCTACCAACTGTACTCTTCTCTGATCTACCATGCGAACCACAAAGGGAGCAGGTTCCCAATCACCCAGACCAAAGCGCTCACAAGCCGCCTGCGTAATAATATTGACTCCCGCACCTCCATCTAATAGGACATTGTCGATATATGTTACTGAAAGCGTTGAAACGCGTGTATCCGTAATCCTCGTGTTGCCGGCAAACGGGATTAAATCATCTCGCTCTTCCTCCACTACCGCAGCATCGACTTCCATCTCTTTCATTCCTTTAAACTTTTGGCTCATCAAAGATTTATGAAAATTCGAAACTAATTTCAATAAATATCGCAATTGAACCTGTAATGGTGATTATAGTGCCTCTTTCCAAACAGAATCCCAATTATCCTCTTCCATGGTACTTACCCTGCTTATGGCTTTTCCCTCTTTCTTCTCCGAAGAGCTCGCCAAAGATCCTACTGACTGCAACGGTGGCACTGACTGCGGCATCCATGTTACAGACTTTTTGCGTACATCCTCTTGAGTTGACCAATCCGGAAGATTGATATTTGCTGTTGGTACCACATTTTTGCCAAAGTGGCAATCAGCGAAGCCACCGAGTCAGATTCCTCCAAGACGTAATGCCTATAGCTCCGGAGTGGAGCGATAAGCACTACAAGAATGAACACCCTCATGCTTCCTTACATTCGATGAACAACAATGTATAAGAAGACAGAATAGAAGACAATACATAGAAACAGAACACCATGTTTTTCATTGATACACAGCAAAACACAGGATTACATGAGAATGATATATTGATAGATAGTTACACATCCCACAATGACTGGTATGTCCCCAAATACACCCGCTGCTCCAGCGCAGATCGAGAATGGTGCAAACCCCATCTTGTCCCATGATATTCCATGAAGAACTGTCTGAAGCCGCATGAAGTCCTAGTCCATAGTGTCCGGACATCCGCAAGACCCACAGTGTGCAGCCTATGCCGTAACACTTGACAAGTGTCCTAAATACTTTGTTTGTACCAAGCTTACCTTGTGTGAGGGTGTGTATGTTCTCTCTCTACCCCCCTCTTGTAGGGTTCGCCCCCTCCTTCTAGGGATAGACCTTGACTTTTGCACATCTACATGAGCTAAGAAGCTTTATTGCTATGTGTGCATACTATAGACGCTTCATAACAAAATTTTCTCAAGTAGCCCTTACCTGACTTAACAAAGAAGAACGTAAAGTATTTATGGACTGCTAAGGAGCAAAATGCTTTTGACAAGCTCAAAGAAAACCTTACCTCCCAACCAGTCCTCATGCTTCCGGATCTCTCAAAGCCATTTGAGGTCCAATGTGATGCTTGTGGTGATTGCCTTGGAGCAATCTTGCTTCAAGAAGGGCACGCCATAGCATATGAGAGCCGAAGGCTCAATACAGATGAACGTGTCTTAGGCATTAATGAGAAAGAGATTTTAGTTGTTCTACATGTCCTAGACACATGGAAGCACTATTTATTGGGGACTCCATTCATTTTACGAACAGACCACCAAAGTCTCAAGTACTTCCTGACGCAAACCAAGCTTTCCGACAAACAAGTGAGGTGGGCAAATTTTCTTTCGCAATTTAATTTTCATATTGCTCACATTGCTGGTAAGCACAATCAAGTGGCTGATACACTTTCATGAACACCAAAAGTTAATGTGGTGTCTATAGAAACTCACAATAATCTATCTTCTATGATAGATAAGTATGCTATTCAGAGACATAATCTCAGCCCTTGCTTTGGGGAAGAAAGAGGAACCATTCACCTTGCAGGATGGTTATCTTCTCCATGGAAATAGGCTACGTGTTACCCACTCCCTTCGTGAAAAATTCATGTATGAATCCCATTCTCCTCCCTATGCGGGGCATAGAGGCATTCAACCTACTCTCTGAGGAGTAGAAACATACTTCTATTGGCCTACCATGAAAGTGGACATACAAGAGTATGTTCCAAAATGTGTAGTATGCCAAAAGACAAAGTATGATAGAGGGAAGCAACCTGGCCATTTCCTATCCCAAATTCACCATGGGAGAGTATATCCAATACCCAAGTCTATCCATGGGAATATGGAAATATGGACAATAGTCAATAGGTTTAGCAAGCAAGCACACTTTATTCCTATCAAAAGGACTATTAAGTCACACCAAATGGCAACTCTCTTCATATCACAGATTTTCAAACACCATGGATTACCAACATGCATCCTGTCAGATAGAGATCCTAGAATGACCGCTAATTTCTGGAAAGGTGTTCTTTGAAAATCTAGGAACAAGATTAAATTTCTCTTCAGCCTATCACACAGAAACGGATGGCCAAAGTGAAATAGCCAATCTTACGATACTCGATCTACTAAAGACTTATGTTACAGAAGTAGATCAACGCTCACAATGGGAAAAGTACTTACCTCTTGTAGATTATGCCTATAATAATACTATACATACTTCTATGCGAAAAGCACCTTTTGAAATAATTGAGGAAAGACCTAAAAGTCCCTTGCTACTTAAATTGCATGGGAAGGTCTTTGTTGTCGACGAGTATAGCCCCGACCTACAGGAATCTTTTCAAAATATGAAGGAGGCTATATCCATCTCTCAACAAAGGCAAAAAGTTGTTGCCGATAACCACAGAAGAGCCTTAACTTTCAAAGAAAATGATTGGGTCTTACTTAAGTCTCCTAAGGCTCGATTGAGGAAAACAACGAGCAAAAATCCTACAGGCAATCAAAAGTATTATGCTAAGCTAGCAAAAAGATACTATGGTCCTTTCCAAATCTTGAAGCCCATAAATGAGATGGCTTACCAACTCAAGTTGGCCAACCATTGGCTCATACACAATGCTTTTCATGTGAGCCTACTTAAGCCCTACAAAGGAGAGCCACCAAGTGAACCAATTATTGAAGACCCTCCCGAAGTTGAAGACCAAGAAGAGGAACTACAACCCGAAGCTATCCTTCGGCATGAAGACAAGGTACTACAACATGGTAAGATTATCCAACGGTATCTTATTAAGTTCAAAAATTATCCTTTTGAAGATGCTAGATGGATGCAAGGAATACAGCTTAAGGATAGTATGAACCTTGTGAATTCTTACAATGCTACATTAGAGTTAGCAAATGTACAAATTTCTTTTAAATGACCAATGTTTTTGTCTTATAAGACTAGTTCTTTTCTTCATTGTGCACAAACTTAAATAGTATGCATACTTAGAATCATGTTTGTGATGACCATGTCTCTCAAACACCAAGTACAATTTGTCACTCTACTTGGGAGAATGAAATGGACTAAAGAGAAAACATGCTTGCGGCAGCTATGTCTCTCAAGCACCAAATGGATTAGTCATCCATCTTGGGAAGATGTCGTAGGGTGAAAAGGGATCCTCTACCCGCTAAGAAAAATTGAGTAATGACTAAGGCTTTATCTCTTCTACCTCATAGTCGAGGACGAGTATGATTTCAAGAGAGAGGTAATGTCGTAAAATCTAATATCTAACCAACCCAAATGATTTTCTCATATTAAACTGATCATTTAATGTGGGAGAATAAATGGGAACAAGGGCTAGAATATAGACATGTGCTTTCAGATCTATCTCAACACGGGGCCAATGGTAAAGGGGTCCAAATGAGGGATGGACTTACAAAGAACAAGGCTAGCCAATGGAGCTTAAAATACCTTAGGGTTAGCTGAAGGGGATCGGGGAGCACCACAAATGGAGAGTGAGAGAGAGAGAAGGAGACACACACACGATGTGGGTGGGGAGACTGTGAAGTGGCAGCTCCCCCATACAATATACTCACTATAAGTATAGGGTAACAGTGGGCGGGCGCCCATGACCTGGGCGACCGGTCAAGGCACATAGGCCTTAACCCCATCAACCTCCCACTTAAAGGCCAATGTGCCTTTAAGCAAGATCTACTAGTGTACAACTAATAGAAGGTGAGATATTCTCTCAACCTATGTCCATCGATGAGCTAGTGCATCCGACTCTACTGATAGACAAACATCCCGCTGCGGAAGCCACACAGAGCTAGCTCCAAGCTCTGCAAATAGTCTACAAGAGCTCATGCACTCCTGCAAGTATCAATCCAATACCTGCAAACCTTCCCTATGCTCTATGCCGAGATTAGTCATCGAACAACTAATCAACCCTGCTGCAAATGCTCCCACTGCAGCTGCTTTGTCGGGCCTCGAGATCAGCATCTCGTACATGAGGACACCGAACGTTGATGCAACCTTGGCAACCTTTGCCACCTCCAACTCAGAACTCAACTCATGGCAATCATGTCCTCTATCATAGAGACCATGGCACTCTGACTCCGAGCTCTGGAGTGACTACTTGTGCCCACCACATATCACATGTGTACCAAGAGTATACATCTGTCCGAATCTGCATCAAGCTCTGGCATAAGCATATCAAGAAATGACTCCATGATAGCCGACATCTCAACATCCATGTGAGTCATCTCTGTCATCACCTCTGATGACTCATCCTGCTGTGACTCACTAGAGTTGTCCCGCTCTACCTGTGCATCCGTAGACACAACCTGCACAACAAATTCACTGCTCTGCACTCCATGCAAAGCATCCTACAACCCACAAGCAAAAGAGACTCGCCTGCTCTCTCGCTCTCTACATGGCTGTAACAAGATTGAGACTCGACCATCTCGCACCAGTACTACGTGCAATGGGTACCATGTGCCAACTCTAGCACCTCTCGCAATCACTAGCGAACCCAATGCAACGTAAAAGATCGCTCAAGCAGCGATACCCGACATCCACTATCCCTGAGCTGACCAATGGAGATCAAACTCATCGTCAAATCTGGCACATAACGCACATGACGCAGGGTAAATCTCATACCACTAGGCAAGGACAAACATACGTCTCCTGCACCCTCAATGTCATACACAGCACCATCAACCATGTGCACACAACCAAGTCTCCCACTAGAAAACGTGCTAAACCACTCACGATGCGACGTGACATGGAAAGGAGCATCTGAATCTAGTAACCAATGTGAAGACAATGTGCATTCCAATATGCAATCAGTAGTAGACATAAGATCGTCTGAAGACAAGCTAGATGTAAATGTGACATCGCCGTCACAAGCATACTCAGTAACCACCATACTGATCTCACTAGCATCTATCGTGCCCAAATCTGCATCACGCATCTGTCGCCTCCGTTGTCTCAGACGCCTGAAACATCGACGCCTAATGTGCCCTCTATGTCCACAATGCCAACATGTCAAGTCTCTATGCCGTCGAGACTTGCGTGTGGGACCAATCTCTCCCATGGACATAGAAGTGGGACTAGACTCCCCTGTAGACATGGATGTCGCGTACATAGCATGTAAACTCTGCCATAAAGCATAAGTTGTAGTCTCCCTCGAGACCTGCCAGTCAACAGACTCAACCAGATGCAAACGAATCGTAGACATTGCTAACTCATCAAGATCCTGCCAATCATCATCACGCATAGACTTGGGCTTCGCCGATAAACCACACAAGGGTTTATCCTGCTCCAAATCCGCCAATGCAACAAGAATATGCTCCTTCCAAGCAACAAAATCTGCACCATCAAACTGTGTTAGACCATAACGCTGGAAGTCAAATGAAAAATCATCCATAATGCTCGCAAAAGAGCAACCAACAATGAGTAGCAAATGTCAACCAAATCAGCCCTAAACTGGCTCGAATCGCATCAACAAAAGTCTATAAATATGGCTGTAAATCAGCCCCAAAACAACCCCAAAATTCAGCTCTTAAATAGCTGCATAAACAAGTCACAAATGTGTCCCAAATCAACCTACAACTGAGCCATACATGGACACCTGCAAAGAGGAAACAATGGCTGAAAATTCAGCGCCCAAATAAGCCCTCAAACCTTCCTGTAAACTTGTAAACCTGTAGCTGAAACCTGCTGAAAACCCTCAAGCCATTAGTGCTCGAATCCTGCTACCTAGCTCGTAGCCACACAAGCATACATCACAACATTCACTCTTGTGAGTGTGTCAAGATAACTGTACGCCTATCAAACCGTGAGCGAATCACCAAGCCCATACTATGCGGTATCGATGCATACACACGCACAAATCTCCCACCTGCAAAGAACACCACACGCAAATGCTGAGTGCAACCCGCAATCTCTACCTAGATCGCATCAATGATGTGCAGAAAACTCCTGGGAAAATTTCGCCAGAGTTTCGTTAGTAAAACGGCCACAAAACCAGTAACCAAACTGACTGCACGCTCAAAACCATGAGCAACCAAAGCGCATCAAACCGCACTCCAAATGCATGCACCAATCTCCACACTTTGCATACATCATTGCAAACACCTGCAAATCTAGTACACAAATATCTGCTCTACCTGTGACTGCCAAAAAACATGCTCGAGGCATACATTGCCGAGCTCAAAATGCAATCACATTAGTCTCCCTGAGCATCAAACCACATAAGGCATACATCGTATCCTCCCACCTGTGAGGAAACTTGCAGCAAATATCACTCTCACATCTGAGAGCAAACCATGTGTGGAATCCTCGACACACAATAAACAAGTGCTGCTGCAGAAAATTCGGCATTCATAATTTTAAAATTCTGATATGACGAGCGCGTCTGGAGCGTGCCAAAACCCCAAGGTAGACTCTTGGATCACATGTATCCGAGTCCGGGTGTGAAAGCTATGCCAAAAACCTCCGTTTCGACCCAAAAACGCAGCATAAACTGCCAAAAGAGGGCTGAAAAATGCAGCTCCTCAACCGTAGCTCGAATGAAGTTTTTGATTGCTCGAATGGCTTCGAAAGGGGGGCAAGACGGCAGGAGACCTGCTGAAAACGCTCTCAGAAAGCTGAATTTGCCGATGCCGAAGTCGAAACCCTGTTTGCACTCTTGAAAGTGCGCGCGCACGGACGCGATTTCGGGAATGAAACTGGCTCTGATACCAATTGAAGGGGATCGGGGAGCACCAGAGATGGAGAGTAAGAGAGAGAGAGAAGGAGACACACACACGATGTGGGTGGGGAGACTGTGAAGTGGCAGCTCCCCCTATATAATATACTCACTATAAGTATAGGGTAACAGTGGGCGGGCGCCCATGACCTGGGCGACCAGTCAAGGCACATAGGCCTTAACCCCAACATTAGCTTCATTAAAGACCTCCAAAGGTTAGTGTTAAAAAGCCCTTTGACCTTAGGTAAGCTAGGACTGAGCTTGAGGTGGGAGCCTGCCAGCTCAAGCCTAAGGTGCTTGAGGTGCTTGTCGTGCTTGATGACTAAGGTGCGTGAGGTGCTTGTCGTGCTTGCTCACTAAGGTGCTTGAGGTGCTTGTCATGCTTGCTGACTAGGGAGCTTGAGGTGCTTGTGGGAACACCACCCAAGCTTGAGGTTCTTTGTCATGCTTGCTGACTAAGATGCTTGAGGTAAGGTGTGCAAAAGTCAAGGTCTATCCCTACAAGAGGGGGTGAGCCCTACAAGATGGGATAGAGATAGAACACACACACCTCACACAGGGGAATAGAGATAGAACACACACCCTCACACAGGGTAAGCTTGGTACAAACAAAGTATTTAGGACACTTGTCAGGTTCCTCCTCATGTTGCCCTCATGGTGTGCCTAAAGCCTATTGGTTGGCCACCCAAGGGGTCCAATGATAATTTAGTAGAATTAGTTAATTGTTTTTACATTTCAAGTCCTCTCTCTCAAATGGGAAAGGGCGACACTTCTCCCAAGACTACCCTTGTTGCTTGTAATGCTTTGTGCTTGTGATTGGCTAGGCCTAGAGGAGTCCAATGAGCTACAAGCATGAGCTACAAGGGTGGGTCGACCAAGGAAGCTAGGGGCATGCTTGGGGGGTATACTCTGCCACACACACACACCCTCATTGTGTATTGTGGAAAGTGAAAGAGCTCCCTCTTCTTCTCCAAGCAAGTAGAGAGGTTGAGAGCCTACACCAACACTCTTGGCTATGGAAAGCAAATCCAACCAAGATCCATGCTTCAATGCTCAAGCTTGCCATCTTCTCCATCTTCATTGCTATGCTATTATAAGGAACTAGTTCTTTCTCCTATGAAATGTTTCTTCTTCCTCTTCCCTACCCTCATTTCCTGCTAGCTCTCTCCACCTTCGAAGGTGTTTGAGGTCTTGGGACTGAGGCTTGGGATAGTTAATGCTCATGATGCATGAAGCTTTGTATCTCCGTTGCATCACCTAGGTCACAAGGAACACAAAGATTGTATTGTAACAAGTCTCTCTTGATAGGAGAAACTATAATACAAATGCCTATTGGAGGGGGGACCGGCTCCACATAAATCCGGTCCTCAACTGTTGTCATGTTCTTTAAACTCTCTCTCTTGCAAAATTATTGTTCATGCCAAGTTAACTAAATGCTATGTTTATGTTGCTACCATCAATTAAGTTCACTCGCTATGCTCTCAAAGTAATTTTCTAAAAGTACTTTCTCTAATTTTCTCTACTCTCAAAGTTAATAGGCCATTTCCATTACATTGGTATCAAAGCATTTAGTTTTGGAAGCTTAATATTTGTTGTTGGTACCACATTTTTGCCAGAGCGGGTAATCAACGAAACCACCAGGTCAGATTCCTCCAAGATGTAATGCCTATAGCTCCGCAGTGGAGTGATAAGCACTACGGGAATGAACACCCTCATGCTTCCTTACATTAGATGAACAACAATGTATAAGAAGACAGAATAAAAGACAATACACAGGAACAAAACACCATCTTCTTCATTGATACACACCAGAACACATGATTACATGAGAACGATATATTGAATGATAGTTACACATCCCACAATGATTGGTATACCCCCAAATACACCCACTGCTCTAGTGCAGATTGGGAACGGTGCAAACCCCGTCCTATCCCATGATATCCCATGAAGAACTATCCGAAGCCGCATGAAGTCCTAGTCCGTAGTGTCCGAAAATCCGCAATACCCGCAGTGTGCGGCTTACGCCATAACACTTGACAAGTGTCCTAAATACTTTGCTTGTACCAAGATTACCTTGTGTGAGGATGTGTATGTTCTCTCTCTACCCCCCTCTTGTAGGGTTCGCCCCCTCCTTCTAGGGATAGACCTTGACTTTTGCACATCTACATGAGCTAAGAATCTCCATCGCTATGTGTGCATATTATAGACGCTTCATAACAAAATTTTCTCAAGTAGCCCTTACATGACTTAGCAAAGAAAAATGTTAAGTATTTATGGATTGCTAAGGAGAAAAATGCTTTTGACAAGCTCAAAGAAAACCTTACCTCCCAACCAGTCCTCATGCTTCCGGATCTCTCAAAGCCATTTGAGGTCCAATGTGATGCTTGTGGTGATTGCCTTGAACCAATCTTGCTTCAAGAAGGTCATGCCATAGCATATGAGAGCCCAAGGCTCGATACAGATGAACGTGTCTTCGGCATTTATGAGAAAGATATTTTAGCTGTTCTACATGTCCTAGATACATGGAAGCACTATTTATTGGGGACTCCATTCATTTTACGAACAGACCACCAAAGTCTCAAGTACTTCCTGACGCAAACCAAGCTTTCCGACAAACAAATGAGGTGGGCAAATTTTCTTTCGCAATTTAATTTTCATATTGCTCACATTGCTAGTAAGCACAATCAAGTGGCCGATGCACTTTCACGATGACCAAAAGTTAATGTGGTGTCTATAGCAACTCACAATAATCTATCTTTTATGATAGATGAGTATGCTATTGACCCTAACTTTAGAGACATAATGTCAGCCCTTGCTTTGGGGAAGAAAGGGGAACCGTTCACCTTGTAGGATGGTTATCTTCTCCACGGAAATAGGGTATGTGTTACCCACTCCCTTCGTGAGAAAGTTATGTATTACTCCCATGCTCCTCCATATGGGGGGCATAGAGGCATTCAACCTACTCTCCGAGGAGTAGAAACGTACTTCTATTGGCCTACCATAAAAGTGGACACACAAGAGTATGTTCCAAAATGTGTAGTATGCCAAAACACCAAGTATGATACAAAGAAGGAACCTGGCCATTTCCTATCCCAAATTTACCATGGGAGACTATATCCATGGATTTCATCTTTGGATTACCCAAGTCTATCCATGGGAATATGGAGACAATAGTCGACAGGTTTAGCAAGCAAGCACACTTTATTCCTGTCAAAAAGACTATTAAGGCACACCAAATGGCAACTCTCTTCATATCACAAATTTTCAAACACCATGGATTACCAACATGCATCCTGTCAGATAGAGATCCTAGAATGACCGCTAATTTCTGGAAAGGTTTTCTTTGAAAATCTAGAAACAAGATTAAATTTCTCTTCGGCCTATCACCCAGAAACGGATGGCCAAATTGAGATAGCCAATCTTACGATACTCGATCTACTAAAGACTTATGTTACAGAAGTAGCTCAACGCTCACAATGGGAAAAGTACTTACCTCTTGTAGAGTATGCCTATAATAATACTATACATACTTCTATGGGAAAAGCACCTTGAAATAACTGAGGGAAGACCTAAAAGTCCCTTGCTACTTAAATTGCATGGGAAGGTCTTTGTTGTCGACGAGTATAGCCCCGACCTACAAGAATCTTTTCAAAATATGAAGGAGGCTATATCCATCTCTCAACAAAGGCAAAAAGCTGCTTCTGCTGACAAGCATAGAAGAGCCTTAACCTTCAAGCTGCTTCTGCTAACAAGCACAGAAGAGCCTTAACCTTGAAAGAAAATGATTGGGTCTTCCTTAAGTCTCCTAAGGCTCGATTGAGGCAAACAACGAGCAAAAATCCTATAGGAAATCAAAAGTATTATGCTAAGCTAGCAAAAAGATACTATGGCCCTTTCCAAATCTTGAAGCCATAAATGAGATGGCATACCAACTCACGTTGGCCAACCATTGGCTCATACACAATGCTTTTTATGTGAGCCTACTTAAGCCCTACAAAGGAGAGCCACCAAGTGAACCAATTATTGAAGACACTCCCAAAGTTGAAGACCAAGAAGAGGTGCTTCAACCCGAAACTATCCTTCGGCATGAAGACAAGGTACTACAACATGGTAAGATTATCTTATTAAGTTCAAAAATTATCGTTTTGGAGATGCTATATGGATGCAAGGAATACAACTTAACGATAGAATGAACCTTGTGAATGCTTACAATGCTACATTAGAGTAAGCAAATGTACAATTTGTTTTTAAATGACCAATGTTTTTGTCTTATAAGACTAGTTCTTTTCTTCATTGTGCACAAACTTAAATAGTATGCATACTTGGAATCATGTTTGTGATGACGACGTCTCTCAAACACCAAGTACAATTTGTCACTCTACTTGGGAGAATGAAATGGACTAAAGAGCAGACATGCTTGTGGCAGCTATGTCTCTGAAGCACCAAATGGATTAGTCATCCATCTTGGAAAGATGTCATAGGGTAAAAAGGGATCCTCTACCCGCTAAGAAAAATTGACTAATGACTAATGCTTTATCTCTTCCACTTCATAGTCGAGGATGACTATGATTTCAAGAGAGAGGTAATGTCATAAAATCTAATATCTAACCAACCCAAATGATTTTCTCATATTAATTGATCATTTAATGTGGGAGAATAAACAAGAACAAGGGTTAGAATATAGACATGTGCTTTCAGATCTATCTCAACACAGGGCCAATGGTAAAGGGGTCCAAATGAGAGATGGTCTTACAAAGAACAAGGCTAGCCAATGGAGCTTAAAAGACCTTAGGGTTAGCATCATTAAAGACCTCCAAAGCTTAGTGTTAAAAAGCCCTTTGACCTTAGGTAAGCTAGGACTGAGCTTGAGGTGGGAGCCTCGGCCCAAGCTTAAGGTGCTTGAGGGGCTTGTCGTGCTTGATGACCAAGGTGCTTGAGGTGCTTGTCGTGCTTGCTCACTAAGGTGCTTGAGGTGCTTGTCATGCTTGCCGACTAGGGAGCTTGAGGTGCTTGTGGGAACACCACCCAAGCTTGAGGTTCTTTGTCATGCTTGCTGACTAAGGTGCTTGAGGTAAGGTGTGCAAAAGTCAAGGTCTATCTCTACAAGAGGGGGCGAGCCCTACAAGAGGGGGATAGAGATAGAACACACACACCCTCACATAGGGTAAGCTTGGTACAAACAAAGTATTTAGGACACTTGTCAAGTTCCTCCTCATGTTGCTCTCATGGTGTGCCTAAAGCCTATTGGTTGGCCACCCAAGGGATCCAATGATAATTTAGGATAATTAATTAATTGTTTTTACATTTATCAAGTCTTCTCTCTCAAAGGGAAAGGGTGACACTTCTCCCAAGACTACCCTTGTTGCTTGTAATGCCTCGTGCTTGTGATTGGCTAGGCCTAGAGGAGTCCAATGAGCTTCAAGCATGAGCTACAAGGGGGGGTCGACCAAGGAAGCTAGGGGCATGCTTGTGGGGTATACTCTGCCACACACACACACACACACACACACACACACACACACACACACACCCTCATTGCGTATTGTGGAAAGTGCAAGAGCTCCCTCTCCTTCTCCAAGCAAGTAGAGAGGTTGAGAGCCTACACCAAGCAAGTAGAGCTCCCTCTCCTTCTCCAAGCAAGTAGAGAGGTTGAGTGCCTACACCAACACTCTTGGCGTTGGAATGCAAATCCAACCAAGATCCATGCTTCACTGCTTAAGCTTGCCTTTTTCTCCATCCTCATTAGTATGCTATTATGTATGCTAGCAAGAAGAGTGATGATAAGTGAGGAACTAGTTCTTTCTTCTATGAAATGTTTCTTCTTCCTCTTCCCTACCCTCATTCCCTGCTAGCTCTCTCGACCTTCAAAGGTGTTTGAGGTCTTGGGACTGAGGCTTTGGATAGTTAATGCTTTCCACAAAGTTTATGTTATGCTCGTGATGCATGAATCTTTCCATCTTCATTGCATCACCCAGGTCACAATGAACACAAAGATTGTACTGTAATAACAAGTCTCTCTTGATGGGAGAAACTATAATACAAACGCCTATTGGAGGGGGGACCGGCTCCACATAAATCCGATCCTCAACTGTCGTCATGTTCTCTAAACTCTCTCTCTCTTGCAAAAGTATTGTTCATGCCAAGTTAACTAAATGCTATGTTTATGTTGCTACCATCAATTAAGTTCACCCTCTATGCTCTCAAAGTAATTTCCTAAAAGTACTTTCTCTAATTTTCGCTACTCTCAAAGTTAATAAGCCGTTTCCATTACATTGGTATCGAAGCATTTGGTTTCTCTTTTGTTGCTTAATAAGATAGGTCCTTAAGTAGCCTATAAATGCTTTTGTAACAAGTCTCTCTTTATGTTTCTACCATCAATTAAGTTCACCCGCTATGCTCTCAAAGTAATTTCCTAAAAGTACTTTCTCTAATTTTCACTACTCTCAAAGTTAATGAGCCATTTCCATTACATTGGTATCGAAGCATTTGGTTTCTCTTTTCTTGCTTATAAGATAGGTCCTTAAGTAGCCTATAGATGGTATTCCTTAATGGCTTCAAAAAAATTAAAAGGTGCTTCTAATTCAAAGATTCCACTCAAAAACAAGAAAAGTGATGCGTTAATCTATAGATATATTAACACGTAACGATAGGCAATGATGAAGCACATAGATTTGCAACAATATTACATAAGAAAAAAATTAAAAGGTGCTCCTAATTCAAAGATTCCACTCAAAAACAAGAAACAGTATGTGCTAATCTATAGCACGTAATGAGATGCAATGACGAAGCACATAGATTTGCAACAATATTACCTAAGAAAGATGAATACAACATTGAGAGCTCATTGAGAGAGAGAGAGAGAGAGAGAGAGAGAGAGAGAGAGAGAGAGAGAGAGCAAGGAAAACGCGAAAGAGAACTTAGAAGAAAACACTAAAGGAAAAATGAAAGAGCAGAGAAACACATATTATATGGACACAAAAGGTCTTTGACTTTCCATCTTCGTTTGTCTTTTGACTTTCCACCTTCATTCGTCTTTTGACTTTCCACCTTCATCTGTCTTTTCATTTCCTAAACTCACCCTTCACTTATGCCCTTAATATGTTTTGAAAGAATTTTTATTTTTCTGAGATTGGGGAGACCTAATGGTTGATTTTGTTAATTATATTAGGGTAAGTGGGATTGGGATCTATCATCGGTTTTGTTGAGTCCACTATGTCGAATATGGTGCACACCTCAGGAGCTTTGGACTTAATAATGGGGTATTTTTAGACTTGCCTACGGCTTTACCATTATTGAGTCATAAGAAGCCCAAAAGAAGCTAGCCCTCGACAATTCTGCAATATTAGACCCACTCCACTACTCTCTATAATTAACCACTTCGAGTCATGGGTGTAGATACTTAAGTGCCAATTTTCAAAGGCTAAGAGGAGTAGCAACTAAGGTTTTGAATTGCCAAATCATACACTAAGTAAGTACACAAATTTTGTTAACATGACTAACAATAACCAAGAGAGTAGCATGAACATTGATAGCTTTGATTTTGCACATAAAGGTGCTAATGATGTTGCCCTCATGTTTGTTAATTATCTTGTTCCTAGGTTGCAGCAAGCTATGGGCAACCCTGCCTTGCAAGCCGAAGTTACTCAACAACTTCGCGCTTATGGGATTTCCCTTCCTCTCCAACAGGAGAGAGAGCTTGGAAGGCCTCTTGAAGAGACTCCCAAAAGAAGACTCTCTCCCATACGTTAGGAGGAATCCAAAGAGCAAGAAAACAATGAAACTTTAAGTTCCTCTGAAGATGTGGCTCCATGAAGATGGTGGTCTAGACGATTGCCAACTCCTCTCAAGAGGAAACGTTCAACCCACAGTCCTCCTCGTCACTCCGAAAGGGAAGACAGGAAACAAAGGAAGAAAAGGGCAAGAAAGAGGTCACCCTCTTCTCCTTCTTCTTCACCTTCCTCCTCTTCCGACAAAATCTATGGCTATTCTCCTAGAGAATACAAGAGGGGATGACATCGCAAATCATACCCTACATTGCAAAGGTCACAAAAGCTCAAGAGGTTCAAAGAGGGAGGAAAGAGTAATTCTTTTGTCACCGATGTTGGCACCTTTGGTGCTACTGACAAAGTGTTGGCCTTCATCTAGCAATTTGATGCGTCCTTTGGAGAAGGAATTCACGGACTTCTCCAAGCTACACCATGTAGCTATGCACTTCCAAAAATTGGCTCGTCAATGGTGGGCTAGCCTTCGTGGGCAACGGCGAAGCCCCAAAGACATAGAAAACTCTACGAGTTTCCATCATGAAGCAATTTCTTGCAAGCGATGCAAACGACAAAGTGCTTACCGAATGGAGCAGTTTGAAGCTTCTCTCTCATGAGTCTATCCACAAATATGTAGACAAGTTTTGGGATTTACATCTCAAGTCTATTGTCTTTTAAAAGATAGACTTCGTCAAGCAAAAGCAACAATTTTATGCAGGATTACCTGAAGAGATGGCCGAATACGTCAACTCTCAACGGCCTGGTTATATCACCGAAGTAATCCATCACACCATGGTTGATTCACGCATCAATTTCCAACAAGGGGCTAGACGGAATGTCAAGCCCATGGAAAACAAAGACAAAATTGATGCAAAGGGGAAAACCAATGCCCAAAATTGTTACCAAGGCACTTCCAACAACAACAACAATAACAATCGGTCCAAGGAGAAGGGAGTTTACAAAGGCAAAAACAAAACCTCTCTTGAAGAGCTTGAAGCTTTTCACAAGTACCATCATAGTGTTTTAAGCGTGGGTAGCAAGGACATGGCTATCGTTCTTGCCCCAAGAAAAATGTTCGCAGTGAGACTCCTAGGGCTTCCACCATCAAAGCTCCAAAAGAGGATGCTCATTGCAAAGGATCATCTCTCTCCTATGCTTGGGGAAAGGTAAGGGAGCATGATGCCTTCATCTTGTTTGACCCTGGATCTACTCACAACTTCATATCAACGGAATTGGCCACCAAGTTGGGCATTCAAGCCTTTGAGGGGAGATACTGTGACGGCTGACAAGAGACAGCAAGCCTCCATTAGTCCCTTGATTGGGAATTTGAGGCTTCCTGTCCAAAGCTATGTCGACAAAGAAGACTTTTTCATCTCTCCTCTCCAACATGAGGATGCTATCCTAGGGGCACCATGGTTTGATCGCATGGCTGCCAACATGAAGTTCCCCGAAAGGAGAATCTACTTCACCTACAAGGGAAAGAACATGTATATAGATGCTAGTGAGTGTGGTCGTACTATACCACTTGTAAATCCTCCTGCTTTTAATAAATCAATGAAGAGCTCAGTTTCTACGTACATGATTTTTGTCAAAGAGTCCCTAAAAGATCCTAATGTTTCATCAAATGTAAATGGTAGGAATCAAGAAGAGTTAGACTTGTCTAATTTTCTAAAAGGATTCCAAGATGTGTTCATCCATGATATCCCTATGGACTTACCTCCAAAACGAGGGGATGATGACCATTGCATTGAGTTCCTTCCAGGAAGCTCACCACCTAACAAGCCTCCTTATCGATTTTCTCAAGCTCAATAAGAGGAGATCATGAGGCAAGTACAAGAATTGGTAGAAAAAGGGATAGTGAGGCCTAGCTCCTCTCCCTTTTGTTATCCAGTCCTTTAACACTGGTCCTGTAAAAAATCAGCCACTTTTGTGGCTTTTTGAGACTTTTGTAAAAAATTTCTTAACACTATGTTAGTTATCTAAATAGAAAATGGTTTCAGGGAATTATGACAAACACTCAATATGAGTTGATAAAAAGTAGTACAGAGCTAAATGAAGGTCTTAAGGTGTCTTTCCATTGCCATCTTCTACAACTAATTTGTGCGGATGGACAAAAATTTTATATTTTCTTTTGAAAGTAAATCAAATCATTGCCAAGCAGGCCCAAACTTCTTTGAAAATTTCCTCAATAGGTATGTGATAGATGTACCAAGCTTTTTTAACTCATATACAAAGACTGCCGACATTTTTTACTTCTCCAAGTTAAGTGTTGAAGTGTAGTTTTATTAAAATTTACTAATTTTAGAAAAGTTTAAAAAAATTATTTTGAGATTTTCATGTAAATTGTGTATTTACAAACATTTTTCATATCTTGAACCCATATTTAAGAAGTTTTATGAAATTTTGATGTCATATGCAGAAGTTATGTTTCGTTTACTAGAATCCTGATGTGAGCCATTTTTGTGGCTTCTAGCCACTTTTGTGGCTCATTACAAGTCTAGTGTTAAGTGCAAAAGAAAGATGGTACATACCGTATGTGTGTCGACTATTGAGCACTAAATCATATCACTATCAAAAACAAAGTCTCCGTGCCTCGAGCTAAAGGAGTACGAGCGGAAGTGCGATGCGAGAGAGAGTGCGAGAAGAAGAGCACGACGATATGGTGAACTCGCTCTACTGTAATGTGTAGAGCATAGTGAGTTCTTATTAGGTTTTTACAAAAGAATATGTGTACATACCTGGCGGCCCGCCCACTTACGTGGGCGACCACATTGGGCTTTATACCCCAACAACCTCCCACTTAAAGTCCAATGTGGTACTTTAAGTGTGAGAGAAGCTACTATACAAGCTAATATACAAGAGATGTAGAGAAGTGATGTACTACCCTACACCTAACTGCTTGCGAAAATGCGCAAAGCTCTCTGAGGGAAGTCCTTTTGTAAGTAGATCAGCAGGATTTTCTGTGGTGTGAACTTTGACAAGCTGAAGCTGCTTATCCTCGAGCATTTCCCTGATGAAATGATACTTCACATCCACATGCTTTGTCTTTGAGTGATAAACTGGATTGCGAGCCAATTGTATAGCACTTTGACTATCACAATATAACACAAGCATCTCTTCTTTGATTCCCAAATCTGTTACTAGTCGATTAAGCCAAATTAAATCTTTGCATGCCTCTGATGCTGCAACATATTCAGCCTCTGTAGTAGACTGAGTAACACAATCTTGTAATCTAGAACGCCATGATACTGCTCCACCAGCCAATGTAAAGACATACCCTGACGTAGACCTTCGATTGTCTAAGTCACCTGCATAATCTGAGTCTGTAAAACCCTTTACACTTAGCTCCTGACTCCCATAGCATATACGCATACTCTTTGTAGCTTTCAAGTATCTCAATATTCCTTTCACTGCCTCCCAATGTTTCTTGCCTGGGTTTGACATGTATCGACTTACTACTCCCACTGCAAATGCAATGTCTGGGCGAGTAGCAATCATTGCATACATCAAACTACCCACTGCAGATGCATATGGAATCTTATCCATTTCAGCCTGTTCTTCCTCAGACACAGGACAATCTTGTTTGCTAAGTTTCACATATGGTGGCAATGGAACACTCAATGCCTTTCCCTTCTCCATATTGAAACGTTGCAAAACCTTGTCAATATACTCTGTTTGAGATAACCAAATCAACTTCCTTGATCTGTCTCTCTCAATGCGCATACCAAGTATATGACTTGCCTCACCCATGTCTTTCATGTCAAACGATTTTGCCATCTTTGACTTCAAAGCTGAAATTTCTTCCAAGTGCTTGCCAGCAATCAACATGTCATCCACATACAAAATAAGGATCAGCCAACTGCCATCCTTAGCCTTCTTTGTATATAGACAGTGATCGAACTCACTACGTTTGTAGCCTTGATAAAGCATAAACTTGTGGAATTTATGGTACCATGCCCTCGGTGATTGTTTTAAGCCATAAAGACTCTTTAACAACTGGCATACCAAATCTTCCAAGCCTTTCTCAACAAACCCTTCTGGCTGCTGCATGTAAATTTCCACATCTAAATCACCATGCAAGAACGCTGTCTTGACATCCATTTGGTGCAACACCAAATCTAATATGGCAACCAATGCAAGAAAGCATCTCAATGTAGTCATTTTGACCACCGGAGAGAAGACTTCATCAAAGTCAATGCCTTGTTCTTGCTTAAAGCCCTTGGCAACAAGCCTTGCTTTGTACTTTGGCTGACTATCATGAGCGGTGATCTTATACCTGTAAACCCATTTACAAGGTAGAGCCTTTTTGTCCTATGGTAATTTAACTAGCTTCCATGTCTTGTTTTTATGCAGAGCTGTCATCTCTGACTGCATGGCCAATTGCCAATTCTCGGAGTCCTTCATTTGCACTGCTTCCTTGTAACATGAAGGCTCATTGCAATCAGTCAACATGACATAGTTCATAGATGGAACAAACCTATCAGGAGGTCGCGTGACACGTTCAGATCTACGCACAATAGGTGGCTCAGGCTCAGCCACAACTTGTGGTTCCACTCTATCCTGTCCTTGCTCCTCTTGAGCCCTGACATTTTGTCTTGCACGTGCAGGTCCATCTTCATGGAAGACAACTCTTCTAATCTCCTCAACCCTCTCTGGTTTAGAATGATATTTGGATTCATTAAAGTGAACATCATTGCTGCAGACAACCTTTCTGGATTCGGGATCCCAAAGTCTGTACCCCATCTCACCAGAATTACCATAGCCTAGAAAATGCACTTTCTACTCTTTGGCTCAAGTTTGTTCCTAAATTCCTTTGGAACGTGAGTATATGCCTCACAGCCAAAGACTCTGAGATGCTTGTATGAGGGCATTTTGCCTGACCATACCATCTCTGGCATTGAATCCTTCTGCAAAACCTTGCTAGAAGATCTATTTACAAGATGAACAGCTGTTGATATAGCTGTTGATACAGCTTCAGCCCAAAACCCATTTGGCAGCTGTGCATTAGACAACATACTTCTGACCTTCTCTTGTATGCTCCTATTCATCCTCTCAGCAACACCATTTTGAGGAGGATTGTAAGAAGCAGTAAGTTCATGTTTTATACCTTTTGACTCACAAAAGTCATGAAAGGCCTTTGAAACATACTCTCCACCATTGTCAGTGCGTAAGCATTTATGCTTCTTGCCACTCTGATTCTCCACAAGTGTCACAAACGTTTTGAAAACACTAAACGCTTCATCCTTGTGCTTGAGAAAGTAAACCCATACTTTCCTCGAGTAATCATCTATAAATGTCATAAAGTAAGAAGCTCCCCCTAGAGATAGGTTAGGCATAGGTCCACACAAATCACTATGAACAAGTGCCAACTGTGTATCTCTTCTACTGCTTCTATGCTTATGTGGCTGCTGTGTTTGCTTACCATACAGACAATGTTCACAGAATTCAAAATCATTAAATGAAAAGCCAAGCAAATAACCAGAACGAGACAAGATTTCCATTCCCTTCTTGGACATATGTCCTAACCGGCTATGCCACAAAGAAACGTTCGGCTGCTCGGTTACCTTGATTACATTTTTAGAGACATTTGATACATAAATCATGTAAAGTCCTCCAGACTTTACTCCATGTGCTACTGTCATAGAACCCTTGAATATCTTCCACATGTTCTGTCCAAAAGTGGTGACGTAGCCAGCATCATCAAGTAAACCTGTGCTGATCAAACTCTTTGTAATTGCGGGAACATGTCTCACATTCTTCAGCGTGAAAGAAGAGTCATTCTGAAACTTCAATTGAACATCTCCAACACCTAAGATCTCACATGTCTGCCCATTGCCTAGACGAACATGATCTTTAGTGGTCACATAAGAAGTAAACCACTCCTTGTTTGGAGACACATGAAGTGATGCCCCTGAGTCTATAATCCAGTCACTCAGTGCATTTCCATCAGATGCTGTAAGAAGAGCTGAGTCCATTGTATTCTTCAAGAAGTAGATGTCTCCTGACACTAGACTGTCATCCTCTGCAACAGTGTTTGTCACATTTATTTCTTGAATCTTCACTGAGGACTTGTTCTTCTCACCATGGTCTTCAGCTTTCTCTTTGCCTTTTTCTGCTTTCCATTCTCTGCAGTCTCTTTTCATGTGACCCTTCTTGCCACAATGGTAGCATTCTATGTCACTCTTGCCTTTAGCACTGCGGGACTTGCTACGAGACTGATTTCTCTTTCCACCTTTGTACTTTTCTTTGGTCCTTCCCCTGACAACTAAGGCTGTTCCTTTGCCTTTGTCCATTGTCTTTCTATTGGTTTCTTCAGTAAGCAGACTTCCTTCTACACCTGCTATGTTCAAACCATCTGGAGGTGCAGAATTACTCAAAGCTGTGCGAAAAGTGTCCCAACTTTCTGGCAATGTGATCAACAGGAACATAGCTCTAACAAGTTCATCAAACTTGACACCTTGAGCTGACAACTGACTATAGATTGTGTTGAATTCATTCAGATGATTGGACATAGGTGTCCCTTCTTTCATCTTCAAGTCAACAAGCTTCTTAAGCCAGTATACCTGTGAAGCTGCACTCTGCTTCTCATAAAGATCACTCAGCTTTAACCATGCTTGATAAGCCGACATCTGGTCTGCTACATTGAAGTAAACGCTTTCTGCCAAAGTCAGCATAATGGTAGAAAGTGCCAATTCCTCCATTTCGCTCCATTCATCTTCGTCCATATCTTCTGGTTTTATCCCCTTGAGCTTTATAGGTTTTATCTGCTTCTTTTGTACCAACACGTGCCAAATCTGCTTCTTCCACAATGGGAAATTGGTTCCATCCAGCTTCTTGATATTGTAAAGAGCAATGTCCTGTGATCCAGCCATAGCTACGCTTCACAGTAGTTTACTTTTCTGGGAAAAATTCGGCAGAGTTTTCCCTGTAAAGTGACCTCTAAACCAATATCAACCTGTCAAATGAACCAAGAAAGCTTCAGATTCTGCAGAAATTTCGGCAGAGTCTCCTTTGTCAAATGGCTCTGGTGTACTCAAAAAATAGACCAAAAAACAGCTCAAAAAACACTATCTCTCTGACACTGTAAGCTGCGGGTAAACCTGTCCTGCACCTGTACTATCTCTCACTGTCCTGTAAGCATAGACTGTGACAATGCCTCAACGGCAGTAAAGCACAGATGCAATCCCAACTGTCTAACTCACAGTCAATACATCCTAGCTGCCTATCTAAGGGTGCTCGAGGGATCGCTCCAAGACCTGTATCACCGAAAGGATCTCAACATTCGAGAATCCCCCAGCTCAATAAAACCTCACTCGACCCTCAACAAAGGCTGCAATAAATCTGACAGTACATAGACTTCCCACAAAGTCATACATCCACAAATTTCCCACTGTATGCTGTAACCGCTGCGGCAGTTGTTTGCTGCATGACTCACAGCCAGCAAACCCTCAACAAACATACATCATCTCTGACAATACATCCCATGTGGAAGTACCTGCAATGTGAGGATGAAATCTGGAATATCAAGCAGCAAACACAAGCTACCTGATGAACTAGTGGATGTCGCCTACAGTCTGTGTGTAGATGCGTCCGTGTCGTATGTGACACGCCTCCAAGAACTGTGAGCCGTCCTTCAATGTGTAGACAGCCACAAATCAACACTCTGGGAGTGTCGATATCCTCAGCACCTACAGTCGTCGACCGAAAACCCCCAATTTGCAGAGTTGGATCTGCACCCGTCGAGACCACGTAGTCGAAAATGGCCTGCGCAGACCTTTGTCAAAGCCGAACGGTGGCCGAGATGACCTCAGAATGAAATTCTGAGAGCACCGAGCCCAGTAATTTCAAGAAATGTCTCTTTGAAAATCTAAGAACAAGATTGAATTTCTCTTTGGCCTATTGCCCACAAACAGATGGCCAAAGTGAGATAGCCAATCTTACGATACTCGATCTACGAAAGACTTCTGTTACAAAAGTAGATCGACGCTCACAATGGAAAAAGTACTTACCTCTTGTAGAGTATGCCTACAATAATACTATACATACTTCTACAGGAAAAGCACCTTTTAAAATAATTGAGGGAAGACCTAAAAGTCCCTTGCTACTTAAAGTACATGGGAAGACTTTGCTACTGCCGATGACTATAGCCATGACCTACAAGAATCTTTTCAAAAGATGAAGGAGGCTATATCCATCTCTCAATAAAGGCAAAAAGATGCTGCTGACAAGCACAGAGGGGCCTTAACGTTCAAAGAAAATGCTTGGGTCTTACTTAAGTTTCCTAAGGCTCGATTGAGGCAAACAACGGGCAAAAACCGTACGGGCCATCAAAAGTATTATGCTAAGCTAGCAAAAAGATACTATGGTCCTTTCCAAATCTTGAAGCCCATCAATGAGATGGCTTACCAACTCAATGTTGCCCAACCATTGGCTCATACACAATGCTTTTCAGGTGAGCCTACTTAAGCCCTACAAAGGAGAGCCACCAAGTGAACCACTTATTGAAGACCCTCCCAAAGCTGAAGACCAAGAAGAGGTGCTACAACCCAAAGCTATCTTTAGGCGTGGAGACAAGGTACTACAACATGTTAATATTATCTGACGGTATTTTATTAAGTTCAAAAATTATCCTATTGAACATGCTAAATGGATGCAAGGAATACAACTTAAGGATAGTATGAACCTTGTCAATGCTTACAATGCTACATTAGAGTAAGCAAATGTACAAATTCCTTTTAAATGACCAATGTTTTTGTCTAATAAGACTAATTCTCTTTTCATTGTGCACAAATTTAAATAGTATGCATGCTTAGAATTATGTTTTTGGTAACGACTTCCCTCAAACACAAGTAGAATTTGTTACTCTACTTGGGAGAATGAAATAGACTAAAGAGCGGACCCCGGGGGATTCACCATGGAAATCTTATCGCACCACGTAAGTACAGGGGAGGTGGGTTTTTTACAAGTTACATAAGCGTATAAGTTAGGGGCAGGCCCCCAATAATTTATCTCCCAAGCTTAAAAATAAGGGAAGGGCATATCATATTTAGAGGGGGGGGGGGCTGACTCGGGTTGATTCATTAGGAAGAGGATGGGGTCTAGGAGGGCCTCTTTATTTTCCATGAGATTATGGAGGTGATTAACATTTTGACAAATAGATGCATGCAATGTGTGCACGAATGGTGGGTGTCTAAGAGACGTGTAAGAGTGGTCAAAGGATGCACTTTCCCCCCCAAAAAAGGAGGTGAACAACTTTATGATTTTTGGCCTATCATAACTCCTACATATGATCTTCGACTTGAGTGAAGATTATAGATCTATAATTTACACGCCTAGCTCTTTCCATAAATATGTTACATGATATGGTTTTGCCTGCGAGATTTTAATTTTCATTTTGGGGGGGGGAAATTTGAATTCAAATAAATTAGCCATTTTTCTTGTTTGGAATTCAAATGATGTTCTTTAATTTCTTTCTTAATACTAGAGGTTTGACTCCGTTAAACTACCAAATAAAGAGGCCCTCCTAAGCTCCATTCTCTTCCTAATGTACTTGTAACGATAGGTCATTGGTGCACACTAGAACTCAGATGAATTTTGGGAAAGTTTTTTATCAGGTCACACATCAAATTTTGCATCAAGCCGGTCATAGATAAGGACTAACTTGTAGCATGTCAAGGGTTGATTTACACCAGCTTTGGATGGGTCAGGATTGGATGAGTAGCTAGGGTGCTGGCTGATCAGACACATAATTTGAAAGTCAAACTAAGACACATTGAGGGTACATCTAGTTATCAACAGAAGTGGTTCCTTAGTACGTTGCCAGCCACTATGCTATACACTATGCTAAATTCTATATGTAAGATAGGGCTATGATAGTTTTCTTCATCGATTATCGTATAAGCGTAGAAAGGGTGGTCATAGTCCCTAATATGAGTCATATACAAGTGGCGTCTCATTTTGTATGTAGAGTGAATCCCCCGTGGAGTAGACATGCTTGCTACAGCTATATCTCCCAAGCACCAAATGGATTAGTCATCTATCTTGGAAAGATGTCGTAGGGTAAAAAGGGATCCTCTACCCGTTAAGAAAAATTGACCAATGACTAAGGCTTTATCTCTTCCACCTCATAGTCGAGGACGACTATGATTTCAAGAGAGAGGTAATGTCATAAAATCTAATATCTAACCAACCCAAATGATTTTCTCATATTAAACTGATCATTTAATGCGGGAGAATAAACAGGAACAAGGGTTAGAATACAGACATGTGCTTTCAAATCTATCTCAACACGGGCCAATGGTAAAGGGGTCCAAATGAGAGATGGTCTTACAAAGAACAAGGCTAGCAAATGGAGCTTAAAAGACCTTAGGGGTAGCTTCTTAAATACCTCCAAAGGTTAAAAAGCCCTTTGACCTTAGGTAAGCTAGGACTGAGCCTGAGATGGGAACCCGGCCCAACCTTAATGTGCTTGAGGTGCTTGATGACTAAGATGCTTGTCATGCTTGATGACTAAGGTGCTTGTCATTTGCCTCAATCGAGCCTTAGGAAACTTAAGTAAGATCTCATCATTTTCTTTGAATGTTAAGGCCCTTTTGTGCTTGTTAGCAGCCAGCAGCCTTTTTCCTTTGTTGAGAGATGGATATAGCCTCCTTAATCTTTTGAAAAGATTCTTGTAGGTCACGGCTATACTCATCGGTAACGAAGATCTTTCCATGTACTTAAGTAGCAAGGGACTTTTAGGTCTTCCCTCAATTATTTCAAAAGGTGCTTTTCTCGTAGACGTATGTACAATACTATTGTAGGAATACTCTACAAGAGTTAAGTACTTTTCCCATTGTGAGTGTTGATTTACTTCCGTAACATAAGTCTTTAGTAGATCGAGTATCGTAAGATTGGCTATCTCACTTTGGCCATCCGTTTTTGGGTGATAGACCGAAGAGAAATTAAATCTTGTTGCTAGATTTTCAAAGAAACCTTTCATCAAAAAATTAATGGTCATTCTACGATGTTTATCTGACACGATGGATGTTGGTAATCCATGGTGTTTGAAAATATGTGATATGAAGAGAGTTGCCATTTGGTGTGCCTTAATAGTCTTTTTTATAGGAATAAAGTGTGCTTGCTTGCTAAACCTATCGATTATTGTCCATATTCACGTATTCCCATGGATAGACTTGGGTAATCCAAAGATAAAATTAATGGATATACTCTCCCATGGTGAATTTGGGATAGGCAATGGCTGGAGTAATCCAGGTTGCTTCCCTCTATCATACTTGGTCTTTTGGCATACTACACATTTTGAAACATACTCTTGTATGTCCACTTTCATTGTAGACCAATAGAAGTACATTTCTACTCCTCGGAGAGTAGGTCGAATGCCTCTACGCCCCGCATAGGGAGGAGCATGTGATTCATACATGTCTTTCTCACAAAGGGAGTGGATAACACAGCCTATTTCCGTGCAGAAGATAACCATCCTGCAAGGTGAATGGATCCTCTTTCTTCCCCAAAGCAAGGGCTGACATTATGTCTCTAAAGTTAGGGTCAATATCATAGAAGATAGATCATTGTGAGTTGATATAGACACCGCATTAACTTTTGGTCATCGTGGGCCACTTGATTGTGCTTACCAGCAATGTGAGCAATATGAAAATTAAATTGTGAAAGAAAATTTTCCCACCTCATTTTTTCATAAGAAAGCTTGGTTTGCGTCAGGAAGTACTTGAGACTTTGGTGGTCTATACGTTAAATGAATGGAGTCCCCAATAAATAGTGCTTCCATGTGTCTAGGACATGTAGAACAGCTAAAAGCTCTTTCTCATAAATGCCTATGACACGTTCATTTGTATTGAGCCTTCGACTCTCATATGCTATGGCATGCCCTTCTTGAAGCAAGACTGCTCCAAGGCAATCACCACAAGCATCACATTGGACCTCAAATGGCTTTGAGAGATCTGAAAGCATGAGGATTGGTTGGGAGGTAATCTTTTCTTTGAGCTTGTCAAAAGCATTTTGCTCCTTAGCAATCCATAATTACTTAACGTTTTTCTTAGTTAAGTCATGTAATGGTCCTACTATTTGAGAAAAATTTTCTATGAAGCATCTATAATATGCACACATACCAATAAAGCTTCTTAGTTCATGTAGATTCCTTGGATTCGGCCATGCTTTTATTACCTCTAACTTCGATGGATCCATATGGACACCATCTTAGGTATTGAATCTCTTGAAGGAAAAATTCACTTTTCTTTTGGTTGAGAAAAAGCTTGTTCTCCCTCAATGCTTGAAAAATCACTTGGAGATGTTGCTTATGTTCCTCCAAGGACTTGGAGTAGATGATGATATCATCAAAGAACACTCCAGTGAATTTGAGATAGGGTCTAAAGATTTTCTCCATTAATTGATTGAACGTGGCCGGTGCATTAGTCAAGCCAAAAGACATGACTAGATATTCATAAAAACCAAACGTTGTGTGAAACGCGAGGATATCTTCATCCACTATCCTTATTTGATGATAGCCACTTTTAAGGCCAATCCTATTGAAGTAGGTAGATCCTTGTAGCTTATCAAACAGATCTTCTATCCGAGGCACGAGAAACCTATTTTTGATAGTGATATTCTTTGTGCTTGATAGTCCACACACATACGGTATGTACCATATTTCTTTTGCACTAAAATGACTGGAGAACAAAAGGGAGAGTATCTAGACCTCACCATCCCTTTGTCTACTAGTTCTTGTACTTGTCTCATGATCTCCTCTTGTTGAGCTTGAGAAACTCAATAAGGAGGCTTGTTAGGCGGTGAGCTTCCTAGAAAGAGCTCAATAGGATGGTCATCATCCCCTGGTTTTGGAGGCCAGTCCATACGGATATCATCGATGAACACTTCTTGGAATCCTTTTAGAAAATTAGACAAGTCTAACTCTTCTTGATTCCTACCATTTACATTTGATGAAACATTAGGGTCTTTTAAGTACTCTTTGACAAAAATCATGTACGCAGAAACTGAGCTCTTCATTGATTTATCAAAAGTCAGAGGATTTACAAGTGGTATAGTACGACCACACTCACTAGCATCTATATACATGTTCTTTCACCGGTAGGTGAAGTAGATTCTCCTTTCAGGGAACTTCATGTTGGCAGCCATGCGATCAAACCATGGTGCCCCTATGATAGCATCCTCATGTTGGACAGGAGAGATGAAAAAGTCTTCTTTGTCGACATAGCTTTGGACATGAAGCCTCAATTTCCCAATCAAGGGAGTAACGGAGGCTTGCTGTCCCTTGAAAGCTGTGTCAGCCATTACAATATCTCCCATCTTGAAAGCTTGAATGCCCAACTTGGTGGCCAACTCCATTGATATGAATTTGTGAGTAGCGCCAGGGTCAAACAAGATGAAGGCATCATGCTCCCTTACCTTTCCCCAAGCATAGGAGAGAGATGATCCTTTGCAACGAGCATCCTCTTTTGGAGCTTTGATGGTGGAAGCCCTAGGAGTCTCATTGCGAGCATTTTTCTTGGAGCAAGAACGATAGCCATGTCCTTGCTCCCCGCACTTAAAACACTTATGGTCCTTGCGAAAAGCTTCAAGCTCTTCAAGAGAGAGTTTGTTTTTGCCTTTGTAAACTCCCTTCTCCTTGGACCGATTGTTTTTGTTGTTGTTGTTGCAAGTGTCTTGAAAAGAATTTTGGGCATTGGTTTTCCCCTTTGCATCATTTTTGTCTTTGTTTTCCATGGGCTTTACATTCTTTATAGCCCCTTGTTGGAAATTGATTACTTCGGTCATAGAACCAGGCTGTTGAGAGTTGACGTATTTGGCCATCTCTTCAGGTAATCCTGCACATAATTGTTGCTTTTTCTTGGTGAAGTCTATCTTTTGGAAGATAGTAGCCTTGAGATGTAAATCCTAAAACTTGTCCACATATTTGTGGATAGACTCATGAGAGAGAAGCTTCAAACTATGCCATTCATTGAGCACTTTGTCCTTTGCATCGCTTGCAAGGAATTGCTTCATGATGGAAACTCGTAGAGTTTTCCATGTCTTTGGGACTTCACCATTGCCACGAAGGCTAGCCCTCCATTGACGAGCCGATTTCTGGAAGTGCATAGCTACATGGCATAGCTTGGAGGACTCCGTGAAGCCCTTGTCTCCAAAGGACGCATCAAATTGCTGGATGAAGGCCAATACTTTGTCGGTGGCACCAAAGGTGCCATTATAGGTGAGAAAATAGATACTCTTTCCTCCCTCTTTGAACTTCTTGAACTTTTGTGACCTTCGCCATGCAGGGTATGATATGCGATGTCCTCCCCTCTTGTATTCTCTAGGAGAATAGCCATAGCTTTTGTGGGAAGAGGAGAAAGGTGAAGAAGAAGGAGAAGAAGGTGACCTCTTTCTTGCCCTTTTCTTCCTTTTTTTCCTCTCTTCCCTTTTGTAATGACGAGGAGAAGGACTGTGTCTTGATCTTTTCCTCTTGGGAGGAGTTGGCGATTGTCTAGACCACCGTCTACGTTGAGCCACATCTTCAAAGGAACTTAAAGTCTCATTGCTTTCTTGATCTTTGGATTCCTCTTCTCGTATGGGAGAGAGTCTTCTTTTGGGGGTCTCTTCAAGAGGCCTCCTAAGCTCTCTCTACTCTTGGAGAGGAAGGGAAATCCCATAAGCGCGAAGCTGTTGAGTAACTTCGGCTTGCAAAGCAGGGCTGCCCATAGCTTGCTGCAACCTAGTAACGAGATAATTGACAAACATGGGAGCATCATCATTAGCACCTTCGTGTGAAAAATTAAAGCTATGAATGTTCATCCTACTCTCTTGATTATTGTCATCCATGTTAACAAAATTTGTGTACTTACTTAGTGTATGCTTTGGCAATTCAAAACATTAGTTGCAGCTCCTCTTAGACTTTAAAAATCATCTCTCAAGTATCTACACCCACAGCTCAAAGTGGTTAATTATAGAGAGTAGTGGAGTGGGTCTAATATTGCAGAATTGCCGAGGGCTAGCTCCTTTCGGACTTCTTATGGCTCAATAATGGTAAAGCCGTAGGCAAGTCTAAAAAGACCCCATTATTAAGTCCAAAGCTCCCAAGGTGTGCACCATATCCCACATAGTGGGCTCAACAAAAATGATAATAGATCCCAGTCCCACTTACCCTAATATAATTAACAAAATCAACCATTTATAGGCTACTTAAGGACCTCTCTTCTTAAGCAAGAAAAGAGAACCAAATGCTCTGATACCAATGTAATGTAAATGGCCTATTAACTTGGAGAGTAGCGGAATTTAGAGAAGTACTATTACTTTGTGAGCATAGCGGGTAAACTTAATTGATGGTAGCAACATAAACAGAGCATTTAGTTAACTTGGCATGAACAATACTTTTGCAAGAGAGAGAGTTTAATGAACATGACAACAATTGAGGACCGGATTTATGTGGAGCCGGGTCCCCCTCCAATAGGCATTTGTATTATAGTTTCTCCCATCAAGAGAGACTTGTTACAATACAATCTTTGTGTTCCTTGTGACCTAGGTGATGCAATGAAGATGGAAATCTTCATGCATGATGAGCATAACATAAACTTTGTGGAAAGCATTAACTATCCCAAGCCTCAGTCCCAAGACCTCAAACACCTTCGAAGGTGGAGAGAGCTAGCAGGGAATGACGGTAGGGAAGAGGAAGAAAAAACATTTCATAGGAGAAATAATTAGGTCCTCACTTATCATCACTCTTCTTGCTAGCATACATAATAGCATAGTAATGAAGATGGAGAAGATGGCAAGCATTGAAGCATGGCTCTTGGTTGGATTTGCATTCCATAGCCAGGAGTGTTGGTGTAAGCTCTCAACTTCTCTACTAGCTTGGAGAAGGAGAGGGAGCTCTTGCACTTTGCACAATACCCAATGAGGGTGTGTGTGTGTGTGTGTGTGTGTGTGGGAGAGTATACCCCCCAAGCATGCCCCTAGCTTCCTTGGTCGACCCCCCTTGTAGCTCATTCTTAAAGCTCATTGGACCCCTCTAGGCCTAGCCAATCACAAGCAGGAGGCATTACAAGCAACAAGGGTAGTCTTGGGACAAGTGTCCCCCTTCCCCCTTTGAGGGAATGGATTTGATAAATGTAAAAATAATTAATTAATTCTACTAAATTGTCATTGGACCCCTTGGGTGGCCAACCAATAAGCTGTAGGCACACCATGAGCACAACATGAGGAGGAACTTGACAAGTGTCCTAAATACTTTTTTTGAACCAAGCTTACCTTGTGTGAGGGTGTGTGTGTTCTCTCTCTACCCCCCTCTTGTAGGGCTCGTCCCCTCCTTGTAGGGATAGGCCTTGACTTTTGCACACCTTTACCTCAAGCACCTTAGTCCGCAACATGACAAAGCACCTCAAGCTTGGGTGGTGTTCCCACAAGCACCTCAAGCTCCCTAGTCGGCAAGCACGACAAGCACCTCAAGCACCTTAGTCATCAAGCACGACAAGCACCTTTAGCTTGGGCTGGGTTCCCACCTCAAGCTCAGCCCTAGCTTACCTAAGGTCAAAGGGCTTTTTAACACTAAACTTTGGAGGTCTTTAATGAAGCTAACCCTAAGGTATTTTAAGCTCCATTTGCTATCCTTGCTCTTTGACAGACGATCTCTCATGTGGACCCCTTTACCATTGGCCCTTATATGGAGCTTTTGCATATTGACCACGTTCATGTTGTTGGTTAGGATTGCACCTATACTTCCTTAGAGGCATTTTTATCATTTCCTTTTCATTATTGATTCAACATTTTTTTCTCACAAATTCCCATCGAAGGCACCCTTTTCTTCCACAATGTTTATTGCCATTGAAGACGATCTTCTTCTCACTCTCCTATGTAGCATGCGAGTGTAAAATTAGTTAGGGCCTTCACACTACTAGCCTACCTACTTGCTATATCTAAATAATTATTCATTTCCTATCTAGATTCCCCAAGACTATCCCTCATCCTCCCAATTCCTCTCCCCCAGCCCCCCCCCCCTCCCCAGCGTGCCTCCTACTCGTTTATGCCCTTCCCTCCTCCCCCTACTCTTGCTCCTCCCTTGCTCGTCCTTCTCTTCTCAAGAGTCCTCCTTTCCCCCTTCTCTTACCTACTAGCTACATGTGTCCTAAAGAGGCTCAAGATGGGCCATATGATGCAGTTGTAGTGCAAAAGCATCCTTCCAAATTAGGAGAAATTTGTTGCTGCAAAACACGATAGTTTTGTTGGGGGTGTAAAGCCCAATGTGGTCGCCGAGGTAAGTGGGCGGGCCGCCAAGTATGTACACATATTCTTTTGTAAAAACCTTATAAGAACTCACTATGCTCTACACATTATAGTAGAGCGAGTTCACCTTATCGTCGTGCTCTTCTTCTCGCACTCTCTCTCGCATCGCACTTCCACTCGTACTCCTTCAACTGGTGTAAGAGCTCAGATCGAGGCTCGGGGTAGCATTTGCAGGTAGCAAGAGTCACCTACTCATATTGGAGTGAGATTCGACAAGCGAAGACACGGCCCCAAATCTTGTGGGAAAGGTCGAAGGGCTTGGTGTTCTCAGAATTTTATTCTGAGGTCATCTCGGCCACCGTTCGGCTTCGACAAAGTTCTGCGCACGCCATTTTCGACTACGTGGTCTCAGCGGGTGCAGATCCGACTCTGCAAATTTGGGGTTTCGGCCTAAGACTGCAGGTGTTGAGGATATCGGCACTCCCAGAGTGTTGATTTGTGGCTGTCTACACATCGAAGGACAGCTCACAGTTCTTGGAGGCATGTCACATACAATACGGGTGCATCTACACACTGACTATAGGCGACATCCAGTAGTTCATCGGGTAGCTTGTGTTTGCTGCTTGATATTCTAGATTTCATCCTGACATTGCAGGTACTTCCACATGGTATTGTCAGAGATGATGTATGTCTGTTGAGGGTTTGTTGGTTGTGAGTCACGCTGCAAACAACCGCCGCAGCGGTTACAGCATATAGTGGGAAATTTGTGGATGTATGATTTTGTGGGAAGTCTATGTATTTTCAGATTTACTGTAGCCTTTGTTGAGTGTCGAGTAAGGTTTTATTGAGCTGGGGGATTCTCGAATGTTGAGATCCTTTCGGTGATATAGGTCTTGGAGCGATCCCTCGAGCACCCTTACATAGGCAACTAGGATGTATTGACTGTGAGTTAGACATTTGGGATTGCATCTTTGCTTTACTGCCGTTGAGGCATTGTCGCAGTCTATGCTTACAGGACAGTGACAGGACAGTGAGAGACAGTACAGGTGCAGGACAGGTTTACCCGCAGCTTATAGTGTCAGAGAGACAGTGTTTTTTGAGCTGTTTTTTGGTTTGTTTTTGAGTACACCATAGCCATTTTACAAAGGAGACTCTGTCGAAATTTCTGTAGAATCTGAAGCTTTCTTGGTTCATTTGATAGGTTGATATTGGTTCAGAGGTCAGTTTACAGGGGAAACTCTGTCGAATTTTTCCTAGGAAAGTAAACTACTGTGAAGCGTAGCTATGGCTCGATCACAAGACACTGCTCTTTACAATATCAAGAAGCTGGATGGAACCAATTTCCCATTGTGGAAGAAGCAGATTTGGCACGTCTTGGTACAAAAGAAGCAGATAAAACCTATAAAGCTCAAGGGGATAAAACCACAAGATATGGACGAAGATGAATGGAGAGAAATGGATGAATTGGCACTTTCTACCATTATGCTGACTTTGGCAGAAAGTGTTTACTTCAATGTAGCAGACGAGATGTCGGCTTATGAAGCATGGACGAAGCTGAGTGATCTTTATGAGAAGCAAAGTGCAGCTTCACAGGTATACTGGCTTAAGAAGCTTATTGACTTAAAGATGAAAGAAGGGACACCTATGTCCAATCATCTGAATGAATTCAACACCATCTACAGTCAGTTGTCAGCTAAAGGTGTCAAGTTTGATGAGCCTCTTACATCTATGTTCCTGTTGATCACATTGCCAGAAAGTTGGGACACTTTTCGCACAGCTTTGAGTAATTCTGCACCTCCAGATGGTTTGAACATAGCAGGTGTAGAAGGAAGTCTGCTTACTGAAGAAACCAATAGAAAGACAATGGACAAAGGCAAAGGAACAGCCTTAGTTGTCAGGGGAAGGACCAAAGAAAAGTACAAAGGTGGAAAGAGGAATCAGTCTCGTAGCAAGTCCCGCAGTGCTAAAGGCAAGAGTGACATAGAATGCTACCATTGTGGCAAGAAGGGTCACATGAAAAGAGATTGCAGAGAATGGAAAGTAGAAAAAGGCAAAGAGAAAGCTGAAGACCATGGTGAGAAGAACAAGTGCTCAGTGAAGATTCAAGAAATAAATGTGACAAACACTGTTGCAGAGGATGACAGTCTAGTGTCAGGAGACATCTACTTCTTGAAGAATACAATGGACTCAGCTCTTCTTACAGCATCTGATGGAAATGCACTGAGTGACTGGATTATAGACTCAGGGGCATCACTTCATGTGTCTCCAAACAAGGAGTGGTTTACCTCTTATGTGACCACTAAAGATCATGTTCGGCTAGGCAATGGGCAGACATGTGAGATCTTAGGTGTTGGAGATGTTCAATTGAAGTTTCAGAATGGCTCTTCTTTCACGCTGAAGAATGTGAGACATGTTCCCGCAATTACAAAGAGCTTGATCAGCATAGGTTTACTTGATGATGCTGGCTACATCACCACTTTTGGACAAAACATGTGGAAGATATCCAAGGGTTCGATGACAGTAGCACATGGAGTAAAGTCTGGAGGACTTTACATGATTTATGTATCAAATGTCTCTAAAAATGTAATCAATGTAACCCAGCAGCCGAACATTTCTTTGTGGCATAGCCGGTTATGACATATGTCCAAGAAGGGAATGGAAATCTTGTCTCATTCTGGTTATTTGCCTGGATTTTCATTTAATGATTTTGAATTCTGTGAACATTGTCTGTATGGTAAGCAAACACAGCAGCCACATAAGCATAGAAGCAGTAGAAGAGATACACAATTGGCACTTGTTCATAGTGATTTGTGTGGACCTATGCCTAACCTATCTCTAGGGGGAGCTTCTTACTTTATGACATTTATAGATGATTACTTGAGGAAAGTATGGGTTTACTTTCTCAAGCACAAGGATGAAGCCTTTAGTGTTTTCAAAACGTTCGTGACACTTGTGGAGAATCAGAGTGGCAAGAAGCTTAAATGCTTACGCACTGACAATGGTGGAGAGTATGTTTCAAAGGCCTTTCAGGACTTTTGTGAGTCAAAAGGTATAAAACGTGAACTTACCACTCCTTACAATCCTCCTCAAAATGGTGTTGCTGAGAGGATAAATAGGACCATACAAGAGAAGGTCAGAAGTATGTTGTCTAATGCACAACTGCCAAATGGGTTTTGGGTTGAAGCTGTATCAACAGCTGTTCATCTTATAAATAGATCTCCTAGAAAGGTTTTGCAGAAGGATTCAGTGGCAGTGTGCGCTCCTTGCCGCACTGTCGAAGCAAGGGACTTGCCTAACACTGTGTGCGAGCCACAGACGGCTCCAAGCACACAACTAGATTAACTTGTAAGCTCAAAAGAGGGCAATGGTGCGTCACTCACCGCTCTATGCTCCTGCCGTGGAGGATTCCTCACCGCGAAGAAGAAGGAGACGCCGCTACGTCGCGCTCAACCGCTTCACTGTCGTCGTGCCGCCGCAATGCTCGATCACTCTCTCTCTCTCTCTCTCTCTCTCTCTCTCTCTCTCTCTCTCTCTCTCTCTCTCTCTCTCTCTCTCTCTCTCAAGTACACACACACACACACACACACACACACACTAGTACACAAGGAGATGGAGAAGGAGATGGAGCAAGAGCACTCTTCTTACATTGCACAAATGAGAGAATAAGTGAATTTTAGGTTTAGTTGGCTTTTATATGAGCTCACCCCATTCACACTTGGGCGCCCATGCTTAGCCAACTAATCCCTTGAATGTCCCAGTTAGAGTGCGCCTCTCATCGGCGATCACTCTTACCCTTTTCCTATTGTACCGACAAACCCGGTACCTGACTCTACCAAATAAATAATACAATGTCCACCGTAGGTTACAACGTCCGCCTCGTAGGTGATAGGGTGTCCGTGAGCCGTGAGGGTTAACATGCCCCCCTTCCTGATGTATATTCCGTCCTCGGAAGCTATTGAGTTGAAGCTCGTTGGTGGAGGTGGAAGAGCATTTGAGATGAATGTCCTTAGCCTTCTTCAGTCACTGCAAAATCAAACAACATTGCACAGTAATTGCATTCTCATAAGCGATTAAAAAGCATATGCAATTTTAGGTAGACAATTGATTGGTAACAGAATTTTAAACAATTTGTCAGCAATAAGTATTGAATTGCAATGTAATCAAAGGCATAAACAGATGTAAAGGTAAAAAATTAAACAAGTTTGGGGTCACTAATTTAAAGGTCGAAAGGCACTAGAGATCGACTATTAATACCATGGGTAAGATTCTTAATTTTCTCTGGTTAATTAAGTTGTTTAATCGCGAGAGCCAAGTATTTCATGTTCGAGGGCTGACTAGAGGCTATACCTAGAGGACCTTGTAGTTAAGCTACAATAAAAGGAATTTCTCATGAAATCATCGCCTGACTGATTACCTTTGCTTTGACCCCCCAAAGTCTTTTCACAGTGATTCAATTTTGATGTGTGTGCTTATTTTGTATGCCTTGGGTTTTTTGCTTTTCAAGGAAAAGCACCCACACTGGGAACCTCTAGGGCTCTAGTACCATAGGCGATACATGTGAGTGGAGTACCAATTTAAGCAGGGATTTCTCTTCCAGCTTAAAATTTTACATTGTGGCACTTTGATATTTTTTTGTGTTGTTTGTTTTCATCATTTTAATTTTGTAGCTTTGGGGGGTCATATAACTCTGATACAGCTCCCCAGGCTCATCACACTAGTAAACTCCCTTTATAATACTTAAGCTAAAGGTCAATAGGGTCAAGCCCACTAGAAAGCCCTAGTACATTTCACACAATGCTGCCTAAATCGGATTAAGAACCTAAGTAACCATTGCTTATTAGGAAGGCATTCCCCATGGTATTAAGAGAAGATTTCTAACACCTAGCTTGGTCAAACTAGTTTAGTCGGACTGCTTGATTTTTAAACCTAGACAAGTGATTATGACAAAAAATTACATTGAATTAAATGTTTGATACTAAGCAAATGCGGTGAATATTAGGCTACCAATCACAATTAAAGCAGACAAACATGGATGCAAAATAGATAGGGGCAATGCTAATGGACAAAAAACACTTGTTTGTGTTGATGGTCGCGCTTGATCTGAAGTGTGAACGAGAGAAAGGTTCCATGAAGGTCCAAATCCTATCAATAGCAACACGCTCCTGTACACACTAGGAAACAAAAGAAATACCTCCAGGAGGCACATTAGTGGAAAAAGGTACCAACACTTATTGAACACAACAAAAAACATAAGCAACCCTAATCTAATTATTTGCACTCCCCCTAGAGAGTCAAGGGAATAGGATATTGTAGAGGTTGGGGGGAAACCCTAAGGCTAAACCCCTATTCTCGTCGTCGAGATAAACAAAGTCATCATCCATGAGACCATATGTGCCATCCGTGTAGTCCTGTAAATTTTCTTCTTCATCATAGGTGCCCATGTTTACTAAGAAGGTCACAAGACGCCTATAGTCATCTTGGTCAAAAGGGTAGGCTTGTGCAATGGGAGAAACGCTCTCTACTAAGTATGGATCAGACGTGGTCAAGAGACGTATCAGCCATTCTAACTCCTCAAAATTCCTCTCACATGCTAGTGTACCTATCAAATCCCATTCACATGCAAGCACTGGAAAGACCATGTGAAATATTTGTGAAAAGTAACGAGGGTATCTCTCACCCAAGGCAGGAGTGGATGACTCTAGCGTATTAGCCATATCTGTACACGCAAATAGATGATGGTTAGAGTGTAAATATTACAAGGGTCGTGTTCTTGTGCATAATTTGTTTTTATGATTTTGTGTTATGGCTCTTGCTCTTTTACTTTTTTATCTTGTTTTTGTGAGTATAAGGCTTTATATATACATTCCCTAAGATTGGAGATTAAGAGGTCAGGGAGAAAGGTTGAGAGGGCAGCAAGTGAATAATGGATGTCCACAAACACTCCCCCCTTCCTTGGGTAGATCATACCGTTTGAAATGATGTCATTACCCTTTGAAACCAGTTGTTCCAAGTTGTTATAGGTGAAGATTTTTGCCAGTAGTTTTCTATTACCTTAGGTGCCTCGTCGAGTTGCAAGGGTGGTAAGGTACTCTCCTAGGATCGAACTTGAAGTGGTTCATCAGGTGATTCTTGAACACTGGAAGGTGTGGATTCCTTTGTAGCTTCATGGAGGTCCACTATTGTAGGTGGAGGCTGTGTAGAAGCTTTTACCTCTATGGATGTATTACATGAGGAGCTAGAAGCTTCACGGAACTCCCGCCTTCCTGAGCTAGGTGGAACAAATTGGTTTTGCCTTGGAACCCAAACTAGCTCTGGACTAGGTGTGTAGCATTCTTTGATCTTTCCCTTCCCACGGTCTGCCATTGGCTTTAGCGTTACACTGTTTGACTCATATGGGTTTGTTGTCGATAGGGAAGGACACGTTTTACGTTTAGGTACCCAAATTTGCTCATTTCCATCATAGTAGCCTTGGGCTTCTAATAGTCGTTTCGGAATCCATCGTGATTTGGTCTTGACTCTCCTAGACCGCGCTCTTGGTTTTCCAGGGAAATTTTTTCTTGGAATGGATGGGAGGGTTGAGGTAGTTGGAAGTAAGGCCTTGGGGACCCATTGATATGTACTCTTGGGTCGTGCAGGTTGAGTACTTGCAATATTACTACTTGTTGCAACTACAAGTATTGAAGTACTAGGCTCATGGGTAGCCGGCAAAGACGAGTTAACCACCTTGGCTTGTGAATGTTGGCTATCCTTCAACTTTGCTAAAGTTTGCAACGTAGGTGACTTTGCTTGAATGATAGGGGTAAGAGTCAGTGGTCGCGTCGTGACACTACCAGTATCCCAATCAATAGTGCATTTGGTTGCCAACATCCACGTGCGTCCTAGGTTTACGTTGCCTTCCATAGCTCCCGCGGGCATGACTAGAAACCTCTGC
Source organism: Adiantum capillus-veneris (assembly GCF_014529385.1). Taxonomy (NCBI): domain Eukaryota; kingdom Viridiplantae; phylum Streptophyta; class Polypodiopsida; order Polypodiales; family Pteridaceae; genus Adiantum; species Adiantum capillus-veneris. The sequence goes on along the minus strand of NC_140952.1, from coordinate 3,537,847 downwards.
ACTATGCTTCCATTTTCATAGACAACAGGGGTCTGAAGGACTCCAAGAATAGCAGTTTTCTTTTTATTAATGTCCTTGACTTGCATCGTACTCGGGGATAGGGTCGGTTTCCCTAATTGACACCAAACTCCATAGGATAACAAATTGTGTTTAGCTCCCGTATCTAATAAGGCATTGTATAGTACTTTCCCATAGGGGCTATTTAGCTCAATTGGGTATCGTAGGGGTGGCTCAGATTCTAATGAGTCGTCATCTGTGTCCTCAAAAAATGCTTGCGTGATTCCCAGATTAGCCTCAACTTTTATCCTTATTCCCAGTCTAAGATGTTGTTGTCGTTCTCGAGCCTCAACTCTTGCTTGGATTTTTCTAAGCTCTGCTTGTTCCTTGGCAACCTTCTTTTGATGGATGGCTTGCAACTCTTCCTGGCTTAGAGGATCATAATATCTTTTGAATTTACTCCCATTAAGGAATCCAATGGTTTCAACTCCATCTAGAGTCTCCACACGAATGGTATCTTGCGGGGTAATTTCACACACTTGATATGGTCCCTTACCAACGTATTTCAATTTCTTCTTTTCATTACGTACCCCGTACATAAGAACTTTATCACCAACCTTGATGTCTTTATCCTTTTAAATGGCTATCAAACCACTTCTTTCTCCTATCCTTCTCCACTAGAGCATTTTGCACAGCTAATTGCCTCTCTTCATCTAGCCTTTCCAGGATATATAATCGCTCCACTAAGGGGTTACCATCCCAACCTTCGTGAAAAGCTACTCGAAGACTAGGAATGACAAACTCCCATGGAATAACTGCTTCTTGGTCATACACCATCTTAAACGGTGTGCAATCAATAGCAACTTTATACGCAGTACGATAATCCCATAAAGCTGATGTAAGCTTTAGGTCCCAATCAGTGCGATGAGCCTCAACTGTCTTTGTCAAAATGGAGATGAGAGTTTTGTTGGTACTCTCAGCTTGGCCATTTGCTTGGGGATAATAGGGTGTAGACTTGTGGTGAGATATCATGAAGTTTGATGTGAGTTCTTTTATTACTTCATTTATAAAATGAGTTCCATTGTCACTCACAAGTTCAAAGGGGCATCCAAAATGTGTGATAATGTTCTCAAAGAGGAACTTAGCTATTGTTTTTGCATCCGCCTTTCGTGTTGCTTTTACTTCAGCCCATTTGGTTACATAGTCGGTAGCCACAATGATATATCGTGATTGCGTGTTACGTGCAGCCGGACTAATCGGTCCTACAAAGTCTAAGCCCCACTTTTCAAATGGTTGGGTTACCTTGATGGGATGTAGAGGCATCCTATCCCTTCTTTGTGGCTTCTTGAAGCGTTGGCATTCATCACATCCCTTTGCAAAAAGTGATGCATCCTTAAACAAAGTGGGCCACCAATAGCCTGACTGTAAGATCTTTCGGACAGTCAACTTTCCTGAAAAGTGACCACCAGCTACGCCCATGTGTGCCTCTTGTAGAATATATAAATACTCATCCTCGCGGGCACAGCGTCTAAGAACATCATCTTTTCCTCTCTTATAGAGAGTTCCAGCCAGTAAGCAATAGGGTTCGCATTCCTTGATTAATTTTCAAGCTATTTCTTTTCGCAGCTCTTTGGGTGGAAAACCATTAACTAAGAAGCTAACAATCTTTTCACTCCATTCAGGCATTGTCTCAACAATGAACAAAAGAGTATCATGCAATTCATCATCAACCCCCGTAGGAGCTTCGCCATTAGGGATACGAGATAAATGATCCGCCATGACATGTTTCCTCCCAGGCCTCACAACAACGGTGAAGTCAAACTCAAGAAGAATTAAGAACCATCGTGTAATTCGACCTGTGGAACACGGCTTGTTTACCAAATATAGCAATGCTTGATGATCAACATAAAACACAAACTTGGTAGCAAGAAGGTAATAGCAAAATTTCTTTACTGCGTAAATCATAGCTAGACCTTTGCGCTCTGTAGTAGTGTAGTTCATCTCGGCATCATTTAATTGGCGACTTGCAACGCTAATAGGGTAGTCCAATTTATGTTCTCCTGGTTGAGTTAGAACACACCCAATAGCAAAGTTTGATGCATCAATATGCACATAAAAAGGTACATTCCAATCAGGTGTTCGCAGGATTGGAGCACTTGTTAGGGCCTTCTTTAATAACTCATAAGATTGATGACATTCTTCCGTCCAGTGAAACTCGATAAGAAGCTTGTACAATGGACGCGCTATCTCGGCAAAGTTTAAAATAAACCTTCAATAATAACCAATATGGCCCATAAATCGTTGAACTCCTTTATAGTTCGTAGGTGATGGCAAATCGGCAATGGCTTTAATCTTACCCTCATCTGTGGATATCCCGTTCTTGGACACTATATGCCCTAGAATGACTCCATGCTTAATCCAAAATTGGCATTTGAAAGGGCTCAATGAGATGCGATAAAATCTGCACCTTTCAAATATTTTTCATAGATATAACAAATGCTTCTCCCAAGACGAATAAACACAAAGGTCGTCTAGGAAAGCTTCACAAAACTCCCTTAGAAATTCTTTAAACGCAGTGTTTATTGATCGTTGGAATGTAGCGGGGGCATTTGTTAAGCCAAAAGCCATAACACGAAATGCAAACACTCCAAACTCTGTGATAAAAGCAGTTTTAGCTTGGTCCTCTAATGCAATTGTGATTTGATTGTAACCAAAGTACCCATCTAAAAAGCTATAAGCTTCCTTGCCCGCAACTCTTTCAAGCACATGTTCTGAATATGGCAAGGGATAATGATCTCTCCTAGTAGCTGCATGAACTTTCTTAAGGTCCACGCACACTCTTAGTTTCCCATTCTTTTTTGGCACAATGACTATTGGAGAAACCCATTCTGAGTGCTCAATAGGGTATATGAATCCACATTGTATAAGTTTTTCAATCTCTTCTTGTACAATTTTGGCGTACTTAGGATTCATTGGATAGGGTCGTTGTTGGACGGGTTTAGCAATGTTGATCATGGGAATTGTATGTTGCACCACAGAAGGTGGAACGCCCTTCATGTCATGATATGTCCAAGCAAAGATATCCTTGTATTCCTTGAGGAGCTCCTTAAGTACAGCCTCTTCAGTTTTGGTAAGGTCTTGAGCAATAAAGACTGATTTAGACTCCTCACCTGGTTCTGCTAATTCTATCTCTTTAACTACCACTGGACCATCATAGACTCCACTGCTTCCATTGGTAGGTATTCGTTGGGCTTTGGCATACACAACCTTTCGCTCCCCCGTGGTATAAGATTTAAAATGTTCAGGAGCCGTATATAAGTCAGCAGGCTCTTTTTCTTTTAGTTCTGCCTCCTTTTGTTGTTGTGCTAACTCTCGGTTTTGACGTCTTCTTATAGTTCGACTCAATTTCGGCTCTGTAACCTCCAATTGAGCGAGGTCAATGGGTCGCGGGCTGCACCACATGACACTCTGGAGATGTTCACCCCAATTGTCTACTAGCTTTCGATGAGCATCACATGCCCCTAGATAGTTAAGCCATTCTGCAGTAGATCTTTCCTTGTTTATCCTAGGTCTCACATTTGCTCGATATCGTCGTCTCTTATATGACCTTTGTTTCTTGTTAAGGTTTTGATTTTGGTAAATGTTTGAACTCGACTCGCCTGATAGGTCTTCGCTTGTATCTTCTTCACTCTCATATAAATTACCATAGACGGTCGTACTAGGCCTTGAGCGTTTAGTTTCTATACTTGGTTCACTCTATGTTTCCTCAGGTTCTGAATCCATTTCTCCCTGAGATTTCGTTTTTGATGTGTATTGGCCTGAAGCCTTTGAGGAATCATCAGTTTCACTCTCAAGTAGGTGTGCCTCTTTCTTATCATCGGATGTTACATGCGCTACACCTAACATGTTTACTGGTGTAATGTGTGGTATCTCTTCCCCATCTGGTGTTACCCAGGTTGTTCCTCTAGCTCCCCATGTATCTATAGTTGCCGCTAGGTGTACCCAATCGACATTGTCTGACTCAGCCATTCCGGGTAGGATATCCATATAAGGAGAGTTCTCCCCAATATCCGTGTCTTCGTTACACGTGTAACAATACTGTAATGGAGCTGAGTGAATTGTTGTGTCTGATCGATTATCAATGATAAATTGATCAATGCGTTCGACCACTTAAAAGATCAACGCGAATGATAGAGTCTTGGAACTGTAAGTAGACGTGGTTTTTGGACCAGTCATGCACCATTTTTGCTTCCCTCATGAATGGACGCCCTAAGATCATCTCAAATGACATTCGGATGGTTGGAAAAATCCATAACAATGAAAGTCTACCTTACCTTGTGTCCCAAGACCTTGATCCTGAGATCCTTTAGCATTCCAATAGGCGTAACAATAGATCCATTAGCCATTTTTACCACTACGCTTGTGGCTTCAAGGTGAGGTCTCCCCATAGACTCCCAACAACTCTTTGTCACCATGCTGACTCCCGCACCACCGTCAAGGACCCCCTTTACAGTTAATCCTTTGGTAGTGATTGGTAGAGTAGCATTAGATTCATCACCTTCAAAGTATTGCCCCAACTTGTTAACAGGTATTTCTATAACAAGGGTCTCATCTAGGTTGGGTTGTGGATCTATGTGTTCCTCCTCTATTGGCATCTCCGCAGCTCCATCCATCTGTGCAAATTGTGGTAGCCCAAACTTTAGTTCTCCATTGAGGAAGGCTCGAAGAGCTGAGACTAGCTCGGGGTCTTTATATAGTTTGGACATGATGGTGGTTCTAACTTCTGAAGACATGAAATCCATCAATTTGGCAATGTTTAATGGCACCTTCTGGCCTTGAGTCCCTTGACGTGGGGAAGATGAGATCTCCATTTCTTCGATAGGATCAGGTAGTCCTCTGTAAACATTCTTTCCATCAAGAAGTGAGTACGCCCACTTTCCCATGACTTTAAGTCACTTTCTTCTTGGATGACACTAGGTATGTCCAAGGGTCTATGGACTTGGTGAGGTTGTTGTTGTGTAGGGAACACGGTGTCTGTAATCTGGATCTTCCTAGGTGCTGGTTCTAGATCCCTTTGGGTATCTTCTACCAAACTCCGTAATTGCTTGACTCGCTCAATCTCCTCTGTAGGGTTTGGGTAAGTTCTTATCTTCTTTTTGGATCCTGGCCATTCTCGCTCATGAAGATCTTCCTTGTTCGTTTCTATGTTAGTGGTCGTTTTGGTCTCCATGGTTTCACCTGAATCAGAATCTTCTTCAGTGTCGTTCATATATACGGGGTCATCACCAATCCCTATGTTGGTTTTTGAGCTGGGGTCTGACTTCGCTGCTTTTTGCGATCTCTTTCTTTGTGTTTTCTTCTTTTTCTGAGATAGGGCAATTGATGCCGTGTCTCTTTCCTCAAGAATATAATTTTGTTTTTGGAGCATCGATCGTGTGAGTGCGTTTACTGGTACTATGTTTATAGTTGGTGGTGTCCCATCAACAATCTCTATTAAGTTCAATGGTGTGATTATCGGTGCGTTTGGATTGTTAGGACACTGTGCGATCAAATGATCTATGCCACAACGATTAAAAGTGAGTATTGGCATTGCCAATGCACTCCCTTGACTTGTTTGCATTAGTGCAGCATTCTTTTGCATTCTAATGGGGCACTCAGCTACTCGATGTGGTCCACCACATTCGTAGCATTGAAGAGGTGGTCTCCTGGCAAAACTATTACTGTTTTGGCCTCTTGCTGCTAGTTCACTAGCTTGATATACCGGTTTGATTTGTCCCCAATGGTCTTCCATATAGTACATGGGACACTCCTCAAGCATGTCGACTCCATAGGTGATACTAGAGTCTATGTCCACTTCGCAATCTACATAAGTACTAGATGACTCGCAACCTATTTGGTTCATAGGTGTAACTCTTGGATGAGGGGGTTGCGGTCCTAGCACTGGAGGTGGCAACTGTGTGGTTTGGACCACATTTTGGGTTCTAGGGACCATGTGCTGTAATGGAAACTGTTGCTCCATGGGTGGGGTAGGCATCAATGCAGGAACTCGAGGTGAGTCTACCCAAGCTATAGGCGGTCTATTTTCCATGATGCGTTTAAGCATTAGGCAATCCTTCGCTTGATGGCCATACCTACCACACGCGTTACAAGTCCCGTTAAACTTTACTCTGAAAGTAGGGCATTCACTCGTAGTATGTGGGCCCAAGCAAATTGAGCACCATTGTTGCTCCCTTCTTGGATAGATATGAGTGTTTTGTGGAGCACGATTACCCCTAAGGCTTTCTTGGATGGCCTTGGTGAGATCTTCCAAAGTCATCTCAAATATCGTTTGCTCTTTCACGATTGGCTTTATCTTCATTGACTCATGCCCTGACGCTTGCGAGCTACTAGACTTCGGCTCGGCAGACACTCTTTCTCCTGCAATCATTAAATTATCCTCCAATTGGATTGCATTTATGGTGACTGCTTCCCAAGTAGTGATAACTCTAATGACTAGGCCATTATAGATACTTTCATGCCGTAGTCCCCTAATGAATCTATCGAGCAATTGGTTGTTGTTGAATCGCTCGTTTGGATTGCATCAAGAATTCAAATTCTTTAGGCGACTAATGAAGTCTCTCACGGATTCACCTTCTTCTCCTTGGGCTTTCTGGAGCTGAGAGGCTACACCCCAAAGTACTCCCTCTCGTATGTGCTCTTTCAAGAACAATATCCTAAGAGTAGAGTAGATCATTTTCTCTTCTACTCTTAAGGTTCTATACCCATCTCCAGCCTTTCCGCTTAGGGTCAAACTCAAATCCTTACACTTATGTAGCTCATTGTGCTCTTCCAAGGAATCGCACACATGTTCAAAGACTTCCATATGCTTTCTAGCATCTCCGTCTTCACTGAATTTCTGTGTGAGCTTAGCTACTTGAACTGCCTTGCTCCTAGGCTCTCTATCAGGTGCACTACGCATGTTTTCCGCAATACAGCGATCGATAGTTTGAGCAAATGCTGCCAAATCTCCTATTTGAGCAGGTATAATGGGTGTATGTGCTCTTGGAACCACATGTGAGATGGGAATTGGCCTTGGCCTTGGCATACGCGCGGCTCTTGGGTCCATATTTCGTATGGTGGTGTACCAGACGGTGGTCCAAAGTTTACAGGCGTGGCCCTAGGCATAGGGAGTGCCTGATATGGCATGTTATTATTAAATGGCATGGCTCCACTTGTATAAGAGCTTGGATAATTCCATTGTGGATTGTAAGCTCTTGGAATAATCGGAGGTGTAGGAGCTACATGAGGCTGCGGTACGACAGGTGCACATGATTGATACATACATGTAGGTATAGTTGGGGGCATTGTGCTACTAGGCATCGGCGCAGTATTAACAAATGAACTTCATGGTGTACTTCTTGTCATGCTCACCACTGGGATATGCATGGTAGCCGTAGTGTCATTAAGAGAAAGATGAGCTAGATCTAGGAAGGTAAAGCTGCCACTTGTGGGCTCAGATTGTACGGAGGATCCTAGCGAAACGACATATGGAGGATCAATGGGGCTCATTGAGGGAGTCTCCATTTGTGATAGGGTTGGTTGGTTGGCCTTTCCCGTATCCAAGAATCTCATTAGGCCTAATGAAGGCATGTTGATCCCTGTGTTCTGTCTTTCTAACTCGACAATCCTATGGAGGACATCACAGACTTTCTGTTGTTGCTCATCTATGCTAGTAGCACCCGATGTTTATTGTAGAACATCTAACCAACCCATATGATAGGTGTGTCCTGTGTACGGATCCGTTAAGGCTTCTGCTTGTAGGTCATACTCCCAATTTTTGTTTAGGAATATCCCATCTAGGCCTGGCGTGCTGGAGGTTTCCCTCGAAGTGGAAGCATTATTGCTCCCCATCGCTTGCCCCTCCGTGACTTCTACCTTGGGAGCACTGGGTTGCTCGGCTGGCATGATTGTTGTCATAGGAGCCTTTGCTTTCAGGGCTCGACTTTGTTCTAGCCTTCGTAGGCTCTCAATTTCCCTCTCCCTTGTTGCTTGCATATAGCGTTCGATCTCTTGTACTTCGGCAAGACTCCTACCATCGGGTAGTAGAACCTCAGAGGGAGATAGTCCTAAAGGATCAGGAGGTGCAGTGGATGGAACATTCACATGCACACTCTCAAGAAGCATAGGGTCTATTTTAGGCATGAATGACGAATTTACTTCCCCACTACCTTCATTTATTTCATTAACCGCTTCTCTCATGAATGGACGCCCTAAGATCATCTCAAATGACATAGGATGCTTGGAAAAATCCATAACAATGAAAGTCTGCCTTACCTTGTGTCCCAAGACCTTGATCCTGAGATCCTTTAGGATTCCAATAGGCGTAACAATAGATCCATTAGCCATTTTTACCACTACGCTTGTGGCTTCAAGGTGAGGTCTCCCCATAGACTCCCAAAAACTCTTTGTCACCATGCTGACTCCCGCACCACCGTCAAGGACCCCCTTTATAGTTAATCCTTTAGTAGTGATTGGTAGAGTAGCATTAGATTCATCACCTTCAAAGTATTGCCCCAACTTGTTAATGGGTATTTCAATTACAGATTCATGTCCCGCTAGGTCAGATGGTGGTGCTAAATGTTCCTCATCATTCGTTACCGAGTCAAGTTTGTTCATATGTGCAAACTGTGGTAATCCAGCCTGTAATTCTCCATTGAGGAAGGCTCGAAGAGTTGAGACTAGCTCGGGGTCTTTATATAGTTTGGACATGATGGTGGTTCTAACTTCTGAAGACATGAAATCCATCAATTTGGCAACATTTAATGGAATCTTGTGGGACGTAGGACCCTGACAAGAGAATGGTGAAGATGGAATCTCCACTTCCTCAAGGGGGTCAGGCATTCCCTCACCAAACATTCTCTCTAGTAGGAAAGGTGTGTGTCCACTTTCAGATGTCCTACCCTCCTCTCTTCCCGAATGATACTGGGTATAGCTAACGGCTTGTAGTTCTTGTGAGGTTGAACTTGTGTGGGAAACACGGTGTCCGATATCTGGATATGTTTGGGTTCAGGTTCTAATGTTTGTTGAGTTTCTTCCACCAAACCCCTCAGTTGTTGGACTCGTTCAATTTACACTGTTGGGTTTGGATAGGTTCCAATCTTTCTCTTGCAATCCTCATTTTTTGTCTCTCGTGGCTTATCTTGGGGGTTCGCAAGTGGGTGGTTTAACTTTGAATACTCTTTTGGTGTTCGTCGTAATTCCCTCTCGTGATCCTCCTCACTGGCTTTTTCCTTTGTAGTAATAGTTTTGGTCTCCGTGGTCTCTATCGAATCTGAGTCATCCTCAGGGTCATTCATATACACGGGATCCTCTCTTGTCCCTATGTTAGTCTTTGAACTAGGTTTTGAGCTAGAAGCATTAAGGAATTTCTTTCTTTGTGTTTTCTTCTTTCTCGCTCGGCCAATGGATGCAGCATCTCTCTCTTCGAGGATGTAATTTTGCTTTTGGAGCATCGACCATGTGAGTGCATTCACTGGTGCTATGTTTATAGTTGGTGGTGTCCCATCAACAATCTCTATTAAGTTCAATGGTGTGATTTTTGGTGCGTTTGGATTGTTAGGACACTGTGAGATCAAATGATCTATGCCACAACGATTACAAGTGAGTATTGGCATTGCCAATGCACTCCCTTGACTTTTTTGCATTAGTGCAGCATTCTTTTGCATTCTAATGGGGCACTTAGCTACTCGATGTGGTCCAACACATTCGTAGCACTGAAGAGGTGGTCTCCTGGAAAAACTATTAATGTTTTGGCCTCTTGCTGCTAGCGAAGTAGCTTGATATACCGGTTTGATTTGTCCCCAATGGTCTTCCATATAGTACATGGGACACTCCTCAAGCATGTCGACTCCATAGGTGATATTAGAGTCTATGTCCTCTTCTCAATCTACATAAGTACTTGATGACTCGCAACCTATTTGGTTCATAGGTGTAACTCTTGGATGAGGGGGTTGCAGTCCTAGCACTGGAGGTGGCAACGGTGTGGTTTGGACCACATTTTGGGTTCTAGGGACCATGTGCTGTAATGACAACTGTTGCTCCATGGGTGGGGTAGGCATCAATGCAGGAACTCGAGGTGAGTCTGCCCAAGCTATAGGCGGTCTATTTTCCATGATGCGTTTAAGCATTAGGCAATCCTTCGCTTGATGGCCATACCTACCACACGTGTTACAAGTCCCATTAAACTTCACTCTGAAAGTAGGGCATTCACTCGTAGTATGTGGGCCCAAGCAAATTGAGCACCATTGTTGCTCCCTTCTTGGATACATATGAGTGTTTTGTGGAGCACGATTACCCCTAAGGCTTTCTTGGATGGCCTTGGTGAGATCTGCCAAAGTCATCTCAGATATCGTTTGCTCTTTCACGATTAGCTTTATCTTCATTGGCTCATGCCCTGACGCTTGCGAGCTACTAGACTTCGGCTCGACAGACACTCTTTCTCCTGCAATCATTAAATTATCCTCCAATTGGATTGCATTTATGGTGACTGCTTCCCAAGTAGTGATACCTCTAATGACAAGGCCATTATAGATACTTTCATGTCATAGTCCCCTAATGAATATATCGAGCAATTGGTTGTTGTTGAATCGCTCGTTTGGATTGCATCGAGAATTCAAATTCTTTAAGCGACTAATGAAGTCTCTCACGGATTCACCTTCTTCTCGTTGGGCTTTCTGGAGCTGAGAGGCTACACCCCAAAGTACTCCCTCTCGTATGTTCTCTTTCAAGAAAAATCTCCTAAGAGTAGAGTAGATCGTTTTCTCTTCTACTCTTAAGGTTCTATACCAATCTCTAGCCTTTCCGCTTAGGGTCAAACTCAAAGCCTTACACTTATGTAGCTCATTGTGCTCTTCCAAGGAATCGCACACATGTTCAAAGACTTCCATATGCTTTCTAGCATCTCCGTCTCCACTGAATTTCTGTGTGAGCTTAGCTACTTGAACTGCCTTGCTCCTAGGCTCTCTATCAGGTGCACTATGTGTTAACCCTCACGGCACACGGACACCCATCACCTACGATGGACGCGTATTATGTATTTGGTAGAGTCAGGTACCGGGCTTGTCGGACCAATAGGGAAAGGTAGAGTGATCGCCGATGAGAGGCGCACTTTAACTTGGACATTCAAGGGATTAGTTGGTTAAGCATGGGCGCCCAAGTGTGAATGGGGTGAGCTCCTATAAAAGCCAACTAAACCTAATTTTTACTCATTCTCTCATTTGTGCAATTGAAGAGTGCTCTTGCTCCATCTCCATCTTCTTCTTCTTCACCTCCTCCTGTGTGTGTGTGTGAGAGAGAGAGAGAGAGGGAGAGTGTGTGTGCGATCGAGCATTACGAAGGCACGACGGCGGCGAAGCGGTTGAGCGCGGCACAACTGCAGCTTCTTCTTCATCGCGGCGAGGAATCCACCACGAAGGCGAGCGTAGAGCGGTGAGTGACACACCCTTTGTTTTCTTGAGCTTGCTAGTTTAGGCTTGTTGTGTGCTTGGAGCCGTTTGTGGCTCGCATACGGTGTATTGGCAAGTCCCTTGCTTCGATAGTGCGGCAAGGAGCGCACATTTTTGGCGCCGTTGCCGGGGATATGCCATACACTAAGCTCGGTTAGCACTTTACGCTTCCTTGTGGTGCAATTTCTATCATAGGAAAGGCAGGGAAGGAGTGTGTGGAGATTTCTGTTTTTTGCGTTTTCTGCAATTGCTGTCAAGTTTCAATTTCTGCTATTGTCTGTGGTTTTTCAATTTCTGCAATTTCTGCATTTTCAAGTTCGGCGTTTTCAATTTCTGCAATTTTCTGCATTTCTGTCAATTTTCTGCAATTTCTGCGTATTTCTGCATTTTCTGCAATTTCTGCGTTTTTTCTGCAATTTCTGCGTTTTTGCTGCATTTTCTGCAATTTCTGCATTTCCTGCAATTTCTGCATTTCTGCGTTTTTTTAATTTCTGTATTTTCTGCATCAAAAAATAATTTTTAAAAAAAAAATTGGAAAAAAAAATTTGAGGAAAAAAAAAAGGAAAAAAAAATCGGAAATTAAAAACGCGAGTGGCGATATTTTTCGAAAATAAAAAACGTGACTCTTAAAACGGACGGGTTGGTTTGTATAAAAGATAGATCGGGATCATTTGCCCAAGCCCAAGCCCAGGCCCAGGCTTCAGTCCTCAATCTTATGATATATACTAGACTCACTCTTATATATATACCCTACTCCCTCAAGAGAGAATGAGAGCATGTGGGACAAGTCCTCCACTCTCCTCCTTTCTCTTCCCACTTGCACCCTTAGACTTTCTAGTTTGGGCCTAGTTCCCTACTGGAAATTGACAGTTTTAGGGATTCCGAGGGCATAGAGTGACCAAACGGAGGGCTGTAAAGCACGGCACGACCCTCTGACCGATACGCTCGTTTCGAGCTATCACACGGCCCATTCCACGACACGCTCTAAAAAATCTAGCAAAAAAACAAACAAAAAACACGCTAAAAACTAGTCACAAGGCCTCCTACAGCAGCTTTTTGACACCTTAGGGTATCAAAAGCACATGCACTTACGCTCTGGGTGAGTGTTAGAACACGAGCATATTGAGGGTGCCTCTGTTCATACGGACACCCATTACCCATCCACGATAAGCTCTAGACCCTCAGCGGGGACACAAGGTAGCACCACCCAAGACCCTAAAATAGCCGCTAGTGATTCCTCCTCCGACTCAGAAATCATGGAAGCATACCCTACCCAAAACACTGAGAGAGAAGGCCATGCACCTCCCGAAGCTCCACAGCCTAATACTAGTATGTTTAGCCGTTTCATGGAAACATTAGGTAGAGCTACTCGCTCGGAACCTGATGCAAATGAAGCACACGAAGAGGATGGGTTGGACTCTGACACACCTCTACGATACCCCATTGAGTTAAATAGTGCCTATGGAAAAGTGCTATATAACGCCTTATTGGACACGGGTGCTAAATACAATCTGCTATCCTATGGGGTGTGGTGTCAGTTAGGGAAGCCACCTCTATCTGAGAGTATTATCCAAGTCAAGGATGTCAACAAGAAAAAAACTACGGTTTTTGGAATCTGGCACACTTCTGTCAGTTATGACAATGGGGTGGTAGCTCAAGACTTTTTGGTCATGCCTACTGGAACTATGGAGGGTAATATAAACCTAGGCTGCACGTGGATGATAGCCACCAAATGCACTATTGATTGGGGGACTGGGGGTGTTACAACGCAAAAACCAACTCTTAGCCCTACCACTCAAGCCATAGTCCCTCAGATATTGCCCAAGGAAATAAAACCCAAGACATTGCATGTCCAGGAGGTTGAACCATACGTCCCCATAGCCCAACTCTCTAGAGCTTCAACTGATGTAGTTGAAAGAAAGCTTGAGACACACAAGAACCATCCTAATATAACAGAGAAAACATACAAGTGGGTCCCTAAAACCTCTGTAGTGAGCATGGTTGATGCAAAAAAACGGAAACCTAGTAAGAACCGTACCACTCACTCCAAGAAATGTAAAGAAACGTTGCGTTGGATTCCTAAACGACTATTGGAAGCCCAAGGCTACTATCAAGGAAATGATCAAATCTGGGTGCCAAAATGTAGATTGTGCTCTTACCTATCACCTGACCCAAGTGAGCCCAATCCCGTAGCTCCAAAACGAATCAATGATCGTGGAAAGGAAAAAATCACAGAATGCTACACACTCGCTCCAGAGCTAGTTTGGGTACCAAAGAAAGAACGATTTGTTCCACCTAGCTCAGGAAGGGGGGAGTCCCATGAAGATTCTAACTCCTCATGTAATACATCCATAGAGGTAAAAGCTTCTACACAGCCTCCATCTATAGTAATGGACCTCAATGAAGCTACAAAAGAATCCACACCTCCCAGTGTTCAAGAATCACCTAATGAACCACTTCAAGTTCGATCCTGGGAGAGTACCTTACCACCCTTGCAGCTTGACGAGGCACCTAGGGTAATAGAAAACTACTGGCAAAAATCCTCACCTATTACCAACTGGAACAATTGGTTTCAAAGGGTGACAAGCTCATTTCAAACAGTATGATCTACCCAAGGAAGGGGGGAGTGTTTGCTGACAGTCATCATTCATTTGTTTCCCTGTCAACCTTTTTCCCTGACCTCTCAATCTCCGATCTTAGGGAATGTACATATAAAGCTTTATACTCACAAAAAAAAAAAAAAAGAGCAAGAGCAATTAGCAAACGAGTATGCACATTAAAAGTCAAAACATTGACTCAGACCTACACATGTCACATCTGGTACAGTGAAACAGAAACCTATGCCATGAAACACCTTCGATCCTCATCACTTGAGTGATGGAGGGTAGGTAAGATTAGTACGATAGGAGTGTTTCTGTTTTAGAGTTGAGAGATTAGCGAAGTTCTCTTTTCCCACTAATGTGCCTCCTAGAGGTATTGTTTGTGTTTCATAGTGTGTACAGGAGCGTGTTGCTATTGATAGGATTTGGACCTTCATGGAACCTTCAAATCAAGCGCGACCATCAACACAAACAGGTGTTTCTTGTCCATTAGCATTGCCCTTATCTTTTTGCATCTATGATTGTCTGCTTTGATTGTGATTGGTAGCATAATATTCAGCGCATTGGCTTAATACCAAACATTTAATTCAATGTAATGTTTTGTCATAGTCACTTGTCTAGGTTTAAAAATCAAGCAGTCCGACTAAGCTAGTTTGACCAAGCTAGGTATTAGAAATCTTCTCTTAATACCATGGGGAATGCCTTCCTAATAAACAATGGTTACTTAGGTTCTTAATCCGATTTAGGCAGCATTGTATGAAATGTACTAGGGCTTTCTAGTGGGCTTAACCCTATCGACCTTTAGCTTAAGTATTATAAAGGGAGTTTACTAATGTGATGAGCCTGGGGAGTGTATCAGTGTTATATGACCCCCCAAAGTTACAAAATTTAAATGTTGAAAATGAACAAGCAAAAAATCAAAGTGCCACAATGTAAAATTTTAAGCTGGAAGAGAAATCTCGGCTTGATTTGGTACTTCACTCACATGTATCGCCTATGGTACTAGAGCCCTAGAGGTTCCCAGTGTGGGCGCTTTTCCTTGAAAAGCAAAAAACCCAAGGCATACAAAATAAGCACCCACTTCAAAATTGAATCAGTGTGAAAAGACTTTGGGGAGTCAAAGAAAAAGTAATCAGTCAGGCGATGATTTCATGAGAAATTCCTTTTATGGTAGCTTAACTACAAAGTCTTCTAGGTATAGCCTCTAGTCAGCCCTCGAACATGAATACTTGGCTCTCGCGATTAAACAACTTAATTGACCACAGAAATTTAAGAAGCTTACCCATGGTATTAATATTCGATCTCTAGTGCTTTTCGACCGTCAAATTAGCGACCCCAGACTTGTTTAATTTTTTGCCTTTACATCTGTTTATGCATTTGATTACATTGCAATTTAATGTTCATTGCTAACAAATTGTTTGAAATTATTTTACCAATCAATGTGTCTACCTAAAACTGCATATGCTTTTTAAGAGAATGCAATTATTGTGCCAATGTTGTTTGATTTTGCAGTGACTGAAGAAGGCTAAGGACATTCATCTCAAATGCTCTTCCACCTCGACGAACCAGCTTCAACTCAATAGCTTCCGAGGACGGAATCTACATCAGGAAGGGGGGCATGTTAACCCTCACGGCACACGGACACCCATCACCTACGATGGACGCGTATTATGTATTTGGTAGAGTCAGGTACCGGGCTTGTCGGACCAATAGGGAAAGGTAGAGTGATCGCCGATGAGAGGCGCACTTTAACTTGGACATTCAAGGGATTAGTTGGTTAAGCATGGGCGCCCAAGTGTGAATGGGGTGAGCTCCTATAAAAGCCAACTAAACCTAATTTTTACTCATTCTCTCATTTGTGCAATTGAAGAGTGCTCTTGCTCCATCTCCATCTTCTTCTTCTTCACCTCCTTGTGTGTGTGTGTGTGAGAGAGAGAGAGAGAGGGAGAGTGTGTGTGCGATCGAGCATTACGAAGGCACGACGGCGGCGAAGCGGTTGAGCGCGGCACGACTGCAGCTTCTTCTTCATCGCGGCGAGGAATCCACCACGAAGGCGAGCGTAGAGCGGTGAGTGACACACCCTTTGTTTTCTTGAGCTTGCTAGTTTAGGCTTGTTGTGTGCTTGGAGCCGTTTGTGGCTCGCATACGGTGTATTGGCAAGTCCCTTGCTTCGACAGTGCGGCAAGGAGCGCACACTATGCATGTTTTCCGCAATAGAGTGACCGATAGTTTGAGCAAATGCTGCCAAATCTCCTATTTGAGCAGGTATAATGGGTGTATGTGCTCCTGGAACCACATGTGAGATGGGAGTTGGCCTTGGCCTTGGCATATGCGCGGCTCTTGGGTCCCATATTTCGTATGGTGGTGTACCAGACGGTGGTCCAAAGTTTACAGGCGTGGCGCTAGGCATAGGGGGTGCCTGATATGGCATGTTATTATTAAATGGCATGGCTCCACTTGTATAAGAGCTTGGATAATTCCATTGTGGATTGTAAGCTCTTGGAATAATCGGAGGTGTAGGAGCTACATGAGGCTGAGGTACGACAGGTGCACATGATTGATACATACATGTAGGTATAGTTGGGGGCACTATGCTACTAGGCATCGGCACAGTATTAACAAATGAACTCCATTGTGTACTTCTTCTCATGATCACCACTGGGATATGCATGGTAGCCGTAGTGTCATTAAGAGAAAGATGAGCTAGATCTAGGAAGGTAAAGCTGCCACTTGTGGGCTCAGATTGTACTGAGGCTCCTGGCGAAACAACATATGGAGGATCAATGGGGCTCATTGAGGGAGTCTCCATTTGTGATAGGGTTGGTTGGTTGGCCTTTCCCGTATCCAAGAATCTCATTAGGCCTGTTGAAGGCATGTTGATCCATGTGTTCTGTCTTTCTAACTCGACAATCCTATGGAGGACATCACAGACTTTCTGTTGTTGCTCATCTATGCTAGTAGCACCCGATAAGGATTGTAGAACATCTAACCAACCCACATCATAGGTGTGCCCTATGTACCGATCAGTTAAAGCTTCTGCTTGTAGGTCATACTCCCAATTTTCGTTTAGGAATATCCCATCTAGGCCTGGCGTGCTGGAGGTTTCCCTCAAGGTGGAAGCATTATTGCTCCCCATCGCTTGCCCCTCCGTGACTGCTACCTTGGGAGCACTCGGTTGCTCGGCTGGCATGATTGTTGTCATAGGAGCCTTTGCTTTCAGGGCTCGACTTATTTCTAGCCTTCGTAGGTTCTCAATTTCCCTCTCCCTTGTTGCTTGCATATAGCATTCGATCTCTTGCACTTCGGCAAGACTCCTACCATCGGGTAGTAAAACCTCAGAAGGAGATAGTCCTAAAGGATCAAGAGGTTCAGTGGATGGAACATTCACATGCACACTCTCAAGAAGCATAGGGTCTATTTGTTACCATATACATGTGGTAGTGATGTGTGTGAACACACTAGGACCGCCGGGGCATTTTTTCCCTCTTTAGGAGGTTTTTTCCCCCGTGCATTGTATATACGTCCATCACTCTAGGGCTATCTATCTTTCCATTGCACACTAAGTAACATACTCTATATTGTGTGCCTTGAGCTTCCTTCGTCTTCCCCAAGCTGTGTGTGTTTCTCTGCAACCCTAATTCCAACAATTGGTATCAGAGCAGGTCACGTCCTCCCGGGCTTAGTCGCCAGCTGCTGCAGCACACGTCTGCTCACTTTCTACGATTTCAGTGAGCTTTGGCGAGCGTTCGCAGGTCGACAAATATTTTGGGAGTGCTCGAAGAGCTAGGTCTGCTCAGAATTTTGATTTGGGCTCATTTCAGCCTCCGTTTCCACTACGGGCAGTACTGCACAGGCTATTTCGTCATTTTGTGCAGATTTTCTGTCAGTACCGTTTTCTGCATAACAGGTGCCTTATAGTCTTCTACGGTTTGTGCTATATAGCACAAGTTGTTCCCGCTCCATTTCTCCTATTTTCGGGCAGTTTTCACATCAGGTGCAGCATTTACCATGGCTGACAACAACAACACAGATGTGTTCAAGATGTTTGCTGCTGAGGACAGGTTGGATGGGGACAACTACCCTATGTGGGCTTATATGATGCAACATGTTCTTCTGTCAAAAGGTGTCTGGAACATTGTGCAGGGCATTGATGTACGTCCTGGTTCTGAAGATGTAGGCGATGTTGAGGATGTTGCAGGTCTAGCTGCAAGGATTGCAGCTGTTAGAGTTGTTTTGCCTACGGCAGAACAAGCTCGTTGGGATGTTAAGGATGCGCAGGCTCATGCATTGATTGCGTTGTCTGTGAAGCGCACCATTATTCCTCACATCCGTTCAGCAAAATCTGCAAAACAGGCTTGGGATATTCTAGCAGGTCTTTATGCAAGCCGCAATGAGGATAAAATTGCTTTGCTGCGTAAAGAGCTAGAGTCGAAGATTATGCATGAGGAAGATGATATGGACACTTTCCTTGCTAGTGTCAAGGATATCAATGCGCAACTCATTTCTGCAGGTGAAGTCATTTCGGGCAGTTCCCTTGTGCAGACTGTTCTTGATGCCTTACCAGATTCCTACCAGACTTTTGCTAGTACTTGGAGACTGATGACCCAAGGAAATCCTGAAGTTATCAAGTTTGATGCATTATGCACATTGCTGTTGCAAGAGTCACTTTCTAGAAAAAACAGGACTAGGCAGCGTGCAGTTGAACAGGCTTTTATTGCTTCTCAAAGAAAGGGTGGTAACAGTAATGCAGCCACTTCTTATGGTTCTGCTGCGAGTGGCAAAATTTCTGTTCCTAATGCTTCTACTGGCAGCACTTCGTCTGGCAATTCTGGTGATAAGGGCAAAAAGAAGATGCGTTGCCATTATTGTAAAGCCAATGATCACTTGATCAAGTCGTGTCCTAAGTTGAAGGCCAAAGAGGCTAAGAAGAAAGAGGGTGATTCCATTGCAAATGCTAGTTCCACTACAAATGCAGCCATTGTTGAGTCTTCTGTGAAAGGAGATTGTGATGCTGATGTTGATGCAGAATGTGCTTTTAGCGCAGAGTGCACTTACAATCCTGCTGTCCATGATGCATGCTTGTCAGTTGCTGCAGATTCACATGTGTGGTATTTCGACAGTGGTGCTACAAAGCACATTACCTCACATCGTGAATTGTTTACCTCTCTCGAGTCTGTCCCTCATGGGAATTCAGTCACTTGTGCCAACAACGCCTCTTATCCAGTTCAGGGAGTTGGAAAGATTGTGCTCACTGCTGCTAATGGCAGTTCCTTCACACTTGTTGATGCACTTTATGTACCTGGGATCAAGAAGAATCTCTTGTCTGTATCCGCACTTGCTAGACTTGGACTTGTAGTCAAATTTGTGGATGACAGATGTACAGTTCATGATCTCAGTTTTGGTGATGAAATTGTTGCATCTGGGCTTTTGTGCCGTGGGCTGTATAAGCTCACTTTGTATGACAAGTGTGGACAAAATTTTGCAAATGTTGTTGCATATTCAAGGGCTATTTCAGATGCAAAACTTTGGCATGCACGTTTTGGTCATCTGAATTTTGCCAAATTGCTGCGTTTGCAGAAATCTGATATGGTTGCTTCTTTGCCGCCTCTTGAAGCACCTGTCAAACATGTTTGTGAAGGCTGTATTTTGGGTAAAATGCAGCGTTCTAAGTTTCCAAAGGATGGTTCAGTTAGGGCCATATGCAGGTTGCAGCTTGTGCATAGTGATGTTTGTGGGCCCATGCAAACTCCGTCCTTGGGCAATTACCTGTACTTCGTGACTTTCATTGATGATTACTCCAGGCATGCATGGGTATTTCCGCTTAAAGCGAAGTCTGAAGTTTTTATGTGCTTCAAACAATTTTTGGCTATGGCTGAAAATGTCTCAAAATGTACTATGGGCACCCTCCGTTCCGATCGAGGGGGGGAGTATATGTCTCATGAATTTAACGCATTTCTGGCTAGTCGTGGGATAAAACACCAATGTACAGTGCCTTATACACCTCAGCAAAATGGTGTTGCTGAGAGGAAAAACAGGTCACTAACGGAAATGGCACGATGTATGGTCAAAAGTCAATATTTGCCGCATTCTTTTTGGCTTGAGGCCATCATGTGTGCCACTTATGTACTTAACAGGTGTCCTACGAAAGCTTTGCAGTCTATTACTCCATATGAAGCATGGCATGTTAGAAAGCCTTCTATTGAGCACATGCGTGTTTTTGGCTGTTTGGCATATGCTTTGGTGCCACAAGTGCAACGCAGAAAATTGGATGATAAGGCTGTCAAATGTATTTTTGTTGGTTATAGTGCTGAAAGCAAAGGTTACAGGTTGTATCATCCGCAAACAAAACGTATTCTGGTTTCACGGGATGTAGTGTTTGTGGAAGATTCTGTTCAACCCTTGCTGTCATGTACTAGAGACAGTAATGTAAGCTCACAGGACATTTATGACACTTTGTTGCCTCTTTTCAGTGGTGGAAATACGAATGTAAGTTCCAATGAGGCAAATGTACAGCCTATGGGGGTTTCTGAAAATGTTTTAGAACAGCCTATTACTGATGCAGATGTACATGATGTACTTGATGAGGAAAGGGCTGAAAATGAGCAGGCTAGAGGTATGCCAAAATGGCTGGTGCACACTTTGCGTGACAGTAAATTGGATGCACCTTTATCTAGTGGTACTCGTTCAGGCTCTCGCCATGCATCTTATGCATCAGATTGTTATGCTTTGGCTGTGTCTAGTTTACATGATGTTGAGGAGCCTCTGTCTTTTGATGAAGCACAGAATTCAGAAAATTGGATTGCTGCCATGAAATCAGAATATGATGCACTTATAGAGAATGACACATGGACTTTATGTGATTTGCCTCCCGGCAAAAAGGCCATTGGTACGAAGTGGGTTTACAAGTTGAAACGCAAGCCGGATGGTGAGATCGATCGCCATAAGGCTCGACTTGTTGCAAAGGGTTATGCACAACAAAAAGGCATAGATTATGAAGAGACTTTTGCTCCCACTTGTCGTATGACTACTGTGCGTTTTCTATGTGCATTGGCAGCTCATTTTGGTTGGGATGTACATCAATCAGACATTGTTACTGCTTTCTTGAATGGTGACATATTTGAGGAAGTTTATGTAACGCAGCCTCGCGGTTTTGTCATAAAAGGACAAGAGGACAAAGTGTGCAAATGTAAGAAGGCTTTGTATGGGTTGAAGCAATCTCCTCGTGCTTGGTATGAGAAAGCTGACACTCATTTGGTTAAACGAGGCTTTCGTAACAGTCCAACAGAAAGCACATTGTATGTAAAGCGTGAGGATGATGTATTTCTCATTGTGGTTCTTTATGTTGATGATTTGCTGATCACTGGACCAAATGAGAGACATATTGCTGAATTTAAGGCTGATTTGAATGCTACTTTCAAGATGAAAGATTTGGGGCTGTTGCATCATTACTTGGGTATACAGTTTAAGCAGTGTGATGGTGGTATTGCCTTGTGTCAGAAAAGTTACATAGAGACATTGCTATGTAAGTTTGGACTTGAGGATTGCAAACCTATTGCCACTCCCATGGAAACAGGTTTGAAATTGAGTCTACATGATGCTGGCGATCCTGCTGATGTCACTCTTTACCAAACTGCTGTTGGCTGCCTCATTTATGTATGCAACACGAGGCCAGATATTCAGTTTGCAGTCTCGCAGGTCATCAGATTTATGCATAGCCCAGGGTCTAAGCATTGGCAGGCTGTCAAGAGGATTTTCCGCTACCTAAGTGGCACTTTACATCTTGGCTTGTTTTATCCCAAGGGGGGATCATTGCCGCCAGACTTACATGCTTTTTCGGACTCAGATTGGGCTGGTTGTTTTGACACGCGAGTGTCCACAAGTGGTTTTTGTTTCATGCTTGGCAGTTCATGTATATCATGGTTGAGCAAGAAGCAACCTACTGTGGCCACTTTGAGTTGTGAGGCTGAGTACAGGGCAGTCTTCACAGCTACGGTTGAGTGTGTATGGCTCAGACGCCGTATGGCTGACTTGGGTGTTGGACAGGACACTGCCAACACTATCTACACTGACAGTCAGAGCGCATTGGCAGTTGCGAGGAACCCAGTTTTTCATGCTCGCACAAAGCACATTGAGGTGCATTACCACTATGTCAGGGAGAGGCTCTCAGCAAGAGAGATCAGCTTGGCTTATGTGCCAACACAGGACAACCTTGCAGATCTTTTCACAAAGGCATTGTCTCGTGAGAAGCTTGAAGCTTTCCGCAAAGCTTTGGGCTTACTCCCCTTTGTGGACTGATCCTGTCCTCAGGGCATGGCACTTCCCTTTACTCATGTGCCAGCTCTCGTTCACCGCATCACTCCATGGGGGATTTGTTACCATATACATGTGGTAGTGATGTGTGTGAACACACTAGGACCGCCGGGGCATTTTTTCCCTCTTTAGGAGGTTTTTTCCCCCGTGCATTGTATATACGCCCATCACTCTAGGGCTATCTATCTTTCCATTGCACACTAAGTAACATACTCTCTATTGTGTGCCTTGAGCTTCCTTCGTCTTCCCCAAGCTGTGTGTGTTTCTCTGCAACCCTAATTCCAACACTATTATAGGCATGAATGACGAATTTACCTCCCCACTCCCTTCATTTATTTCATTAACCGCATGTTCGGAGCGAGTAGCTCTACTAAGGTTCTCTTTTAAGCAGCTAAACACGCTGGACCCGGGCCGTGGGCCCATGGCATGCATGTCTTGACTTGAAGTATCAGGGTTTGGTGTAGGATACCCCTCCATGACTTCGTAGTCAGAGGAAGAATCACTAGACGCGATATGAGGATCTTGGGTCGCGCTACCTTGAGTCCCGGCCGAAGGTCCAGAACCTAGGGTGGAGGAATAATGGATGCCCGCGTAAATGGAGGCACTACCAATATGCTCGTGCTCTAACACTCGTCCAGAGCATAGGTGCATATGACTTGGATCCCCTAGAAGTGTCAGTGAGTGCCCGTGAAGGCTGCTCACCTAGTATTTTTGGGTGTTTTGCAACCCAAGTCTTTTCTTAATGTTTTAGTTTTTATTTTGGCCCTTTTTTTCTGACCCAGCTATAGAATAGAATGTATGATAGCTCAAAACGAGCGTTTCGGTCAGAGGGACGTGTCGTGCTTTACAGCCCTCCGTTTGGTCACTTTATGCCCTCGGAATCCCTAAAACCGTCAATTTCTAGTAGGGAACTAGGCTCAAATTAGAAAGTCTAAGGGTGCAAGTGGGAAGAGAAGCGAGGAGAGTGGAGGACTTGCCCCACATGCTCTCATTCCTTCTTGAGGGGGTAGGGTATATATATAAGAGTGAGTCTAGTATATATCATAGGACTGAGGCCTGAGGCCTGGGCCTGGGCTTGGGCTTAGGGAAACGATCCCTTTCTTGGCCACACACACTGTCAACACCTACCTAACCTCTCTGTCAACACCTCACAGCTCACTACCTTATCTGCTTACTAACAGTGCTACTAACCACTAACTAATCTACTAACTAATCTGTTAACCACTCTGCTAACTGCTTACTGACAATGAGCTAACTGTCCACCTACTTCCTCTCTCACTACCTTACTATGCAAGGACTGTGTGCAGGCAAACCTTAATAGAAAACTGTGTACAGACTGTGTGCAAACAGAAATTGCTAACTATCTACCTACTTACTCATTCACTGCGAATAAGCTAACGACTACTAATTGTGCAAAGACTGTGTGCAAACAGAAAACACAAGATTATGCAGAAATCACAGAACTTGCAGACAGTACAGAAATTAACAACTTGCAGAAAAATAACTCATTCCTCTTCCTCTTCCTCTTCTTTCCTACTACAAACAACTCATAGAAGAAGCACAAAGTGCCTCTTGGGCTTAGTGCAAGGCGATTCCCCGGCAGCGGCGCCAAAAATGTGCACTCCTTGCCGCACTGTCGAAGCAAGAGACTTGCCTAACACTGTGTGCGAGCCACGACGGCTCCAAGCACACAACTAGCTTAACTAGTAAGCTCAAAAGAGGGCAATGGTGTGTCACTCACCGCTCTATGCTCCTGCCGTGGAGGATTCCTCGCCGTGAAGAAGAAGGAGACGCCGCTACGTCACGCTCAATCGCTTCACCGTCGTCGTGCCGCCGCAATGCTCAATCACACACAGACTCTCTCTCTCTCTCTCTCTCTCAAGTGCACACACACACACTAGTACACAAGGAGATGGAGAAGGAGATGGAGCAAGAGCACTCTTCTTGCATTGCACAAATGAGAGAATTAGTGAATTTTAGGTTTAGTTGGCTTTTATATGAGCTCACCCCATTCACACTTGGGCACCCATGCGTAGCCAACTAATCCCTTGAATGTCCCAGTTAGAGTGCGCCTCTCATCGGCGATCACTCTTACCCTTTTCCTATTGGACCGACAAGCCCGGTACCTGACTCTACCAAATAAATAATACAATGTCCACCGTAGGTTACAACGTCCGTCTTGTAGGTGATAGGGTGTCTGTGAGCCGTGAGGGTTAACAGGCAAAGATGGTATGGTCATGCAAAATGCCCTCATACAAGCATCTCAGAGTCTTTGGCTGTGAGGCATATACTCATGTTCCAAAGGAATTTAGGAACAAACTTGAGCCAAAGAGTAGAAAGTGCATCTTTCTAGGCTATGGTAATTCTGGTGAGATGGGGTACAGACTTTGGGATCCCAAATCCAAAAAGGTTATCCGTAGCAATGATGTTCACTTTAATGAATCCAAATATCATTCTAAACCAGAGAGGGTTGAGGAGATTAGAAGAGTTGTCTTCCAAGAAGATGGCCTGCACGTGCAAGACAAAATGTCAGGGCTCAAGAGGATCAAGGACAAGATAGATTGGAACCAGAGGTTGTGGCTGAGCCTGAGCCACCTATTTTGCGTAGATCTGGACGTATCACGCGACCTCCTGATCGGTTTGTTCCATCTATGAACTATGTCATGTTGACTGATTGCAATGAGCCTTCATGTTACAAGGAAGCAGTGCAAATGAAGGACTCCGAGAATTGGCAATTGGCCATGCAGTCAGAGATGACAACTCTGCATAAAAACCAGACATGGAAGCTAGTTAAATTACCACAGGGCAAAAAGGCTCTACCTTGTAAATGGGTTTATAGGTATAAGATCACCGCTCATGATAGTCAGCCAAAGTACAAAGCAAGGCTTGTTTCCAAGGGCTTTAAGCAAGAACAAGGCATTGACTTTGATGAAGTCTTCTCTTCGGTGGTCAAGATGACTACATTGAGATGATTTCTTGCATTGGTTGCCATATTAGATTTGGTGTTGCACCAAATGGATGTCAAGACAGCGTTCTTGCATGGTGATTTAGATGTGGAAATTTACATGCAGCAACCATAAGGGTTTGTTGAGAAAGGCAAGGAAGATTTGGTATGCCAGTTGTTAAAGAGTCTTTATGGCTTAAAACAATCACCAAGGGCATGGTACCATAAGTTCCACAAGTTTATGCTTTCTCAAGGCTACAAACGTAGTGAGTTTGATCATTGTCTATATACAAAGAAGGCTAAGGATGGCAGTTGGCTGATCCTTATTTTGTATGTGGATGACATGTTGATTGCTGGCAAGCACTTGGAAGAAATTTCAGCTTTGAAGTCAAAGATGGCAAAAATGTTTGACATGAAATACATGGGTGAGGCAAGTCATATACTTGGTATGCGCATTGAGAGAGACGGATCAAAAAAGTTGATTTGGTTATCTCAAACAGAGTATATTGACAAGGTTTTGCAACGTTTCAATATGGAGAAGGGAAAGGCATTGAGTGTTCCATTGCCACCATATGTGAAACTTAGCAAACAAGATTGTCCTGTGTCTGAGGAAGAACAAGCTGAAATGGATAAGATTCCATATGCTTCTGCAGTGGGTAGTTTGATGTATGCAATGATTGCTACTCGCCCAGACATTGCATTTGCAGTGGGAGTAGTAAGTCGATACATGTCAAACCCAGCCAAGAAACATTGGGAGGTAGTGAAAGGAATATTAAGATACCTGAAAGCTACAAAGAGTATGCGTATATGCTATGGGAGTCAAGAGCTAAGTGTAAAGGGTTTTACAGACTCAGATTATGCAGGTGATTTAGACAACCAAAGGTCTACGTCAGGGTATGTCTTTACATTGGCTGGTGGAGCAGTATCATGGCGTTCTAGATTACAAGATTGTGTTACTCAGTCTACTACAGAGGCTGAATATGTTGCAGCATCAGAGGCATGCAAAGAATCAATTTGGCTTAATCAACTAGTAACAGATTTGGGAATCAAAGAAGAGATGCCCGTGTTATATTGTGATAGTCAGAGTGCTATTCAACTGGCTCGCAATCCAGTTTATCACTCAAAGACAAAGCATGTGGATGTGAAGTATCATTTCATCAGGGAAATGCTCCAGGATAAGCAAATTCAGCTTGTCAAAGTTCACACCATAGAAAATCATGCTGATCTACTTACAAAAGGACTTCCCTCAGAGAGCTTTGCGCACTTTCGCAAGCAGTTAGGTGTAGAATAGTACATCACTTCTCTACATCTCTTGTATATTAGCTTGTGTAGTAGCTTCTCTCACACTTAAAGTACCACATTGGACTTTAAGTGGGAGGTTGTTGGGGTATAAAGCCCAATGTGGTCGCCCAGGTAAGTGGGCGGGCCGCTAGGTATGTACACATATTCTTTTGTAAAAACCTAATAAGAACTCACTATGCTCTACACATTAGAGTAGAGCGAGTTCACCTTATCGTCGTGCTCTTCTTCTCGCACTCTCTCTCGCATTGCACTTCCGCTCGTACTCCTTCAAGTTTGATCAGGTTCCAGGTGTGCTATTGCTTTCACAGACATCACAATTTTTTGCAAGGTTGAACGCTAAAAGGTTTTCAAAAGGGAAACCCACATGCTTGGAGTACTTTTGGCTGGGTAGTAGTTTTTAATATCTAGGGGAAGGCTACCTTGGATTCCCCATAATAGGTGTTAAGAAGAACAAGGGTATCCTACTAGCTTATTTATCCTGATGTATTTGTACTGACCATAAGTTGAGAAAAGTTGCAAAACGTATAAAAGTTAGAGCAACCAATGAAATCGCACCTTCAAATTAGTAAGGCCATGTTTCAGCTCAAAATGTTCCAATTTCACAATTTTCTAGAAAACATGTGTGCGCATACTATGAAGAAAAGAAGCTTGTGTTTTCTCACGGGAAGTGTAAGATGGTTATGGCAAGCTCACACTTCACACATATCCACGTGGTAGCATGGGTAATATCAACCGCATACACCGCCCACAAACTAGTCCAACTGTTGTTTATAGCATCGTGCAAACCATATGTACACCTTAACAAAATAGTTTATTTATAGGAACATGAAAGAAGCCAACCTCAACATGAAAAGACAAGTCAAAGTATGATTGTGTATAAAAGGCATAGTGCAACCAACACTTCTTGCATTGTAGCACAAAGCTATGGCCATCCTAGAATTAGTTCGGCAAATAAAACCTCCCCTTGACTAATGTATAGGCCCTTTGAATCCTAAGATAACCTACCTAGTACTATCAAAAATCTCAACAAGAATGTGCTGCCCGAAATCAACAATAGGAGGGAGATAAACTCTACCCTTGTAGACAAGGTACCCATCATCCAAGGAGTATTTGTAAAATCTCTCTCTCTCTCTCTCTCTCTCTCTCTCTCTCAACCTCTCTCAACCAACCCCCACCCCAACAAAGTATGTTATCCTCCTTTGAAGCACTACTCATTGATGTGAATGGCCCACCCATCAGCTCTTCTTTGGTCCACCCTTGAGATCTATGGCTCAATAATTTATCCAAGAGACTCTGGCTATTCACTTTTAAAAAACACTTCGTTGTCATCTTTTCTAAACTCTAGGTAGTCTATATGGATTAATACTCTACTCTAACGTGGGACATGGATTTTTGTTATATAAAAGTGTGATCATGAATAGCATGCTAGATCTCATCGAAAGAAGGATCCTGCTAGCATAAACCATGTAGAGACTCCAAAAAGTATTCTTGAAGATTGTGAAAATCAACTCATTAATGACTTAGGGCATTAGTCTGTTGGAATTAGGGTTGCAGAGAAACACACACAGCTTGGAGAAGACGAAGGAAGCTCAAGGCACACAATAGAGAGTGTGTTACTTAGTGTGCAATGGAAAGATAGATAGCCCTAGAGTGATGGGCGTATATCCAATGCACAGGGGAAAAAACCTCGTAAAGAGGAAAAAAATACCCCGACGGTCCTAGTGTGTTCACACACATCACTACCACATGTGTATGGTAACAAATCCCCCCTGGAGTGATGCGATGAATGAGAGCTGGCACATGAGTAAAGGGAAGTGCTATGCCCTGAGGACAGGATCAGTCCACAAAGGGTAGAAGCCCAAAGCTTTGCGAAAACCTTCAAGCTTCTCACGAGACAATGCCTTTGTGAAAAGATCTGCAAGGTTGTCCTGTGTTAGCACATAAGCCAAGCTGATCTCTCCTGCTGAGAGCCTCTCCTTGACATAGTGATAATGCACCTCAATGTGCTTTGTGCGAGCATGAGAAACTGGTTTCCTCGCAACTGCCAATGCGCTCTGACTGTCAATGTAGATAGTGTTGGCAGAGTCCTGTCCAACACCCAAATCAGCCATAAGGCATATGAGCCATACACACTCAACTGTAGCTGTGAAGACTGCCCTGTACTCAGCCTCACAACTCGAAGTGGCCATAGTAGGTTGCTTCTTGCTCAACCATGATATACATGAACTGCCAAGCATGAAACAAAAACCACTTGTGGACACTCGCGTGTCAAAACAACCAGCCCAATCTGAGTCCGAAAAAGCATGTAAGTCTAGCGGAAATGATCCCCCCTTGGGATAAAACAAGCCAAATGTAAAGTGCCACTAAGGTAGCGGAAAATCCTCTTGACAGCCTTCCAATGCTTAGACCCTGGGCTATGCATAAATCTACTGACTTGTGAGACTGCAAACTGAATATCCGGCCTCGTGTTGCATACATAAATGAGGCAGCCAACAGCAGTTTGGTAAAGAGTGACATCAACAGGATCGCCAGCATCATGTAGACTCAACTTCAAACCTGTTTCCATGGGAGTGGCAATAGGTTTGCAATCCTCAAGTCCAAACTTACATAGCAATGTCTCTATGTAACTTTTCTGACATAAGGCAATACCACCATCACACTGCTTAAACTGTATACCCAAGTAATGATGCAACAGCCCCAAGTCTTTCATCCTAAAAGTAGCATTCAAAGCAGCCTTAAATTCAGCAATATGTCTCTCATTTGGTCCAGTGATCAGCAAATCATCAACATAAAGAACCACAATGAGAAGTACATCACCCTCACGCTTTACATACAATGTGCTTTCTGGTGGATTGTTATGAAAGCCTCGTTTGACCAAATGAGTGTCAGCTTTCTCATACCAAGCACGAGGAGATTGCTTCAACCCATACAAAGCCTTGTTACATTTGCACACTTTGTCCTCTTGTCCTTTTATGACAAAACCGCGAGGCTACATTACATAAACTTCCTCAAATATATCACCATTCACGAAAGCAGTAACAATGTCTGATTGATGTACATCCCAACCAAAATGAGCTGCCAATGCACATAGAAAACGTACAGTAGTCATACGACAAGTGGGAGCAAAAGTCTCTTCATAATCTATGCCTTTTTGCTGTGCATAACCTTTTGCAACAAGTCGAGCCTTATGGCGATCGATCTCACCATCCGGCTTGTGTTTCAACTTGTAAACCCACTTCGTACCAATGGCCTTTTTGCCAGGAGGCAAATCACATAAAGTCCATGTGTCATTTTCTATAAGTGCATCATATTTTGATTGCATGGCAGCCATCCAATTTTATGAATTTTGTGCTTCATCAAAAGATAGAGGCTCCCCAACATCATGTAAGCTAGACACAACCAAAGCCTAACAATCTGATGCATAAGATGCATGGCGAGAGCCTGAACGAGTACGATTAGACAAAGGTGCATCCAATTTACTGTCACGCAAAGTGTGCACCAGCCATTTTGGCATACCTCAAACCTGCTCATTTTCAGCCCTTTCCTCACGAGTGTGAAATTTTTGCAAGCTTCTAATTTAGAGCTTTTTTCAGAAACTTAGAGCTATTATCTTAGGGAGCTTTTTAACAATTCTTTTAGAAATGCAAATACAAATTCCCATGCCTTCAACAAGCATGTTTCCACACACACACACACACACATCTGTATCAAAGATATTGCTATTGCTTGTTCATGTGTATTTCTGAGCTCATATAAGATATTTACAATAGAAATTAGGATAATATAGTATGTATCAAAACTTTTGAGGTTTACTATTTATCTAGTAGGAGAGCCTTCTCAAGACTTCCGTATCAAGAGACACAAGTCTTAAGCTAAAATAAGGTGGTCACTCATCAAAGAAGCTCTAAGTAGTAGTATACCTATGTGTGAGCTATGGGGAAAATATAACCTTTCCCAACTAATGTATACATAAAGTGTATGTTTTCTCTTTAAGTGCAAATAATATCTCTAAGTTAATTATCTGATATAGTATGCATTTCAAAAGGGGCCTTCTCATTACTAGCATTGTAGCAACATAGAAAGCACTCTATTGGTTAGAAGAGGCACTTTGATAGAAGTCATGCCTCTTTATCATGAATAATATGATAAGAATCATTGAAAACATCCTTGTAGACTATGAAGAGTAGTCGCAAACATATAAGAAGAAATTAATGTTTGAAATATGCTTTTTGTAACCTCCAAGATTGATATATTATGAAAAGCTAATTGAGTGTCATATCTTTCATTAAATAAAAGACATCAAAAAATTAAATGCCAAGTTTTGGACTTTTAAAATTTACTTCGTTTGTGACCAATTTGCAATACTAGAAAAGTGCTATACTTTTTTATGTTAATTGGTAGTCTTTAAATATCCACCTGAACAACCTCTTTTATAGACTTTGGCTCTCCCAGTTGGAGCTTAATAATTTTTCTACAATAAATTAAAATAATCTATTAAAGTAACCCAAAAACATTTGGAAATTCAATAATGACCCTCAAATTTTCAAAAGAATACTAATATGCCCCGTATATCTAGCAAAAAATGTCCAAAATGCAATTTAATGTTTTTTGGAAATAATTAAAATACCCTTTTTTTAACCTTGCCAACATCTCCAAAGATAATTATTTTGACAACCCTTCATTAGAAGACCATTTTCGCACTAGATTTGTCTAAGGTACTATCTATTCTCAAAAGAATTAGACTCTACAAAATTTAGGGTTGAGAACAACATTGCACACTCATAGTAAAACCACAACAAGAAATTCGTACTCTAATAATTTAACAAACTAATTCTCTATACTTCCATCTACATATCGTATGTTGTGATAGACTGTGATAGATAGTTGTAAATTGTGAGAGATTCTACATTGTGCAAGTCATTACTTACTAATATTGTATCTTAATATGCTATTTTCAAGGAAAATCTACCAAAACACCTCTTGTAATTTGTGGAAATAATTCCCACAATACCTCTCAAATTCAAAAGTTATAAAAACACCCCTCATATTTGGCTGAACAGCCTCAAAACAATCCCAAAATGCCCTTCAAACTTGTAATTTGTGGAAATTCTCAAAATACCTCTCAAATTCAAAAGTTCTAAAAACACACCTCATATTTGGCCAAACAAACCCAAAATGCCCTTCAATTTTTTCAAAATTTCCAATATACCATTCATTAACCTCGCAAACATTTCCAAAGACAATTCATAGGAAGGTTGGTTCTCTTTTGATAGAAACTGATAGCACTAGAAATAATATGGTATTGTGGGCTCTCAAGATGAAAAAATTGAAAAGTTTCAGACATAGATGGCTCTATTTATGAGCTCATTGGTGAAATGTTTTGCTTAGCACACTGAAAGATAGACCCCTCTTATAAAAAAGATGACTCTTTACAATATTTGGAGTAAGCTGACCCAAAGTTAATATGAGGGTATATTGGAATTTTTTTTAATATGAGGGCTATTTTTGGAATTTTCCCAAAATACAAGGGTGTTTTGGTAAATTTTCCTATTTTTAATATACATTAGAGACAACAAAGATGATGTTGTAACAATGGCTTGGAGCTCCCTACATGTAGTGAAACTATCCTACTTAGCAATTTTCCAAGTACTAAGCTTGAGTTGGTCCTAGTTGCCATGAAGAGAGCCTAAAAACCTTGAAACTTTGCAAGGCAAATGAGTGAATGTCTTTGAAGATAGGGCCAACCCAAAGAGGCTAGAGTAAGGAGGCTCATGGTTAGATGGTAAGACCCCTTAGCTTGTAAGAGCAAACGCAACGCATGGTAGCTTCACCATCAACTTACCATCTCATTGCAATCAACCCTTGGTCTCTCTTTTCTCAAAATTTAGAGCGTAATCTTTTCAAAATTCTCGTGGAAGAGAAAGAATGTTGGTCAATGTCAATTTTGCAAGGCCAACTACCAAATAGGTTTAGAGTTCTCTATGAACGTACATCTATGGACCGATGGACTGACATGGGAGAGCATATTTGAGATTTTCTAATTTCCCTCACCTGTTCAACATTTGACATTGCCCT
Organism: Adiantum capillus-veneris; assembly: GCF_014529385.1. Classification (NCBI taxonomy): domain Eukaryota; kingdom Viridiplantae; phylum Streptophyta; class Polypodiopsida; order Polypodiales; family Pteridaceae; genus Adiantum; species Adiantum capillus-veneris. The sequence goes on along the minus strand of NC_140952.1, from coordinate 3,505,136 downwards.
CATTCTCGCTTGCAAAGCCAGGGTACCCGCACCATCATATTTCTGTTGCATCCCCAATAGCACAACCTGCTCCTCCACATGTTGTATGTCCTGTGTAGCCTCTCCTTCGCAGCTTCAACCGGCCTACTATAGATTGCCATACCATCTCCCTTGTATTTATGGACGTCCATACCAAGGACAGATCGTCGTTGTGCTCGTTTTTCACCCTCAGTGTCTAGCCGTAGAGAAATCGAATGCAGCAACTAGAGCACGCAAACCGTCTGCACGCACGTTGATGGATTGCAAGCTCATCCATAACTGCTATTTCAATATAAAGAGGCTTAAGCTATGTGATGACCATACAAAGTACGTTTTGTGATAATTATCCATTTATGCGTGAGTAAGCTGACCGTCTCCGTGTACGTAGACGATCTACGTGCTTGAAATTTAAAGCAAACAGAAAGTTTACTTTAATGATGTCGTGCTTCAAAATGCACTAACTAGAGCACGCAAACCGTCTGCGCGCGCGCTAACGGATTGCAAGCTCATCGATAATAGCACGAAAATGTCCTTATTTCAATATAAAAAGGTTTAAGCTATGTGATGACCATAGAAAGTACGTTTTGTGATAATTATCCACTTATGCATGAGCACGCTGACCGTCTGCGCGTGCGTGGACGATCTGCGTGCTTGAAATTTGAAGCAAGCAGGAAGTTTACTTTGATTTCGTGCCTCAAAATTGGGGTGGGGGGGGGGGGGGGGCGAGAGAGAGAGAGAGAGAGAGAGAGAGAGAGAGAGAGAGAGAGAGAGCCGACATGAGCTCGTCTCAGGGAAAGTGAGAGCAAGCAGAAGCAAGAAGCTTACTCTGAGTCCCCAAAGAGTTGGTCTAACGGTAAGGCTTTGGCCTCTCAACCTATGGGTTGTGAGTTCAAAGCCCTAGTTGGGTCACACTCTAGAGGGACACCTTGTGCTCACCTGGTGTTCACGTTGCTAGGGCTCTTGCCCTTGGACACTCGAGTGCATCCTCCTCCTGGGGTGCGTCACCCGAGGAGGAGGTTCCTAGCTAGTTGCTACGAGTTCTCTCCGTCGTTCCCAGCATGTGGTGCATCAATTAGGTGGCCATGGTGATGCCTATGCGTGGCTCTTGCCCGATGGTACGCGGCCCTTGCCCGACCATGTAACATGGCTAATATTTGGAAGGGATAAGCAGCTCCCCTGTGGGCCCTATGGTGTGTCGAAAAAAAAAGAAGCTTACTCTGATTTTGTGCCTCAAAATAGAGAGAGAGAGAGAGAGAGAGAGAGAGAGAGAGAGAGAGAGATATATATTTTTCGGACAAAGAACTTTGTGTTCGTCATCAGAGTGCAGTGTCAAGGGGCTATGGCGCTGCTGCACAGGCGCAAGGCTTTTACTCTTCTCTGGACTCTGGGAGCGTTTCTTCTAAGGCTGTCTTTGCAGGGCTTTCCGCCACCTCTTCTTCGACCCAGATTCATTCATTGCGGCAGCTCTTGCCACCGATGGCGGTGGCGATGAAGAGCTCGTTATTACATAGTGCCCGCAGCTACACATCATTGGTCACCTGTCTTGGAAGCAAGCATAAAACACCTTGCTGCTACACGCACAAATGTACGTCTGAGTGTGGTTGCCTTTGTACAAGTGCAGGGGCCTTATGCATCGTGGCTAGGAACTGTACGACTACAGCATACCCTCCTCCTGCCTCTCCAGGAGAGTACGCAGGCGGAGTGAAAGAAACTGAGAACGGGGCTCCCTTGGATGTGGAGGAAGCAGCAGGTCCCCCTACGATGATTCCAATTATGCTGAAGATGATGATGGTGACTATGAAGATGAGGACCCTCCTCCAGATCCCGAGGAGAAGCTTCTGTTCAGCCCATCAGATGAGGATTGAATACATACTTACCCTTGCTGTCGTAGTCAATGAGTAAACCTTGTCATGTAGCCCAGGTATGCGAATGTTCTTTCACAGGTCTAGGCTTTTCGCTTGCTGCAAGGCAACATATGTTTTGCTGGAGTTGTAGTTGTGCAGAAGCATATCCCAGCCAAAACCACAGACTTAATATATTGGCCACCACCCAGATGTTCTCGCTTTTGGATTGACAAGTGCCGTTAAGAACTGTGTTTTGTGAATTTTGACTCCAAAAAAGAGAGAGAGAGAGAGAGAGAGAGAGAGAGAGAGAGCTCGTCAGGGAAAGTGAGAGCAAGGAGAAGCATGAAGCTTACTGTGATTTTGTGCTGTGTGAGAGAGAGAGAGAGAGAGAGAGAGAGAGCCGGAGACAGCTCGTTAGGGAAAGCTCGTTCCAGCGCTATCGAGAGGCTCTTCGCGACGCGAAAATATTTATGAGATGGACCTTCTTATTTGGTGTTAAAAGGAGCACCACATTAATTTTGTTTATGCTATCATCTTCATTCTTCTACCGTTGTCTCCTACCCTGCGCTTACGTTGCCGTGGGATGAGCTCCTCCCTGCATACGCTGCTTTCATAAAGCACATGTGCCTTTCGTCTGTCGATTGGTCGTACGTCGGATCTATATTGTCTCCATTCGTCGTGATGTTGTCCCTGCTACTCTGAGGCCTCCACAAATGTCCACTGCTGGTCCGACCCTGCGCGCACGAACGATCTTTGAGCTCTCATTAAAAGATCAGGTTCAATTTATCTCTTGAAATGCTGTGCTCTCATAAGGCAGGTTATTAGACACTACGGCAATGCCCGCTCTAATAATCTGACAAACTAATTCTCTATGCTCATCCAACTGTGAAATGGCGCCCGTTGTGCATGAACCATCCTCGCATGCCATTTCCTTGCTGGCAGCCAGCTCGACGCCAAAACACATGTTGCCCAAATATGGCGTAGGCGTTGCCAATTCTCTTTGACCAATCAGCACCTTCCTTTTTCATTTCTTAAAGACGGCAATGTGTAGCATACGTGTGTACACCTAAGCCCCATCCGCCATTTTGAATTGGGCCGCCATGTTTTCGACGGGTGCCCATTTGAAAATGGCAGTGTGTAACCTTCCTAAGGAGCGGTATTTATATTCCACAGAAGGAACATTCATACGCCCCCAGACCATCCGTGTGCACGCAAACGGACTCTCTGTAGAAACAGTACCTGGTCCACATATTTATATTCCACAGAAGGAACATTCATACGCCCCCAGACCATCCGTGTGCACGCAAACGGACTCTCTGTAGAAACAGTACCTGGTCATTGTAGGTGACAGTTGGACCAGTCATAAGCTCACAGACCGTCCGCACAAGCAATCTAGCAGATGATCTGTGAGCTCTCACATGTATTTATATGTGATTTATTTCCACATATGGACTATTTATAAGGTCACAAACCATCTCAAACCTATAGACACCATGTTTGACAGCTTGTAATCAAGGTAGCAGCTTTAGTCAAAATCCTCGGCCAGTAATATGTTAACCATAAAGCTACAAAAAGGAGCATACGAGTCGAAAGATATTGAAGATTGTTGCATTGTAGCTAAATGAAGATGTGAATAGCATGAGGGACAGGGATGGTGTCTATTGAGCTGGAATCTTGGATCTTTCATGTCTTTTGTTTTGGAGAACTAGCTATCACTCTATCAACCTCCTTAAACATCATAAAATTATAAGCATTTTTTTACCCCTATTTGTTGTTGTTAGCTCTTGTAGTATAAATGATAATTAAGTATGTGGGGAACAGCTTTCGGTGAAGAATTTAAAAAGTTTTTATTCCTTTAGTATGAAACTTCAGAATAGAATAGCAATATCAGCAATTTCACAGTAGACCTTTTTAGACAATTACTAGCCAAAGCCTTTTATCACTAGTATCTCCAAGGAACTCCATTTTTATGAGGCAGAATCTCACTTTTAGAAGCTCTATCCACGTGCATGGCAAGAGATAGATCAAAAGAGTTCATCCACTCCTGTGGTGAGAGAACTTTGTGGATAGTTAGCACTAGAGATTTCATATCGAAACTCTTCAAATAGCTCAAGGAAATTGGTCATTAAATTGGAGATATAAATGTCTAAGGACGTATAGTGTCCCGTTACCAACCTAGTGCTAAGCTTTATGTCTCACTTTGTTTGCAATTAATCATCCTTGCTAAGTTATTGTAAACATATTTTTTGGATTTTCTCATACAATTGTGAGGATGAATTTCTTAAAAATTGTAGGAAATCATTTAACTATTGATGATGGTTGATGTCATCTTTTATTTGAGTGGTGGCCCTCAAATTAGAGCATTAAAGAGTTTTGGTCAGCTTGAAAATTGGCATATGTCACCATTATGGAGTAACTTTCTGAAAGGCTTCACACAAGCGTACTCTCAACGTCCTTGTATAGGGATGGTTTGGGTGGTCTCTGTGTGTATGATTTATGCTTTTGGTTGATTTAAAATTAAGCTATTGGATACACAACTTATATCACCGTTTTAATATGTAGCTAATGCCATCCATTGTGTGAGGTGTGTGATATGTTTAGAAAAACTCTTCTTTATAGATGAGGTTTCCTTGGTTAGATTTCTTCTATATCTCATTTTAATATCATTCTCTATAAAGTGAACCCCACATCTTGACCATCTATATAGACAGTGAGACATTGTGCACATTATTTTTATAATAGTATGTGGATATTTTGAATAAGCGTTTAACTAAGTCACCATATGATCACAAAATTAGGTAGGAGAATAGATGCGCCTATACTTGTCTACAATTGGTCGGGGGCTATACAAGCATGCAATATTAAGTTGTCACGGCTTATACCTAGCTCATTAGACTTTTATTATCACACATAAAGTGATTTCTTACATTACATTATATCATTTTCAATGGTCATATATGATTAATGATTCCATAAAGTCCAAAGGTAAAACCTTATGGGCTATGGTTACTCCAACTATAGCCCATAATTCTAGAACATGATAAAAAGACATGCAAAGCATTTAGATTAGATTTAAGTCCTAAAAAAGCATTTAGATTAGATTTAAGTAATTTCTATGATTGGGTCTTTTAACCAAATCCAGACATCTCTTAAATTATGTGTAGTAGAATTAATAGATGAGGTTGTAAGAGCCTTTGATTGCCAAAGCTCTATGTTTTTTTGGAAAGCTCTAAATTAGAAGCTTACATAATTATTATCCCCTTTCCTCATCAAGTACATCATGTACATCTGCATCAGTAATAGGTTGATCTAAAACATTTTCAGAAACCCCCATAGGCTGTACATTTGCCTCATTGGAACTTACATTCGTATTTCCACCACTGAAAAGAGGCAACAAAGTGTCATAAATGTCCTGTGAGCTTACATTACTGTCTCTAGTACATGACAGTAAGGGTTGAACAGAATCTTCCACAAACACTACATCCCGAGAAACCAGAATACGTTTTGTTTGCAAATGATACAACCTGTAACCTTTGCTTTCAGCACTATAACCAACGAAAATACATTTGACAGCCTTATCATCCAATTTTCTACACTGCACTTGTGGCACCAAAGCATATGTCAAACAGCCAAAAACACGCATATGCTCAATAGAAGGCTTTCTATCATGCCATGCTTCATATGGAGTAATAGACTGCAAAGCTTTCGTAGGACACCTGTTAAGTACATAAGTGGAACACATGATGGCCTCAAGCCAAAAAGAATGCGGCAAAGCTTGACTTTTGACCATACATTCGTGCCATTTCCGTCAATGACATGTTTTTTCTCTCAGCAACACCATTTTGTTAAGTACATAAGTGGAACACATGATGGCCTCAAGCCAAAAATAATGCGGCAAAGCTTGACTTTTTACCATACATCGTGCCATTTCCGTCAATGACATGTTTTTTCTCTCAGCAACACCATTTTGTTGAGGTGTATAAGGCACTGTACATTGGTATTTTATCCCACGACTAGCCAGAAATGCATTAAATTCATGAGACATATACTCCCCCCCTCGATCTGAACGGAGGGTGCCCATAGTACATTTCGAGACATTTTCAGCCATAGCCAGAAATTGTTTGAAGCACATAAAAACTTCGGACTTCGCTTTAAGCGGAAATACCCATGCATGCCTGGAGTGATCATCAATCAAATTCACAAAGTACAGGTAATTTCCCAAGGACGGAGTTTGCATGGGCCCACAAACATCACTATGCATAAGCTGCAACTTGCATGTGGCCCGAACCGAACCATCCTTTGGAAATTTAGAACGCTGCATCTTACCCAAAATATAGCCTTCACAAACATGTTTGACAGGTGCTTCAAGAGGCGTCAAACAAGCAACCATATCAGATTTCTGCAAACGCGACAAACTGACAAAATTCAGATGACCAAAACGTGCATGCCAAAGTTTTGCATCTGAAATAGCCCTTGAATCTGCAACAGCATTTGCAAAATTTTGTCCACACTTGTCATACAAAGTGAGGTTATATAGCCCACCACACAAAAGGCCAGATACAACAATTTCATCACCAAAACTGAGATCATGAAGTGTACATCTGTCATCCGTAAATTTGACTACAAGTCCAAGTCTAGCAAGTGCGGATACAGACAAGAGATTCTTCTTGATCCCAGGTACATAAAGTGCATCAACAAGTGTGAAGGAGATGCCATTAGCAGCAATGAGCACAATCTTTCCAACTCCCTGAACTGGATAAGAGGCGTTGTTGGCACAAGTGACTGAATTCCCATGAGGGAGAGATTCGAGAGAGGTCGAAATACCACACATGTGAATCTGCAACAACTGACAAGCATGCATCATGGACAGCAGGATTGTAAGTGCACTCTACGCTAAAAGCCCATTCTGCATCAACATCAGCAACACAGTCTCCTTTCACAGAAGACTCAACAATGGCTGCATTTGTAGTGGAACCATCATTTGCAGTGGAACCACCCTCTTTCTTCTTAGCGTCTTTGGCCTTCAACTTAGGACACGACTTGATCAAGTGATCATTGGCTTTACAATAATGGCACCGCATCTTCTTTTTTCCCTTATCACCAGAATTTCCAGATGAATTGCTGCCAGCAGAATCATTAGGAACAAAATTTTTGCCACTCGCAGCAGAACCATAAGAAGTGGCTGCATTGCTGTTACCACCCTTTCTTTGAGAAGTAATAAAAGCCTGTTCAACTGCACGCTGTCTAGTCCTGTTTTTTTTGGAAAGCGACTCTTGCAACAGCAATGTGCATAATGCATCAAACTTGACAACTTCTAGATTTCCTTGGGTCATAAGTCTCCAAGTACTAGCAAAAGTCTGGTAAGAATCTGGTAAGGCATCAAGAACAGTCTGCACAAGGGAACTGTCTGAAATAACTTCACCTGCAGAAATAAGTTGCTCATTGATATCCTTGACACTAGCAACGAAAGTGTCCATATCATCTTTTTCATGCATAATCTTGGACTCCAGCTCTTTACGCAGCAAAGCAATTTGAGCCTCATTGTGGCTTGCATAAAGACTTGCTAGAATATCCCAAGCCTGTTTTGCAGATTTTGCTGAATGGATGTGAGGAACAATGATGCGCTTCACAGAGAATGCAATCAATGCATGAGATTGCGCATCCTTAACATCCCAACGAGCTTGTTCTACCATAGGCAAAACAAGTCTAACAGGTGCAATCCTTGCAGCAAGACCTGCAACATCCTCAACATCGCCTACATCCTCAGAACCAGGACGTACATCAATGCCCTGCACAATGTTCCAGACACCCTTTGACACAAGAACATGTTGCATCATATAAGCCCACATAGGGTAATTGTCCCCATCCAACCTGTCCTCAGCAGCAAACATCTTGAACACATCTGTGTTGTTGTTGTCAGCCATGGTAAATGTTGCACCTGATGTGAAAACTGCCCGAAAATAGGAGAAACGGAGCGGGAACAACCTGTGCTATGTAGCACAAACTGTAGAAGACTATAAGGCACCTGTTATGCAGAAAGCAGCACTGACAAAAATTCTGCACAAAATGACGAAATAGCCTGTGCAGTACTGCCTGTAGTGGAAACGGAGGCCGAAATGAGCCCAAATCAAAATTCTGAGCAGACCAAGCTCTACGAGCTTACTCAAAATATTTGTCGACCTGCGAACGCTCGCCAAAGCTCACTGAAATCGGAGAAAGTGAGCAGGCGTGTGCTGGAGCAGCTAGCGACTAAGCCCGGGAGGACGTGACCTGCTCTGATACCAATTGTTGGAATTAGGGTTGCAGAGAAACACACACATCTTGGAGAAGACGAAGGAAGCTCAAGGCACACAATATGGAGTGTGTTACTTAGTGTGCAATGGAAAGATAGATAGCCCTAGAGTGATGGGCGAATATCCAATGCACGGGGGGAAAAACCTCCTAAAGAGGGAAAAAATGCCCCGGCAGTCCTAGTGTGTTCACACACATCACTACCACATGTATATGGTAACATAGCCACCTTTGTTCTTTCTGTGTTGACAACAGAGTTACAGGTCTAACTCCTATATGATCTCCACCCAACGAGTTTTCCTACCTTTTGACTCATTTTGAATTAAAAACCATTTCAAACTTTCATGATCCATACAAACTTCAAAAGTGGCATCATGTAAGTAGTGTTGCCACTCTTTAAGAGCATGAAAAATTGTTACGGACTCTCACTCATAGGCTGAGTAGTTACACTAAGCTTGATCAAGCTTCTTTCGCTCAAACAGACAGGGTGTTCTCTTTGCAATAAAATCTCCCAGTAGCCTCTCCACTAGTATTTGTCCCTAGGTTGAGTGGGGTCACTGTTAGGAAATAAGACGTAGCTGAATAGATAATTGAGTAGATTACTTAATGGAGAGAGACAGATCTACATACACGAGATTATAGAGTAGAGAGAGAGAGAGAGAGAGAGTACACACAATATACGTGGTTCACCCAATGTGGGCTACGTCCACGGAAAAGCAGCCACTCAATGGCTTTAGTACTTCAAAACAAGAAGTAGTTTACAAAGGGATTATACTCTTTTGGAGCTCCCGCCTTGCTTCACTCTCACCACCTCACACCCACCTTGTTGCATCAACTTCACACTCTAAAATGTGTGTAGAAATGGCCTCCTTTTATAGGCCAAAAGGGTTGCCCTCTCTCATGAGAGGCAGCCATGTGTAGTTGTCCTTGTGTGAATAAGTCCAAATCGGACCCTCCAATCCGCCCATGGGTGGCCGTCCTTGTGTAGACAAATCCGCTTTTGAATTCGGCCACCGGCCATTGACTTTCGACCACCGGCCACTGGCCATTGACTACCGGCCACCGGCCAACCGACCGATCGATTTCCGACCACTTTTTGGCCGCCGTCCGGCCATAATATTCCAACAAAAAGGAATATTCCGGTGAGAAAAAAAAAGTCTCGGGGGCTTCCGCCCCCAAGGCCCCTAAAGTTGCCCCTGAATTTTGGCTGTGAAAATTTTGGTTTCCAGCGAGTGATTTTCCTTCACGCACGATGGCTTCTCCCCATAATGGGGACCTTACAAATGTGCACTTTTACCAAAGAAAATTACAAGGGATAAATCAGGCTCCATACTTTACAGTCACTAGGGTCCACAACACTCAAAATTTGCACCAAAGCAATTGCAATTGGTTTTTTCAAATGTTTATTTTGGGACTTCTCCTCAGCTAATGTGTTGGTTATAAATGTGTTGGTTATAACATCAACTAGTTAGTCAAAAGGATTGGTATCTTTGCATAGTCCTTCACATGTTGTCAATAAAGACCCAAGATGCTAAGAAAAATATTCAATTCTTTGATATTTTTTCATGTTGCCCGAATGAGAATAGCTTCAAGTTTCTTAGGCTTCAACTGAGTTTTCTTGACATATATAATATGGCAGAAATATCGAGTTTTCTAAGGGAAAAAATCAAGTTTTTTTCTTTGTAAATAAAGCATGTATGCACAATGAATCAAACACTAAACATAAATCTCTCAAGGGTTCTCAATGTGCCGTATTATAGACAAGTATGTCATCTATAAAAGCTACAAAAAAATTCCTGACCATGGACATTATGGACTATCCCGGAGTGTCATGAACATTACTATTGCATTAGTCATCTTAAATGGCAAGACTTAGGCTTGGTAATGTCTTAAATGAGTTCTATCATAGTCTTGGAAACATCTTGTTGCTAAATCCATGATACCTTGATCTCAAGTGAATCTTAGAAAACTATCTTGTCCCATCATGATACCTTGGTCTCAAGACAACCTTAACAAAATACCTTACCAGTTATTCTTCATTGTTGCTTTGGTTAAGTACGCCATCTTTCTTTGTTTCCACAATAATGGGAGATGCCCAAGATGAAGAACTTGATTGAATGAACACTTTCTTCATAAATTTGGCTAACTCTTGCTCCACTTGTTGTGCTTTAAAGTGGCTCAAAGAATAGCACCTTGCTAATCGGCTTGAAACCTAGCAGCACATCGATATTGCGGCCCACCTTGCAAGATAGTGGCAAACCATCAATACATCTCACAACTCATGTAGCAAGTTTTTTTAAGTATTTATATATGTTTTTATCTCTATCTTTGCCTTGGATTGTTTCTTCTTTAAATCGCATACATATCAAATAGGGTTTTAAATAGTGGAGCCTTATCCACAATAGATTTTACCATTGTTTCATTATTAAAAGAACTATTCAAACATGCTTCATATGTAAAAATTGAATCAAAGACAATGTAACAAGCTCATGTTTCAAATTTGTTATCGAAACCATGACATTCAATTGAGGAAATCAATGGGCTGATACCAAGGTCGTCTTGTAGTTTATTGACTCATCCTTGGTGCTCAAAAGCTAGTATATTGTGTAAATATCTATAAGATAAGGAAGGACCTAGGCTAAACAAGTACTCTCTACTTGATATATGAACTCTCTTGAAAGGACAAGAGTGACAACCTATATGCACTCCTCTCATCTAAATGCATAGTTGTAGGGCCCTCACATTAAACCCCTCTTGTAGAAATTTTTATGTTCTAGAAAACAAAGGTGGAATATTTCTTCTTAAGAACGTTAATGTTTTGCCAAGTGGAAACTTATTCAAATTTATTTTTCCACTTAACAATGAACATGATATCATTTCTTTAATGGATGAGAATTCATTATTAGTTCAAGTTTGTGTGTGAAACTCGATGGTTTAATACAATCAACCAAGACAAATTGATTAGCAACATTGTTGTTCTAGTGTAATTATGGTCCTAAATGCCTTACACAAGAGCCCATATGAAGTATGGTGAAAGAGCTAATTTGTCAACCATTAGTCATACTTACGAGTATTTTAAATGTTCCCCAATATCTTTGGAGATAACTTAGGTGTGGGTCTTGTTTTCAAAATTTTTGAGTGCTCTAGAACCTCCAAAAAGACCTTGTTGCCTTCCTTCCTGATGAATCACATGTGCACCATAATGAAGCTATACACGATTTGAGAGAGAGAGAGAGAGAGAGAGAGAGAGAGAGAGAGAGCACGTGTAAATGCACCTCCTAGAGCGGAGTGCTACTCAGGCATGGAGAGAAGAGGGGTGAGACGAGAGAATAACACAAACAGTGGGTGCAATCTCCCCCTTGCAAGACTGAGCATTTTCCACTTACACATATTTACTTATAGATTTTTTGAATGCTCAAAATGATTACAAACTATCCGCCCAGACATAAAGTGACCATAGCTCATAAAGAGCTCTTTAAGAATACAATATTTATTACACCATGTGTGTGTGTGTAGTGAAAATGATATATATATATATCTATATATATATATCCCTTAGGTATCCCATAATAACCTGCATAGTTCCATGATGCATCATGCTAGTGTCAATCATCACATGACTCACAACATCAACTAGAAATTCTCCTATTATAACTGCTATTTTGGGTCTTGACACTAAAACATTGTACAAGAGACTCTAGAAGGTTGATAATAAATATGTGATACCTACCAACTTATCCCTGGTAGTCGTATCAATGCTCAATGCAATCTCTACCAATCTATCTATGATATGCACCTCAAAGGTATGTGCAACCTCTACATCATCAAGACTACTCATCAAATGTTCTAACATAACCATATCCGCCTCTTGTATGAGCATATTAAAAAACCCCATATCATCCATCTTTGTCCATAGTAGGAGGAATTGTTGTCCTAAGAGGGTAAACTTGTTGTGTCTTGCCCAAGCATGACCACTCCAACACTATATCTACAAACATGTCATGAACAACAATCTCGAGATCTGCAAAATAAAATCGTTTCATCTCTTGCTAATATGTTTGTAACCAAATTGAGGTCAAATTGTCTCGAACCTCATACATATGCAATGGATTGACCAAGCCACTTAGAGCTTCCCTCACAATCACTAGCAATGTGCAATGCTTCTAGAAAGACTACTCTCAAAGTAGTATATGGAATCCATAGTTTGCTGATTATCTCATTGAGATCATACTTTGTCTCAACTGAGGAACATAATGCACATGTATGATGCAGACCAAGAAGCGGTGCTACAACCCGAAGCTATCCTTCGGCATGAAGACAAGGTACTAAGACATGGTAAGATTATCGGACGGTATCTTATTAAGTTCAAAAATTATCCTTTTGAAGATGCTAGATGGATGCAAGGAATACAGCTTAAGGATAGTATGAACCTTGTCAATGCTTACAATGCTACATTAGAGTAAGCAAATGTACAAATTTCTTTTAATTGACTGATGTTTTTGTCTTATAAGACTAGTCCTCTTTTTAATTGTGCACAAATTAAACTAGTATGCATGCTTAGAATCATGTTTGTGATGACGACGTCTCTCAAACACCAAGTAGAATTTGTCACTCTACTTTGGGAGAATGAAATGGACTAAAGAGTAGACATGCTTGCGGTAGCTATGTCTCCCAAGCACCAAATGGATTAGTCATCCATCTTGAAAAGATGTCGTAGGGTAAAAAGGGATCCTCTACCTGCTAAGTAAAATTGACTATTAACTAAGGCTTTATCTCTTCTACCTCATAGTTGTGGACACCTCTGATTTCAAGAGAGAGGCAATGTCATAAAATCTAATATGTAGTATCTAACCAACCCAAATGATTTTCTCATATTAAACTGAGCACTTAATGTGGGAGAATAAACGGGAACAAGGGTTAAGATATATACATGTGCTTATAGATCTATCTCAACATGGGGCCAATGGTAAAGGGGCCCAAATGAGAGTTAGTCTATCAAAGAGCAAGGTTAACCAATGGAGCATAAGACCTTAGGGTTAGCTTCATTGAAGACCTCCAATAATATGTGTAAAAGTCCTTTGACCTTATGTAAGCTAGGGATGAGCTTGAGGCGGAAACCCGACCCAGCTCGAGGTGCTTGTTCTACTTGTCATGCTTGATGACTGAGGTGCTTGAGGTGCTTGAGATGCTTGAGGCGCTTGATGATTGAGATGCTTGAGGTGCTTGACATGCTTGAGATGCTAGGGTTGTACTTGAGGTGAGAACCCAACCCAAGCTTAAAGTGCTTAAGGGCCAAGCTTGTGGTAGGAACTGGGCCTATGCATGAGGGGCTTGAGATGTCAAAAAGTCAAATATTCAATCCCTACAAGGAGGGGGCAAGCCCTACATGAGGGGGGATGAGAGAGAACACCCACACACTCACACAAGGCATGCATGTTACAAAGAAAGCAAAAGGGACACTTGTCGAGTTTCTCCTCATGTTGCCCTCATGGTGTGTCTGAAGCCTATTGGTTGGCCACCCAAGGGGTCCCATGATAATTTAGGAGATTTAATTAATTGATTTTGCATTTATCAAGCCCTCTCTCTCAAAGGGGAAAGGGGGACACTTGTCCCAAGGCTACCCTTGCTTCTTGTAATGCCTCCTGCTTATGATTGGCTAGGCCTGGAGGGGTCCAATGAGCTTCAAACATGAGCTACAAGGGGGGGTCGGCCCAAGCAAGCTAGGGGTTGCTTAGGGGGTATACTCACCCACACACACTCACAAACACTCTCATTGTGTGCTATACAAAGTGCAAGACCTCCCCCTCCTTTTCCAAGCAAGTAGAGGTTGAGAGCCTACACCAACACTCTTGGCTATGGAGTGCAAATCCAACCAACAGCCATGCTTCAATGCTTAAGCTTGGCATCTTCTTCTTATTTATTACTATGCTATTATGTATGCTAGCAAGAAGAGTTATGATAAGTGAGGAACTAATTCTTTCTCCTATGAAATGTTTCTTCTTCCTCTTCCCTACCCTCATTCCCTGCTAGCTCTCTCCACCTTCGAAGGTGTTTGAGGTCTTGGGACTGAGGCTTGGGATAGTTAAAGCTTTCCTCAAGTTTATGTTATGCTTGTGATGCATGAAGATTTCCATCTTCATAGCATCACCTAGGTCACAAGGAACACAAAGATTGTATTGTAACAAGTCTCTCTTAATGGGAGAAATCATAATACAGATACCTATTGGAGGGGGGACCGGCTCCACATAAATCCGGTCCTCAACAGTTGTCATGTTCTCTAAATTCTCTCTCTTGCAAAAGTATTATTCGTGCCAAGTTAACTAATCGCTATGATTATGTTGCTATCTTCAATTATTTTCACTCGCTATGCTCACAAAGTCATTTCTCAAAAGTACTCTCATTAATTTCTTCTACTCTCAAGTTAAATAGGCCAATTCCATTACATATCCAATTTAAACTTCCTTCAAGACACGGTTTGGGCATTTTTAGTTTTTGGTTATGCCTTTTGGCTTGACTAGTGTTGTTGCTACCTTTATGATGCTCATGGATAGTGATGTTACTCATGGACAGTGTCCTAAAACCATTCTTGTGTATGCTGGTTATCATTTTCATTGATGATATCCTTATATAGAGTTTTATAAGTGAGGAGGAATTGAAACTTCTTGTATAGGTGTTTGATTTATTTATGTCAACAAAATCTTCATGTCAAGGAGAGAGAATGTGATTATCTTCAAAGGAAAGTTCACAAAATGGATGCTATTCTTCAATGGCCTTGTCCTACTAATTTGGATGCAAAACCTTTGGTTCTTATTACTGATCAATTGAAAGAAAATGAATGAATTTCTAACATATTTTTGACAAGGTCAAGGAAACTTTAGAATCATCACCTATACTATGCTATAGTCGATCCACTTAAACCCTTTGTTCTAGAAACTAATGCTACTTCTAGAGGTATTGGTGCAATTTTACTCCAAGAGGATAGATAGATGGCTTTTGAGAGTAAGATACTCGATAGTGTATGAGATAGAATTATTCTACCTACAAAAGAGCTATATCCTATAGTGTACACTTTGGAAAAATGGAGACATTATATGTATGGGATCGATATAATGTTGTAGTAGACACTCTTAGTTGAATTCCAGAGATTAACTCTCTCTTGTTCACGGAGATACAAAGTGAGATTTTAGTCTTTCTCAAGGGAAGATGTGAGCATGATGAGGCATACTTCAAGGTGTGGAACCATGCTGAAATAAGGGATCCTTCTCACTCCAATGCTGGTAGTATTGTAGTACCTTCACACACAGTTCTCCTCTAGTGAGTGCTCAACTCAATCAATGGAAGAATTTTTGCACCAAAGATGGGTACCTACTGAAGCGGTCTGGGGTGGGCAACAAGAGAGGCGAACTCTAAACACCCCTCAAGGCTCTTGTGCTTTTCAATTGGGACTGGGGAAACCACAAGCAAGAAACAACAACAGCAAACCCACAACCAAACGAGTGAAGGGGCACCACCTAGTTATGGTATACGAACTAGGACACAAGAGAGATTTTGTCACAACCAAGAAGATGCACCACAAAACACACACAAGCAATCTCACACCAAATGGAGCAGAGAGAGAGGAATGGAACTTGCGTAATACCTTGTTTGTGGCTTGCAAATGGAGATGGTTTGTTATGGTGCTATCGAAAAGCTTGTACAAAACTAACTCAATGCTTAGTGAATGCTAAACATTGCCAACGCGCACACACTGTCTTAGGGTGTGGGAGACGTCTACCACAATACCCTCTTACAATGGATACAAAATTGGCAATGAGAACACACGAAAACACTTTCTCAAACAAGATCAAATGATAGAAACTTAAAATACACAAGTCACCTTGAATTCACCAAACCGTATTGCATAAGTGGAAGGACGAAGATTTGAACATCGACTCACGCCTTTGATGTACCAAACCTCAATTTATTGATGATGAAGGAACATATACAATAGTGGTTTCTGAGATTTTGAACTCACGCTCTCTCACTTGCAATGTGTAGCTTGAAAGCTTCTCTCACACCAAAAGTGAAGCTCACATAGTGGTAGCTACGCCTAAGTCTCTCCTCACGCATAGAGTGTTGGGGTGCAATGTGAGATATTGGGGATGATTTACAAGAAGGAGAGGGGACTATTTATAGGTTGAAGACCTCTCATTAAAATTATTGGAAATACTAATTTACAAGCTAACAAATCAAAATTATGATTTTTTTTAAATATCAAAACATTGCGGGCCTTCTTTGTCTACTTGAGTAATGGATGTGGACTCAAAAGAGAGCATTATTGATGGTAGATAAGATGAAAGTAGAGTTTTAAGGAAGGAGAGAGAGAGAGAGAGAGAGAGAGAGTTACTATGCACATGTAGGTTTAAGGTGAGGTGTCTTTTATGGTTAGGTCAATGGTTATTTTGTGTTAGTATGTTAGTAGTTAGTGTTAGTAGTTTGTAGTTAGTAGGATGTGATAAAATTACATGGCATATGCACTCAAGGTGCATTATATGATTTATGCAATGATAAAAAGTAAGAGAAGGATTAGAATATACACAATTTTATGGAAACCACAAGATGGAAAGGGAATTTCCACATATCTCCTCCAGCGAATGAGCGGTTGTAGAACTCTATCGGTGTAGTTCTTGTGACCATCAAAAAGTTGAATTTTTCATGATCAAACTCCTCCTTTTGTAGAGATTGAGCTTGGTTATTTGTTAATTTTTTCTCTTTTTGTGAAAGGATGAAGAGGTTATGGTAATATGAGTTTGATTCTAGAGAGAGAAATTGAGCTATATGTGTGTAGAGATGATAATTTTGAGCTATGGAGTAAGGGAGAGATGGAAATGATGAAGAAGACGAAAGAAGCCATGAAAGTTGCAGGTTTGAGTGAGGGATGGATAGGAATGTGTGTGTGTGTGTGTGTGTGTTTGTGTGTGTGTGTGTGTGTGTGTGTGTGTGGAAGTAGGAAAGGAGGTGAGAGAAGACTATATGGTTGAGGAGTGGCCATATACATATAATGATTTATATGGTAACTTTGTGAGAAAAGTGGGTAGATTGGGTCCACACAAAAAATCATATCTCACTGGTGGTAGCTCCAAAAATTAGTAAAAATTTTGAGGTGATTATTCAGCTTTTGTTTCACATTTTATCTTTCAATCACCACTTCAAATTCAGAGTGGAGATGGATATAAAAAATCCCACCAAAATGCCTAGTTTTCTTCACAAAAAAGTCTTCATTGGCCCCCTTTTGTTGAATTTGCATAAGGCCCCAAAGGTGAGCCCCTCCTTGCATAAGAGTATGACCTAATAGATTTCTAGAGGTTTGAAAACATGATGGTTGTGGATTATATACAAATATAATGTATGGATATGATGAGAAAAAACAAATTAGTATATAACTAATTCATGAAATTTAGAATAGTGTGAGCTATATATATATATATATATATATATATAATTATATAATTATATGAAAATATAGAGAATCAAATGAGGAGGATCTTCATTTGTTTTTATTGATGTATATTTATTTAGAAGAGATAAGAAAACATACCCGTAGGAAATAGGAATTTAGTGAATGGCAATGACTGATAGTGGTGAAAGGTATTTTTGAGGTTTTTCCTTGGAGTGGATTCACACCAAAAATACGAGAAGCTTGCATGAAATGATTTTTTATAGAATATATAGGTAAGAAAGATCATGGTAATGGTGAGTAAATGTACATACCATACTTAGGTAAATAACACACACCTAAACAAAAATATTTAGCTAAATACCAGAATAATTATAATAAAAATACTTATATTTAGACCCTATATACAATGAAATACTTATACACAAAAGGACCATAATATACTTTGGCTTTTATTTTTATTTATTTATTTGGCTTAACTAGCACAGTGACTACCTAAATGAGGGTTTTTAAGGAGATATGGGGAAAGTCCCCTAACTCACACACGCCTATGTACAATGAAAAGGTAAGGATAGCCACAATGTTTAGGTGATTTTGGTAGGGTGAGGTAGCTCACTATGGAAATTTCGGATAGCCAAAAAACGGCTATCACTACTACAAAAGGGGAGAGTATGTGTACTGATATGAATGTAAACAGTTGTGTCAAGTGTTTTATAAATTTCATGATTGTCCAAGTGTAGGGCATCCAGGCATAAGGAAGATATGCACTCATACAAAAACATTTTTAATGTTCAAGCTTAAATTAGCATGTTCAAGATTGTGTATTGCATTCTCAGAAAGGTCCAATTAATAAAGTAGAGAACCTCAAAGGATGTGGCCTCTTGCATTGGGAAATGGGAAAGTATTTATGTGGACTTTATAGTGGGCCTTTCTACTATGGTATGAGGACATGACTCAATTTGGGTTATTGCCGATAGGTTGACAAAACTAAGTTTATTCTTACTAAGTCTACTATAAAGACACAAGAATTAGTGTGGCTATTTGTGGGAACTATTTACAAGCTCTATGGTGACATGCCTAATAACATAGTAAATGATCACGATTCAAAGTTTAACAAACACTTTTGGAGGGGTGCTTTTAAGAGATTTGGCACACAACTCAATTCAAGTACCTATGATCATCCAGAGATGGATGGTCACACAGAATGTGTCAACTATGTTGGAGGATAAGCTATGAGTGTATGTTGGAGGATATGCTACGAGTGTATATCATCAAGATTATCTCCATATCGTTAAATTTGCTTTCGATAGTACAAAAGACATGACTACCAAGTTTAGCCCAACGATACTTATGTATGCTTTCAACCTAGATCATCAGTTTCGATGGGGTTAGCCCTAGAGAAACTTCAACATGTCAAGGACTACCTCTAGGACCATATGGATATGGCATGCTAAATGTTTGATAATCTAAAGACCATTACAAAGAATATGTGAATGAAGAAATATATTAGAGCTGGTATTAGAGCTTGAGGATTCGAGAGAACCATTGAAGCTTGGTAGGGAAGCAAGCAGAGAAGCAACAAAAAATTCAGCACGTTTTTACATATCTATTTTTGTATGTCAAAAGGTGTCCATTCAGGCCAATTCTCTCAAATTCTTAGCCAATTTTGTGTGCTCTTTAACTTTGCAAAAGAAAGATTTCTCAAAATCCTCACTGGTTTTAAGTTACGTTGCTTAGATTGCATATGCATGTCGTGTAGGATAGACTACAAATTTTGCATATCAAATTTCTCCTAGTTAGAATCCGCATTTTTGGTTGATTCCCTCTTCTCCTATCCATTTTTGCATGCTCTACAACTTTGCATGAGGAAGTTTTTGCAAATTCCACATGGTTTGGGAGTTATCTATTTGAGACAGCATTGTGGTCTACTTTTGTAGGTTATTTTGCATACAGGTTTTCATTGTAGACACTTTCTGCAATCTCTATCATACATGCATGTTAGATCTTGAGGGGGTCTATTAAATCAGACAAACCGCTGCAATGGTTACAGAAATGGGTTTCTGTAGATGATGTAAAATCTTATGTGATTTATGTATAGACAGAAATATGAAAAGCCTATTGTTGAGGGTCATGGGAAGGTTTTATTAAGTTGGGGGATTCTCAAATGTTGAGATCCTTTTGGCGATATAGGTTTTGGAGTGAGCCCTTGACATCCCCATAGTTTCGGCATGGACATAGGATGTCTGAAAGCTATGCAATCAGAATGGACTTGCTACATAAAAATTAAACTTGGAAGTTAGTTCAGCAATAGTTTCGGCATGGACATAGGATGTCTGAAAGCTATGCAATCAGAATGGACTTGCTACATAAAAATTAAACTTGGAAGTTAGTTCAGCTGCTTAAAGGTAAAAATGCATTATCATGCAAATGGGTGTACAAGAAAAAAATTACACCTCATGATAATAAACCCAAGTACAAGGCACAACTTGTTGCTAAAGGATTTAAGTAGTAGCAGGGTATTGACTTTGATGAGATCTTTTCTCTGGTTGTCAAGATGACTACTCTATGGTGTGTACTTGTGCTGGTTGCAAAAGAGGATATGGAACTTGACCAGATGGATGTCAAGACAATGTTCTTGCATGGTGATCTTCAAGAAGAAGTTCAATAGCTAGAAATTTGTTGAGAAGGGCAATGAAGACTTGGTGTGTCAGTTAGAAAAGACCCTTTATGGTCTAAAACAGTTATCAAGGGAGTAATATCATAAATTCTACTCATTCATGCTCTCTCAAGGCTACAAACGTAGCAAAATGGACCACTCTGCACTAAGCGATCTCAAGATGGTAGTTTGCTTATTTTTTGTCATTTATGTGGATGATATGTTAATTGCCAAGAAATGCAGGGATGAGATTTCAGCCTTGAAGTTAGAGCTACATGCAAACTTTGAGATGAAAGACATGGGTGAAGCAATCCATATCCTTGGCATGTGCATTAGGCAAGATAGATGCAAGAAATTGGTCTTTCTCCCTCGATCTAAGTACATTGATAAAGTGCTCAAGAGTTTCAATATGGAGAGGGAGAAGACATTGAGTGCTCCATTGCCTCCATATGTGAAACTTTCTAAAAATGATTGCCCTAAGTCTAAAGAGGAAAAGGTTAAAACCGCACAAGTGCCTTATTCATCTTCAATTGGTAGTTTGATGTATGCTATGATTTCTACACGTCTTGAAATTGCTTTTGTAGTGGGAATCCTTAGTAGATATATGTAAAATCTAGGCAAGAAACATTAGGAGCCAGTGAAAGGGACTATGTTATATTTGAATGGTACAAAAGACATGTGCATTTGCTTTGGCAAAAAGGAAGCATGTGTAATGGGTTACACAGATGCAGATTATGCAAAGGACTTGGACAAGAGAAGTTCCACTTTAGGCTATGTCTTTGAATTCATTGGAGGTGCAATTTCATGGTGATCTCGTTTGCAAGATTGCATTATCTATAGAGGCTTAGTACGTTGCAGTTCCAGAAGCTTGCAAGAAGGAAGCTATATGGCTTGGTTGGCTAGTGGGAGACTTGGGAATCAATGTTGAGATACCTGTGTTACATTGTGATAGCCAAAGTTCTATACAGTTGGCAAAGAACCCAGTGTTTCATGCAAAGACAAAATATGTGGATGTGAAGTATCACTTCATTCGCGAGGTGCTTGAGGACAAGCAATTGCAACTTGCCAAGATTCACACCAGTGAGAATCCTGGCAATCTTTTAACAAAGGGATTACCTTCAAAGTAGTTTGCACATTGTTGGTCACTCATAGGCATTGGGTAGATGATCATGGTCATTGTCTATGTGCATTGTATGTATATATACAATAAGTCAAATAAGATTTTGAGATTGTTTGATAAGTTAAATAAGATTTGTAGTCATTTAAAGTATAAATTTGTTTTTGTTTGGTAAGTTTGTACATGAGAAGACATGATAAAGTAAAAGAGATCTTTAAGGAATAAACTTAGGTGAGATTCCTACCATGCACTTATGACACCATATCTCTCCTTGAATCCTTTGATTTCTATCATTGTGGGGGGTCCAAGGGGGGACTATTTTCAAATTTTTAGCAATAACTTTAGTGTGAAGGAAATTTTGGTTGTTTTAAAGTTTGTACACAATCTAAGAGTTCATTATGATTGTTTTTCTTTTAGTTTCAAATTTTGACCGAGGGCACTCTTGGAAGCCACTTTTGAAGGTGTTAGGGTGAGATTTTGGGAAAGTTTTGTACATAGGAAATACAATCCTTAACACAAGGAAAAACATTGATTCTTTGAGTATTTTCAGATTCCATGGTTTTTATGCTCATTAGAGCCTATAGATTAAGGAAAAAGTAAGCAATGTCTGTTTTATATCATTTTTTTAGAAATTGCCAACTTGCAGGTTGATTTTTGGAGAATCTGAGAAAGATATGCTTTTTTGCATCACATGACAATCAAAAAGTGCGACGAGATGAACAATTTTGTGTAAGACAAGCGCAGACAGATTTAGAGCCAATTGGGAGCTACAAGCTGTTGAAAACAGCATAAAAGTTCAACAATTAAATCAAAAGTTTTTAAAAAAACCTAAAACTTGTATCATGGCCAAACACCTAAATTTTGTAACTACTTGCCATTTAAAGGCCTGAGGGCCCTGTTACCATATACATGTGGTAGTGATGTGTGTGAACACACTAGGACCGCCGGGGCATTTTTTCCCTCTTTAGGAGGTTTTTTCCCCCGTGCATTGTATATACGCCCATCACTCTAGGGCTATCTATCTTTCCATTGCACACTAAGGAATACACTCTCTATTGTGTGCCTTGAGCTTCCTTCGTCTTCTCCAAGCTGTGTGTGTTTCTCTGCAACCCTAATTCCAACAATTGGTATCAGAGCAGGTCACGTCCTCCCGGGCTTAGTCGCCAGCTGCTCCAGCACACGCCTGCTCACTTTCTCCGATTTCAGTGAGCTTTGGCAAGCGTTCGCAGGTCGACAAATATTTTGGGATAGCTCGAAGAGCTCGGTCTGCTCAGAATTTTGATTTGGGCTCATTTCGGCCTCCGTTTCCACTACGGGCAGTACTGCACAGGCTATTTCGTCATTTTGTGCAGATTTTCTGTCAGTGCCGTTTTCTGCATAACAGGTGCCTTATAGTCTTCTACGGTTTGTGCTATATAGCACAAGTTGTTCCCGCTCCATTTCTCCTATTTTCGGGCAGTTTTCACATCAGGTGCAGCATTTACCATGGCTGACAACAACAACACAGATGTGTTCAAGATGTTTGCTGCTGAGGACAGGTTGGATGGGGACAACTACCCTATGTGGGCTTATATGATGCAACACGTTCTTGTGTCAAAAGGTGTCTGGAACATTGTGCAGGGCATTGATGTACGTCCTGGTTCTGAAGATGTAGGCGATATTGAGGATGTTGCAGGTCTTGCTGCAAGGATTGCAGCTGTTAGAGTTGTTTTGCCTACAGCAGAACAAGCTCGTTGGGATGTTAAGGATGCGCAGGCTCATGCATTGATTGCGTTGTCTGTGAAGCGCACCATTATTCCTCACATCCGTTCAGCAAAATCTGCAAAACAGGCTTGGGATATTCTAGCAGGTCTTTATGCAAGCCGCAATGAGGCTAAAATTGCTTTGCTGCGTAAAGAGCTAGAGTCGAAGATTATGCATGAGGAAGATGATATGGACACTTTCCTTGCTAGTGTCAAGGATATCAATGAGCAACTCATTTCTGCAGGTGAAGTCATTTCTGACAGTTCCCTTGTGCAGACTGTTCTTGATGCCTTACCAGATTCCTACCAGACTTTTGCTAGTACTTGGAGACTGATGACCCAAGGAAATCCTGAAGTTGTCAAGTTTGATGCATTATGCACATTGCTGTTGCAAGAGTCACTTTCTAGAAAAAACAGGACTAGGCAGCGTGCAGTTGAACAGGCTTTTATTGCTTCTCAAAGAAAGGGTGGTAACAGTAATGCAGCCACTTCTTATGGTTCTGCTGCGAGTGGCAAAAATTCTGTTCCTAATGCTTCTGCTGGCAGCACTTCGTCTGGAAATTCTGGTGATAAGGGCAAAAAGAAGATGCGTTGCCATTATTGTAAAGCCAATGATCACTTGATCAAGTCGTGTCCTAAGTTGAAGGCCAAAGAGGCTAAGAAGAAAGAGGGTGGTTCCACTGCAAATGCTGGTTCCACTACAAATGCAGCCATTGTTGAGTCTTCTGTGAAAGGAGATTGTGATGCTGATGTTGATGCAGAATGGGCTTTTAGCGCAGAGTGCACTTACAATCCTGCTGTCCATGATGCATGCTTGTCAGTTGCTGCAGATTCACATGTGTGGTATTTCGACAGTGGTGCTACAAAGCACATTACCTCACATCGTGAATTGTTTACCTCTCTCGAGTCTGTCCCTCATGGGAATTCAGTCACTTGTGCCAACAACGCCTCTTATCCAGTTCAGGGAGTTGGAAAGATTGTGCTCACTGCTGCTAATGGCAGTTCCTTCACACTTGTTGATGCACTTTATGTACCTGGGATCAAGAAGAATCTATTGTCTGTATCCGCACTTGCTAGACTTGGACTTGTAGTCAAATTTGTGGATGACAGATGTACAGTTCATGATCTCAGTTTTGGTGATGAAATTGTTGCATCTGGGCTTTTGTGCCGTGGGCTGTATAAGCTCACTTTGTATGACAAGTGTGGACAAAATTTTACAAATGCTGTTGCAGATTCAAGGGCTATTTCAGATGCAAAACTTTGGCATGCACGTTTTGGTCATCTGAATTTTGCCAGTTTGCTGCGTTTGCAGAAATCTGATATGGTTGCTTCTTTGCCGCCTCTTGAAGCACCTATCAAACATGTTTGTGAAGGCTGTATTCTGGGTAAAATGCAGCGTTCTAAGTTTCCAAAGGATGGTTCAGTTAGGGCCACATGCAGGTTGCAGCTTGTGCATAGTGACGTTTGTGGGCCCATGCAAACTCCGTCCTTGGGCAATTACCTGTACTTTGTGACTTTCATTGATGATTACTCCAGGCATGCGTGGGTATTTCCGCTTAAAGCAAAGTCCGAAGTTTTTATGTGCTTCAAACAATTTTTGGCTATGGCTGAAAATGTCTCAAAATGTACTATGGGCACCCTCCGTTCCGATCGAGGGGGGGAGTATATGTCTCATGAATTTAATGCATTTCTGGCTAGTCGTGGGATAAAACACCAATATACAGTGCCTTATACACCTCAGCAAAATGGTGTTGCTGAGAGGAAAAACAGGTCACTAACGGAAATGGCACGATGTATGGTCAAAAGTCAAGCTTTACCGCATTCTTTTTGGCTTGAGGCCATCATGTGTGCCACTTATGTACTTAACAGGTGTCCTACGAAAGCTTTGCAGTCTATTACTCCATATGAAGCATGGCATGATAGAAAACCTTCTATTGAGCACATGCGTGTTTTTGGCTGTTTGGCATATGCTTTGGTGCCACAAGTGCAGCGCAGAAAATTGGATGATAAGGCTGTCAAATGTATTTTTGTTGGTTATAGTGCTGAAAGCAAAGGTTACAGGTTGTATCACCCGCAAACAAAACGTATTTTGGTTTCACGGGATGTAGTGTTTGTGGAAGATTCTGTTCAACCCTTGCTGTCATGTACTAGAGACAGTAATGTAAGCTCACAGGACATTTATGACACTTTGTTGCCTCTTTTCAGTGGTGGAAATACGAATGTAAGTTCCAATGAGGCAAATGTACAGCCTATGGGGGTTTCTGAAAATGTTTTAGAACAGCCTATTACTGATGCAGATGTACATGATGTACTTGATGAGGAAAGGGCTGAAAATGAGCAGGCTAGAGGTATGCCAAAATGGCTGGTGCACACTTTGCGTGACAGTAAATTGGATGCACCTTTATCTAGTCGTACTCGTTCAGGCTCTCGCCATGCATCTTATGCATCAGATTGTTATGCTTTGGCTGTGTCTAGTTTACATGATGTTGAGGAGCCTCTGTCTTTTGATGAAGCACAGAATTCAGAAAATTGGATTGCTGCCATGAAATCAGAATATGATGCACTTATAGAGAATGACACATGGACTTTATGTGAATTGCCTCCTGGCAAAAAGGCCATTGGTACGAAGTGGGTTTACAAGTTGAAACGCAAGCCGGATGGTGAGATCGATCGCCATAAGGCTCGACTTGTTGCAAAGGGTTATGCACAACAAAAAGGCATAGATTATGAAGAGACTTTTGCTCCCACTTGTCGTATGACTACTGTGCGTTTTCTATGTGCATTGGCAGCTCATTTTGGTTGGGATGTACATCAATCAGACATTGTTACTGCTTTCTTGAATGGTGACATATTTGAGGAAGTTTATGTAACGCAGCCTCGCGGTTTTGTCATAAAAGGACAAGAGGACAAAGTGTGCAAATGTAAGAAGGCTTTGTATGGGTTGAAGCAATCTCCTCGTGCTTGGTATGAGAAAGCTGACACTCATTTGGTTAAACGAGGCTTTCGTAACAGTCCAACAGAAAGCACATTGTATGTAAAGCGTGAGGATGATGTATTTCTCATTGTGGTTCTTTATGTTGATGATTTGTTGATCACTGGACCAAATGAGAGACATATTGCTGAATTTAAGGCTGATTTGAATGCTACTTTCAAGATGAAAGATTTGGGGCTGTTGCATCATTACTTGGGTATACAGTTTAAGCAGTGTGATGGTGGTATTGCCTTGTGTCAGAAAAGTTACATAGAGACATTGCTATGTAAGTTTGGACTTGAGGATTGCAAACCTATTGCCACTCCCATGGAAACAGGTTTGAAGTTGAGTCTACATGATGCTGGCGATCCTGCTGATGTCACTCTTTACCAAACTGCTGTTGGCTGCCTCATTTATGTATGCAACACGAGGCCAGATATTCAGTTTGCAGTCTCGCAGGTCAGCAGATTTATGCATAGCCCAGGGTCTAAGCATTGGCAGGCTGTCAAGAGGATTTTCCGCTACCTTAGTGGCACTTTACATCTTGGCTTGTTTTATCCCAAGGGGGGATCATTACCGCCAGACTTACATGCTTTT
The DNA here is from genome assembly GCF_014529385.1 of Adiantum capillus-veneris. Taxonomy (NCBI): domain Eukaryota; kingdom Viridiplantae; phylum Streptophyta; class Polypodiopsida; order Polypodiales; family Pteridaceae; genus Adiantum; species Adiantum capillus-veneris. The sequence goes on along the minus strand of NC_140952.1, from coordinate 3,478,464 downwards.
TCGGACTCAGATTGGGCTGGTTGTTTTGACACGCGAGTGTCCACAAGTGGTTTTTGTTTCATGCTTGGCAGTTCATGTATATCATGGTTGAGCAAGAAGCAACCTACTGTGGCCACTTCGAGTTGTGAGGCTGAGTACAGGGCAGTCTTCACAGCTACGGTTGAGTGTGTATGGCTCAGACGCCTTATGGCTGACTTGGGTGTTGGACAGGATACTGCCAACACTATCTACACTGACAGTCAGAGCGCATTGGCAGTTGCGAGGAACCCAGTTTTTCATGCTCGCACAAAGCACATTGAGGTGCATTACCACTATGTCAGGGAGAGGCTCTCAGCAGGAGAGATCAGCTTGGCTTATGTGCCAACACAGGACAACCTTGCAGATCTTTTCACAAAGGCATTGTCTCGTGAGAAGCTTGAAGCTTTCCGCAAAGCTTTGGGCTTACTCCCCTTTGTGGACTGATCCTGTCCTCAGGGCATGGCACTTCCCTTTACTCATGTGCCAGCTCTCGTTCACCGCATCACTCCAGGGGGGATTTGTTACCATATACATGTGGTAGTGATGTGTGTGAACACACTAGGACCGCCGGGGCATTTTTTCCCTCTTTAGGAGGTTTTTTCCCCCGTGCATTGTATATACGCCCATCACTCTAGGGCTATCTATCTTTCCATTGCACACTAAGGAATACACTCTCTATTGTGTGCCTTGAGCTTCCTTCGTCTTCTCCAAGCTGTGTGTGTTTCTCTGCAACCCTAATTCCAACAGGCCCCTCAACAAGAGGGGCGACAAGGCCGCACAAAATGCCCAAATAGGGACCCCCTGTTTGGGCATTTTGTGCACCCTTGTGGCTCCTCTTATTGAGGGGCCCTAGGGCCTTTAAATGGCAAGTAAGCCCTTTTTTTCATGCATGGCAATGAGATAGAGATGTGGTGTTTGATGTAATCATAGCAAGACCCCCCCCCCCCCCCCCCCCCCCATTTTGCTATGTGTTCAAAGGCCTCACAAATCCTCTGCACTAAACATTCAACACTAGAAACTCGACAAACAAGGAGCCAGTTTTTACTTCCTTGTGTCCACCCCCTGTTCTTGATACTATTTTGGTAAAGCCATTTCTTTGGTATTTGAAACCAAATGTGACGTCACCCTATTGTTATAGCATCCAACCAAAGATTTCTTGATTAGCAGTTTACATAGGCTTGAGTGGTACATATCTTCTATGTTAACAATATATGCATCTATTTATGCTTACACTTTCTCTATCCAAATGAGCTACATAGTAGAAGTCAAATCCACAATTTAACAGTTAAGTTCACAAGGATAATAGCTATTGGTATCATCTTTAGCAATACCAAACAAATAGCTACCAATAGCCAATGAATAGGGATATTTAAGAAGATTTGATACCAAAAACTTGTCAACTCTACTCAAAAAAGGTGGAAACTAAAAGGCTTTACAATATATATGATCCACTTCAATAAGAATAACCATTAATGATTAAACTGAAATCAAAATATTGCTTGAATTTCTTCATGGTGGAGCGATTAAGACTTGACACTTGAAACATGTTAGAGGCAAATCCAAATATCCATAAAGGTCAACAATATTTCTCAAATCTGTATGGAACTCCAGTAATCTAAATTAAATACTCTCACTGAATACGACACCATGTAAAGTACTTTATATATTATATATTTATTTATTTATTTATTTATATATTACACCAAATGAGTATAAATACCAAAGCATTTATAGAGGAATCCAACCTCATGCAAAAAATTACAAAGGGAGACATTGTTGTTGTTGTCAGGCTTCTCTCACAAGTATTTTTCTTCCTCATCTAGAGATTCATATACACATGGGTATTTGTGTATCTATGATACTAGGTAAGATAGTAGTACTTTATGGAGGGCTTTTCTAAGAGCTCCTAGAGAGTACCTATTGGTTCAAGATTCTACACAAATCCTACCATCCTTATCAAAATCTTTTAACATGGTAGTGAAAGGTTCCTTACGTACCAAGAATAGAGTGCTTTCCATTTCTGCACATGGTTTCTTGCTCATGTCCTCTCAAAACAAGTTGACTCTGTAAGTAAACACCAGATTTTGTGAGCACAAAGTTATAAAGGACAAAATGATATCATTCTAATAATCTAGTGACAACTATACAAAGAAGAAATTAGAAGGAGAATCTTTGATAACTCTCCATACATAGCATAACTTACTTGCATTGTTAGACTTCATCACATGCTATACAACCCTAGATGGTGCACCAAATCCATCAACAAAAGCGCACCCCAATGTTACGACGTGTGAAGCCCTAGACATTGAAAGCCATAAAGAGGTTAATTGTCTCCAGCATGATAAACTTAAAGATGGAGATGATGTTAAGCTCTGAATGTAAGCTACAAGGGATATTTTACTACCATTATATCTTTATGTTGGAGGTGAACCTTTGCAATGCCCACTCACCATTCACACCTCTTGTTGCTGTGGTATGCAACTCATGTAAGCTCATACTTTTGCCACCTTTGGGAGTAGAGATTTCCATGTGGTTTGAGTGAATGAAAGTAGAAGGAGGAGAATCTTGTTTCATATTGTAATGGAGGTGAGAGAAGGGAGAGAAGCTAGCTTGGTGTGAAAATATGTGGTGGGCAAGGGGAAGATATGGGGGAGAAGCTTGCTTAGTACTACAATGGAGGTGGGAGAAAGCTAGCAAAGAGATAATGTTAAACTATAGGGGATGCATGTGGTTGTTGTAGTAATGGAGAGCTTGGAAAAGGGTTTGTAGAGAGAGAAATTTGTTTTTTAGCTATAGAATAGGTTTGGAAAGACTGGAGGGTGGAAAATGATATTTTGAAAAAAAGAAAAAAAAATTACATTTTTTTTAATACACATCTTTTACTTTTGGAGGTCCAAAATGCCTTTTTGACCATGAAATACGTTTGGGAGCCTATTAAGGAGGGAAATTTTGAAATTTAATTTTTTTTTTAATTTTAATTTTTTAGTGTATTTCTAAATCCGAGCCAAAAAGTGAGGGAAAAGAGGTCAAAGTGGTCCCCTCCCAACCCCCCCCCCCCCCCCCCCCCCCCCCCCCCCCCCCCCCCCTTTCCCCTAGGCAGCCACCTTCCTTACCTTCTCACTAGGTAAGAACCATTAAGAGGTGTAAGGCTACCTTGTCCCCCTACACCCTCTTCTTATTGTCTGGCCTCTAATTAACCTTAATCCCAGAGGGCCCCTAGAAGGTTCATATTTTTCCTAATGTCTCCTCTCTTATTCTATCTTGTCCATTGCTGCTGCTCTCTCTCTCTCTCTCTCTCTCTCTCTCTCTCTCTCTCTCTCTCTCTCTCTCTCTCTCTCTCTCTCTCTCTCTCTCTCTCTCTCACACACACACACACACACACACACACACACACACACACACACACACACACACACACACACACACTTCTGATATAGATAGGCTTATCGACGAAAGAAAAAGAAGAAGAAGAATTAAAAAAGCTTTAATGTCATCGAAATCAATCCCAAGAAACCTCCAAGATATATCCGATGAGGCTAGAACTAAAGAGCTACTACTCTAGGGAATTAAAACCACCAAACAACATAATAGTATAAGGAATGGTTGGTAGATGTATAGTTGAGAAGTGTAAGAAAGTGGGTATCGTGGTCTTATACACAAGAAGAAGAGGAGAAATATTTGGGTCATATGAATGTACTCCGGAAGGAAGTAGTAAGAAGAAGAAGTAATCAGAGAAAAGTCTTTGATTGCCTACTTTGAAGAAGAAGGGGAAGGTAGAGATGTTAATGTCATTCAAACATCCCTATTTGATGGGAACAATGAAGAACTTAGTATCTATCTTGACAGTTTTTGTCAACGTGGGAACCAACCCCAAGGTATGAAGCAACAATAGTTGTTTGAAACCTTTGTGAAAGCATTATTAGCATGATCTTATAATGTGAGAAACCTGGGAGCCATAGACAACATCACCTGCAACAAAAATAGAAGATAGCATGCAATAGTAGGTCTGATGTGGTAGCAAATGACGGCAACCTACTTGCTGTCAAACTACAAGGTCATCAGAATTTTTCCTATAGCCATAGCCCAAGCATGAGCACAACACGTTTGATGGATGAAATATTCACAGAACTTTTTTGGGCACGCCAACAACAAAGGCCGCATGCACAAAGTGATAGTCAACTAATCAGACGCCACAATCCTTTGCATGGTGGCCATGTTTCCTCAACCACAGCATGGCGTCAAATCCAGTCCCCACCATTCGAGGGACAACAACTCTCAACCAATCACTCTCCAATTTGTTTTTAAAAAAATACCATCTCATTCACCATACATATTCCTTGAGCTTTTGAAAAAGTGAAGATCGTTCTCCTAATGTACTTTCAAGGGTCATATTGGCCCGATCTTACCAAGAGGTTAATAGTTGAACCCAAGTGAGGGAGTTACGAATAGCTTCAAGACACTTGATCTAAGATAGCCAAGCAATCCATGTCCACTACGATTGGGTTTAAAGAAAACATTACAAAAAAAAAGATCCTCATCCTACACCAGCTACCTACGAGCTTCCTATGTTGCCTGCTCTCTCTTGCTCTGCTTTCGACATTGTCTACCTCGAGATGAGAGTTGCCTTTGAGGTTCTCTGCTCTTGATGTAAGATGCCATGCAACCCCTCCCCCCTATAAAGCTTATGGTGGATAGACCAATGAGGCAGTCATGGTTGCACCATAACCAATAGTTAATTAGTAGGTTAGAGAGTGAACTCGACACAATATAGAATGAAAAGAACTTGCTTGATTGATTGGAAAATGAGAGAGATTTACAAGCTTTGGATAGTGGACATTTATAGGCTCAATGTGAAGAAGTGCAATCAATGATTGGATGGATATGCACCACAAATGGAAATGGCAAGGGTCATGTGAGCTACACAAGTAGCATGTGGCTATCCATTAGCATGTGTTTAGAGAATGAGTAGCATGTGTGAGGCTTATAGGTTCCATATAAAAAAATGTGACTATGCACTTAAATGGTGCATGCTTGGCATAAGGGTTTGTTCTCACTATGAGTGTAAGCTAAGGCTTACCCCAACAAATGTCCCCATAAGCTGAAGCTTACATGATAGAGCATGGATTCTGATCAGGGAGTCTAACATGGGTTACATCGGGGGTAACTGCATGCAGCTCATAAAGATAGAATTAATGCAAAGAAATAGTGCAGGTCTTACCTCCAAACTATATGGTTTGGGGTAGTGTCTAAACACTTACATTGCACGTCATCATTTGCTTTTGGGAACCTCGTTAGGGCCTCATCTCTAATGCATTAGTTGCCTTGCTTTGAGAATCTGGAGGATTCTGATATGTTACAAATGTGGGTGCACATGGTTTGATCCTTCTTAGGTGCATATACATCATGGAAACACATTTTGGGTATATGTGTGATGATAATGGTGCTTTGGTTATAAGGTGATCTTACCAATGGATATTGGTAGTGTCTACAATCCCTTACAATCTCGACATTAGGTATGGCATGCATAGCATAAATGGTCACACTTTTCTGTAGGAGCTTTGATGACTCAAGTTTTGCATATATTACTAGTATTACACAAGCTTGAATGCTTTGATGCTTGAATGCTTGAAAGATACACTTGCTCTACTACCTTGAATGCTTGAAAGATACACTCGCTCTGCTACCTTGAATGCTTAAATGAACACTTGAATGCTTTGTGTAACATTTAATGGCCTAATAACTTATGTGTAGCGGAAATTAGCATGAACATAGTGGGCATTTCATTAGAATAGATTCCTAATGAGAATTACAAGAGTGCTTGGGTGGAGAGAGCAACAAAAAGCATAACACCTAGTTAGATAGCATCGACAATACTTTCAAAAGAGAGAGAAATTAAGCTATTGACAACAGTTGAGGACCGGATTTTCATGGAGCCGGTCCCCCCTCCAAAAGGCTTTGTATTATGGTTTCTCCCATCAAGAGAGACATTGTACAATACAATTCTTTGTGTTCCTTCAAGACTAGCTAGTGCAATGAAGATGGAAACTTCATGCACTAAGCAAAACACTTAACAAACACAACTTGAATTATCCCCGTTCTCAGACCCAAGACCTCACACACCTTCAAAGATGGTGAGAGCTAGCAGGGTATGAGAGTAGATTGAGAGGAAGAAGGAGTATCTTACGAGAAAGATGTACATCTCCTCACATAATCACTCATATGTAGCATAGCTTAGCTTGGTAGAGGAGATGAGCATGCATTGAAGCTTGGCTCTTGGTTGGATTTGCATCCACATGCCAAGAGAGTGTTGATGTAGGCTTCTATCTCACAAGCTTGGAGTAGGTGATGAGTTCTCTATTAAAGCTTTGGAAGAGATAGTCTTCTCTTTCTTCACACATGAGCTTGTGTGAGTGTGTGTGTGATAATGCCCTACAAAAATCAGCCCCCTCTCTCTCTTGGGCGAGCCCTCTTGCTAATTGCTCTTGCTGAAGCCTCATTGGCCCTCCCCAAGTCAAGCCAATTACAATTAAGCAGCATAAGTGATAGCCTTCTGACATGTGTCCCCCTTTCCCCTTTTGTGAGAGCTTTAGGTAATTAAATAATTAAACTAAACTCTCATTGGACCCCTTTGCCTCCTGGCCAATAGGAATCAGGCAAGCCATGGGGCTCCTGAATGCTCATTGGACCCCTTGGGAGACTGCCCAATAGTCTTCTAGGAGACTTAATTCTCATTGGTTTCTTTTATTAAATGTTTTGAAATTAATTAAACTAGATTTACTCTAGCTTAATTCTCATTGTTCCACTTCAAGGGTCATCCAATAGAAATTGGGCACACCTTGTGGGCATCTGACCTAGGGAGCTGACATGTGTCCCTCATTCCCTTTGTGTAAAGGGAGCCTGTGTGTGTGTGTGGCTTTCTCTCTCATCCCCTACCTTTAGGGCTCGCCCCCTCCCATGTAGGGATGTGCTAAGACTTTTAGGGCACATACAAAGCATCCAATTTTCCCTAGGGTTGACCTTTGGACACAACCTTTGAATTTTGGAACCTTAGCATTTTGGAAGTCTTAATGGGCTAAACCTTAGGGTCTTTTTAGCCCATTGTTGCACATGGCTCTTTTGCAGATGGCCCCCCCTTTGGATCCCTATTTTCCCTCCTTTGGATCTCTACTGTGGCCGGTCTGCTAGCTTAACCAATATTCTAGCTTTTTCTCCCCTGGCCTTCCCCACATTAAATGATCAGTTTAATATGAGAAAATCATTTAGGAGAATTAGATATTGATTATTATGACACTTTGAGTAACTTGGATGCTCGATGTGCTTGAATGCCCCTCAAGATGCCCTTCCTTTGCTTGCTATGTGAAAGGATGCTCTTGCTTAAATCTTGAATGCCTTGTGCTTTAAAATCTTCCCTCTACATTGCCTTAGTGAGATGGGATAGCTCCAATGAAAGAGATCTATGGGAGCTCGAGCTTTGGATGCTACAATGGAGTGAGAATAAGAGCACCCAAGAATGTGCAATGAAAATGACCGCTTACAAAAAAAAAAACAAATAAAATACAAAATATTTTCAAATTTCTATGGAGTTGAATTTTGACAGATGATGGCTCTGACGAGGATGAGCACATGTGTGTGAGCCTCGGGATAGCGTCTTGGGTTCTGTGATTCTTTGAAGCGTGGATAGGAGATGCTTTTAAGGCATGCCAAGGTGCGAGCAGCTACAATGCTTTTCAGAGAGAGTCAAATCCTAATGAGCATCATGATGTGGGTAGTGTAGGCGGAGCAGAGCAATTGATGACAAGCAACTAGTGAAGATCAGCCAATTGACAGGGTAGGAAATTGGCAAGAGCAAGTAGTGATGACATGAGCAGCTTGAGGCTATTGAATGGGCAAGGGCAAGGATCTGCATCCATGGGCAAGGCTAGATGACACGAGCAGGGGGTCGAGAGTAAAGCAAGGCAAAAAAGCAGTTCCGTACAGATTAGTGATGGCACAATTGCTACATGGCTGATTGGACAATGAGAGAGATGTACAAGCTTTTGATAGTGAACATTTATAGGCTCAATGTAGAGAAATGCAATCAATGACTAGAGAGATATGCACCACAAGTGGAAATGGCAAGGGTTATGTGAGCTACCACAAGTAGCATGTGACTATCAAGTGAGAAGCATGTGTTTAGGGAATGAGTAGCATGGGTGAGGCTTATAGGTTCCATAGAAAAAATGTGACTATGCACTTAAATGGTGCATGATTGGCTCAAGGGTTTGTTCTCATTGTGAGTGTAAGCTAAGGCTTACCCCACCCCCCCAACCGTTCTTTTCATTCTGTTTTGTTTTCATTAATAAGAAAAGCATCAATGCTAGATTCCCATTAATAATTTATTTTTACTAATCGTGGGTACATACTACCTAGTCTCCATGATCCTGATGATGTCTTCCTTCTTCTCTCTCTCCCTTCCAACACCCATGGTCATCCCCTCATCTTGACTCTCACTTGTAAGCAACCCACAGTGGCCAACACTTTTGACGCATTCCTTTGACTGCTCCTCATGCCTTAAGCTACTTCCCCTAGAGACCCTTGAACCGAAGGCTATGGACATTGGTATTGATGTAGGATGTCACGTTTCTCATGCCGTCCATGTGGTTTTTGAAATGTTTCCATGTTTGACGTGCTAGCCCTTAACACTGTTAACCATGAATCTCCCTAGAAGATTAGAGACTAGAGAAGAACGAGGAGTTAATTCTACTAGCTTTTCTATGTTCAGGAACATATCATGAGGCAAAAGATGATGGTAGGCATAAAGATCCCTAAGTTATTTAGAACGGACGGAACAAGAGTGGACCCCCTCTTTGCCACACTTTTGCATGCCATGGCCTCCCCTAACCTTCAATTATGCAGGCAGTCTTGGACAAAGAGCCCACTCCCAACACGTTTAAGGTTTACTTGCATCACTTGCAGACTCATTATATAGCCGCACAAAGAAAGTCTCCCTTCCCAAATACATTTCAAAAGGGACCAACTTACATTATCTTTTTGTCTTCATACTCCTCTTTTGTAATGCTTCATCCTCAAAAACTTTCACTCAAATCAAAGTTATTGAATTTAATCGACCATAAACTTTCTAACTGATCGTCCTGATGCATCTGTCACTCTACACTAGCAACTATCACATTTATCTTCAAGGAGGAGCCATGAGACTATGTTTAAACCATGGTTTGTAGACTACAACTTGATATCTTACTTTGTAGGCATGTACATACCCCCAAGTGAACATATCCCATATCAACTATTCTTTTCACGGATGATGCACCTACTTATGTTGTTATTTGAGATGGAGACCATGCAAGCTACTATATGTATTGTACATTCCATGAAGCCTAGCTTTCCTCAAAGGTTACTTCATCTAGTGAATGGTACTCACCCCTATTCTCATATCATTATAATCAAAACGGGTTACCTGTGTGGCCAATTTTATTTCATTCAATAACCACTCTTAATCGTGACGCAGCAAGTTGCAAATCTACAACTTGACCCTTGGGATTTGAGCTTTATTGGGATCTGGCATGCTTACAATCTCAGTGACAATTTTATTGTATTAGATATAGCTTTGTGATGAGTGAGTATAGATATCACACCTTGATCTTAAATTTACTTTCAAAATTAGGCAATATTAATGTATACCAAGAATGAAAAATAAATTAAAATTTATCTCACACAGACTATGTAGAAATGATTGTGATTTTTTTAAAAACAAGTATGCAGCATTATATATACAATTCGTTAATGGTTTTAACTTGGACAAGTAGAGACTTCTAATTGGTCATATCTTCAAATATTCCCACTATAATCTTGATTTTGTGACCTTTTCGTGACCTACACTACATGGTTTTTGCACGAATTCTTCATAAGTGATGTTATAAAATGCATTTGTAGGGCTTAAATTTTATGGAACTCACAAATTTGTGGAGTTTTTGTTCCTTTTATCGTATGTAAATGACCTTTGCTATATTTTTCTAGTTGTTAATCACATTAAACGTGGTTAGCATATTACCTTTGTACTAACCATGGGCCTCCAAAGGCCTCTTCTTTTTTTCCTCTTTTTGTGGCAATTGTAGATGAATTCACGTGATGGACACTTCACAAAGTGGAACCCATACTTTGAATTTACTCTTTTGATGTTTGCATTAATCTCTATTACCTCAAGAGAGCTATTCACCTTTTCCTCTTACTATGCGGTCACCACATAAAGAACAAAAGCCTTTGGAGAGAAGCAGCCCAATAAGTCCTTTCCTCCTTTTAGTTTTCTTTTATTTTTGCAATGTCAATTCAAAAAATTGTGGTGATAATATACTACCAATTTAGTATGGGATTTTAGAATGAACTCCATTGATTGTTGCCCAATCTAATATCTATACTAGCCTATAATTTATAGTTTTGAATCTATCTAGCATACTAACTCTCGTGTACAAGATTGTGCCACGCTACTAGATGTGTCTATTGATTGCATTCAAAGAGAAAGTCACAGGTATACATACTCAACTTAGATGGCTTGCTGATCAGTTTGATTATTAGCTTTCAAGAAACTTTGGGCACATAATTTCTCAATGTATTCTATTGATATACATGTAACAAAAGCACTTTTTCTTTTATGAGTCAGATCTCTCTATAGGCCCACATGCCATATATAATGCACCATACTAGTGTTTCTTCTATTTCCTTCTTTATCTTAACATCACATTATACCCCACCTCTTACAACATCTTCTTATACAACAATCCCCCAGTTTAATCTACTCGTTTAATAAATTCTCACTTTCTATTGAATTACTTTCTTTTCATATATACCTAAGGGGCTACACTAAAGCAATTTTCCAACAAAGGGAGATTATCGATAGACATTTTAAGAAGGCATGCCTCTTTTTCTTTACGTGCAGTGTCTTATGAGCTATGAAATCAAAAATCCCTAGCATCGTGGCTCGTGCTTGCACTAAATGGAATTTCTATTGAGATGGATTTTCATTAAGCTATACACCTAATCATGAGCTTAGGTGCTTTGGAATAGTGAGTAACAATTTGTAAGTACTTTGCTACTCAAGTATACTCCAAGTTGGTGCCAAACAGGTAGTAAACGTTTTGTCTTTTATACCTTGCCTAATCCGTTGGTCAAATACACACAAATTTGTCAATTTAGGTAGTGTGTAAATACTCATCCTGGTGTAGATTTGACAATTTAGTCAACACTAGTTATCCATGTAGATCCATCGATTTAGGAAGTATGAGTGTAGATACGCCAATTAGGCAGCATACCAACAAACAACATATTCACTAGTTTCAAAAGTATCAGTGCAGATTCGTCAGTTTAGGCTCCATAAGTGCAGATTTACCAATTTAGGTAGCATGTCCGATTGGTGTTGATTTGCCAATTTAGGTAACATCGATTACAAAATCATGTTGTAGTGGTTGGCCACGATTGCCCCTGGGTATACAATGGAAGTGATTTGGATTTGGACTTGCAATTGGATTTGCATTTGGATTTGGTTTATGATGATTTGTGGAATTGGAGCTGATCTCTTGAGATAGCTAATTCCAGTGTTAGAAGATTTTAGCTACTGGTGATGTATTAGTTCAAACAGTAGACTGGACAGAGAATCAGAAACTGAATTGGAATTTATATACTGGAATAAGAACCAGACTATGTTCTGAGAATAATATTGAGATTCAGATTCAGAGTATTGAATACAGAGTAAGTGTAACTGGAATATGTGCCGTGATTGGAATTACAAATGAAAGATTACAGTGAGTATGATATGATTTACAGATAGAGTACAACCGACAACAACTGCCAATGATTGACAACCCAAGTACAAATGCCGCCAAAATGCTAACCCAAATGCCAACCCGATTACAATGTAATGGGCCCTATTTATATACCTTGGGTTTACCATGGTAATTACCGTAGTAGTTACTGACTAATTCACTACCGTCTCATAAGAGAACGTTCCCACTTAGTGAAATTGTCTCGGCCGTCTACATCCTTCCCTCCTTTCTTGAATTTTGGCAAGATTCTGAAATTTCTGAAAAATTCCCCTATCTGATTCTGATTTGAAGCTGAAAAATCCACCGTCTGCTTCTGATGTTGGCGATTGGACTTGACCAATGATAGAGTGGCCATACAAAGATTGCGAGAGGCAGCTGAAAAGGCCAAGGTAGAGCTCTCATCATCTACACAAACTGATATCAGCCTTCCAACTGAGGAAGAAAAGTCGCCACTGAATTCTGAGATGGAACTACCCAGTATCCTTCCATTGAACCAGCTTTCGTTTGCCCTTTGACCTGGATGGCGTCTGAGAAGTCCCAGTACCAGCATTCTTCTACTGCTTACAGGTTTGTGGCCGAAGCAGTAAGTCTTAAAAATAATCCAACATATGTATCTGAGAAAGTCTTTGCTATTTTTGGCCAAGACATTGGATTCAAAGGTCTCTATCAACCTTTGTCAGATCCTGTCACACAACGTGCTTCAGCAAACTACCAAGTTGAAATCCCAGAGTGTTTTTAAAGCTTGGTATGTTTGGCAATTTTTGTACTGGGCCACTGCTCCAGATGCTCATGGCCATGTAAAAATGGCTTGGAGTGATAAGCCAGTTACAGAATCCAAGAACATTGATCTGTCCTTAGATGAAGAAGCCACGAACAGTCAGACCACTCCAACTGGAAAAGGAAGTCCACCACCCAAGATCAGGCTGGCAGTTCAAAGAAACCAAAGATGACACTGACGAAGAGCAGTGCTTTTCTGAAGCAGATAGAGAGTCAGGTCAAAACGATGAATATTGAAAAGGCTATAGTTAGCCAAGCTGATAAACAACCTGCTCAAAATACTGTGGTTAACCAGTCAGTAGGACATAGTACAGTCGCTACTGGTACTGGCAAAGATCAGGCAAAAGCAGCAATTTTTGAGAAGGTAGCAGAGCAGTTGGCTGTGGACAAAGAACAATTGGACAAAGGCAAAGGACAACTGGACAAAGGCAAAGGTCCATCATCTCTAACTTTACTGGGTGGTGTTTGTATCTCACATAATGAAGAATCTTTGCACCTGCTAAAGAAGGATAGGTTGCAGCAGATGCAGACCCATCCACTGAAAGGGCGTCTCTTTCTACAGAAAGCTGATTATGCAGCCTTACCCTATATGGATCCAGTTACAATGTATGACCCTACTGATTCTGACCCAGCTACGGTTAAGGATGGATGTTCAGTCCTCATCCAGTCTTCCTGGAATACTATTGTCCACTATATGGGACAAATGTTGGATGCTGCAGGGTCAGAAGATGAATTAAAAAAGGCTAAAGCTGACTTGAAGGAAGCTGAAGACCAGATTCAGAAGCTCAAGACAACACGAGATGAGCAGAATATGCGCCATAGGCTACTTGAAGCTCATTCAGATAGGGTTATTGAGCTATTAAACAAAAAGCTAGCTAAGGCGGAATCTGATATGCTGATCATCAAGGAAGAAAGGAATGAACCGCAAAGAGCTACAGATCGGGCTGAAACAATGTTGAAAATGAAGAAAGTTGACTTCAACTCCTTGCTAATTCGCCATATAGCTCTGAAGGCTTCCCTCAATGACAGATATATTTACAACAGCTTGGCTAAAATTTTAAATTTAGCAGGCAACGCTGTCTTTGATCTGGAAAATTTGAAGTCTCTGATGGAGACTATGCAGAGTGATTTGCAAGACAAAATGGCTGAGTATAATAATGCTCTGATGAATCAAGCAATCTTGGATTATATTGAGCAGTAGAATTCCCTGAATGAAGAGGAAGAAGATAAGGAAGAAGAAGAGGATAAGGAAGAAGGAGCTGATAAGGAGGAGGATGACCAAGAAGAAGGGCATACTAATAATGATGATGATGTCCCACCTCCAGCTCCACCTCCATGACCTGGTACTAGTGGCATAGGGCCAACTGAAGGAGGTCAATCCACAGCCAGACCAGCCAGGCTAGAATGAAGGGCATAAGTCGGGTAATTAGCAGTCAGAAGAACAACATCCCAGTCACACTGGGAATCAGCCAACAAATCAGTCCTAGCTCAGTAGGGAGGTTAAAGGGAAAAGAAAAGTTAGAGATGAGGGACCAATAGCTGATCAGCAGCATTCCTTACAGCTTATCACCCTAAACAGGCAATTGAGACATCAGTAGGCTTCCATAACCAGACAATATCTGGAGGATGACGATCTCCTGTCTGATTTGGAACGTTTTCAGAGACTGTATGTCGGGGCCAGGGAAATGCTAGAGCATTGGAAATCAGTGGCTTTTCATGATCAAGAAACTTACCGTTTACCTGCCCATCCCAACACAGTCCAGTTGATGGAAAGGGTTCCTGAATGGATAATCACTGTTGAAGAGATAGTGACCAACCCACATTTGCAAAGACAGTCTAATGTAGATTGTTGCTCTCTCTCTCTCTCTCTCTTGAATTAGAACTTCTGATGGGAAAGAAACCAACCTACAAATGTATGAAGGATGTTAGGGAACAGTTAAAGGAGGTTTTGGTGCAAATGCAAATTGCCAGAAGAGTCTTGGATCAAAGAGTAAGGGCCATTCTTGAGGATCAGACAGCCACTAGTAAAGGACCTCACACTAGAATGTCAGTTGGAGAACAGGCTACTGCTCTCCGCAAATTGTTTCGGCTAGTGAGAATCACCAGAAAGATGATGCAGCAAGAGAACCAGGCTGTTCTCAATTTTTTAGAATTCGTGTCTGATTCTCCAGTTCTCTTGTATGCCTTTCCAACAAGAGAGACGGAACTGCCAAGATTTTTTCTAGCACTTTATCCTCGACATCCAGAACCAGTTGATCGCCTTACATACTTCAAGATTATTGATGAGCTCTAGGATTGGTATGAGCGATCGATTGTGGAATGGAAAACTTGGGAAACACTGTTCAATGATGCTCTTCAACTCAATGATATTCACGAGCTGAAAGAAGAGATGCAAAGGATCTGGATATGTATGGGGCAGTGGAAGATTCAGATCAGGGGCCTGACCAAGATCACTAATCAGTTGCTGCAACTTACTGTCGAATCTTCTAAATTGCCTGAAAAGGATATTGCAGCTAAGGCGGGCCTAGCACCACAGTATAGAGAGATGGCTGAGATTCTTTTCGAAGCTCGGGTCAAAACTAATCAGCCTCTTCTAGAAGGATGGATCCATACTACTTCGCATTGTCACAAGCTGGCTAGAACAAGGATCACCAAAGGCAGACGCACACTTTATGATCCTGACACCAAAACCTATCATTCTCTTACGCCTTATGAAGTAGAGATGACCACCGAAAGGCGGGATCAGCTTGAGCAGGAGGCCATTTATCAACTTATTCAGACCTGCCACTGGAATCCCTTGATCATTGGCCTTGTGCTTGCGCTTAGCCGCTTCATCCTCCTTTAGGACTATACTTATCTGTTGTGGGGTCGCCACAGATGACTTGGGCTCATTGGGCATCCGGAATGCAAAAGCTATCTCTTATGGTGTAGCCGACACCTTTTTACCATACACTATGGCACTGCCATCTTCAGCATTGAAAGAATCAAGAACCTGCTTTATGATGTCCGTGTCGAAAGCTATTCTTGTGGCTTGCAAAACGATTCGTAGATCCCATAATTGCAGCAAATCCATAGCTTGGTCAATGAATACATAGCGTTTAATCTTGTTGTAAGGAATGATAGGAAGGCTTGCCTTCGCAGCAGTGACGATGGCTTGGGTTTCCTCAAGAGATTCTTGCATCTTGTTTGAGCGCTTCTTCCTACCCATACATTGTGAAGACGACGAAACAGGGGAAGGAGAAGAAGACTTACTTGATGCGTCAAAGCCGTACCCAGGTGTCGCTGGCAAAGCTAATCAACAATCGACTGTCTCCTCTAAAGATGAAGTCTTCGGCTGTAGCGAAGATACTTCAGAGCTTGGCGATGGCAAATGAATAATGGGAGGAAATCGTCGTGGAGGAGATTTGTGAGGAATAATGCCGACTCTCCTAACTGTTATATGTGTTCACGCCATAAAAGCTCCACCACTCGCCGCTCCTAGACTTGTGTGTGTCGTTGTTGTCGTGGAAGACATGCATTGGACAAGACTTCTACCCATCCTTGAAATGATTACTACTGGTGTGCCATCTGACCGTTGGACGCTTAAAAATTGAAAAGTGTGTTCCCACTGATACTGGACTGGTTTCCAGTCTGGTTTGATCACACTGGTACTGATTCTAAGATCAATCTGGTTTGGTTCTACTGGTACTGGTTCTGAAATTGGAACTGGTTGCACATGAAAAAGCCCAAAAATATCCGATTCTGGTATCTCTTGATCTGCAATTCCCAATTCCCTAGTACCTTGTTCTTGCCCAGACTCTCTAGCTTCTAAATAGTAAAGCTTGATCTTCACACCATTATATACTCCTGGCAACAATAATCTAGATAGCTCTTTCAGTCTTACTGTACCATTAGAGAAGACCCAGTCTACCTCAAATGGTCATGCCCAAGCAATCTTCAGGTTTGGCTTCTTTGGACCCAGTCTAGACTGATAGAGAAGCACCAAATCTCCTTTTTGAAATTCCCAAATCTTAATTCGGCGATCATGCCAGTGCTTCCTTCGTTGTTGAACAATTTCTTGTTCCAGCATAGCCCGTTGCCTGAGTTCATCTAACTGCATAAGTTCATCTAGGCGCTTTTTCAGATTGTGGTTGAAGTCTAAGCCATACTTCACAGCCATTCTCAGACTTGGGATAACAAACTCCAGAGGAACCACAGATTCAGTGCCATACACCATTCTGAATGGTGTGAACCCAGTAGTGACCTTGTAAGCTGTCCTATACGCCCAGCAGTCTGGAGTTTCAAATCCCACTGGTCTGGTTTCTTCTGCACAACCTTAGTGAGAATAGTCTTGATTGTCTTGTTATTACTTTCAACCTGTCCATTGAATCTGGGATAATAAGGAGTAGATTTTCGATGCTTGACTGAAAGCATATCCAATAGAATTTCCATGGTGTGATTGATAAAATGTGTTCCTTGGTCTGACACAATCTCTACCGGACATCCATATCGGCAGACAATATTCTCAAATAGAAACCTTGCAGTTGACTTGGCTGTGTTGTCAAGAAGAGCCTTAACTTCAACCCACTTAGTGACATAACAAGTAGCCATTACTATGTACTTGTTCTTCTTGGGGGTAACCTTCTTAAAAGGTCCCATAAAATCTAATCCCCATTTCATGAACACACCCAGTGGTTGTACTCGCGTTAAAGGAGTCATATCTGCAGCGGTAGGTCTACCCATTCTTTGGCATATGTCACAAGTTTTACAAAAACTTCTAGCATCAGCAATTAGTGTTTGCCACCACAAACCAGCTTGTAGAATCTTCTTGTAGGTTACTTCATTGGAAAAATGTCCACCAGAGTCGCCATTATGTGCTTCTGAAATAACTTGCATTCTTCCTTCCATAGGCACACAACGCCGAAGTATACCATCAACACCCAATCGATAGAGTGACCCTCCGATGATAGTAAACTTCAAGCTTTTGATGACCAAAGCTTTCTTCTGGTTCTGCTTCTAGGCCTCTGGAAAAGCACCTTGAGAAAGAAACTGATAAACATCATACCATTCAGGATCAACTGATTCTCCTGCTTCCAACTGAAATAAGTCAGCGTCCACTGGTTCATCCCTCAAGGGTGATTTTGACTAACCTTCCGTACTTCTTGACAGAAAATCATCTCCACAGTGATTCTTGCCAGGCTTATGAAAAATTTTGAATTCAAACTCCATTAGGAACATCATCCAACGTATCAGCCTGCCTTGAATAATGATTTTATTAATAAAAAACAGAAGAGCCTGATGGTCCACATAAAAATGGAACAACTTCCCTAACAAGTAATGCCTGAACTTTGTAGCACTGAAAACCATTCCAAGGGCTTCTCGCTCATTAGTTGTATATCTTGTTCAGTTTGACTGGCAAAATAAACAGGATAATCAGTCCTTCCGTCTGGCTGAGCCAATATCGCCCCCATTGCCAATCCCGAAGCGTCTACATGTACATAGAAAATAACATCCCAGTTTGGTTGCCTAAGGACTGGTTTACTAATAATGGCCTTTTTCAGATTCTGGAAGCTCTCCTCACATTCAGCAGTCCAATTGAACTTACTGGTCTTCTTTGTGAGCTCATATAATGGTACTGCTTGAGAAGCAAACTTATGTACAAACCTTCTACAGAAGTTAACATAACCCAAGAAAGAGCTTAGCTCAAATGCATTTCTGGGTGCTTTAGCTTGCTGAACACACTGGATTTTATCATTGGCCATTTCTATTCCATTACGCAATACCACATGTCCCAGTAGCTATCCCTTCCAGACTAGGCAAACGGATTTAAATGGATTCAAACAAATCCGCTTCTCCTGATAGCGTTTGAAAACCATTTCTAGGAATAGTAGGTGTTGTTTCTCATCCGAATATACAGTAAAGTAATCCATAAAGATAGCGAGAAATCAATGAAGGAATTCATTAAACATTTCCATCATACACCGTTGAAAGGTAGATGGTGCATTGCACAGACCGAAAGGAATCACCAGATACATGAAAGCTCCCCACTCAGTGATGAAAGTGGTCTTCGCTCTATCTTCAGGAGCGATCTGTAACTGGTTATAGCCATTGTAACCATCCATAAAGCTATACATTTCATATCCTACGATCTCATCAAACAACATGTCAATAAAAGGCAATGGAAATGGATCTTTAATAGTTTGGGTGTTGAGTTTCCTATAGTCAACACAAACTCTCAATTTCCCGTTTTTCTTGGGAACTATGACTATGGGAAATAGGCAATCGCTATTGGCCACCTCTGTGATGAACCCAGCCTTGAGAAGATTATCAATCTCTTCTTTGACCTTCTTAGCATAGTTGGGGTTCATTCGATATCTTTGCAGTCGTACTGGCCTAGCATCTGGCTTCAACGGTATCCGGTGATGACATACTTCAGGATCCACCCCCTTGAGGTCTATGTGTTCCCAAGCAAATACATCTTTGTAGTTCTGGAACATCCAGCGTGCCTTTTCCTTCATTACCGGGTTGAGATGCTTGTTGACCTTGATCATCCTAGGACTATCCTCCGAGCCTAGGTTCCATTCTTCCACTTCTTGGTCGTCTGGAAGCAACCAATTAGGCCCGCCTCCTTTTTGTTTGGTTGATTCCTCAGCATAATCCCAGGATGGCCCATTCAGTTCTTAATCAGCATTCTGATCCACTGTGTGTTCTTCAGAATGTATTGGCTCCTCTATCATGCCAGTGTCAGCTGATTCCTCCATCCTCCCAGTTAACTGAACTGATCTTTCCTCTGTGTTGATTTCAATAGACTGATTTGGGAATTGCTTTTTCTGCTTGTCAGCCTGCTCTTTATTAAGTAAAACTGCATGCAAGTCGATCTCTGCTAATGGAAATATGTTCAGAGCTGCTAACATTCGTTCGATCTTCTTTGCCCTGTACTTCTGGCATAACTCCTTCGGCCTCAGCTCTTTTCTCTAGCTCCTAGTATTGTTCATCTGGATCTGAATTCTGCCATTGGCCCCTTCTATGGTTAAGGTTTGATTTGCATAGTCATGAACAGCATGTGCCGTTCTCAACCATGGGCGCCCTAGCAACATCCCATATGCCCCTTGTACATCCAGAACTAAGAAGCTGGTTTTCAATTTTTCCCTACCTACTCTTATCTGCATATTTTCAATCATACCCGTAGCTTGTACCACTCTGTGATCTGCCATTCGCACTTTAAATGATGCTGGCTTTAGATTCGTGATGCCCATTCTCTGCTGGAGATGAACTCCCATTATATTGACTCCTGCTCCTCCATCCAAGATAACACTTGAAAGAGGTTCCCATTGCTTCCTAACCTTGTAGTCCACCTAAATGAGCGGAACTTCATCATCTCGGACGGTCGTCAGGTCCACTGTTCTGGCCTCCGCTTCAGCTTTCCTACGCTGTCTGATGAAGTTTGCCACTTCAGGCAAGTTTTTTCTAATATCTTCCAGCTCCACAGTCAACTTCTGAATTGTATCACAAATTTTAACATGGATTTCTTCTTTATCTTGGTCAGACTGGTTGTCAGAGCTCGAAGAACTGGTTGTATCTTCACACTACCATTCCTCTCTTGCAGTGCTTCCAATCCTTCCATCAACTCTCGGTTCATCAGCCATTCCTTGTACCGTAGCCATCATGGTCTCAGGTATGCCCGGTATTGACTGATCTTTCTCAGTTGATTGGGCTGGTATCTTCTGAATGACTCAGGCTTCAGAACTTTCTAGCTGCTCTGGCAGCTTCTTGGCTAAATCCTCCATGATTTTAGCCGCTAGTTATCTCTGCTCTTGCCATTCATCTACCACCTTCTCTTTACCCTTGGCCTTCCAAATTTCTCTTTGTTGAGTCCACTTGCTGTGATGTTAGTAGTGATTGGTGTCTCTGAAGTATCTGGAATTTCTTCAATTACTACGCCCTTGCTTCTTGTGACTACTCGTACTAGCTCTGGTGCCTTAGCCTCAGTAGCAGTAGTTGCAGGTGCATCTGGGCATTGGGATGCGAAATGGTCGTACTTCTCACAAGTGTAGCAATTCATACTCTGAGTCTGGAAGTTGCCACGCCCTCTGCCTCGGCCCATACCCATATGGAATCGGCCACGTCCTTGACCAGTACCACTGGTACCCGGTCTCTCCTCTTGAGATACTTTGGCGGGTTCTGCTTTCACTGGTTCAGTATAGGCTACCACTGGTACCCGGTCTCTCCTCTTGAGATACTTTGGCGGGTTCTACTTTCACTGGTTCAGTATAGGCTACCACTGGCAGGTCTTTGCCCTTGTTAAAGTGATGAATCCTGATACCACAATTGTTCCATAAATGACCAAAAGCCTTACAGTAAGTACATTGTGGGCACTTGTTCAAGATATGGTCCTTGGATTTGCATTTCGAACACCAAGTCTCCATCTTTCAAACTGGCTGTCTAGTGTGGCTAATCTCGGCAATCTGTCTAGCCATTTCTTCAATCTTATTGGTCCAAGATCTCTTCTTTGACTTATCCTTGGACCATTCATTAGAGATGCTTTTAGAGCTGTTGGACACCTCACTGGAATCAGAACTCTCCGTAGCAGAGCTACTGCTACGGGATCTTATCTTTTTGTGGCTCTTTTTCTTCTTGGCCTATTGTTCCAGCTTCATTGCTCGTTGTACCAGATCATTGAATTTCTTGGTTGGAGCTGGTACCTCCTGCTCCCTAGGCTTTTTGCTTCTGAAACCATTCAGAAACCATGCACGCAACCTCTTCTCGGATGGCGGTTTCTGTAACTGCCTGGTTAGCTCCTTGACTTTTTCCACATAACTTTGGACTGATAGATTCCGCTGCTTGATCTTATCCAGTTCACAGAGGATGTCTTCATCACCTCTGTTATTGGAATACTCCAGTCTGAAGGCTTTAAGCAATTTGTTGTATGATCTGAACTGACAGGCGGGGTAATGGTAATACCACTTTCTCGCTGCCTCCTTCAAGGTTTGCGGAAAATATTCCCCCCAATCATCTTCATCAATATTTTTCAGTTTAGCATACTGCTCAAAAGCCTGTATGTGAACGTTTGGATCATCCTTCTTACCTCCCTTGAATATTGGAAAAGAAATTTTCAAGGAAGATGAGTAATCATTCCGATTACCACTGATTCTGCCGCTTCTCTTCTAGATTCAGAACGGCGCTTGGAAGTCTTCTTGCAGTTGTCAGTGTCTGCATCCCAATCAATGTCTGTTTCTGTCTCTGTGTCAGTGTTCTCTTTGGCCTGTCTGCTAGAAGTGCGATGACTGCCTTTACTTCCCTTAGTACCCTCATTCCCCTGTCTGGACCGAGAATTCTTGGCTTTCCGTTCTTCCCTTTCTGCTCGTCTGCATCGAGAATGACTGGAATGTTGTGAGTCCTGTGTCTCATCAGCCTGACTATGCTCCTCCTGAGCCTCAGTGTCAGTCACCTTCTCTTGCTTGGGGTTAGACTCTCTTCCCGACTCCTCAGGAACAGGATCAACACGGATGGTGGACTTCCGGCCACGACTCGGTTTGGGTGCCATTGCTGAAAGCTTCCAACTGGGAGGAGTATTTCAGTCAACGAGCTTCAGCTCGAGCCACCGTGATTGCCAAAATAGAATTGGAGCCGATCTCTTGAGATAGCTAATTCCAGTGTTAGAAGATTTGAGCTACTGGTGATGTATTAGTTCAAACAGTAGACTGGACAGAGAATCAGAAACTGAACTGGAATTTATATATTGGAATAAGAACCATACTATGTTCTAAGAATCATATTCAGATTCAGATTCAGAGTACTGCATACAGAGTAAGTGTAACTAGAATATCTGTCATGATTGGAATTACAAATGAAAGATTACAGTGAGTATGATATGATTTACAGATAGAGTACAACCGACAACAACTGCCAATGATTGATAACCCAAGTACAAATGCCGCCAAAATGCTAACCCAAATGCCAACCCGATTACAATGTAATGGGCCCTATTTAGATACCTTGGGTTTACCATGGTAATTATCGTAGTAATTACTGACTAATTCACTACCCGTCTCATAAGAGAACGTTCCCACTTAGTGAAAATGTCTCAGCCGTCTATAATTTGATGTCAACGGTGTTTATGAAATTGAACTTGAAATTAATGGTAATTGATTGTTGAACGATTGCCTAAACTCATGGTATGTGACACAAGAATATGGAGTACGTGGATGATAGCACACATAAGAAAATTTGTTTGTTTAAGTTTACAAGTTTTCTTTAAAAAAATATACATGATATTTTTGACACATAATTTTAACCATTGTTTTTTACAAGCATGATTTGCAGATTAATAACATAGAAACTAAGGAAAGTTTCTAACGGTAAATGAAAATGATGAATTTATATTTATTACAGGTGACAAATGACAAATCAAGACTCGTTTATGGAATATGCAAAAGGATACCAAGTTTATTGATATTGTATTCTTAAAGAGCTCTTTATGAGCTATGGTCAGCTTATGTTTGGACGGACAGTTTGTAATCATTTTGAGCATTCAAGAAATCTTTAAGTAAATACCTACAAGAGGAAAATGCTCACTCTTGCACGGGGAGAGATTGCAACCAGTGTCTGTGTTCTTGTTTTCTCATTTCACCCCTCTTCTCTTTGTGCTTGTGTAGCACTTTGTTCTAGGAGGTGCACTTGCACGTTCTCTTCTTTGATCTCTCTCTCTCTCTCTCTCTCTCTCTCTCTCTCTCTCTCTCTCTCTCTCTCTCTCTCTATATATATATATATATATGGTGCACATGTGATTCATCAAGTATGTAGATCTGTTGATTTATTCCTTGTAGCATGTAGTTTTATGTACTTTGTAGGTTCATCGTGCTCGCAACTATTGGTGTGTGTGTGTGTTGTTGTTGTTGTTGCCATATACATGTGGTAGTGATGTGTGTGAACACACTTAGGACCACCGGGGGAATTTTTCCCTCACTAGGAGGTTTTCCCCCCCGTGTATTATATATAGGTCCATCACTCTAGGGCTATCTATCTTTCCATTGCACACTAAGTAATACACTCTCTGTTGTGTGTCTTGAGCTTCCTTTGTCTTCTCCAAGCTATGTGTGTCTTCCTACAACCCTAATTCCAACAATTGGTATCAAAGCACCTTGCATCCTCTCGGGCTTAGTCGCTAGCAGCTCCAGCACACGCATGTTCACTTTCTCTATTTTCTGTGAGCTTTGGCGAGTGTCAGCAGGTCAAAAAATAATTTGGGTGAGCTCAAAGAGCACGGTCTCCTCAGATTTTTGATTCGGACTCATTTCGGCCTCCGTTTTCTCTACGACCAGTACTGCACATGCTATTTTGTCATTTTTTGCAAATTTTTTGTCAGTGCCATTTTTTGACAGTGCCATTTTTTGAATAATATGTCCCTTACAATCTTCTACGGTTTGTGTTATATAGCATGTGTTGTTCTCGGTTTGTTTCTCCTCTTTTCAGGCAGTTTTTACATCGGGTGCAACATTTTCCATGGCTGACAACAACACAGATGTGTTCAAGATGTTTGCTATTGAGGATAGATTGGATGGGTAGAATTACCCTATGTGGTTTTATATGATGCAAAAATGTTCTTGTGTCAAAGGGCAATTGGAATATTGTGTACGACATTGGTGTACATCCTAGTTTTGAGGATGTAGGCAATGTTGAGAATGTTGTAGGTTTTGGTGGCAGGATTGCTGCTGCCCAGAGTTTTTGTGCCTATGGCTGAGAAAGCTCGTTGTGATGTAAAAGATGCACAAGCTCGTGCATTGATTGCGTTGTCTGTGAAGCACACTAATACTCCTCATATTAGTTCAACACAATCTGCAAAACAAGCTTGGGATATTTTGGCTGGTCTTTATGCAAGCCACAATGAGGCTAAAATTGCATTGTTGTGTAAAGAGCTGGAGTCAAAAATTCTGCACGAGGAAGATGAGATGGACAGTTTCCTTGCTGGTGTCAAGGATATCAATAAGCAGCTTATTTTTGCAAGCAATCATTTCTGAAAGTTCCCCTGTGCAGACTGATCTTGATGCTTTGCCAGATTCTTACCAGATTTTTGTTAGTACTTGGAGACTTATGACCCAAGGAAATCTATAAGTTTTTTTATGAATTATGCACATTGTTGTTGCAAGAGTCACTTTCCAAGAAAAAACAAGGCTAAACAGCATGTAGTTAAACATGCCTTTAATGCTGCTCAAAGAAAAGGTGGTAACTGCAATGTAGCCACTTCTCATGGTTCTTCTGCTGGCACCAATTTGTCTAGGAATTCTAGTGAAAAGGGCAAAAAGAAGATGAATTGCCATTATTGTAAAGCTAATGATCACTTGATCAAGCAGTGTCCTAACTTGAAGGCAAAAGAGGCTAAGAAGAAAGAGGTTGGTTTAATTACAAATGTAGCTATTGTTGAGTCTTCTATGAAAGGAGATTGTGATGCTGATGTTGATGTAGAATGGGCTTTTAGTGTAGAGTGCACTTATGATCCTTTTGCCCATGATGCATGTATGTTTGTTGTTGTAGATGCTCATGTGTGGTACTTTGACAGTGGTGCTACAAAGCACATTACCTCTCATCGTAACTTGTTTACCTCTCTTGAGGATGTCCCTCATGGGAATTTAGTCACTTGTGCCAGGAATGCCTCTTATCCGATCAAGGGAGTTGGAAAGATTGTGTTAACTGCTGCTAGTGGCAGTTCTTTCACACTTGTTGATGCATTTATGTACATGGGATCAAGAAGAATCTTTTGTCTATATCTGCACTTGCTAGACTTGGTCTTGCAGTCAAATTTGTGGATGACATATGTACATTACATGATCTCAATTTTGGTGATGAACTTGTTGCATCAGGCATTTTATGCCATGGGTTGTATAAGATCACTTTGTATGACAAGTGTGGGCATAATTTTGCAAATGCTAGTGTGGATTCGAAGACCGTTTCATATGCAAAACTTTGGCATGCATGTTTTGGGCATCTGAATGTTGCCAGTTTACTGCGTTTGCACAAATCTCATATGGTTTCTTCTTTGCCACTTTTTGAAGCAATATGTTTGTGAAGGCTATATTTTGTGTAAGATGCAGCGTTCGAAGTTTCCAAAGGATGGCTCAGTTAGAGCTACTTGTAGGTTGCAACTTTTGCATAGTGATGTTTATGGCCCCCCCATGCAAACTTTGTCCTTGGCCAAATACCTTTACTTCATGACTTTCATTGATGATTACTCCATGCATGCATGGGTGTATCCGCTTAAGGCGAAGTCCGAAGTGTTCAAGCAATTTTTGGCTATGGTTGAAAATGTCTCGAAATGTACTATGGGCACCCTCCATTCCGATCAAGGAGGGGAGTATATGTCTCATTTATTTAATGCATTTCTGGCTAGTTGTAGGATAAAACACCAATGTACGATGCCGCATACACCTCAACAAAATGGTGTTG
Source organism: Adiantum capillus-veneris (assembly GCF_014529385.1). Classification (NCBI taxonomy): domain Eukaryota; kingdom Viridiplantae; phylum Streptophyta; class Polypodiopsida; order Polypodiales; family Pteridaceae; genus Adiantum; species Adiantum capillus-veneris. The sequence continues at coordinate 3,452,437 of NC_140952.1, read as the reverse complement.
CTGAGAGGAAAAATAGGTTTCTTATGGAAATGGCATGATGTATGGTCAAAAGTCAAGATTTACCACATTCGTTTTGGCTTGAGGCTATAATGTGTGCCACTTATGTACTTAACAAGTGTCCTCCAAAAGATTTACAGTCTATGACTCCTTATGAAGCATGGAATGGTAGAAAGCCTTCTATTGAGAACATGCGCGTTGTTGGTTGTTTGGCTTATACTTTGGTGCCACAAACGTAGCACAAAAAAATGGATGATAAGGCTGTCAAATGCATTTTTGTTGGTTATAGTGATGAAAGCAAAGGTTACAGGTTGTATCATCTGCAAACAAAGCATAGATAAGTGCAGAAACCATCATAGCCCAGTTCCATATGATCACATCAAAAGAATATAACAGATAACATCATATTGGGAATGCCAATGGCCCAGAAGGTTTTAGAGATGCAAAATGCAAACAAGATGCAGTCTTCAAAGACAACAAAGAATGAAGACCAAGATTGGTCACCTGCGGAAGATAGCACAAGTACAATTCAAATGGAGACCGATGCCAAAGAAACATTTATTGAAGATGAATCCTCTCCACACAACAGAACTTTAGAAGAGCTTAGAGTACATCAGGCAAAAGCAGGTGCATATCAAACATAACAAACAAAAGCCATGAAAGCTATTGAGCAGAGAATGGCATCAAGACAATAAGTAAAGAAGAAACATGATGCAAACAACCAAGAAGCAATAGGATGTCCAAAGATCTAGACATTGTCAGTTGAATCAACAAATAGAAGTCTTAGTGGAAAACAAAGTTTCAAACCACCTTCCATAGAGACCTAGGTAGATCAAGATGAGACTATGGAAAAAGTAGGACAAATATCCATACATTGTCGGTTGATCAACAAATAGAAGTCTTAGTGGAAAACAAAGTCTCAAACCACCTTCCATAGAGACCTAGGTAGATCAAGATGAGTGGAAAAAGTAGGACATAGATCTTCAATAGAACCACCAAGGAGAATAGCTCTAGTCCTCAACAGTGCAAATGGAGCAAGTGTTAGATGCAATGCTCTATTGGATAAAGAAGTAAAGTGCAATAGGATTTCAGAGAATACACAAAGAATACTCGAGATCACTCTAGGGAAAGAGGACAGTAAAACAATGCAAGGGAAGGCTGCAAGTCAAGAAGAAATGGTTGTTATTCTTAGCATCCAAAAGCATGAAAAGCACCCGGGGAGTCCACTCTGGAAAAATTGCATATAGCACTTGCAAACAAGAGGTATTTAAATAATCTTTTACCTGTGTATTTTTAAGTATTATACCCCTTATGTATGCATTTTTGAAAAAAAAACTAGCCCTTATGTATGAAAATTTTCACTTTCTCAATTAAAAAACCCTTTATGTAAGTACATTTTTTCGTAAATGTACCAAATAATAAATCCCTTTTTTTGTTCACACGTGCTATCTTACATATTTCCTAGTGGACGCCCCGAAAAAAAGCAGGTAAAGTTTCAAGTAAAGTCTTCAAAAGACATGCTTGCAGATGTCATCCTTGGACATCAGTGGTTAGACCAACACAAAGCATACAAAGAAGAAACATTGTTATTGCTCTACTTTCCAAATGGTAGCAAGCAACAATTACATATACCATTAATGCTAGATTTAGAGTTGCAGAAGTCGCAAAAATCAATGACAAATCTTGCAGACAAAGGTGAAGCTCAAGTGGACCTTCCACTGACTAGCACAAAAGGTGTGAAAACATATGCCTCTACATCAAAGAACCCTCATGGATCAGCTTCTTCAAGCAAGTCAGGCTATTTCAAAAGTTTGAGTCACTTGTTGTCCCAAACAAAACCTCTAGGGAATCACCTAGAAAAGTAAAGATATTTTAGCCCAAGTACTCAAGAAAGAAAACGAAAGTCAAGAAAGTGTTTTTTCCGACTAAGTTAGTAAAAGTCAATGATCTAGTGTGGATTGAAGACGAAAGATCAACACAGAAAGACAAACACATGGGATGGATATCATCACGATGGAGCTTAAAATAACAGGAGTATTATAGAGGTAACATACAGATATGGGTACCAAAACCGAACTCAGGGCATATGAAGTACATTCAAGATCCTCCTAAGAAAGAAGGCCCACTAGGTACCAACCTCAACATCATCTTAGGATACCTAAGAAGCAAGTCTACAACAAAATGGCATCAAATGCTACTCAAGTATACCACAACTCTCAAGAGGATACAAAACAGAGATGGATTTCAAAGAATCGTCCTCTTGCACAAAGGTTCTACAAAGGGTACATGAATATTTGGCAGCCAGTCAACCAAAGACCAACTGCAATTACACCAAAAGTACATGAAGATATAAGAGATCAACAAGAACTAGAGCTAAGCAAAGTCAACAAAGGAGTAACAAAGGTAATGGAGAGATATGGATTCCTAAATCTTCCAATGCTTTGAGGCAAAGTCAACAAAGGAGTAACAAAGGTAATGGAGAGATATAGATTCCTAAATCTTCCAATGCTTTGAGGCAAAAGTCAGATGAAGACAATCAACCAAGGGCTACATCAACATCAAAGACTCCTTACAACAACATGCCTAACTGGACAACCAAGCAAACAATGGAGTCTTCACCCTCAAAGAAGGACAACTCAACCAACACAGCTACAAATTCTAAGAAAAAACAGGTATGGCAAAAGAAAAAACAGGTATGGCAAAAGAAACCTTCAATGCCAACTTGATCCTTCAATAATCCTCTTTTTGAGGATTCAAGCTTACTTTTACATGAGGAGATGTTTGTAGTAAGCTCAAGAATGTAAAAAGTCAAGTCGCCAAGGTGCAAAAAACACTCTTTGGCATAGTCAGAATCGGGCTACTGAACCAAAAAATGAGCAAAGCGTTAGTCCCAAAGCTTCAAGTCAGATTAAACTCTGTGCTAAGATTCATAGTTATTAGGCTTGCGGTCAAGCTGGAAGAGTTGAGCATATGTAAGTCATGTCTCTCATGCTGGATGAGAGGAGCATAAGATTCAAAGTCTATTAACTTAATCATGGTGGAGCGATGTAGAGTCCAACACTCATGCATAGTGCATAGAAAGATGAGAGCACATACCCTCAACAACGAAAACCCTTCCTAAAGGAGTGCCAGCTTTAAAGCTACATCATATGCTTTTATAGCTACACCCTCTTTCTGAAGAACCCCTTTAAAAAATCTTTCTTGCACATCATATTGTTTTCCATGCATTTTTGTGTATGCATATAGGATGTCCCATCATTGGATATATACATTAGACACTCTTTTTTGCTTCCACCTATGCACCTTGAGTGGACTACAATAGGCAAACCAATGTTCCATCATGCTACCTATATTTGTTGCCCTCTTATTTCCATATCTATCAGCAAATAATCATTTCAGTACTTTAATAAGATTTTCCATGCTAATAAGTACTCCAATAATGCGCGTATCCCAAAGGCACGTTTTTTCCATTGGGTTTTTTATCTTTGGTCATCCATGTATTATACCATAATTTATATCCTCATCATTCTACTTCTCTTGTACATACTCTTCATAAATAAACAGCAGCCTCGTCATTATGCTGCTACAACGGACAAATGTGACATTATCTCTTATATTAGAGACAAATTCAAACCAATGAAAATGCTACAACAAAATGAATCCTATTAATAAATTCATTGACCAATGAAGACAAGCAACCCATCAACAACCAATCAAAAACCTTCCACAGCCTCCCTTGACACTTCTCAACAGTGCCCAACGACGTGCATTAAAATCGAAAGGGGGAAAAGTTAACTAGGCCGACATTAGTTAACAGGAGCTGCTAATGATTGAAGCCTTATGAATGCACATCGAAGATAAATAGAAGAAGTAGTGAAAATTGGAGCTACATGATTTTTACATTTTTCCCAAATGGCCATGTATTATAATCTCTCGATTTATTTAGCCATTGTGATAATTGTAACATGTTATGGGTTCAATGATAGTTTCAAGTTGTAGAGAATATGTCAATTAGCATGCTTATCTTCCAAATATAGTTTGTGGAGCCTCAAAGGTCTTGGGCGCCCGGACATTGCACATTGTAAACCTTATGGCTAAGGTATAAAAGCAACCTTTTGTAAGGGTTTGATAAGTTTTGGATAATGAAAGTGAGCGTATGGTGCAGTTAAGTCCTGTGATCTCTCTATTGTTTCAATATTTCGTGCCTCCTCCGTGTGGTGTTGCATTGCAGATCCGAGCAAATGAACACACTCTCACGTGAAAGCTCTCTCTTTCTACCTAAGTTTCTTACGATGAAGTTGTGGTTTTATTCATGTCCGTCTAAAGGAAGCCATAGAGTGCTTCGGATGCCGAAATCGATGGATCTAAAATAGGATGTTTATCTTATGTGTGTTTTTTTGCAAGTGTCAGAAATGACTTTTGAGCACATGGAGGTGATGAGGATACTTTGCACATCCTATGTAGCAAGTTTCGTTGCATTTGGAGCACTGTAGCTCCATGAAATCAACATTTGAGCTTGCGGTAAACATGTTGTTTATCTTATGCGCGATTTTGTCCAAGTGTCAAAAATGATTTTCGAGCACATGGAAATGATGAGGATATTCTGCATATCATAAGTGGTAAGTTTCATTGCATTTGATGTGCTATAGCTATATGAAATCATCGTATTGAACTTGCGATAGAGAGACTAGCTTTTGGTGTTTGACACACACCTCATATCGATTTGTTAAAGAGCTCACTAGACTTGGGTTTTCAGAGAGAGGCTTTGTGACACATGGGCTAACCACCTCACCCGCACGCACATGATGTATCTCTCCTTGTTCTTATGATTCTTGATTGTGACCCAACATGATATGCCCGGATTTAGAGAGTTTTGATGTGCTGCTACAATTGCACTGATTTTTGTGTGTGAACTTGTGAGCTGTGGATCCACCCCACATTTAATGTTGTGTGGATTTAGCCCTCCTAATAAGGGAAGCATGTTGATTGGTCGCACGAAGTATCGCATATCGCATATCGTCTCAAAACGAGGATAGATTGTATATGATATCTACGGAAATGCAACTTTCAAATGGCAAGCTCTTGAAAAGATGATGTCTAACATTTTCATCTTTCCGCTACAACAGCAGACGCCATCGCTCCCCACACATTTTCTCTCTGAGGCGGGGGGCTATGGAGACTTCAGCTATCATGCTTTAAGGCAGCAATGCAGCAGCTACGGCAGTCATGGGAACTGCAGCGTGGTAGTAAGATCATCCGTTTCAGAAAGAGAAGCATTGCAATCGCAATCTTCTGTGGTCTCTGACAAGAATGTACCTGAGGGTCACAAGGGCTTGCACGGTTTTCTGTATGGTGATGGGGATGCAGATGTCCACTCCTCAGACGCTTCCTGTCTCTCCGTCACTGATGATGGGACCTCTGTGGAAGCCCTTGATGAGTACCTTATTGCTCGTGATGGCTTAAAGTTTGCAGGTGTCTTTTCCCTCTACAACAATCAACATGCTTTGCAATATGTGGGTTTCTCCAGGAATGTCATTGTTTCTCTCAGATCCCATGTGCATAAGTTTGGTAGAGAGACATGTGCTTTTGTTAGGGTCAAGGCTTACTCAGATTCCGCTATGATCACACGAATTCGGCTTGAAGAAGAGAGGCAGAAATGGATTTCCATGTGCGAATCACCACCTCCCGGAAATTCTGTTGAGAAAGATCTATGGGAGGGTGGCATTGGGGCTGCTGTGATGTCAGAAACTGAGAAAATTGAGTATGAAGAAAAGAAGCTAAAGATGAGAAAAGCTATGGGGGAGAATTTGCGTGATGATGTTCAAGGAGAAGACGATGATGCAAAGACAAGGCGGCTGAAGCTTTTGCAAGCGGTTGAAGGAGATGATTGGAGTGGTGTCATAGATGGCCAAACCAGAGAGACTGTTAATGGAAAAGTCCTGCAAGCAGTGGAAGACAAAGCACCTCCAGTCAGCCCCTTTGAGAGAAATAATAAGGAAGGGTCCTCTGTAGCCAATGGGCTTTATTCAGCGGATACCTTTGAACTTTCAGTCGAGAATGTAGACATGGTCTTAAATGATGTCCGACCCTATCTTATTTCTGATGGTGGCAATGTGGAAGTTGTGTCTGTGGATAATGGGATTGTTTCTCTCCGGCTTCAAGGTATATAAATCTTCTTTGCTTCAGTGCATTACAATGTTTATTTTGACTGTGTGTTCATATGTAAGTATACATACCTTAGTCTCTATTTTTGCAGGTTGTTGTAGTGGTTGCAGAAGAATAATAACTTGTTTGCTTTGTTCCAGGTGCTTGTGGTACTTGTCCAAGCTCTACTGTCACCATGAAGATGGGGATTGAAAGGGTGTTGAAGGAGAAGTTTGCAGATTCTCTGAAGGATGTCGTGCAAGTGGACCAACAGCAAATTGGAGCAAGCATCCAGGTGTGCTCTTCACTGATTTGAGATTAAGAAGCTCGTTTCACCGTGATGGCATAGAGGTTCCTAAGCCGAGATGCTGCTCTTTAAAGTTGAATGATAAATATTATTAGATAAAGTTTTTTTCATTTAAAAAAGAGGAATGAGTAAAAGACACTTTTAATCTGCCAGGTATTATAATATTATTGACGAGTGTGGACCTTTGATTATTACTGGATACATTGGTAACTTTTAGGTGTGTTAGCCACATTAGCGTCGCTGGTGTCTTGCACTTCCATAGCTACATGTGCCATTTGTATATGGTGCTGATTGGAAAAATGCTGAAGGTGGCCTGCAAAGTCCATACTTTTCAAAAGAGAGGCTGCGGTGTTATTTGGCAATTAATGTAGACACCAGGCAGATACTCTGACGTGTCAAATATCCTAGGTGCAAGTGTTCTTTAAGGCTGGGTTCAGCTGAGGCAGAGGCAGAAGCAGAGGTAAGGAAAGGGGCGTACTACCTTGGTGGCGCTCTCTCACTCACTGAAAAGCAGGCTGCGAACTTCTGGACCCACCTCAAGATGCCCCCCCCCCCCCCCCCCTTTCCCCGGGTAATGTGAAGCTCCATCTGCTTTTGCAGCGCAAAACGTGGATCTCTGAGTTTGAACCTCAATTGGCAGCTCTCAGCTTTGCTACGCAATCAGTAGTGTTGGCTGCCTCCACCTCTTGTGAACGGTGAGGCTGCAGGCAGTCTTCGAGTCTAAGCAACCGCCGGGTTCGTCTGAACCCAGCCTAAGCATTCAATGTCGGTCTCTGAATGAGTGTTATAAGGGCCTGATGAGATGTGATTCTACTCGAGAAACTTGGAGGTTAAAAGGCCAAGGCTAGGCTGTTACAGGAAGAGTCTAAAAAAGGCTTTCAATAATAGAGAATGAAAGGCCCTTGGATAGCTCGTGATCCAAATCTTTTTAACATCACTATGTGTACTTCTTAACTTGAATTAAGCAATGCGAAAAAGAGAAACGAGGAGCCAAGGTTTGTTTATAGAGCCTAGGGAATTTTGATCGGCAATACTATGAGCCTGTTTGTAGGACTTGCATGCTAGATCACTTTTTGCTAGTCGTAACCCTCTTTGCATAAATGGTTCGTACATGGTGTTTGGTAGGTGTTGTTGCACTTCAGTGGGCATCGAACAACACTAGCAAGTAGATCGGGAAAGGATGAGTGAGCCATTTGGGAGACATGAGTTGATTTATAGGCCCAAACTATGTGGGCTGTAGGGATTAGGGAGAATTAGTGAAGAGCATTCATGGTTAAGACATGATAAAAGAAGTGATGCAAGCAATGATACAAAATAAAACTAGAAATTGGCTTGATAAGAATGTACAACAGGTGCTCTTATATAAAAGAGCTATCGATGATGTAAAGTAGCCTAAATAATCGAGATATTATTCTAGATAACATGCCACATAGGCTACTAAGCTAGATAACGTGCCACACAAGGTGATATGCCACACTAGTATCTATAGCTAAGAGATAGTGCATACATTATAGGTAGTAGTAGGTCAGGCAATGGACATACCCACCCAGGGAATGGACATACCCACTCAACGATCCTCCCCTTGGGATCTGATCAGGATGACATATCCACAGAGGTGAGGACAATACTAAATCCCCTCTAAGATGACAATAAAAAATTCCCTCTAAGATGACAAGCCTCCCCTTAAACAGGAGAAGGTAAAAAATTTCTTCAAAGTATATCTTCCTCATAGTAAACACAATTGGTGGTTCCTTCTTGTAGGGATTTTTCTTCCACTTCTTTTGCTATATGTGCTCCTCATTGTAGTTGCTCTCCGGCTTTTGATGTTGTTGCCGCCATTGGAACTTGTCCATACTTGTCTTTGATTGCTCCACCGTTGGTCTGCTTTGTGTTCTCCTTCTTTCAAGGATTTCGGCATACAAAACAATAATATAGAACTAATTCATGACAGAGATTTGCTTGCACTGCGCGATTGATACATCTCATTGATGCATGACGAGGACACGTAGCTGGAGATCGATGCTGAGATGATGAGCTTCATCAACAGCTTATGCCCATTTTTTGTGCGCCTAGTGACACTAAGATAGGAGGCTTCCAAGTTTCATTTGACTTGGTGGCAGAACTACGGGATCCGCAGGTAAATACTAAACCCTAAACCGTTTATCACTTTGAGAGCTTTCAACTTTGTGGTTTGCTATTTGTTTAGTATGCAATTTCACAAGCATTGTGATTTCCCAATTGAAAGATTGCTCTGCGGGTGCTTGTGAGGGCAATTGGAGTGCTTACTCATTGATCCACACCAAAATACGCAATTGACTGAGCACTGCATAGTTAGAGAGATTGGTTTAGTTTAGAGCCAACATGAAGCTTGTGCGAGTCTACCACGCTTTGGGAACACCAAAGAAAATGATTTGTGATTCTGTTCATTGTTAACTCTTTGATTTCACTATAGGATCAAACTCTTTGTAACACAAGTTTGGTTAGGTAGATCCCATAGAGGTGAACACCAAAGCAAGTAATTTGTGATTTTGTTCATTGTTAACTCTTTGATTTCACTATAGGATCGAACTCTTTGTAACACAAGTTTGGTTAGGTAGATCCCATAGAGGTGAAGATGGTGCTTGATCCAACTACTGAGGACATCGAGTAGCAGATGAGAGATGAGCAAGAGGAGATTCTTCGTCTCCTTCATAGAGAGTTTGTAACAGACTTGGACACTCCAAGTCAAGAATCTATCACGACAGCACCAAATAACCACTTCAAAACAGTTCACAGTTTACTATTTTATTTGACACTGGTTAGGGGAGTTCCGTGCCTAGAGATATTGGCCCCAAAGACTGGTGCCCCTTTTAGTATTTCTTTTTATATTAAGCTGAGTTCAAAGTACAAGAGTGCGGGCAGGCGTCACACTCAGACTCTGCGTCTAGATGCTCTGAGTTGTGAGAGGCCTGCTCACATATTTAAAGTTACAAGGGTTGCTAAAAGTAGAGCGCCAAAAGCTGAAATCAAAAGCTTTAAGTAAAAGCTTTGAAAATAAAGCAAAAGTTCTTCCTCTCTCTTTCTTTTAATAAATAAAACAGAGAGGCTTTCTATTTCTCTCTCTTGCTAAAATAATAGGTTCATCTAAGACATACTGGTGCAGCCTTTATTATATTCAATACTGCGTGGGATACCTCCTCTGACCCCATCCTCAAGTTCCACTGCTATGCTAGGACTCATCTCTAGTAAAAAGTGGATGAAAGATCCGAACTCACAACGTGAGCATGAACGTCTAAATTAACTCCCCTAGCCAACCCAACCTCCAGTGGTTGCTGCTGTCTCAAGCGATTCACAAAGTGAAAAAAAAAAGATTTTACCTGCTATGCGCCCATAGCCCCCAGCGGTCGCCCTCGCATCTCTCTCTCTCTCTCTCTCTCTCTCTCTCTCTCTCTCTCTCTCTCTCTCTGCGCGCTGCAGTCGGCACCCCTAGTCTGCCCTTTTTCCGCCCGCATTTGCCAAGATTCGCCACGACTTCCTTTTTCCTTAATCGTGGGCACATACTCTCTCTCTTGCTAAAATAAAGCAAAGAGGGTTCTCTCTCTCTTTCTCAGCAATTTGCGTTGAAAAAGCAACGCCAAAAAAAGCTGCCCAATTTTTCGTAAATCACGTTGATGTCCGTACAGCAAGCCACGTGTCAGCCCGCCACATCAGCAAATCAGGGTTAGGGTTAGGGTTAGGATATAATTAGGGTTTTTGAATTTAGGGTTAGGGTTTGAGCAGAATTAGGGTTTTTGATTTTAGGGTTAGGGTTTCAGCAAAATTATGGTTACTGGTTTTAGGTTAGGGTTTTCAACAGAATTAGGGTTTTTGATTTTAGGGTTAGGGTTTCCTGCAGAGCGAGTAGCCACGTCATCACTTTGTGACATACCTCCCTCTTGAAAGCATTGTAATTGCCCTCGATTACGCCTGCAAAACAGACAGAGGCCATAAACCGTCTTTGCAGACACTGACTGTTAGTACCTACATACTAGGAACATACATCTAGCACATGTACCAATCGACAGTCACATCGCACAACATCACAGGACATGACTCGACATCACAGGACATCACATGACATTCAACATTCATTCGGATCTTAGACCATGATTTATCAGCAATGTAGCTAGCAATCGCATCTAGATCTAGTCGGGACCTTATCGATGCCCAATTGACTAACCCCTATTGCAACCATGTCTATTCGAGATCAATTAGACCAAAATGCTGCAGTCATTTCGTCTATCATTTCCTGCACTTACAAACAAGTCAAGAACAAATCAATTTCATATTCCGGAATTCCATTTCACAAAGTCATCCAGCAAAATACTGTCAGCTCTGTGTATCCCTAAAGCTCAAAGAGACATCAGCGACTCTAGTATTCAAAAATCGAGGCATCTGTTGACAAAGGAGCGGAGTAACTCCCCTCTTGTGCAAACCCACTGCTCCAGATCTCCGGCCAAGCTGAATTTTGGGTTCCATTTGGAATAGACTATGCTAAACCAAAAGCTTCAAGGTAAAGATTCTCATTCTGAGGAATATCTGCTAGGTCTTCCTCCTCCATTCGCTTCACATCCAATGCGAAGTAGGTCTTGAATTTAACCAAGAACCGTTAGTTCGCTTTACCTTCTTTCTTTCTTTTCGTGCCAATTTCTGTTTTGGAAGGAGTATCTGCTCGTTTTTGTCCAATTCGGGTTGTTCATCAACAGGCACATCGCCTTCAAAAGGCTTCAAGAGACTCACATGAAAAACATCGTGAATCCTCCAAGTATTCTGGCATTTTCAGGCCAAAGGAGATATCATTTATCTTTTCGGAAAATTTGGATAGGTCCAAACTATCTCATGCTAAGCTTTCAAAGAAGCCGCTCCTTTCCCTTTTTTTTCTTTCTCGAGAGTGCCTTCCCATAATGTAAGAACACCCAATCATTCTCCTTCAATTTCAAATCGCGACAATGACGATCTACTGCCCTTTTTTGTCTTTCCCGAAATTTCTGCGAAGCCTTCCGGACCAAGTCCCTTGTGAACAGGTCGACTTCAAAGAAAAATTTTATCTTTCGTGCAAAGGAAGGATGGAACCTTCGTAGCAAATTCAAGAATCTCAAATGGCACCTTCCTCGTCGAAGAGCGTATCGTGCAAATTCCACCAAAGGTAGATACTTTTCCCATTGAGTCTTCTAATTCGAGATATAAGACTTCAATAAATCCAAAACCACTGAATTGGCAATCTCTGATTGCTTGTCAGTCTGCGGGTGGAATGATGACGAGAACTGCAACCACGTGCTTGTGTTCTCCCAAATAGCCGTCCAAAACAAACTCGTGAACCTTGGGTCCTGTCGAAGACAATCGTCTCAGGCATGCCATGTAATCTGAAGACCTGGGCAATAAACATTCGTGCCCACGCTGTGTTCTCGGGAGATGAAATCCATTGCAATATTTTCCCAAGGCGGGTGGGGATGGGTAAAAAGGCTGTAACATTCCTTGTGCTTTATGCTTGTCAAACTTGACCTTCTGGCATACCAAGCAGCTGCGCACAAACTCGTCCACATTCTTCTTGAGTCTCGGCCAAAAGACGTATCTCTCTACCCCTTTCAAGGTGGTAGCAATGCCGCGGTGACCCGTAAAAGGCGGACAGTGGCATTCGGTTAGAACCTTTTCCCTCAACGGTTGTGTAACGCACGTAGCCATCCCGAATGGAATAGTCCGCTACTATCTCCCCTTTCTGTATTCAATTGAATACATCTGCAAAATCTGTTCTGTGGCGTACTGACCAACCATATTCTCGAAGTTCCTATGATGTATCGCGGAAATAGCCAGAACCAATGGCTTTCGGGACAAAGTATTTGCCACCAATTTCTTCTGTCCCTGCACATGGACAATCCGGAAGTAAAGTGTGACAAGACGTTTGCCCATCGCAACTGCTTTTTCGACAGCTGCTTCCGTGACAAGAAGTAGCGTAAACTCCCATCATCTGTGAAAACCGTAAAATCGACTCCGAGTAGGTAATGTTGCCACTGAATAAGAGCATGGATAGCCGCCAAAAGCTCTTTTTCACAAATCTGTGATGTCAATTTCCGGCCTTGAAAACAATCGGCTCTCATAGGCAATGACATTGGCCTTCTTGCATTGAGACCGCATCTAGACTACGACCACAAGTATCACAATATACTTCAAACGACTTCTGCAAGTCCGACAAAGTCAAAACTGGTCCCGTAGTCAATTTCTCTTTCAAAGTCTGAAAGGCAGTCACCTCTGTGGGTCCCCACGAGAAAGAGACTCCTCTCTGTGTCAAGATATGCAAAGGGGAAGCAACCTCTGCAAACTTCTAATGAACCGCCTGTAGTACGAACACAATCCCAAGAAGCTTCTAACTTCATGGACATTCTTCAAATCGGGCCAATCACGATAGTCTCTAATTGGCCGGATCCATTTGCACTCCTGCTGCTGACACAATGTGTCCCAAAAAGTGTATCTCTGGTAGAAAAAAATTCACTTTTGTTCGCATTAATCACTAACTTGTGATATCGTAATGCCTGAAAGACTCGAAGCAGATAATCTCTATATTCTGCCTCATTCTTGGAGAAAACAATAATATCGTCAAAGAAAGTGCCAACAAATAGCATGTACTCTCGAAAAATCTTGTCCATCATCCGGTTAAATGTTGTAGGAGCATTGGTTAGGCCAAAAGGCATCACCAAAAACTCAAACTACCAAAAGTCGTCCGAAAGGCTGTCTTCTAGACGTCTCCCGGCGCGATTCGGATATGATGATATCCACTCTTCAAATCAATCCTGCTAAAACACGAGGATCTCTGTAATCTGTTGAGTATATCATCGTTTCTAGGAATCGGAAATCTGTTCTTGATGGTGATTTTGTCGAGAGCTCTATAATCGATGCACATTCTTCGAGATCCGTCTTTCTTCAAAACCGACAACACTGGAAAGCAATACGGTGAAGTACTAGGCTGGACAAGACCATTTTCCAAGAGGTCTTTCACTTGGTTCATAATCTCTTTGTTCTGGGCTCGGCTTACATGGTAAGGTGTCACCAGCGTGTGACTACTATCTATCCTTTTTGTTGATTTCTTTCTTATTATCTATTTACTTTCACTTTTTGGAAACACCCCTCGGGAAATCTAACTGCCCTGCATTGCATAGCTAGTGTGGAACTGTCCAGAGGGAGTCCAGGCCTGAGGGCAAGAGAGCACTAAGGTTGGACAAGGACTATGGTTAGCCAAGTGGGGTCATTGACTAGCCAAAGTGGAATCCTTTGCTACAGAGGCTACATTTCAGTTTTGGATGTGGCCGTAGTGTACAAAGAGGGTCGGATGACCTAGAAAGATATAATGGCAGCATCTCCTAAAATTTAGGGAACTGCTATTTTGGGACCTGAAAATGTGTTGGCGTCATTACCTCCGGAATGATAAAGGGAACATTTTCTTACTCTGCCGTGAAGTCAACTGGGCAACCGGTTGGGATATTTTTAGGCGGCAACCCCGAAACGGGAAAATGCTTGTAAATGTGCCAAGTGGCACATTCTGGTGCAGTTTCCAATGCAAGAAGGAGTTGGCGCTGAATTTGAAGGGAAGAAGGGCTCATTTGCTGATTTTGTCACAGGTTAAGAGCTATGGAGTGCTTGCTTTCCCTCTTATGCACAGTGCGGTGCCAGGAGTGATGCCCTGCACGCTACGCACTGCCCTCTCTCTCCCCTTTGGCAGTATGTTATGCCCCTCTAGTGGGCTCTTCATTTGACCAATGTACAGTTGTGTGGGTTCATGCGCGATTGCCGAGGCAAGAGCCTCTTGCACAGGTACTGGATTAGCTAGCAGCTAATCCCCCCGCAGGTACAGGTGAATTCGGAGAGGTTTCACGCCAGAAATCTCGTCCGATTCAAAGGGCAAGTAGCCCTACAGGTGCGGGAGCTCGAGGACTTGCTAGGGATGCGACCGGCACGCGAAACGGAGCCCGAAACAGCAAATTACAGCCTGCTGTGTATTTTTGTAGGTTTAGGGTTTTGGCCCTAAACGGACCCTAATACCCCCAGGAGGTTCGGGGACGCAAGGGGACCGCTGTACAGGCGATCTGGCGCATTTTCAGGGCTGAAAACAGAGAATTCAGCGTGCTGCAGATTCTCGCCTGGTTTTGCAAAGTGCCCGTATGCGTCGGGAAAGTCAGTCAATGCGTAGGAATACTGACCGTGAAGGGTTCTAGTACAGTTATGTTGCCGAAATCGGGCTGGAACAGTGGAAATTCAGCCGAGTTTGTGCGGGGCAGCTTGTAGGAACCACAACGTTTATTCCCTCTGTTGAATAATAAAGAAATACCGAAAGGGGCGCCTAAGTTAGGGGCCAATCTGGTGTCCGTCTACTCATACAGGTGCAATCTAGCAGCCTGTATCCCTCTCCCCTTTGTTGTGTCTTGAAAGTACAGTTAAAATAGACGACTAATAATGGGTGAAAGCTAAATCAAGGTTTAAAGTAAAGTCTACCGCCCTTTTTGGATTGAACAGGCCGGTTTCATGGTTCCATCGACGGGATTAAATCACTTTTTCCTATAGAAGTGAGCCTTGGTCAGTTTTGGGCTTGAAGACACAAGGGATCATAGACCAGACACAGGGAATTGCAATTATGGCTGACAGACCAGATGATGTGACTGAAGAGGTTTCCTCTTCACAGGGTCAACAGACACATGAAGTGGGTGAGTCCTCAAGACCACCACAGACTGATGATGATATATTCAGGACCCAGTTGGCTACTGCTGTGGCTATGTTCACACAAGTAATGCAGAATCCGAGGTTTCTAGCCTTTCTGCAACCTCCTGTTCCGTCTCAGCAAGTTGGGTCACTGGATCATATTCAAAAGCCTGTTAAGGCTCGAGCACAGGTGATTCATACCGCACAGTCAATGGAAACACCTGTACACTTGACGGAGAACATGCAGTCTCCACAACCTATGCCTAAGGTGCAAGAACAGGTGGCTGAGATGCCAGTCTTTCAAGCTGTACCAATTCAGCCCGCCACCTTTCAACAGCCTATAGCTGGTTCTAATGGGCAGGGAAGCAACCTACAGGCTATGCAACAGGTCTTCCCACCACCTTCAGTACACCCTGGCTATTTTGGAGGTGGATCGGTATTCCAAAGCATGGCTGGTCATGCACCTGGAAAACAGTTTTATACGCCAGGAACAGTGTTTGGGGGTGCTCAAACGATGATGCCTAACCCCATGTACAGTGTCATGGGTATGCAACCAGGGTTTCAAAGCACTCAGGGACAATTTGGGATGCCACAAGCAAATTTTGGTATGGCTGGAATTACAAATCAGCAGCCAAATATGGCATTTCCAGGTCAAGTTAATAGCGGCCAAGGAACACAGATGAACCCTAATAGTGTTCCCATGTTTCAGTCACTTCCATATGACAATTTAACGCCGCTGGAGAGGCCAACTCCGTACAAAGAAGGTGGCAAAGGAGTGTCATTCACGACCTTTACAGGGTTTGATGACAGGAAGAAGGCTCTTTCATTCCTCCAGCAGTTTGACAAGGCCTATGCAGGGGGAAATTTTACAGAGGCTTCAAAGGTCCGCAAGGCAGCCACTTTCTTGACAGGGAATGCGGGACAATGGTGGACAACTTTATTGCTTCAAGGGCAAGCTCCGTCCACATGGATTTACTTCAAGCAGATTTTTGCAGCAGCATGGTTATCTGATGATTTCGAAGCAGATGTCATGACAGAATGGCACCAGCTTAATGCTGCCACTTGTAGAAATCTGGATGATTACAATCGGAAGTTTTGGAAAGCTCTACTTCCAGTAACTTCCTATAGGTTTGTGCCATTGACAGAACAGATTGAAAAATACTGTTGTGGCCTACCCAAAGGATTGAGAAAATACTGCACGAAGACAAAAGTCACTACTTTGACGCAGCTCATCGAGGTAGCAAACACTGGCAATGGTTTGCTCAAGGGAGAAGATTGTGAATTTAACACTGGCGTCAAGACAGGATCAGGCAAGAAAAATTCAGCCAAAAAGCACGTTCCCAATGAGGCTCCTAAAGGGACTCAGGAGTCAGCCAACACAGGGAAAGACAAAGCTACGGCTGAACCAGAAAAAGGACCAGCAAAGAAATGGAAAAGACGTTTTCCTCGCAAGTCAGAAGAGCAAAAGAAGGTCCTGAGGACAGAGAACAAATGCTTTATATGTGAGTAGCCTGGCCACATTGCTTACAACTGTCCTACAAAGAAAAGGCCAGCTGATTCTGAAGACAAGGAGGACAGGAAGGGAAAGAAGCCCATGGCTGGTCTAGTGCCAGATATGGTGGGCGACAAGCCAAATTCAGATGCAAGTGAGCTTTGCAGAGCATGGGGAAAGGTTAGGGATCAAACAGTGCTTATCTTCTTTGATCCAGGTGCCAAAGCCAACTTTATTTCCCCAGAATTGGCTTCAAAGTTGGGAATCAGACCTGAAGAGATGGGGTATACAGCAGAGGCAGGTTTGGCATGTCCTGGCCATACAGAGGCTGTGACACCCATCATTGGAAAGTTGCGTCTACATATCCAGTCCTATGTAGATGCTGAAGAATTTTACATCATGCCACTGGACGGATGTGATGTGTTGTTAGGTATTCCTTGGTTGTTTCGTGTACAGGGAATCATGGATGCCTACAACAAAAAGATCACTGTACAGAGCAGGGGAAAGACTCACATTCTGGATGTAAAGCTTAAAGGGGAGTCTATTCCTACTGTATCAGCTTCTGCTATTACTTCTGTAATGAAAAAGCATCTTTCTGCGTACTTGGTTTTTGCACGTGAAGTGTCAGATTGTGATGAATCAAATTTATCTGTGCTAGATAAAGAAAGGTCAATGTTTTTACAACAGTATAGTGACTGTTTTTCCGATTCATTACCGTCTCAATTACCGCCAGAGAGACCCGAGGACCATGCGATAGATTTGGTGCCAGGCTGTAGCCCACCAAACAAGCCTCCGTACAGGGTTAGTGCGGCTCAGCAGAAAGAGATAATGGGCCAAGTACAGGAGCTGTTAGAAAAGGGGCTGATTCAGCCCAGTTCATCTCCATTTTGTTCTCCAGTATTGTTGGTGCAAAAAAAGGATGGCTCATGGCGTATGTGCATCGACTACCGTGCACTGAACAAGAATACCATCAAGAATAGGTTCCCTATACCTAGAATTGATGATATTATGGACAAATTAGAAGGAGCAGCTATGTTTAGCAGGATAGATCTAAAGAGTGGGTACCATCAGATCCGCATTAGATCAGAGGATGTGCACAAGACTGCTTTTAGAACAACGTTTGGCCTTTACGAATTTTTAGTGATGCCCTTTGGTCTCACAAATGCTCCTGCTACGTTCAATAGGATGATGGACAGAATTTTCCGTCCACACCAGCAGTTTGTTGGTACATTCTTTGATGACATGATAGTCTACTCAAAGAATGAAGAGGAGCATAGGCATCACTTGGCCATTGTGTTCAAAGAGCTACGCAGTCATAGGTTGCTCATCAATGCAAAGAAAAGTGAGTTTTTTCTGGAAGAGATTCACTTTCTGGGACACATTGTCTCAAAGGATGGTGTCAGAATGGATCCTGCAAAAGTTGAAGCGATCAAGTCATGGCCAAATTTGAAGACGGTGCATGATGTCCGAAGCTTCTTGGGACTATGCTCCTATTACAGAAGGTTTATCCGAAATTTTGCTGAGATTGCTTCACCTTTACATGCTCTTCAAAAGAAGGCAGTCACCTTTAGATGGACACAAAAAGAGATTTCAGCTTTTAATCTCTTAAAGGAAAAGATGACTTCGGATCCAGTCATTGTGTTGCCAGATCTTAGGAAGTCATTTGTGGTCCAGTGTGATGCCTGCGGTAGTAGCATTGGTGCTGTGCTAATGCAAGATGGCAGGGTAGTAGCCTATGAGAGCAGAATTTTGCAAGGGCCAGAGATGACCATGCAGGTCTATGAGAAAGAGTTACTGGCTGTGATTCATGCGCTCTTAAGTTGGAAACACTACCTGCTAGGTGCAGATTTCGTTGTCCAAACGGACCATCAGACCTTGCGATACTTCTTGACACAGACAAAGTTATCTGAAAAGCATATGCGATGGGCAAATATCTTGTCCATGTTCCATTTTCAGATTGTGCATGTGGAAGGCAAGAAGAACGTTGTGGCTGATGCCTTGTCAAGGAAGCCACAAATTTCAGCTGTGTCGATTTCTTATTATCATGAACTTGATGATATGAGAGAACAGTATGCAAATGATGAAGATTTTGCAAGGGTCTTCGAGCAACTAATGGATGGACAACGGCATGAACACTATCTTCTTAAAGACGGGTTCATGATGATGCATGGCAGATTGTGTGTCACAAAGCCATTGCGACGCAAAATTATGGAAGAGAGTCATGTCCCACCGTATGCAGGGCATCGTGGTATCGATGCTACAGTTAAAGCGGTAGAGACATTCTTCTATTGGCCTACATTGAGAAGGGATGTGGATGCCTTTGTGCGAGAATGCCTAATATGCCAAAAGGTCAAGTTTGACAGGCAAAAGGCACCAGGGTTATTGCAACCACTACCTATTCCAGATAAACCATGGGAAAGTATTGCTATGGATTTTATCTTTGATCTTCCGAAAACGCAGACAGGAAACGATGGTATTTGGACCATTATTTGCAGATTCAGCAAACAGGCTCATTTTATTCCTGTCAGGAAGAAGATAAAGCCAGATCAGATGGCACGCTTGTTTATGAGCAATATTTTCAAGTATCATGGCATGCCACAGTCGATTATTAGCGACCGTGATCCACGCATGACTAGTTTGTTCTGGAAAGGCTTGTTTGAGAATATGGGTACCACGCTCAAATTCTCTTCGTCATTTCATCCTCAAACAGATGGGCAGTCAGAAGAGGCAAATTCTACTGTCCTAGATCTGCTGAAGTGCTATGTGTCAGAGCATAAAGGAAAGTGGGAGCAGTATTTGTCATTGGTGGAGTATGCATACAATAATACAGTGCATTCATCAACTGGCAAGGCACCTTTTGAGATAGTTGAAGGTGGCAAGAAAGTTCCTCCCATACTGCATACAAAGGACAAGATATTTGAAGCAGATAAGTATGTTCAAGACATGGATGAAATGTACAAGAAGGTCAAAGTGGCCTTAGAAAGGACTCAGGCAAAGCAAAAGAAAGCAGCTGATCGTCACCGTCGTGAAGTGGTATATTCACTTGGTGATTGGGTGCTTTTACGCTTTGAAAAGGCAAGGTTAAAGAAGATGAAGGGCAAGGAAAGACTCTTTCCAAAGCTTAGCATGCGTTACTATGGGCCTTTTCAAGTGTGCGACATAATCAGTGATGTTGCATATAGGCTGAAATTGCCTGACAGTTGGAAGATTCACAATGCGTTTCATGTGAGTCTTCTCAGACCCTATGTGGGTGATGTGCCAGAAGATATGCCAGCTGAAGATCAGCCGGAAGTCGAGGAACTTGACGAGATCTTGGTCCCTGAACAGATTTTGGCACACAAAGAAAGAAAAGTGAAAGGCAAGGTTGCTAGGCGTTACTTGGTAAAGTTCAGAAACTATCCACCAATGGATGCTAAGTGGATGGAAGAAGGTGAACTTGCAGAGTCACCAACTGTGTTATCACTTTACCTGGAAGCCTTCGATTTGCAACCTACCTTGACCCCTTGAGTTTCAAAGCTAAATGGATTGTCAGTCTGACAATGGCTTCTGAGACAAATGATGTACATGGTATTTAAAGTGAGCTCAAATCAAATACCTGTTACATGAATGTTAGAGCTGTACAGATTGTCAGTTTGGCAATTGCTCTTATGGAATGTCCAAAAGTTTGGTTGGTGCTATAGAAGTGAGTATTTCTTGTCAGTTTGTCAAGGATACAGTGATTGCTTCTATTAAAGAGTACATGTGTAACTGCATTCTTAAACTGTCGGTTTGGATATGCTCGAAAGTGTTACGGGATCCAACGTGTACTATAAGACAGTGGCAAAATGTGCAGCTACCATTTTGTCATTGGAACGTTAGTGACTCAAAGCAATGGCAGAGTGCGAAGCTACCACTATGTCATTGGGACAGGGTTCACACGTAAGCAATACATGAGTCGACGAGGTGTTGAATACACCAGGGTTGACAATGAGCATGTATGTGTCGTATATGTGTTGACAGGTGTTGAATACATCAGTGTTGACAGTAAGCATGTACGACATAGATGCAAACGAGGACGTTTGAGATTTCAAGAGGGGGGTATGTCACCAGCGTGTGACTACTATCTATCCTTTTTGTTGATTTCTTTCTTATTATCTATTTACTTTCACATTTTGGAAACACCCCTCGGGAAATCTAACTGCCCTGCATTGCATAGCTAGTGTGGAACTGTCCAGAGGGAGTCCAGGCCTGAGGGCAAGAGAGCACTAAGGTTGGACAAGGACTATGGTTAGCCAAGTGGGGTCATTGACTAGCCAAAGTGGAATCCTTTGCTACAGAGGCTACATTTCAGTTTTGGATGTGGCCGTAGTGTACAAAGAGGGTCGGATGACCTAGAAAGATATAATGGCAGCATCTCCTAAAATTTAGGGAACTGCTATTTTGGGACCTGAAAATGTGTTGGCGTCATTACCTCCGGAATGACAAAGGGAACATTTTCTTACTCTGCCGTGAAGTCAACTGGGCAACCGGTTGGGATATTTTTAGGCGGCAACCCCGAAACGGGAAAATGCTTGTAAATGTGCCAAGTGGCACATTCTGGTGCAGTTTCCAATGCAAGAAGGAGTTGGCGCTGAATTTGAAGGGAAGAAGGGCTCATTTGCTGATTTTGTCACAGGTTAAGAGCTATGGAGTGCTTGCTTTCCCTCTTATGCACAATGCGGTGCCAGGAGTGATGCCCTGCACGCTACGCACTGCCCTCTCTCTCCCCTTTGGCAGTATGTTATGCCCCTCTAGTGGGCTCTTCATTTGACCAATGTACAGTTGTGTGGGTTCATGCGCGATTGCCGAGGCAAGAGCCTCTTGCATAGGTACTGGATTAGCTAGCAGCTAATCCCCCCGCAGGTACAGGTGAATTCGGAGAGGTTTCACGCCAGAAATCTCGTCCGATTCAAAGGGCAAGTAGCCCTACAGGTGCGGGAGCTCGAGGACTTGCTAGGGATGCGACCGGCACGCGAAACGGAGCCCGAAACAGCAAATTACAGCCTGCTGTGTATTTTTGCAGGTTTAGGGTTTTGGCCCTAAACGGACCCTAATACCCCCAGGAGGTTCGGGGACGCAAGGGGACCGCTGTACAGGCGATCTGGCGCATTTTCAGGGCTGAAAACAGAGAATTCAGCGTGCTGCAGATTCTCGCCAGGTTTTGCAAAGTGCCCGTATGCGTCGGGAAAGTCAGTCAATGCGTAGGAATACTGACCGTGAAGGGTTCTAGTACAGTTATGCTGCCGAAATCGGGCTGGAACAGTGGAAATTCAGCCGAGTTTGTGCGGGGCAGCTTGTAGGAACCACAACGTTTATTCCCTCTGTTGAATAATAAAGAAATACCGAAAGGGGCGCCTAAGTTAGGGGCCAATCTGGTGTCCGTCTACTCATACAGGTGCAATCTAGCAGCCTGTATCCCTCTCCCCTTTGTTGTGTCTTGAAAGTACAGTTAAAATAGACGACTAATAATGGGTGAAAGCTAAATCAAGGTTTAAAGTAAAGTCTACCGCCCTTTTTGGATTGAACAGGCCGGTTTCATAAGGTGGCCGGTTCGGTGGTGTGCTTCCAGGTATCAGATCAATAGTAGGACGAGCGGATGGTGACTCGCCTGGCAGGCCCTCTGAAAAGCAATCGGCATGAGTGTGGAGAAAATGTTGGCGTTCTTTTGTTGAGGTCAAAACATATTCGACCTTCATCCATCATTCAGTTCTCCCAAAAAAAAAGCGAGTAAAGAAATTGAAGTTCATCAAGTACAATGTAAGGTGCAGCGGAATGAATGTTTGCGCTTTGCTCAGATGAGTGATCCATATTTTGCTCAAGGTTCCTTTTAGTTCTTATGGAAGGTATAATCTTCCGTTCTTAATGAGAGAATGCTATGATCACAAACAAAGTGAATGGACACTGTGTGTGCAAGTGTATGAGACTAAGAGATAGAGAGAGAAGAGAGATACGACACGAGAGACGTAAACCCTCCTCCAAAGGCCCCACTCTTGTCGGCGAGAGTGGTCTACTTATAATTGCACAAAGTGGTACAATGCGTATGCAATGGACTGATGCAACTTGGACTATGCCGACGACGACGACGGTGATGACGACGATGACTTTACGGCTGAAATCTGTGGTCTTCTATCTGCTGAATTTGGGGACTGTTTCGGTGGCTGAAAATGACCGTTTTGGTTGTGTTTTTATAGGCTGAAAATGGGGGTCTTCTGCAATGCTTCTAGGGCTGAATCTGCTACTGTCCAATAGGGCTGAAAACGCTGACCTTCTGATGCGATTCAGGCTGAAAACAAAAAACGTTGATGGCTGTGGTAGCGTTAGCAAATCGCTGGCAAATCTGGAACTGATCTGTAGCGTTAGTAAAACGCTAGGGGTCTGTGCGTGTGGCGATGTCTGCAAAGGTGAAAAACGCCAAAGCCTGAGAGAGGTGCTGATGGAGATGAAAAACGCTAGGTATGGGGAGGTACTGCTGATGATGTCCAAAAACGCTAGGGGCTTGGAGAGAGAATCTGCAAAGGCTAGGGTTGATGGGTTCTTGCTGAGAAGGTGCTTGTTGAGCGGGGAGCTGTTGCTGCCTCTTCTACCAGAAAGTGCTAACTTGGGTTTGCTTATATATTAACTTAGCAAAATTGCCCCACCTACTTTTGTTGGAAAGTCACTTAAAAATAATAAGTGAAAAATACCAAAAATAGGGAAAATAGGCTAAATGCACTGGAAAATTCCCCTCACTGAATCTGATGGATTCTGAAGAGAATACTGATGATCATGCTGTGTGCAATCAGAGGATATGCATCTATGCTAAGTGACTGGGCATGCACGGTCTACGAATAGACTCACAAAAAGTCCCAGATTACTTCTAATCTAGACTGACTGGTCTGACTGAACCCTGATCATGCTGTAGCTTGTCCACGGACACATAGGGTTGGATGTGTCACATGACATCCCCTCCTTTTCAAAGTGAGGTACTGATACCGAACTGTATGGCGTCGAGCGAGATCGCCAATAGCATCCGGAATCCTGGAAGGGACTCTTCGCCGGCCCACTCTGATGTGTGGGTCGTGCGGTACTTGAACTTCATAAAGGTCTGCAACGCTTGCTTCTTTGGGCCGCGTCGAAAGCGACAGTCTTCTGTGGCTCCTTCGATGCTTCAACTGCGTCGAGAGTCATGCTTCTTCTATCTTCAAGAATCTCCATGGCTGAAAATTCTTGAAACCATTTCCAAGACAAAACCATGAACATACCCATTCCATGTAAAGTGAAGGGAAAAAATCTTGGCTTCCTAAAAGAATGTGCATGCAATGTAGATGAACATAGAGACGGAGTGACAACCCGTTCATCAAACACATGCAAACAATGAGATCGAATCTTTTTCTTATGATCTAGAGCAATCAATTGTGACAAATCACAACGGAAATGCCCACGCTTGGTGCTCATACTTTCATGTGCTCGTTCGGAAACTATGTCATGCCAAGGAAGAGACATGGAATTTGACTTCCTTACATACATACTTTTCAGTTTTTCATGAAAAATCCGCATACATTTGTGCTCATTCATGAGAGAAACGTGCTCAACGTACAATATGTCATGCCTAGGAAAAGGGATCACATAACGACGGTGAGTAAAATACAGGAAACGATCACGAATGAAACATTTGAACAATGCGTGCGTATCAATCATGCGAACACATAATACTTCCTGTAAAGGATTCTAGTCGCTAATCCTTAATTAAGTACTTAAACTCATGATTAAGACTTAAGAAACTGAAACTGAACTTAGAACAAGACTTAGAAGACTCTGTGTTTGATTGATTGAAAGTGTGATACAAGGGTTCCTTTTATAGGAATTGAATAGTCATCAGTGGAGAGGCATGTCTCTTTGTGAAGAGACATGACTTTAGGCGAAAAGACACATCCTTTCGGCGAAGAGCTACAACCATTGGGTGAAGAGTCGCATCCGTATGGTGAAGGGGTGTGACCAATCGTCGAAGGAGTGTGGCTTTTGGTGAAGAGGTATGTCTTTTGGGCGAAGGGGTGTGACCATTCGAGAACAGGAGTCCTCCTGGGTTAGTCACACTTCGCATCTGTATCTGTAATGAATCAAGAAGAGTGTAACAAGTCACAATCGTGACATTCCCTCCCATTTACATTAAAACCCCGTGTTTAGATGAAAGTCTTCCGCTTTTCAAAGAATTCTTGAAGGAGGTTTGGGTACTGCTGCATATCTTCATCCGTCTGCCAAGTTGAGTCTGACTCATCAAGATCCATCCACTTGACAAGAAATTCTGTTGTGATCTTTCGTCTTGTTTCTTTTTGTCTTACATCAAGAATCTTTTCTGGAACAAGAATTATGTGTTCATCTTCAATTTTTGGCACATAAGAAGATAAGTCTGGAATTGGCGAATCTCCTTGTATGTATTGTTTGAGCCAAGAAATGTGGAAAGTTGGATGAAGTTTTCCCCATGAGAGTGGAAGTTCCAACTTGTAACTGACAACTGAGTACTTCTTGATTATTTTGAAAGGTCCATAGAAGCGAGGGCGCAACTTTGGAAAGACCGATTTCACAGTTTTGTAGCGATGAGGTGCTACATATAATAAAACCAAATCTCCCTCTTGGAAATCTGCATGTCGTCTATGTTTATTGGCTTGTTTCTGGTACTTTTGTTGGACATGAACCAACTTGTCACGTACTTGAATAAGTACATCTTGCATTTCTTGAACCAACTGATCTGCTAGAGCTACTTTGTGTTGAAGAACAAAGTTTGTCGGTATAAGAGGAGTATGCCCATAAGATGCTTGGAATGGAGTCATGCCAGTTACTGAATGGATAGAGTTATTGTATGCGAACTCTACAAGTGGCAAATACTCTTCCCATGATCCCAATCGAATTTGTAATACAGCAAGTCATTGACAATGGTGTAAGTTGCGAACATATTCATTTCTGCAGGAGTCGGAGTAGATGATTTAAGGGCTTGAAATGCATTCCCAAAATCTCGATCTGTCAAATACTCATGCTTGAAACAAGCAGGTATTTCCATCTGCACACCGGAAATGGCAAAGTTGATGGCTCGAGGAAGACGGCTTAAGGCATCTGCAGCTGCATTTGCAAGGCTTGGCACGTATTGAATAATCATATGAAAATTTGCCAAGAACTCAACCCATCGTCCTTGACGAGGATTCATCACCGGTTGAGTAAAAATGTATGTCAATGATTGATGATCTGTCTGCACCACGGAATCTGCGCCAAGAAGATAATGTTTTAGTGCGGTAAGCATGAACAATGGCTAAAAATTCCTTGTCATAAACTGGGTATCTCATTTGTATGGCTGAAAATTTGCGGCTATCAAAAGCAATGACACGCTCATTCTGCATAAGAACACCTCCTGAAGCACGATCTGACGCATCGGTCATGACCTGAAAAGGTTGAGTAGGATCTGCAATAGCCAAAACTGGAGTTGTCGTCAAGGCATGTTTAAGGGCTTTGAACGATTGTTCTGCTTCTTCAGTCCATTGAAGTTTATCTTGCTTGGTAAGCTCTGTCAAAGGAGCTGCAATGTCGGAGAATTTGTGGACCTTGGTATGATAAAAGTTTGCAAGTCCCAAAAAGGAGCGCACATCTGAGATGGTGAGCGGTAAAGGCCAATCCACTATGACCTGTATTTTCTTGGGATCGACTGCAACGCCACTGGCAGAAATAATGTGACCAAGGTATTCCACCTGATTCTTGAAGAAATCACTTTTCTTCTTATTGATGTATAGCACATTGGTTCGCAAAACTTGGAAGACAAGCTTCAAATGTTCCTTGTGATCAGCCATCGTTCGACTGAAAACTAAAATGTCATCCAAATACACGATCACGAACTTGTCCAAGTATGGTCCGAATATTTCGTTCATCAGCGTCATGAAAGAGGCCGGGGCATTGGTTGACCCGAATGGTAATACCAGAAATTCATAGTGACCATACTTTGTGCGAAAAGCTGTCTTGTACTCATCACCCATGCGAATTCGAATTTGGTGATACCCTGATTTTAGATCAATTTTTGGAGTAGATCTTTGCTCCCAGTAACTGATCAAATAACTCGTCAATGCGAGGCAAGGGAAACTTGTTTTTGATCGTCAACTTATTCAAAGCACGATAGTCGATGCAAAGACGCATAGATCCATCTTTCTTTTTGACCAACAGAACAGGAGCTCCAAAGGGACTTTTGCTTGGGCGAATATGACCTTTATCCAACAAATCTTCTAGCTGCCGATGTATCTCTTGAGACTCTGAGTATGAAACTCGATAAGGGGCTCGAATTGGTGGAGGTTGACCGGGGATCAAATCAATGGGATGATCCACGGGACGCCGAGGAGGCAAAGTTGTTGGTAGCTCGTCGGGAAACAAGTCCAAATGTGGTTGAAAGAAGGGTTGCTGCAAATAGGCAATATTTGAGGAGGATTTAACTTCTGCTTCTTCTGCACCGGGTTTAGCATCTCTTAACATGATTAAGACAGTAGCACAATCACGTTTTCGAACCAGCCGTTTGATTTGTAAAGCAGAAACCAATATAATGGGTTTGGCATTGAAAAGACCACGAAGCTCTATTTCCTGTTGCTTGTGAAAGAGCCGAATTGAGTGATCTCTGAAACTGATTATTGGATTATACTGAAATAACCAAGATTGGCCAAGGATCAAGTCGTAATGTGACAAGGGCATAACTGAAAAACCAAGCTGATCTTGGTAATCCTGTATCTGAAAATCCAGCTTTTCAATCCTTTTATTGCACTTGAGGAAGGAACCATCAGCAAGTTCTACTTGGTAAGCTGCCTCACTAGGTTGAGTTTGAAGGCGCAATTTAGTAATCAAAGATGTGCTGACGAAATTAGTAGAACACCCACTGTCCACAAGAACGTTGATTGGCTGCTTGCCAACAAAGCCAAGGAGGCTGAGAACCTGATTCGAAAGATCCACTAGAGCAGTAACGTGATTCCGAGCATTCATCATTAAGGCACTTACAACCTTGGAAACTCGAACACACCTTGCTGCCTGTTTGCCTTTGTCTGGGACAGGAGGTGGCTGTGGATAGGTTCTGCAATTGTGGTCTCCATGTGAGAATTCAGGCGAGGATTTGAAGGATTTGGCTTCTTGGGGCATTCATGCCATCTGTGATCTCCATGACAAATTGTACATAATCTTGTACGGTTGGAGTTTGAGGTTGAAGGAGCTGATGAAGAGGATTGCTGTCTAGCAGACATATTTGACCGAAAATCACGACGACCATTCCTTCTATGATTGGGACGATTGTTTCGTCGATTCTGATTATTTGCCGAAGAGGAGGCTCTGGAAATGGCTGCTTGTCCAGAAGATTGGGGTCGAAAAGAAGTTTGTCCAGCAGAGTATTGTCTCGAAGAGTGAGCTCCTGAGAAAGAACGCTGATTCTGACCACCTTGTCCTTGGTAATTACGTTGTGAAGAGCTTGCAGAATTGGAAACTCGATCACCAGGAAGGAAACTTCTGAGTGGGCGCCGATTGTCACCAAGACGCTCAACATAAGCGATTGCAGCATCCAGTGTGGCAGGGTTAAATTTATGGACATCATCTCGCAGGGAAGGCTCAAGTCCGTCAACAAAACTGTGGAGTTTGTCGGAAGGACAGAGTGTCTCTATCTCAAGAGTTAATTTCTGAAACTCTGAGATGTACGCGGTCAAGGAGCCAGTTTGGCTCAGGCGGCGGAGAGAAGACCGGGCGTGGAAATTTGCATTTGCAGGCTCAAAAGCCTTGCAAAGAACGCGGCGGAATTTGTCACAAGTAGCTGTGATTTTTCCATCTTTGATGCGGCGATGCCACCAAAGGAATGCAGTATCCTTTAGTAGAGAGCTAGCCAAAGCAACTTTCTTGCTTTCAATGAGATCAGTATTTGAAAAGTAAACCTCCATTTTGAAAAGCCAATGGTCCAGCATGCGCTTATCGCGGCGACCGTTGTATGGCTCGGGCAACTTTGCATCTATCTTCTTTTTTTGTGCTGTGTTTATTATCTTAAAAAGATATTTCAATTCAGGATTGTCTACCTCTGGTTCCGGAGCGTCGACTTGCTCAGGAACTGACTCTGCTATCGAAGAAACTGAATGGGTAGCTGGCTGCGTCCTCGAAGAAGAAAAGGCCTGCAGAACATCCAAACGTGCGGTCATCGATGCAAGACCGGTGGAGAGGGCCTCTTGGAGGACGGACATCTGTTCTCTGAGGATGGCTACCGGATCGTCTGGTGCAGCACTGCCTGTCTCTGACATTTTGGCGGCTCAGAGGGAATATCTCGGAGAAGCTGGAGAGGTGTGGTTGCCGTAAAAGGGTGAAGCTACTGCTGATGCCGCGTCCCACTCCTCTAAGAAATCTGGTCCAAGATCTGAATCCTTGATATCTTCCACCTCGTCGATAGGAGGTGTGTCGTTTGGCGTCAAAGGCGTGTAGTCCGGAAGCTGTAACTCGCTGTGAACCCGAACTAAAGGCTGTTGGGAAATGATGTCGTTTACTGAATCCACGCGACACTCTGTCAGAGAATAGGCCAAGTGGGGGTACCGGCTCAGTATGTGCTTGTAGTGTGGCAAATGAAGAGGCTCGCATGTAACGATGATATGCCACACCACCCAGCCCTGTGAGCGCGAGGCATGCCGATGAGTGACATAAACGAGGTAATTTTGGGGCAACACTGCTGGCTGTAATGCAGGTATAGGAGCAGGCTCGGGTGCCGGAATGAAGTCGGGAACCTGTCTTTCCTCTGGAACTGGAACTGGAGACGGGGAATCCGAAATGAGAATGACTTCCGGTTCGAATGCGGGTTCCGGTTCGGGTACGGGTTCTGCTTCGGGGGTATCTGGTATAATTATCACTTCGGGAGCCGGAGGAGGATTTTCTGGCAATATTTCTTCGTGTACCTCGTCTATGTACGAGAGAAAATTGATGGGAACGTCGAAGGCATCGTCGTCCATGACTCTGAACAAGCCGGCGTGCGCGTCTGTTGATGGCCAGAATTGGTGGCGTTGGAAGTTAGCAGAAGAGGGTGCGCTGAATTTTGCTCATGATGGCGCTGTTTTGCCATTGCGCTGGCTGCCACTGGCCTCTTGGTATTTTTTTTGTTTAATTTTTCCACAAAGGGGTGCCCAAGGGTGCCCACTTAAAAGTAAGTTGGGCGGCCGGCCAAAATCTTTTAATGTAAAAGAGTGGCCTTGGTTAAAAAAAACTCTAGCGCTGGTTTTTTTTTAAGTGAAACGTTGCGCTGCTGGCTTTTTAATTCGCATTCTGTTGCCTCTTCGAAAAATAGCCAGCGCTGCCTAGGTTGCCGTGAGTGAAGTGCCGGGTGAAGGGGTGGCCTGGATGCATGGGCTCGCGGCTGATGCGCAAGGGAGGTCCACGCGAAGAGGCACCTACTGCTGGAGAAACTTACTCCAGGAGTGCAACTGGTATGCCGCAACACCCACTCTTTCTGCCATCTTCTGCTTATCTTTGTGTATGTGTTTGAGAAAAAAAAATTACCTCATGCTGACATGGGTCCTGACCATCTTTCTTCTGCTTCCATACAACTCCGGGAAGGGGGAGAGTAGCGGTGAGGGTGAGAGGCTCACAACCTTCGGGTCCCGGGAAAAATTTGCTCTGATACCACTGTAAAGGATTCTAGTCGCTAATCCTTAATTAAGTACTTAAACTCATGATTAAGACTTAAGAAACTGAAACTGAACTTAGAACAAGACTTAGAAGACTCTGTGTTTGATTGATTGAAAGTGTGATACAAGGGTTCCTTTTATAGGAATTGAATAGTCATTAGTGAAGAGGCATGTCTCTTTGTGAAAAGACATGACTTTAGGCGAAAAGACACATCCTTTCGGCGAAAAGACACATCCTTTCGGCGAAGAGCTGCAACCATTGGGTGAAGAGTCGCATCCGTATGGTGAAGGGGTGTGACCACTCGTCGAAGGAGTGTGGCCACTCGTCGAAGGAGTGTGGCTTTTGGCGAAGAGTTATGTCTTTTGGGCGAAGGGGTGTGACCATTCGAGAACAGGAGTCCTCTTGGGTTAGTCACACTTCGCATCTGTATCTGTAATGAATCAAGAAGAGTGTAACAAGTCACAATCGTGACACTTCCTGTGAGGGTTCTTTGGACCTAGGCTCGAGAGCCAATATCGGTGCTTCCTGAATGATCGAATTGTCTTGTGGGGGTTCTTTGGACCTCGACTCGAAAGCCAAGATCGGTTCTTCGTGATTGATCGAATCTACAACGAGGTTAGCTTCGCTAGAAAAAGCATCCACTAACACATCATCCTTGTGAACAATCACATCTTCTTCATGCAAATCATCATGCTTATCTTTGTCAATCAAATCATCATGCTTATCATAATCATTCAAATCATCATGCTACTCACAATCATGCAAATCCTGTGTGTCATGCTTTGGAGAAAAAGAGACTGAGAGAGTCTCCTTGTCCCGATCCTGTTGCATCTGTGCCTGCATTCGAGAAAAGAGTCGCAACATCTCTTGCCTTATTGCTTTGTTCTCGCGATCTATGGCTGCCATTCTTTCTGTATAGTTACGCTCTATGGCTGCCATTCTTTCTTTGTGTTCACGCTCTATTTCTGCTTTTCTTTCCTGGTCCAACTCCTCCATAGGAGTTAGCGCAATCTTTGTCGTAGATGGGAAAGGGGGAGAGTCGGAAAAACCTCTTGGTGGGGAAAATTCCTCTTCGCCTCTCTCATGCTCATCACCTCCAAGCGAAGTATCCATTCCGCTACGAGTGATGATCATTCTGAAGTCGTGGGTTCTTGTGGGTTCTTAAGTTCACGAGGAACTTGGGTTCTTGGGGGTCTTGGTTCTTGAGGTTCTTGAGGCTTTCTTTCGCTTGCAAGCCGCGTTTGAGAAGGATCTTCTCTTCACCCAAGTTCTACTCCTTTCCGCGGGCGCACCCCTTGGCGGCCTTGCGCTCACACCAAGGTTGCTTTTTCTCACCTACGTCGATTGGCCGGCCGCTAAGTGCACGGTTCGCTCTCAATGAGTGAAAAGAGACACAAGGGGAGGCTGGACAAGCCCTTCTTTCTTGGGATTCCTGTCACTCTTCAACAAAACATGATTAGGAATCGACACGCCTAGGTGAACTTGTGTTCGTGCGACCTCAACAAGCAAAAAAAATTCTTGTGGTTCTTTCCTTGAGTGATACAAAACACTGCCAAAGCTCTGATACCAATGTTGGTACAGCGGAATGAATGTTTGCGCTTTGCTCAAGATGAGTGATCCATATTTTGCTCAAGGTTCCTTTTAGTTCTTATGGAAGGTAGAGTCTTTCGTTCTTAATGAGAGAATGCTATGATCACAAACAAAGTGAATGGACACTGTGCGTGCAAGTGTATGAGACTGAGAGATAGAGAGAGAAGAGAGATACGACACCAGAGACGTTGTAAAACCCCCCTCCAAAGGCCCCACTCTCGTCGGCGAGTGGTCTAGTTTTATGATTGCACAAAGTGGTACAATGCGTATGCAATGGACTGATGCAACTTGGACTATGCTGATGATGACGACAACTTTAGGGCTGAAATCTGTGGTCTTCTATTTGCTGAATTTCGGGACTGTTTCGGTGGCTGAAAATGACTGTTTTGGCTGCGTTTTTATAGGCTGAAAATGGGGGTCTTCTGCAATGCTTCTAGGGCTGAATCCGCTACTGTCCAATAGGGCTGAAAATGCTGACCTTCTGATGCGATTGAGGCTGAAAACCAAAAACGCTGATGGCTGTGGTAGCGTTAGCAAAACGCTGGCAAATCTGGAACTGATCTGTAGTGTTAGTAAAACGCTAGGGGTCTGTGCATGTGGCGATGTCTGCAAAGGTGAAAAATGCCAAAGCCTAAGAGAGGTGCTGATGGAGATGAAAAACGCTAGGTATGGGGAGGTACTGCTAATGATGTCCAAAAACGCCAGAGGCTTGGAGAGAGAATCTGCAAAGGCTAGGGTTGATGGGTTCTTGCTGAGAAGGTGCCTGTTGAGCAGGGAGCTCCTGCTGCCTCTTCTGCCAGAAAGTGCTAACTTGGGTTTGCTTATATATTAACTTAGCAAAATTGCCCTATCTACTTTTGTTGGAAAGTCACTTAAAAATAATAAGTGAAAAATACCAAAAATAGGGAAAATAGGCTAAATGCACTGGAAAATTCCCCTGACTGAATCTGATGGATTCTAAAGGGAATACTAATGATCATGCTGTGTGCAACCAGAGGATATGCATCTATGCTAAGTGACTGGGCATGCACGGTCTACGAATAGACTCACAAAAAGTGCCAGATCACCTCTAATCTAGAGTGACTGGACTGACTGAACCCTGATCATGCTGTAGCTTGTCCACGGACACATAGGGTTAGATGTGTCACGTAACATACAATCTCTGAGCCCTTCATTTGTCAAAGTCGCTTTCTCGGCCTGGTAGTCAACCACGGCGTTGTTGTTGTGGTACCAAGGGATTTCGAGTAGAACGTCACAACCTTCCGAGGCAAATACGTAAAACTCCTCGTGCCCTAAACACCCCTGTCATTGCAAACGAAGTTTTCCAATGCTCGATGTAATGGCAATATCCCGTCCGGGTGCCACTCGAACTACCTCCGCTTGTGGCCTCAGCCTATCGGGCGTAATTTTAAATTGAGCTGCCAATTCCAAGTGAAAAGAAGTTGGCCTTGGCTCCTTCAAAAGAGCTTCCTTATCTTTCACTTTGCCCCAAAAGTGGCAAAGTTTGTACTTTCATTCATTTGATTCGGTTCAGGACCCACGCAACGTGGTACTAGTTCTGCTTTTTATCTGCCTTTTCTGCCACGTCTCTCAGCTGCTTTAGAACTTTCTGGCCCTTCTTCATCCTGTTCATTCGGTGCCTTGTTAGGTCACTTTGTGGAGATATGCCGAGTTTGTTAGGTGCAACGGAATGAATGTTTGCGCTTTGCTCAAGATGAGTGCTTCGAACTATGCTCAAGGTTCCTTTTTGTTCTTATGGAAGGGAGAGCCTTCCGTTCTTAATGAGAGAATGCTATGATCACAAACAAAGTGAATGGACATTGTGCGTGCAAGTGTATGAGACTGAGAGATAGAGAGAGAAGAGAATATGACACCAGAGACGTTGTAAAACCCTCCTCCGAAGGCCCCACTCTCGTCGGCGAGAGTGGTCTACTTATGATTGCACAAACTGGTACAAATTGAATGCATGTGACTGATGCAAGTCTAGGCTATGTCGACGATGACGACGGGGATGACGACACCAGTCTAAAGGCTGGAATCTGCAAGTGAGTATCTGCTGTCCAAAAACGCTATGGGCTGAAATCTGTTGTAGGTCCAAAAACGCTGATTTTTGGGGCTTGTTTCTGTGGGTCTTTGTCGCTGAAAATCTGCAGGTTTAGGGCTGAAAGTAGAAGTTCTTAAGGGCTGAAAACTGAGGGTCTTTCCGGCTGAATGTGCTACTTCTTTAGGGGCTGATCTTGATGGTTTTCCTATTGCTGAAATCGCTGCATGCTGTGGCTGAAAACGCTGCAATCTGCAAACCTTGTGACAATCCAAAAACGCTAAGGAAAGCTTGTCCAAAAACGCTAGCTGCTGGGGAAAACGCTAGGGTTGTTGAACTTCCAAAACGCTAGGGGCTGTGATATGCTTGCGGGAGGATTTGATGCCAAAAACGCTAAGGAAAGCTTGTCCAAAAACGCTAGCTGTTGGGGAAAACGCTAGGGTTGTTGAACTTCCAAAACGCTAGGGGCTGTGATATGCTTGCGGGAGGATTTGATGCCAAAAACGCTAATTGAGGGAAAGTCTATGGCGATGGTTCTTGT
The DNA here is from genome assembly GCF_014529385.1 of Adiantum capillus-veneris. Classification (NCBI taxonomy): domain Eukaryota; kingdom Viridiplantae; phylum Streptophyta; class Polypodiopsida; order Polypodiales; family Pteridaceae; genus Adiantum; species Adiantum capillus-veneris. The sequence goes on along the minus strand of NC_140952.1, from coordinate 3,417,969 downwards.
TGGAGGAAACGCTAGTGATGGGTCTTGCTTGGAGGGAAGTCCACCAAGGTCTTGTTGGAGAAGTTGCCTGCTGAGCTTAGCTCCTGTTGCCTATTCTGCCATTTAGTGCTAGTCTAGGTTTGCTTATATACAAACTTACTCAATTTGCCCTACCTACTTTCCAACAAAAGTCACTTAAAAATAATTAAGTGAAAAATGTCAAAAATAGGTAAAATAGGCTCTATATTTTATTAGAGACGAATCTCACAAGATCCCTTGCGCAAACTTCCTTCAAAGATGTTGGTTCTGTTATGAAAAAGGGCCAGTAAACGGAATTTGAACTCTCGCAGGGTGCTCAAGAGAGAAGTGTCGAAGCACATGGGCTATGCCCCGTGACTGCTACAAATCACAGCATTATTTTAAAAAAAAATATGCGCAGCTGCAACTCTCGCCTCCTCTCTTCCTTGCTATCTGCCGTCGTCTGGAGTTGCAGCTCTCGCCTCCTCTCTTCCTTCTCAACCACAGAAATCTTGCCATCTGCCGTCGTCGCTCCCCTTACACCTCCCTCACCCATTGTGTGCCCTGATTTTATATCTGTCATTCCCTTCGCGATCATCACGTCTATTTTCCCATTTTAGGGATCTTGTAAGATACTCGTGTCCCACGCTTTTTTCAAGATTGTAGGGACATACTAGGCTAAATGCACTGGAAAATTCCCCTGAAGGATTCTGATGGGAATGCTTATGATCATGCTGTGTGCAACCAGATGATATGCATCTACACTAAGTGACTGGGCATGCACGGTCTACGAATAGACTCACAAAAGTGCTAGATCACTTCTAATCTAGACTGACTGGATTGACTGAATCCCGATCATGGTGTAGCTTGTCCACGGACACATAGGGTTGGATGTGTCACGTGACATCCCCTCCTTTTCAAAGTGAGGTACGGGTACCGAACTGTATGGCGTCAAGGGAGATCGCCAATAGCATCCGGAATCCTGGAAGGGACTCTTTGCCAGCCCACTCTGATGTGTGGGTCGTGTGGTACTTGAACTTCATAAAGGTCTGCAACACTTGTTTCTTTGGGCTGCGTCGAAAGCGACACAAAGTCTTCTGTGGCTCCTTCGATGCTTCAACTTCATCTAAAGTCATGTTTCTTTCTTCTTCAAGAATCTCCATGATTGAAAACTCCTGAAACCATTTCCAACACAAAACCATGGACATACCTATTCCATGTAAAGTGAGTGGAAAAAATCTTGTCTTCCTAAAAGACTGTGCATGCAATGTAGATAAACAAAGAGACGGAGTGCCAAACCGTTCACCACACACACGCAAACTATGAGATCAAATCTTTCTCTTATGATCTAGAGCAATCAACTTTGGCAATTCACAATGGATATGCCCATGCTTGGTGCTCATACTTTCATGTGCTCTTTCTACCACTGTGTCGTGCCAAGGAAGAGACATGGAATGTGACTTCCTTGAATGCATACTTTTCAGCTTTTCATGAAAAATCCGCATACATTCGTGCTCATCCGAGAGTGAAACGTGCTCAATGTACAATATTTCATGCCTAGGAAAAGGGATCACATAAAGACGGCGACTAAAATACAGGAAACGATCATGAATGAAACACTCGAACAATGTGTGCGTATCAATCATGCGAACACATAATACTTCCTGTAAGGGACGGTTCTTTGGATCTAGGCTCGAGAGCCAAGATCGATCCTTCCTGAGGGGGATCTGTTCTTCGTGACTGATTGAATGTGCAATGAGGTTCGCTTCGCTAGAAAAAGCATCCACTAACACATCATCCTTCTGAACAATCACATCATCTTCATGCAACTCATCATGCTTGTGAGAAATCACATCTTGATCATGTAAATCATCATGCTTGTGAGAAATCACATCTTGATCATGCAAATCATCATGCTCATCATTATCAACCAAATCATCATGCTCATCATTATCATCCAAATCCTCATGCTTATCTTGTCATTTAAATCATCATCATGCAAATCATGTGTGTCATGCTTGGGAGAAGAAGAGACTGAGAGAGTCTCCTTTTCTTGGTTCTGTGCAAACTGCGCCTGCACAATAGAAAAGAGTCGCAAGAACTCTTTTATGTGTTGGTCGCTCTTCTCTTGTCTTGCTTTGTTCTCGTGGTCATATTCTGCTTGTCTTTCGTTGTTCTCGCGATCAAATTGTGCTTCTCTTTCTTTGTTCTCGCGATCCAATTTGGCTTGACTTTCTTTGGCTTCCAAGGCGTACTTACGCTCTATGGTTGCCATTTCTTTGTCATAATCGCGATCTATGACTGTCATATCTTCTTCGTAGGCCTTTCTTTCTGCTTCTATTTCTTCGCGTTCTAGCTTTCTTTCCATAAACAATTGCTTCAACGCCTCCATAGGAGTTAATGCAATCCTTGGAGTAGATGGGGAAGAGGGAGGGTCGGAAAAACCTCCTGGTGGGGAAAATTCTTTTTCGCCTCTCTCATGCTCATCACCTCTAAGCGAAGTATCCATTCCGCTTCGAGTGATGACCATCCACTGAAGTCGTGGGTTCTTGTGGGTTCTTGTGGTCTCGGGTTCTTAAGTTCACGACGAACTTGGGTTCTTGGGTTCTTAAGTTCACGAGAAATTGGGTTCTTGGGTTCTTGAGGTTTTCTTTCGCTTGCAATCTGTGTTTGAGAAAGATCTTCTCTTCACCCGAGTTCTACTCTTTTCCGTGGGTGCACCCCTTGGCGGCCTTGCGCTCACACCAATGTTGCTTTTTCCCACCTCACGTCGATTGGCTAGCCGCTAAGTGCACTGTCCACTCTCAATGAGTGAAAAGAGACACAAGGGGAGGCTAGACAAGCCCTTCTTTCTTGGGATTCCTGTCACTCTTCGAAAACACGATTATGAATAGACATGCCCAAGCGAACTTGGGTTCGTGCGACCGCAACAAGCAAAAAAAAATTCTTGTGATTCCTGTGGTTCTTTCCTTGAGTGATACAGAACACTGCCAAAGCTCTGATACCAATGTTAGGTGCAGCGGAATGAATGTTTGCGCTTTGCTCAAGATGAGTGCTTCGAACTGTGCTCAAGGTTCCTTTTTATTCTTATGGAAGGGAGAGCCTTCCGTTCTCAATGAGAGAATGCTATGATCACAAACAAAGTGAATGGACACTGTGCGAGCAAGTGTCTGAGACTGAGAGATAGAGATAGAAGAGAATACGACACCAGAGACGCTGTAAAACCCTCCTCCTGTCACGTGACACATCCAACCCTATGTGTCCGTGGACAAGCTACAGCATGATCAGGGTTCAGTCAGTCAAGTCAGTCTAGATTAGAAGTGATCCGGCACTTTTGTGAGTCTATTCGTAGACCGTGCATGCCCAATCACTTAGTGTAGATGCATATCCTCTGGTTGCACATAGCATGATCATCAGTATTCCCATTAGAATCAGCTAGGGGATTTTTCCAGTGCATTTAGCCTATTTTCCCTATTTTTGACATTTTTCACTTATTAATTTAAGTGACAGGGCAATTTGGGTAAGAAAATATATAAGCAAACCAAAGTTAACACTAAATCACAGAAGAGGCAGCAGGAGCTCCACGCTCAACAGGCACCTTCTCTGCCCCCCCCCCCCCAGGAGACCTAGTGTTTTTGGAGCAGAGCCATCACCTAGCGTTTTCATCACAGATCAGCCAGCGATTTGCTTTTGCAGATTGCGGCGACAGCAGAACCTCAGAGCAGCCTAGCGTTTTGCATTTTGCAGAGCAACTAGCGACAGCAGCAGAAATTCAGCCCTAGCGTTTTTGGGTTGCAGATCAGCCCCGGCGTTTTGCAGCTTCACCGCGATGGAACAGCAAGCAACATTAGCGTTTGCAGTTTTCAGCAGTTAGCACCCGCATATAAAGTCCCGAACCTCGCAGATCTCACCTTCCCGCAGCAGTTCCTCGCCGCACGGTCAGTTTCCGCAAGGTTTACTGTTTCAGCCTTGAAAACGCAGATAAGAGCATCTGCGTTTTCAACGCGTCGTCAATATCGACATAGAGTTCGAATTCAGCAGATAGAAGATTAGCAGATTTCAGCCCATAGCGTTTTTTGGACAGCAGTAGAAAGATTGCTGATTTCAGCCCTTAGGTTGACCTCGTTATCACCGTCGTCATCGTCGACATAGCCTAGACTTGCATCAGTCTCATGCATCACCATTGTACCAGATTGTGCAATCAATAGTAGACCACTCTCACCGACGAGAGTGGGGCCTTCGGAGGAGGGTTTTACGTCTCTGGTGTCGTATCTCTCTTCTCTCTCTATCTCTCAGTCTCATTCACTTGCACGCACAGTGTCCATTCACTTTGTTTATGATCATAGCATTCTCTCATTAAGAACGGAAGGCTCTACCCTCCATAAGAACAAAAGGAACCTTGAGCACAGTTTGGAGCACTCATCTTGAGCAAAGCGCAAACATTCATTCCGCTGCACCTAACACCTCCGAAGGCCCCACTCTCGTCGGCGAGAGTGATCTACTTATGATTGCTCAAACTGGTACAAACTGAATGCATGTGACTGATGCAAGTCTAGGCTATGTCGACGATGACGACGGGGATGACGACACCGGTTTAAAGGCTTGAATCTGCAAGTGAGTATCTGCTGTCCAAAAACGCTATGGGCTGAAATCTGCTGTAGGTCCAAAAACGCTGATTTTGGGGCTTGTTTTTGTGGGTCTTTGTCGTTGAAAATCTGCAGGTTTAGGGCTGAAAACAGAAGTTCTTAAGGGCTGAAAACTGAGGGTCTTTCCGGCTGAATGTGCTACTTCTTTAGGGGCTGATCTTGATGGTTTTCCTACTGCTGAAATCGCTGCATGCTGTGGCTGAAAACGCTGCAATTTGCAAACCCTGTGACAATCCAAAAACGTTAAGGAAAGCTTGTCCAAAAACGCTAGCTGTTGGGGAAAACGCTAGGGGCTGTGATATGCTTGCGGGAGGATTTGATGCCAAAAACGCTAATTGAGGGAAAGTCTATGGTGATGGTTCTTGTTGGAGGAAACGCTAGTGATGGGTCTTGCTTGGAGGGAAGTCCACCAAGGTCTTGTTGGAGAAGTTGCCTGCTGAGCTTAGCTCCTGTTGCCTCTTATGCCATTTAGTGCTAGTCTAGGTTTGCTTATATACAAACTTACTCAATTTGCCCTACCTACTTTCCAACAAAAGTCACTTAAAAATAATTAAGTGAAAAATGTCAAAAATAGGTAAAATAGGCTAAATGCACTGGAAAATTCCCCTGAAGGATTCTAATGGATTCTGATGGGAATGCTTATGATCATGCTGTGTGCAACCAGAGGATATGCATCTACACTAAGTGACTGGGCATGCACGGTCTACGAATAGACTCACAAAAGTGCCAGATCACTTCTAATCTAGACTGATTGGACTAATTGAACCCTGATCATGTTGTAGCTTGTCCACGGACACATAGGGTTGGATGTGTCACGTGACACAGTTTCCCTGCATTCAAAGCACTTCCCCTCCTTGATGAAGCGAGCTCACTCCTGAGGAGTAAGCTTGGGTCGTGCACCTTTCTTTTCTGAGTTGCTCTTTCTCTTTCTACTTTTATTTGTCGAAGTCTGTTCAGCTCTTTGTGTCATGATCTCATCGGTGGGGTAGGTCAGACTGCCAGAGTGAATGGCAAAACCCCGTTTTGCATGACTCATCAACTCCTGAATGGAAGCTGACTTCTGATCTAAGAAGTGATCTCGGATCTCTGTAGGTAGACCCAAGGTAAACCGCTCAAACTGCTCCTTGAACGAGATCTTCTTAAATGAAGAGGCGGGTAGAAAAGAGCTCCAGAATCTCTCGCAATAAGCGTCCACTGTATCCTTCTTGGTCATCCGAAGATGGTTCCAAGCAGTTCGTATATCGCGTTCATACTCTCTAGTCAGCCAAGAAGGAATAAAAGCCTGTTGAATTTCAGCCATTTAACTGGCGTAGTCTTGCTTAATAGAAGCGTGGACCACCAAGTTGGAGCATTCCCCTTAAAGTAAGAGGCATCTCTCCGAATCTTAGAGTGCTCTGAGTAACGCCCTCCCGCGAAAGCGATGTCAAACTGTTGTACAAAAGACAAAGCCTTTGAAGCATCTCTATAACTAGAAAAAGTGTCAAATTTAATTGACTGTCCACCTTCCTTAAACTCTCGGACTTTCTTGCTTTGTCTTCCAGAAAGTCATACTGGTTGGCTTTATAAAAATTCTTCTTCTTTGCATAAAAGTTGCTCTCATTAGAGTCCGAACTGTCTGTAGACGAGTCCTCAGTAGAACTGTCACTCACGGGGCGAGATTCAGACTTCTTTGCCTTTCTTTGCCCTTTCCGAAGCGTTGCTTCTTGCTTCGCTTTTTTCCTTTTTGTTCTTCTTTGCTCGAATCAGATGATCTAGAAGAACTGTCAGAAGAAGAAGAAGAAGAAGAACTGGGTACTCCTTCAAATCGAACACGCTTCTTCTGTTTCTTGCCTTTTCCAAAATAGACTGACGACCCAAATAACCCGGGAAGTCAGCACCTTTCTTCTGCTTTTTGTCGTGCTTTTTAGCTTTGTTCTGCGCGTCAAAAAGCTGAGCAATTCGTGCATCAACCACCTCTTCTAATTCCTTCTCTGTATACTTCTTGTGAGCAGAAGGTTTCTTGAGAGCGGGTTTTGGGGATGGTATGACGACGCTCCGCTTGAGTAGGCCGAGCGGGCCATACCCCTTGCCGGAATCTTTGTTGTGATTCCTTTCCGCATCTCCGGATGCAGAGGGAGTCGACTAATCTTTGCCTGAAGCCATAGGTGTTGCGGAAAAAAAATTTGAAATTGGATTTCCCGTAGAAGAGAAATCGGCCGTGCTCTGATACCACTCTAACAGACTTGGACACTCTAAGTCAAGAATCTATCACGACAGCACGAAATAACTACTTCAAAACAGTTCACCGTTCACAATTTTATTCGACACTGGCCCGACGGAGTTTCGTGCCTAGAGATATTGGCCCCAAAGATTGATGCCTCTATCGGTATTTCTTTTTATATTAATCTGAGTTCAAAGTACAAGAGTGCGGGCAGGCGCTCACACTCAGACTCTGCGTCCAGATGCTCTGAGTTGTGAGAGGCTTGCTCACATATTTAAAGTTACAAGGGTTGCTAAAAGTAGAGCCCCAAAAGCTGAAATCAAAAGCTTCAAGTAAAAGCTTTGAAAATAAAGCAAAAGTTCTTCCTCTCTCTTTCTTTTAATAAATAAAGCAAAGAGGCTTTCTCTTTCTCTCTCTCTTGCTAAAATAAAGCAAAGAGGGTTCTCTCTCTTTCTTAGCAATTTGCGTAGAAAAAGCAACGCCAAAAAGCTGCCCGGCTTTCCGTAAATCACGCTGATGTCTGTACAGCAGGCCACGTGTCATCCTGCCACGTCAGCAAATCAGGGTTAGGGTTAGGGCAGAATTAGGGTTTTTGATTTTAGGATTAGGGTTTATGCAAAATTAGGGTTTTTGGTTTTAGAGTTAGGGGTTTCATTAGAATTAGGGTTTTTGATTTCAGGGTTAGGGTTTCCTGCAGAGCTGGCAGCCACGTCATGACTTTGTGACAGAGTTGGAGAGTGTGGATTGGCGTGTGACCAGATCACGAGCACGGGCATACAACATTCCACTCCGGGAGCGAGTTCGAGATCTAGATAGTGCACGACGTGAGAGCATTTGCAGAGGAAAGCTTCCTGTCCATAGAGCACGGGGTCGTGCAAATGAGGTTCTTTGTCTCATTCACCCTATAGAGGAGGATCTTGAGGAAGATGTAGACTAGCCATAGGTGTCTACGATGGTGGGCTAGAGTACGACGACGATAGCCATGTCTTGATAGACGGAGACATTCTCTCTTCTGGACAAAGCTCATCTTCATTTGATGATGAGTTCTAGACGAGTTGTTTTGGGAGAGACCGAGTCTCTTGACTCTGTTGGTTTTTTTTCAATATTATTCATGCTATGTGGTAGTTTTGCTGGTTTATGAGCTTTTGTAGTTGATATCAGATATTGGTGATGATTGGTATGAACTTCTTATGGTGAGTAGCGTTGAATTTTGTATTTGAGTATTTTGATAATCATTAGTCAATCTTAGGATCTTCACTCATGTATGACGTCCATTGTTTCCTATGGCTATGCTGCTTCTAAGCTTATGGTATTGAATTGAAATTAGGTCTAGTGTCCCATATTCGTATCATGGTATGCCACTTGATTGATGTTTAATGCATGTAGGCGTTTTCATTTAGGTATATAGAGTGAATCCAGCAAAGCTACACACACTGAAACCTCCATCGGGCTCCCCTTGGTGAAGAGAGGTCGTGGTAATCAAGGGTAAAGGACAAGGAAGTCGTAGACGAGGGTCCATCTACCCCAAACTTGAGAAAAACCAGGAAAAAAACAGTAAGCTTCTTCTCTCTCAATCAAGTCCAAGATGCACCGCATCAGCCAAAACCAAGCATCTAGGGTGGTTGTGACACCTAGGGCTTTGATACCATTTTAGAATATGCAACGGAAGATGCAATGAAGAAAGAACTAGCCTGTCATCCGGTGGACATCTTGACTGTGAATTGGCTCGACTCCAATAAGATCCTTACACGAGAACACCTTCAACGCCACATGAATGAACAAGGCAACTGTGGAGAAGAGAGATCGTTGCGGTAGAAAGAGATGGGACATGAGGGAGAGAGAGAGAGAGAGAGAGAGAGAGAGAGAGAGAGAGAGAGAGAGAGAGAGAGAGAGAGAGAGAGAGAGAGAGAGAGAGAGAGAGAGAGAGAGAACGAAATGAAATTTTATATTAACGTCTTCAAAAGGCCAAAGCGACCTATGAGACCAAAAAGTTACAATGTGGTGGATCTGATACAAAGTCTGAGTACCAAAAAATAAATAAAAAGGTGCTGAAAAAAAGGGTAGTAAAGTAGTGAATGGGGGCTAATACAACATAATGTGGGTGTATCCTCAAAAAAGAGCTAAATCACAAGAGATCCATCATCGGTCGTTGGTGGATCTCATCAATCTCCTCCATGGTCAATAGTCTGACTGGGCATCATGCATGTAGAGCCAGAGTGATCCGAATCCTCTGATGCAACCTCTGTCAATGCTGTGTTGTCCTCCGCAATGATGGGCGTTTGGATCTCCCTAGCTCGGTCGCTCGGTGCTGTAAAGAAGTCTGTGATCCGTCTATGAGACTGGCTAGCTTCTCCTCTCATTAGGCTCTCGGTGTTTGCGCAGCTTGAGCAAAAACAATCCCAGGTATCTTTGGTCCAGAGAGAGAGAGAGAGAGAGAGAGAGATCTGGGAAAGGCTCTTTGTGCTGATAACAAACTTCTCAGACAAGTGATCAAGGGTGGTCCGGCATAGATGGATAGATCTGAGGTATACACAATTGCGACTGCTATTGCCATCTGCTCCTACACACGAGACCTCTGACAGGGTCTCCACATGGGTACTACCTCTGACATGCTCTAAGGGCATATATCTGGTGCACCTCCTGTTGGCTAGATCTAGATCTGGATTTGGATCTCGGATTAGAAACTCTACCACTGCATGATCACAAGGCATGTGTAAGGCTGCCCTGAGGAGGTACTACATCGTAGAGAGGATCTCCAAGCACTCCCACTGCTGCCCTGAAATGCTAGAAAGCTGGGCAAAAACGCTAGGGAATGAACCTGCTATACTCGCCAGCTTTGGCCAGATCTGCACTCGAGGGGCTGCCCCCTTTTTGGGCTCTAGGAGTGGTACCCCCTCGCTCCCTATATAGGTCTCTACCTTGGCTGCCCGACGCAGTCCTCAATATCCCACGACTTGGTAAATAGGAAAAATGAGAGGAAAACAAGGGAAAGGGCACCATATGCCCATAGGGCTCCAGGGAAAACAATAAGAGAGGTTGATATATAATATTCCTTGCCTACAAGAGCCTATATGGCCATGGAACCAAGCTAAAACCCCAAGCTTAACATGGTTGGAAATTCCCGACATGAGAAACTGCCTGACACAAGTCAGGCACAGTCACAAAACAACCCTCAATTCCTAACACCTGTTCGTGGGAGAAACTGGGACCGACTGGACGAATCCACAGAGATGCCATAACTCTTAATACACCCCGCCGCACATTTTGGCGAAGTGTCTAAAGAAAGAGAAAAAGCTAGAAGACGAAGGTAGTGGAAGAGCGGGCAGCAAAGAAGAGTAATGTCTCTTTTAATATTTATTTACGTCCATTCGTTAATTCGAAATATGAAATGTCAATAATATGTAGGAACGAAGATTGTTCTTGCTCGGCTGTTGATGCGGCACATAATAGCGCCAGTGTCATTATTACAAGTAATAAAATGCATACCAGTTGTGTTAGGTGCAGCGGAATAAATGTTGTTCTTTCTCAAGATGAGTGCTCCGTAATGTGCTCAAGGTTCCTTTATGTTCTTATGGAAGGGAGAGCCTTCCGTTCTTAATGAGAGAGTGCAATGATCACAAACAAGTGGATGGACATTGTGCGTGAAAGTGTGTGAGAGTGAGAGAGAGAGAGAGAAGAGAAATCCGACACCAGAGACGTTGTAAAACCCTCCTCCAAAGGATTGGCTGAAATCTGAGGCTGATCTGCTGCTGTCCGAAAAACGCTAATGGCTGAAAATCTCTGGAAACAAAAACGCTACTGTGGGCTGATCCTTGCGGCTGAAATCTGCTGGTCTTTAAGTGGTCAAAGGCTGAAAACTGTTGGTGCTTTACCTGCTGAAAACGCCATGCAAATGGGGCAATTTGGGGGTTCTGGAAAACGCCAGGCTGAGGTGGTATGGCGATGCAATTTGGATGAAAAACGCTTCTCTTGGCGATGAAGCTATGGCTGATGAAAACGTTAGGGCTAGGGTGTCTTGCTTGGAGGAGAAACGCCACCAAGCGGGTTCTTGTTGAGAAGTTGCCTGTTGAGCTTGTGCTCCTGTTGCCTCTTCTACCAATTAGTGCTAGCCTTGGTTTGCTTATATATTATCTTATCCAATTTGCCCTACTCCGTTCCCAACAAAAGTCACTTAAATTAATAAGTGAAAAATGTCAAAAATAGGGAAAATAGGCTAAATGCACTGGAAAATTCCCCTGAAGGATTCTGATGGGAATGCTTATGATCATGCTGTGTGCAACCAGAGGATACGCATCTACACTAAGTGCCTGGGCATGCACGGTCTGCGTACAGACTCACAAAAGTGCCAGAACACTTCTAAATCTAGATTGATTGGATTGACGGAACCCTTGTCATGCTGTAGCTTGTCCACGGACACATAGGATTGGATGTGTCACGTGACAAGTTGGCAGTGACAATGAAGATAATCTAATGCCAGACGATTTGCCATCAGACGATCTGCCTATAGTTACAACTTTTTCTGGGTTTATTCTAAGAAAAATACAGTTGTAAGGAAAAACAATACTTTCAAACAATCGGATTATTGGCTGATACCAAGTTTACGAATGTACAATTCTCCATTAACAGGTTCGATTTTGCTAACTATTTTTGGCACTAACACAATGAACATGAACACGATAGCCTGAGAAGATGAGGCCACATATGGATGTAGTGTTAGCGGTACCAGGGCATGCGGTAGTGTGACACCTCTCATAGGCAATCTCGCTTGCATTGCTACGACTACATTGGACAGGACTTTCATATTTTGCCACTTGAGGGGTGTAATGTTTTCTTGGGGATGCCTTGGCAACACAAGAGCTATGTGTTAGTGGACTCTTGGGCTAGGGAGCTCTATTTTGAGAATAGCGAAGGCAGAGATCTTGTATTGGATGTGAAACTCAAGGGTGAGTCAGTTCCTATTGTATTGGCCTCAACCATTTCAAAGTTAATGAAATCAAGTGAGGTAGGAGACACCTTTTTGCAGACTTACAATCAAAATCCTATCTGTCAGTTGCGTCTTTCAAACTAGTCACCTTGGATGAGCAGGTGGAGAAATACTGTTGTGGACTTCCTTTTGAACCGAGAGGTATTGTCTATAGGAAAAGGCCTTCATCACTGAAGGTTTGTTTGCTTCATTTTGAAGGAGTTGTTTATCTATCTTTTTTGAAAAAAGAAGTTTAAAGCCTTTGACCATAAATTCCTCTTATTGGTAATGCATGTCTTTTGATTGTGTGTTTGTGCAAGTGTTTTATTCTTTCTTTGTCACTTCCTACAGTTTGCAAGTTCTGTCTTTTCTAAACTGTTGAGGTATTTATAATATGGGTACCTCACAACTGTGAATATATGTCTATTCTGTTTTCATCACAGTTTGCTCTTTTGTAATCTTTTGGGCTTCTATAATATGGTTACCTCGCAATCGTGAATAAATGTCTATTCTGTTTTCAGCACAGTTTGCTCTTTTGTAATCTGTTAAAATGGTTTTTGGGAAAGTACATTTGTACTTTCTTTTTTTGATCACTGATGGTACTTTTTATGCAGTCTGTGAATGCCCATCTTGACATCTTGCGGCCAGCAATTCATAACTATGGTGGTTCAGTAGATGTTGTTTCTGTTGAGAATGGGGAGTGCAAAGTAAAATTCAAAGGTCCCCCTCCGATCGGCATGGGGATTCAGGCTGCTGTCAAGGACAAATTTCCAGAAATAACATCTGTAATATTGGTTGATGCTTAATTTGATACAATAGGCTAGTGTTTGTGCACTTGCCATGTGTATTAAGGGTTGCCTGTTGCATGGGTTTTTCCTGTTATCAATGCACACCTAACATAGGTGCAGAGTGCCGTAAAGGATGCAGTTGTCTCGTGATTTGCAACTTAATAGTCTTCTTTGTACTGGGGTTTGCATTAACTAGCAACACTAACACCCAATCAATTGCTCGTTATCAGTTCTGATGCTTAGGGCACATGTATGGTGCTTGTTTTAAGGGATAGGGAAAGGACAGTGACTTTCCCTGTTATATGCTATTGGCTGCCTTCTATGTGGTGGTCGTTGCGTCACGTGATATTCAATAGAATTAGATGCTTGACAGTCATCACAGGAGTTAGCTTCTTGCTTCTCTGACGGCCCAGTGTTCTGTGTTGTGGAAAGTGCCCTGGTTTTATGCAAGGAACAATGTTCATTGTGGATGGTCGTAGCTCTGCAGCCTGCTTTCACTAGTTCTCTTATCCTTTGTAGTCTTCAGAGCTCTATACCCTTATCCTTTGTGTTCATAGAGTTTTCCCATGGTTGATTGTAATTGGTAATTTTAAAGGCCATGAATCATTGGTTCACTTAGTGAATACAGACTCATTTGTAGACTTGACTACCTTAGCTTTGAGTGCTTGGTCATAACCCTGTTGGTATAGCTATAGATTTTGTTTGGCATTGGGTTAGGGAAGACCTAATCTCTGAGGAATTCAAGAGACCGCTTATTTATTTCTTCCCTGTTGGGATGTTTTGGATAACTTTGGTGAGGTCCAGAAAATACCACAACATTGACTTAATCATACTTGACCTCTAAATAAGATGGGTAAAAATGATCTAGATAATGAAATGAAAAAGGTAACGGTTTTTCTTTTCCACCACCAAATTCAATGAGAAGAACCATAATAAACCAAAAGTCATTCTTGAGAGATTATCGCGTACAAGCGCACATCTACGCAATGAAGAACCCTCTACCCTATGGTAATTGTGTAATTGTGTCGCATAGCACGCGGGGGAATTTAGAACCCTCCATGTGATGGCTATTTCTACTTGATGTATTTAGAAAGCTAATAGTAATGATTCTGCGAAAGTGTGGTTTGGTAGTACAAAAAAAGGACTTATTTTACTTCTACCAATGAAAAAGTGGGTAAAATTTTTGTAGTTTAGGTCAAAACTTTTCGGACCTTGTGTTTTTAGATTCTCCTTTTGAAGATCTATCCTTTGATATATAGTATGATAGGTAGTTTTTCATGTGACATGTAAAAATTGTAGCTTAAAGATTTGTCAAAGGTGTTGTTAAGAACAATCTTTTTTGTACCACCAAAGTGTGCTTTTAGCCTATGGTACACAAGTCATAGTAAATGAATGCCTACCATTTAGGGAAGCATATTGGATATCCAAATGTTTAGACAATATCTGAGGGCTACGTCGGCTCACCATGAGCCTCCTACCCTTGATTGATTAACTTCATTTCTACCATCTACACAAGCATTGGTTACAATATATGTACATTATGGCCATCCTTGCCTTGTTGATCACTCTCCTAGCTTTCTCCCATTTTCTCACCTTTGCTACCATCACATTAGGTAAAATCAAACAATACATGAGATTGGCTTAGTAATTTTTGAAATAATTGAAATTCGTCCAAAAGTGAGGTTTGAAAGAATGACATACCGGATGGCAATGGATGGACATACAAGATGAGTTGAAATGTGAAAACTTGATGTAGATAAAAGATGGCAAGGCATAATTGCCTTTAATTTTTTTTGACGTTTGCAAGTGTTTTTTGTATGATTTCTATGTGTTTGTAGTCCAAAAGTGTCCAAAAGGGATGACCTATGAGACCCAAAAAGTTACATCTCGGGAGAATTTGATAAAGTGTCCAGAAGAAACTAAGAGAAAATGAAACTGAAAGCTTAAAAAGCTAAAGGTGAGAACTCTCATCTTCTCCAGCAATTGCTCTCCCCCTTCTGTTTATCCATCACCTTTTGCTATCAAATGAATCCGCCGACTTGAGCTCACCGTGAGTCGCTTTTGGTGGTTCAAGTTTTTGATGTGTAGTTGCTAAGTGAGCTTTTGGTGGAAGTGTCTTATCTTTCTAAGGCTGTTGTCATTCTCTCTTGCTAGGGTATTTTGACGCTCTACTACTAAGTATGCAGCCAAAATATGGTGAATGATATTTGCCTTCCGTGGCGTGTGTGTGTGTTTGTACCTGATATCGTTAGTAAGTAGATGTAGACATTGTTATCATAGTTTTTAAAATCTCCCCAAAAAGGTCTTCTTCATGAGTGTTTTGAAAATCAAACTCTAGAGGAGATAGTTCAATTCAATTCATAGACACTTATTCATGCACACTTATTCTGTTTGTTCAACATCCAAATTGTAGTACTCTTACTTTGTCTATGATGTTATGACATATTTCGCTCAATGTTTTTAAAATTAAAATCGATCTCCTCCATGACCCCGAGCTTCTCCAGTATTTGAGAGAACTTTATGAGGTGTTCCTTGGTTTTGGAAAAACCTACTACTCTTACATCTTTGTCAAGTATTCTAGCCACTTGTTTCTATGCATAATCGGGTGTCCGGTAGTTGTAGGTGCTATACGTTGTCTAACCATGTTAGCTCTTTCTATGGCCTTTTCCACATGTATTCTTTGAGTGTTTTAAAGTTCAAGTTGATTGGTAACTTGCATTGTAAGTATTGCATTTTTGTCTGAAACTCATTCAAATTGTGGTTATCTGCTTCTTTAGTATACTTGTTCGTTTGTATGTTGTTAGGTAAATGTTTATGACATTTTTACAAAAAAAAAATTTAGTGTCAAAAAGCGAAAGTAAATAAAACTATTTTGATGGAAAAAATATTGCCAGAACAAAAAACATGGTATCTAGTTAATCAGATTGATGCTCATGATTCTTGAGGGTTATATCTTCTTGTGGTACTTCAAAAAAGTGTTACTTGCTACAATTTGAGGGTGTTCTTTTAGGGTACTCTGCCCCTTGCTTGAAATTGTATGGTGAAATACATTTTGTTGTCACTCTAATGCTATTGATGCACCTACTAATTGTCCTATACAAAAAATTGATGTCAAAATTTTCACTAAGTGGATGGAAGGCTCAGTCTTCCTTTCTCATCCTTGTTGTTGGCTTTTGTAGGTGTGCTTTTCTAATAGCCAGAGATTTCATTCACATAACTCATGTTATTAATGCCCTATGGGAGTGTTAATAACATCAAATTCACATTGGCTGGCTGGAACCGAAGTTCTTGTTTGCCTGTCGGCCCCCCTTAGTAGCCTGGTTGAAAGGCCAAAGGGTAGAATGGCATGTGGTTCTCCTACCAACCTCCCTACTTATAGCCCTTGGCCCTTGCAAGTAGGTCCCCTTAAAGTATGCATGGCCCTCGGCTCCTAGCCGTACTAAGCCATTCAGTCCCTAGCCCTTGGCCTACTGTCCGCTCGTAGAATTGGTCTGACATTACTCTCCCCTTGGAGAAGCATTTTGTCCGCGAAAACACAAGCGATGGTATCTTCATAAGAACACTAATGTTTTCCACCGTGGCATCCCTCATGGATCCAACGGTTCATTTGAGCAGAACCCGGTTCAGTAGGAGGTTCAATGAAATCAAGAGTAACATCTTGATTTTCTACATTGTTGTCCATTTGCAACCATCTGATGGTACCGGTTCCTATCCAAACATAGTGTGTAGACTCAATGAATGCTCATGAGCATGCTAAACAAGTTTATCACAACAAAGATGTACCAAAAAGAGTACTTCTTGTCACTTTCCATGAAAGTAACTTGCTGACATAACTCATCAGCCAAGTTGAAGTCCTTGACTTGTTCTCAAATTTCATCATCAGTAAACAACCCCACCATAATTAGTGTTTAAGGTTGAGAATCTGACTCATACATGAAGAGACTAAACCTAGTTGCAAACATGCTTTAACTTATGGTAAGCAAACTCCAAGTAGAGCAATAAATGCTTACTGATTGGATTTCTTGGTGCTAACGTACGCACTTTGCATATCCTTTAGCACAAGATTACACTTTGTAACATGTCTATCCCCTTGGATAACTGAAAGTACTGAGGTGTGTTTCCCCCACAGTTTACAGACGGTCTTCCCAGATGATTGGTAAACGGGGATCACAATATCATACAACATTCCACAAGCACCCAAACCGAGCCATGAACTCTATTGGTGATGGTAGAACTAAAAGTAATCTCATAGAGATACTGCACATAGAGTGTAAAATGCTTCATAAGAAACAACTTGATGAATACGCATGCCGTTCCAAATCAGCTTTTGCTAAACACTAGGGCCCATAACACCTAGTGTGCATGTATTTAGCAAAAAACAGATCCGAACCTGGATATACATAATCATCCTTGCCAATACTTATGGAGAATGTGATGTGCGTAGCACACATTAAAGAGGAATGTAAATAGTTCTCAGAAGGAACTAAATACTTTCAGTGACAATCATTTTCAAGCCTTGCTGAAATGTTTGAACCATAATAGAAGATGAAAGATTAATCACTTCTAGGGACAAACAATGAAACTTTTTCATTAACAACTCATAGCCTTGCTATATGTATAAACAACCATCCGTTAATGTTGTTGAGTAACACTTGTAACTTTAACAAGTCGTTCTAAGTACCCAAAATTTTTTGACCACTAGAATTATTCCTGATACGATGTGCAAAAAAAGGTCTAGAAAATGGATGTGACCAGCACCTAGGACCTTCGTTGCGACACATCATTAGGAATTAGTCGCCAGTGTCAGTCCCAGAGACTCACATTCTCCACATGTGGAATATGTCTTTTGTAAGAATGTCTGAACATCCTGCAAGTACAATACGTACTTGGGTATGGAGGTAACTGTAAACACGCATGCGACGTGCGTGAGAGAGACCCTCATTATCCATGCTCCACACTGGCTAAACATAACTCCTTGAGTTCCTAGACCATGTTGTGTCCCATGCAACAACATGTGCCAAACAGAACCATACCATGTAGGTCTGTAATTGTTTCAACAAGAGTCAAACCCATCATGGTATCTTGATGAACAGGAAAGAGAGAAAATATCATTATTTTCTCAAAATGCTATGCTCTTACATGACCTTGTCACTTGGCTAAAGAGAAAACTGGATGAAAGCCTTCTAGCTCAAACATCCCGTTTACAGAACTTAAGAAAACTTAATTGGAAAGGAAAATAGATCCAAAAAACATGTACTTACCATGAGGTGGAAATTACATGATACTTACCCGGAAGTCAAGTAGATCCCTCAACCTGTAAGCTTACCATATCAAAATTTCATTGATTAAACCAAGCTCCTTGGTGAAAGTTTGGAAAGAACGTTATGACTACCCCTTGGTAGATAGTTTTCTTGAAAAACAAATTGTGAAGATGTCCAAAAAAAAGATCATCAACACATACTGGGTGATTGCGTAATCACATGTGTGGTCGTACCACCAAAATTGTGCTCCTATATGCATGCCTAGTGCTATAGAGAGAATAGGAGATCCACGCAGGGTGGAACCCCTAGCTCTTATGAACAGCCATGCTGTTTGAAATGCTAGCTACATCTATACGCCGTGTTATAGATCAGCCTATGCGAGTGTAAGTTCATCAAAACTCTACTCAATCTTCGCACCAAAACATGTAGTGCTTACAAAACATTAGGAAAAATATGAACCCTCTAGGGGCCCTTTGGGATTAAGGTTAATTAGAAGCTAGCCAATGAGAAGAGGGTGGTGGACACACTCTATGCCCTCAAAAATGTAGGGGGACAAAGTAGTCTTACACTTCTTAAATGGGCTCTTACCTAGTGAGAAGGTGGGGTGGGGCGGGGGGGGGGGGGGGGGTGGGTGGGTGGGCCATATGGAACCTCTAACTTCCCTCCTTTTTGATCCGGTTCTGAAAAAATCTCAAAAATTTAAAATTTTTCAAAATTTTCAAAACTCAAATTTCATCTTTTTAAAACCCTCCTAAAACTATTTTATGGTCAAAAAAGCATTTTTTGACCTCAAAAAGTCAAAACGTGCACCCCAAAACCCGAAAATTCAAAATTTTTAAAAAACTTTTGAAAAATCTTTTTTTGCTATCCAGAGCTCTCCCCAAAGAGTTCTTAGGCTAAAAGTGATTTTTTCTCTCTAGAACCCCCCTTTTCCAACCCCTCCTTGGTTGCAACCATCACACTCATCCTCTACTCCAACACTCTCTCTCTCTACACCATCTCCATTGCTGCAGCAAGGAAGCTCCTCTCTCCTCCCCTACCACCTTCCATTGCCACACCAAGCAAAGGTTATCCACCTTCTCCTCCCATTGCCACACCAAGCAAGGGTTATCCACCTTCTCCTCCCATTGCCACAAGGGTTATCCACCTTCTCATATCACTTTATCCTTTGTACATTGTAGCAACAAGCAAGGTCCTTCTCCTTCTCCTAGTTTTATTTGCTCAACCATGGCCAACTCTACTTCGCAAAGGCGGCCAAAGGATGAGGTCACAACACTTGCATGCCACAACACTAGAGGTGTAGATGATGAGTGGGTGCCACAAGAGTTCACCAAAGGTGCTTGGGTATACATGCAACCATCTGCTATTGGCCCTCATCGTGTGCGGAATCGTGAAAACTTGGATCTTCATTGGAAAGGAAAGCTCCTTGGCTTCAAGAACCGCAAAGACAAGGGGACCGTAGCCATTGTGCAACATGTTTTCTCAATGTCAACCATGCATTTGCAACAACCACCTCGATTTCCAACACATTGTAAGTATATGTTTTGAGAATACAAAGCTAGGTGTGAAATCACAGTGTAATGTTATTATGGATTCATACTTAAGATTTGTCATGCATTTATAGTCATATTTCCATCCACGTTGGTGGAGGAGCAGCCACTACATAGTCTCTCCGGCACATTCAATGCTATACATGCGGATATTGGAGTAATAATGTTCCCACATCTTTGCCCAACCAAACTGGTTCAAAGAAGGATTTTCTTCTATTTTCACTCCTATATTGTCCCTACTTCTACACAAGCGTTTGGAACGCTTGAACCCATCAAAGTAACTTCCTTATTAAGTATGGAGTGACCGGTGCCAGATTTGTGGTCGGTAGCATCTTTCAAGCAAAAGATGATAATGGATGTCCAAAACTCTTTGAAATACTCTAAAGCTTCTAGGTCTGTGGGCTTGAGTTGGTGTTCGCCTATTCATTGTTTTGTGCACATTTTTAAAGAGTTTGGATTTGTGGAGACTACCACAATGCTTGTATGTAAAGATACGCATTACGAGGAATTAGGAAGGCTTTTAGAAGAGGACTGGGGTTTTGTGGAGGGTATGCACAACGGGGACCGGTACCGTTGTAAGGTTGGAGCTTCAGGTATTGGAATGCGCTATTTGAAATCCCACACCTCCTTGTACATACGATTTCACTATGATCGTTGGATGTGCAAGCTTGGAGTGTGGACTCCCTTACAGAGTGTAGACGGTGCTATTGCAAGCTTTGACATTGCAGCAAAGATGCCCAACGATGCTTTGGAGGCAGTCCAAGTGAACAAGCATTGGAATCTCAATAATGTTCGAGAACATTTGGTTATTATGGGTTTTGAGGCCCTTCAACAAGCACAATTTCGTTTACAAGGTCACAAGGTGAGAATCCTTCCACCACATTTTCAATACATCATGGTTTGTCGATCATTGGATGCTTATTGTAATGAATGTCCGCAGATTCAGAAGAGAATGGAAGACAAACTGAAGGTCGAGGAGGACTGGGGATGGATGGAACTATGCTATCGATCTTATAACTTTGTAACTCTTGCAATTTTCAAACTGATCCCCGCTGTAATCAACATGATTTGCTTCGGCAAATCATGCCTTTGAATATAATTTTTTGCATTGGGATGAGAAATCATTTTTTGGTGAAAGTGCCTTTTTTTTTTAATGTCTTAAAATAAGGGTCCATTATAAAAGGGGGGCCACCCAACTCATTCACTATTTTCACTTTTGCAACTCTTGAGCTCCTCCACTCTCTGTCTACACCCCAGGCTAGACATGGATGCTTCCACAGCCTCTGCATCTGCAGCCACATCCACCCCTTTGTCACGCTTCATGTTCTTTCTCGAGGACACCAAATACAAAGGGAAGTTGGACCTCCACACCTTTTTTACTCGTCTCCCTAACCTTGATTCCACAGTTGCCCTTCACATGGATGCATTTGCCGAGATTTTTGCGTTCATGGAGGAGCACATCATAAAATATTCTGTATCTATCCCCCCACATGTAGGAATCTGGGTGCCTTGCGATCTTTTGAGCTATATACACAAAGGTGATCGCCCATTCTCCAAGCGGTTGCAACGATTCCAAGAAATTGCAACCGATGCAGGCCATTACTTGGACGAGCAAGCCCCAGGGGTGTCAGCGCTCAAGAAGCGCAAGTTGGGGGTGGAGTACCTTTCTCGGCTCGCAACATTTATCTTCTTGGTGAGCGAGGAACCTGATTTGGAGGAGCTTCGCTTACCACACCTTCAAGTTGGGTCCTTTATCAAGGACACCAAGGAGCAGCAGGTTATCCCCATGAACCTTGCAATGGAAGGAAAGGCACACCGGCTCGAGTACCCTAGGGGTCTTGAGGAACTGGTTGAGAAATTCATAGTTGCGGCTGGCCCTAGTGACACTCCAATGCCACTACCACTGACGGATGTGGCTATCCCAGAGGTAGAAATCAGCCGCTTCTCCTCAGTGTTAGTGGATGGGGAGGAGTATGTGTTCCTGCATGATTTTGAGAAAGCATTTGGCCTACGCATGGATGAATGCTTGAGCGTGCTATGCAACAACACCAAATGTCCCTTAGACAATACGCCAGATGCCCTAGAAAGCAAGCTCTTGCCAGATGGGGACTCCGTTGGTGACACTATTGCAGTTGTATGTGCGGAGGTCCTCGCAGCAGAGCAGTTGCACGTGGCTGATGAAGAATTCCAAGCCACGCAAGCCAAGGTTGAGGCTGCTAGGATGCCTATGCCATTATGCAACCTCCCATGTGATGATCCAAAGGTCGTATCTATGGTGCATGGGAGCATTGACTTGGATACAAAGGGCAACAGGGAGGAGGACGACAAGGAGCAGGAGGTAAACTGTATCCTAAATTTCATGTTGCTATTTTATCCTTCATTGTCTTTTTTCTCAACCTTCATCTGTTTATGACAGGATGTCGTGGAGGTTGATGATTTTGCTGCAAAGACGGGTGGCAAGCGGACGGGCTTTGGACCTCAAGCTTCCCTTGCGCATTACCTAGGACAACTCCCCCCTGGCAATGTGGCCATTATCCATAATGAATTTACTCCCCAAGCCCATTTTATGACTTGGTTGTTAAAAGCTTTGAGCAAGTTTTTGTGTTTGAGCACCATTGCTCAAACTGCGCATCAAGTGTTCCTAGTGCGTAGATCCCTTGTATGCACAGCGTTTAGCACTGGCTTTCGTGGTAAACTGCTTGCCCAGATAGGGATATATGCTTCCATTGGCTCAACTGACCCAAAGGCCATAGCGCACTCCCTCTTGACTGGGGAGTTGCCTTACGCGCAAAATAGGCGCCAAGAAATAATCAAAAAAATTATGAACTCCTCAGATACATGATGTAAAATCACCGTTTTGGAAGTAAAAAAAAATATTTGAAATTGTCTCTCTATCTTGCAAATTCTTTTGAATGTGATTTGTCAATCTTGAAAATTGTTTCAATTGGTGATATGAAAATTGTTTTGATAAGTGACTTTGTAATTTCAAGTTCTGTATGTAGTTTCAGTCAATTTCAGTAAATTTAGGTATTTTATGTTCCCTAGGGTGTAGATAAGCCTACCAAGGGCCAAAAAATCCTGGCCACAAGGGCGCGCAAATGGCCCATCCATCAGTTTTGGATGGGCCATTTGCGCGCCCTTGTGGCCAGGCTTTTTTTGGCCCTTGGTAGGCTTATCTACCCCTTAGGATACTTACAAAGCACAAATTTATTGAAATGAATTGGTTTTGCATCATTAATTTAGATGCACCCTTTCTATGGCAATTCCAACATATGTTCACACTCAAGGACACTAGAAAAGGTGAAATCAATTATGAAATGAAGTTTCCAGCACACTATCACCTGCTTTAGCTCTACCTAGTACACCCCTGCACCAAAAAGTCCAATTACATTGGACATTTGAAAAATCCAAATTAATGTTGCATAGACACTTGGTTTCACAATATGTTATTTTTTTTGATATCCTATAGGGAATTCAAAGCTTGAAATGGCCAAAAAAGGGTGTCCACAAGGATCCATGTAAAATAATGTGCAACACCAATAGGTTTTAGTAAAGTTGTGCTTTTTAAGTACCCTTGGGGGTAGATAAGCCTACAAGGGGCAAAAAAAAGCCTGGCCACAAGGGTGTGCAAATGGCCCATCCAAAACTGATGGATGGTCCATTTGTGCGCCCTTGTGGCCAGGCTTTTTATTGACCCTTATAGGCTTATCTACCCCCAAGGGTACTTAAAAAGCACAAATTTACTGAAATTGACTGAAATTACATACAGAACTTGAAATTACAAAGTCATTTCATTACAAAGATAGTAGACACATTAGACACAACTCTTGATCATATTGTCATTGAAAAGTCAAATCATTACAAAGATAAGGGTGTGCAATACAAAAAGAGGGGTAACTTCGGCTAATGCTCGAAGTCTCGTCGCAATCGACGTGCAAGCTGCATATCTTTTGGCTGTATTGTCACTCGCTTTGCATGTATGGCACATAGGTTGGTATCTTCCAACACCGAAATGATGTGGGCCTCTGCAGCTTCTTGAATAGCCTCTAGCGCTATTGCTTGCATTCTATACTGATTTCCATAGCTTTGAAGCACCTGCTTCACAGTGCGAGCAAAGGGGGCGCGTCGAATCAAAAGCTTCGTCGTCTTCTGGTAGTGGCGGATTTCTGCAAATGTCCTTGCTATTTTTCGGCGCCGCTGCGGTTGTCTTGGGAGCACTTGCACATTTCCTGGCGGACGGCGTTTAGGCTTCTTGAAAAACTTAGACTTGCGCTTGTTTACATGCTTAGGGGCTGGTTCTGCAGCCTCTTCTGATTCTTCCTCTTCCCTTGGCTGCCGATCTTGTTGTGTGGGGAGAACTCCCTGGCCTCCAGGTAATGTCTTCCCCCCAACGGCCACCCGGTGTGTGCGCGGTATTTTTTCTCGCACCCATGGTGGCTCACTCTCTGATTCAGTGTCTGTATGGACCACCCGAGTCCTGGATGGTCCTGCTTGTGATTGGTGGCGCGACGGCTTCTCCCTATCGAACTCTGTTGTTTGCTGGCCCTCTTCCTCTCTCCAGCGCTGGGCACGTTGCTTCATTCTCCTTATAGGTGTTATATCTTGAGGAGGTGGAGATTCAACAGTCCTCGATGACTCTCGTGCCCTACCACCATGCCCACTACCAGATGAGTTCCTGGAACGGCCAAGCGTTCGTGGCCGTTTTCTTGTGCTTTTAAGCCATGACGGCTTCTCACATCCTTGGAGGGTGTTTTGGTTGGCAGGCGGATGCTCTTTCGTGGTTTGTTTGGTGCGCACCATTTCGTTGGTAAGAGCTCACCTGTTCTTAAGAATTAAGTGGTTTATGAGAGCATGCAATATTTATAAGGGCCCATTTAAAAAGGGCCCTATTCACACTATTTTTTTTTTAAAAGTATTATTTTTTAAATAAACATGTCGCTAAGAGTTGGACCGTGCGTTCACGTTTAGTGACTCGCGCAGTATCCACTTTGATCCTTGTCGCACTCTGCATCGTCGCCATGCAGCATGCTTGGTGGGACCTTGCGACATTTGCCACTTGTTGCTATGCTCTTGACGACTCCATTTCCGCACTTCAATAGCAATCTTGGATTGTCGCGCACGCTCCATTGTGAGCTTACGAGCAAATGTTGTGCGAAAAAACCAATTGAACATCTCCTCCAAATAATTGGATTGCACCATTCCACCACCATGTCGAGTATTTTTGAAGTACACTCCCCTTGCTCGATAATGGGACTTCTCCATGCCTTGAGTGCTAAAAATTTCAAGCGATCCATACTTGTGCATAAAAAATGCACCATGCGCAAACAAGATATGTTGTTCACATGAGTAAACTATCCACATTATTAAATAAAAACAATCCTTTGTAATGAATACACCATGTAAAATGACTTACCATGTAATGTGTGATGTTATTTTCACCCCAAGAAAGGGTGAAGACCTTGGTAAAATCCGCCAAGGCTTTTTGAAATGATTGGCGTTGTTCTTCTGTTGTGTTGTTAAGGCCCATAAGCTTGACCATTTTATCAAAATTTGCCCAAACTTGCTTGCGCTTGTTTGCAAGCTCGCCATTTGAATCATTGTCGGTAGTAGCTTTGCATAACTCCTTCCAAAGCTCCCAAAGGTTACCTGCCTGCCGGTTGGAACTGTTTTGAGCATCATATCGACTTGGCTTTCCTTGGAAAACTTTCTTCAAAAAGTGTCTAGCTTTTTGTCCGCTCATTGACACTTGTTGAGCAATTTCATGGGCCTCCCCTGTGTTCTTTGCAGCAACGATAGAGACATTTCCACCGTGACAGCCAATGGAATTCAAGAGTACCTCTACTCTTTCGATCGCTTCCTGGGACTTTTCCAACGGTTTCATCGTGAAAGCATAGTCAATGTGGAGCTTCAATAGCCTATCAAAAATGCGCATGAATGCGTGTAATGTATAAAAATGTACATTCGATAGAGGAAATCGAAAGATTGGATTCCAAGCGTGGTCCTTTTGATCACGGTCTGGGGCATTGAGCATGGGACATCTCAGAATAGACGCTTCCCATTCTCTACCTTCATCTCCGACATCACGACAATCTAACCCTTGTTCTCCATGCCCTTGCCATGGAAGCATGGATCGGGCCTTTGCGGTGCTCTTATGAGATTTTTTTCCATTAGGTTTGTACCCTCGAGTGCAAAATGGACAAGGCATGAGAGAAGAAGCCCCTTGTTTGCAGCCAAGCAAACACTTTATGGTCTTCAAATCCCCACCTAAGTGCCACTCCACATCATAACTACTAAAACTCTCAATCTCCAACTTCTGACCTGCAATTTGGGAGTGTATTACTTCTGTGATCCATGGAGTTCTCTCAAAAATCCATGAAAGTACTCCATTGGTCTCTTTGGGCACCTCAATAGCACCCAACCACCAAATGTCTTTCTCTGATTGCACGCTAAAAGATGGGGTGGGAGATGGCTCGATTGAATCCCTTCGCTTGGTTTGCAGAAGGGCCTCGTTCATTAGAGTGACACTTAGCCTCTCTAACCTTTGGCCTTTCACTATTTGACACTCATCGAGTTTTAGCACAAAAGCGACTTTTGTGCCAAGCACTACAAAATAAATAGTGCTAAGACCTTAAACTTCAGAGTCTATGATAAGAATAATACCAAAGAAAAAAGTAAAGTGTGTCACCTTCTTCACGTAACTCGTAAAATCTAAGCATGGCTTCTTGAAGCCTTCTAAGATCCACGAAAATATTGTTCCACATTGTGTAAGGAAAGCCCTTCTCTGAAGGTCTTATGGATTGTTTCTTACCTTTTCCCCTTGTCTTTGTTGCCCACGAAGCATAAAGGGAAGTTGGCGTTGTGTCCTCAATGTGTAGGTATGTCCCAATGCGGGAGAACACATCTTCGTTTGTGGCCTTCTTTGCGAGTGACCTTGTAAGGAACGGAAAATAGGTTTTCCACAATGCCATGTTCTTTGAGGGCATCCTTTAGGAGTTGGAAAATAGCCTGATAGGCTTTGGTGCTGATTCCAGCCTCATCACAAGCTTGTTGAACGTCATCATCACTTACCGCATTTCTTAATTTACGCATAAGGTCCTTGGTGACTGCATCCTTAATGTGCTTACCTCCAGGTGATTGTAAGATAGAAATCACGTCCTGGGTATTGAGACAACTAGTGAGAAGGTTGACTCGATCATCTTGGTTTGTTCCACCGCATGCCTCCTGGATGAAGTTTCTAGCAACAAATAAACATAAATGTTAGAAAATAGTGTGAAGTAAGAATGCATCATGCAAGTAAAGACCAAATCACCTTGTGGCTGTGTAACATTTAATGGCCTAAAATCTTATGTGTAGCGGAAATTAGCATGAACATAGTGGGCATTTCATTAGAATAGATTCCTAATGAGAATTACAAGAGTGCTTGGGTGGAGAGAGCAACAAAAAGCATAACACCTAGTTAGAT
Source organism: Adiantum capillus-veneris (assembly GCF_014529385.1). NCBI lineage: Eukaryota > Viridiplantae > Streptophyta > Polypodiopsida > Polypodiales > Pteridaceae > Adiantum > Adiantum capillus-veneris. The sequence continues at coordinate 3,391,102 of NC_140952.1, read as the reverse complement.
AGCATCGACAATACTTTCAAAAGAGAGAGCAATTAAGCTATTGACAACAGTTGAGGACCGGATTTGCATGGAGCCGGTCCCCCCTCCAAAAGGCTTTGTATTATGGTTTCTCCCATCAAGAGAGACATTGTACAATACAATTCTTTGTGTTCCTTCAAGACTAGCTAGTGCAATGAAGATGGAAGCTTCATACACCAAGCAAAACACTTAATCAAACACAACTTGAATTATCCCCGTTCTCAGACCCAAGACCTCACACACCTTCGAAGATGGTGAGAGCTAGCAGGGTATGAGAGTAGATTGAGAGGAAAAAGAAGTATCTTACGAGAAAGAAGTACATCTCCTCACATAATCACTCATATTAGCATAGCTTAGCTTAGTAATTAGCTTGGTAGAGAAGATGAGCATGCATTGAAGCTTGGCTCTTGGTTGGATTTGCATCCACATGCCAAGAGAGTGTTGTTGTAGGCTTCTATCTCACAAGCTTGGAGTAGGTGATGAGCTCTCCATTAAAGCTTGGGAGGAGATAGAGTATTTTCCCTTCACACATGGTCAAGTGTGAGAGTGTGTGTGTCAATGCCAAGCAAAAATCAGCCCCCCCTCTCTCTTGGGCGAGCCCTAGCTGCTAAATAAGTCTGGCCTTTGCCTCATTGGACCTCCCCAGGTCAAGCCAATAGGAATTAAGCAGTATAAGTGATAGCCTTTAGACATGTGTCCCCCTTTCCCCTTTTGTGAGAGCTTTTGGTAATTAAATAATTAAACTAAACTCTCATTGGACCCCTTTGCCTCCTGGCCAATAGGAATCAGGCAAGCCATGGGGCTCCTGAATGCTCATTGGACCCCTTGGGAGACTGCCCAATAGTCTTCTAGGAGACTTAATTCTCATTGGTTTCTTTTATTAAATGTTTTTAAATTAATTAAACTAGATTTACTCTAGCTTAATTCTCATTGGTCCACTTCAAGGGTCTTCCAATAGGAATTGGGCACACCTTGTGGGCATCTGGCCTAGGGAGCTGACATGTGTCCCTCATTCCCTTTGTGTAAAGGGAGCCTGTGTGTGTGTGTGTGTGTGTGTGTTTTTCTCTCTCATCCCCTAGCTTTGGGGCTCGCCCCCTCCTATGTAGGGATGTAGAAAGACTTTTTGGGCACACACTAAGCATCCAATTTTCCCTAGGGTTGACCTTTGGACACAACCTTTGAATTTTGGAACCTTAGCATTTTGGAAGTCTTAATGGGCTGAGCCTTAGGGTCTTTTTGGCCCATTGTTTCACATGGCTCTTTTGCAGATGGCCCCCCCTTTGGATCCCTATTTTCCCTCCTTTGGATCCCTACTGTGGCCGGTCTGCTAACTTAACCAATGTTCTAGCTTTTTCTCCCTTGGCACTTCCCCACATTAAATGATCAGTTTAATATGAGAAAATCATTTAGGAGAATTAGATATTGATTATTATGACAGGCTGTAACTCGTCGTTTGAGTGCTCCTCTCGAATGTGCAAGAGTTTCAATGGATGAATACGTGCGTTTGCGTTCCCTTGCACCAAGGGGTGTTTCTTTTAAGTATCTGATGGTGTTGGTAAGCTTCTGGATGTGGGACTCCTTTTCTTGCATTTGTTGTTCAAGAGTTTTAACTACCCTCTCCGAAGAGGCAACACTCTCTTGTAATGCCGACGTTTTGAGGTGAAGAGCTTGACATTCGTCCATCCACATATGCAAAGAAGCACCTGCACCCATACACAACCGCTTGCAATAGCCTAACAAACCTGCTTCTCCCCTACCAAGAAATTGAAGAAATGTGGAAAAGCTATTAAACGGTGGATGGAAGCGGCTTATAGGATCGTAAGGGTACAAATGGCCATCCACCCAAATGTCAACATTGGTCTCACAAGCGGTGCGACGTTCTTGTGATGACCTTTGATCACCTTCACTAGTGGTCTTCGGTGCAAATGCCGTGGGTAAGCGAATATGTATGCTTTTGGTGTGCGGAGTACGTGGTGGTGGAAGCAAACCATTTGTGATGTCCGTGAGCACCATGGAAGCTGTTGCGTGAGGAAGCAAATGATGAAAAGATAGAGGGGGAAGGGTAGAGAGGTTGAGGAAGATGGGAGGAGAGGAGGGAGGGGGGGGAGGGAGAGATTGGGGAGCAGGGAGGAAGGTAGGGGTAGGGAGGGAGAGGAGAGGGAGAGGGAGAGAGAGAGAGGAGGGAGGAGGGAGGAGGAGGAGAGAACAAAATGTTTATTACTTTTTGGGGGAAAAGAGTTTTGAAAAAATGGACTTTCTAAGCTTGTGGGTTAAAAAATGGGTCAAAAAATGATTTTTGGATATGTGTATATGTTGGGAGGGAGTTTTAAGTTAGAAACAAGTAAAAATGATTTTTTTTTAAAAAAAGTCAAAATTTGTCTCTTTGTGACCCACGTTTTTGCTGATGTGGACACACCCCTATGCTTCCTTCACTTTAAAAAAAGCTAGAGAGAGAAAGTAACCCTTTAGGTCCACATCCTACATTTGTCTAAAAAAAAGGCTAGAAAAGCCTACTCAAAACTACCTTCTTCAATGCCCTTGCCCCCTAAACCCCACACAACATTAGCCTTAATCCCTAAAAATTAGGATTCCTTACAAGGCCCATGCAAGGTTCATATATATCCTAATGATACCCATATGTAATGGCAAGACTCTTGCTTGACCATTAACACCGATGGGGAGTCCACTGGGTAGGTCTGTTTAAGTTGGAGAACAATCACCCAAGGAATGCCAACAGTTGGGTCTTACCCGAGATCTGTTTACCCAAGATCTGTGACCAGGAATCTTAGCCAACGTGTGTGGTTCATAGCCCTTATGGAAATTAGTGTTCAATCGACAAACCGATGAAGACTAATTTGGGTGGCGTCTTGCCACGTTCTAGCTTAGAGTTAGAGCATCTTGGCTCAGGCTGACTCACGAGAAAAACATGTATCAAAAGATTCTGAAAAACTTGCCATTATTCTTCAAGAAAGAAAGAAGAGAGAGAGAAAGAGAGCATGCTGGGCTAAGGAGCTTTCCTTAAATGACTATGACGTGTATAGTTGATTGCCATGCTCGTGTGCATCTTATGCCTAACGTGCATCTTATCCTATAAGATTGCAATATTTTTTTGCTATGACTTTCATCGAGAAAGGTAAAAAAAAACACAAACAAGTCATAGACTGACCCACCTACCGTGTATGTGGTTGTGACGACACCAATGTGACTTAATGATAGCACTTTGCCTTTGAATGAAGTCCAAGTTTTAGGGTCTTTTTAGTGTTGTTGTGTTTGGACAACAACCCAAAAATCATGTTAAACAACCCAGAACTTATCTTGTCCTTGACAAAGTGTCTGGTGTTATAGCGGAAGCTTAAACCAAAAAGTGGTGAAGGTCATTCCACCTGGCTAGCATGCCTTGCATGCAGAGTGATAAGCCCTTGGTGAGAATAACGGCCTCAAACGTGAGAGCCAAAATCAGATGTGCCTTGCACAGTCGATATTGGTAGGGAGTTTGTGAGGTGATATTCCCTATTTTACCAGTTTCTCCAAACTTGTGTGCAAATGCCTCTTGATTCCAAGTCACTGGACAATATCTTGGCACAAGTGAGAAGCCTTGCTTCGTATTAAATTGTCAAAGCACTTTGGTTTGCACAAAAACAGTAATTGCCAAGCAAAGATGTAAACATGGAAAAATAAGAAGAACTTAAGGATTGTCCAACCTGGGCTTCCTGCTGGAACCAGTTGTCGTGAAATTTTGAAGGACAAACTTGCTGGAAGATGGCTCCTAGCCATAGCTGCTGCACAAGGCACATGTTGTCGCATATATCATATACACCCTCGTTGCATGTAATGAAATAACACGCAGACAAACTGGCAAATTCCTCCAAGTTTTTATACTCATAGCATAAGCCAGATGGGAAAATCTCAATGGAAGATGCTGAACTGGAAGCCTTGCTTCCCTTAACAACTTATGGAGGTCTTGATAGCTCATATCTAAAGGATATTTATGCTAACAAACAGATGTCAAAGCAAAAGAAAGTCGACCGTGTCGATCATTCACAAAATATAAACCTTGTCTACTTGTAAACCTGCTGGAAAGATAGAATTATATGTGCAAAGTATGTGCATCTCGTATATACTTGAGTCTATGAGTGATATCCGTGATCAATCGTAGACGCCCGTTGCATACCATAGTTATCAAGCACATGCTCAATAAACAAAAATCAAATGCGTACCTCATTAAGTACACCTGCCGACGAAGCTTGCCGCCGGAAGAATCAAATGAGTTGCCAGCAGGAAGAAAATCGAGAAATGATTTTCCAGAAACTAATGTTTGGTTCAATAGACATGGCCGACAATGGATTCAACTTCACTAGTTCTGATTGCCTGCTTCTGAGAATTGTATTTATGATCGGCCTTGCCAATCACCGTTGCCTTATAAGGCACATGCCATGCCCGAGTTGCCTCTACTACGAGACAACCATGCCTCGTGGAAACCCGTGTAGAGGTTATCTCTATCGGAGCCGTGCTCCTTAGTCCAAATCATGGTAATGACTACCAAAATTGGATGTAATATGTTGACCTTGGTCATACTGGACCCGTAGGAAAATTCTCAGGGCACCATGGCCGAGATTAACATAATAACATACCCTTGCAATACAATTGTATACATAAAGCTATGAAAATTGCAAGAACGTGAAATTGCAAACCTGATAATCCGTTCGTGTCCCTATCCGAGGTCAAGCACTTTCTTCACCATCGACTCCTTATGCGATTTTTGATGATCTTCTGTAGAATATCAAGGTAAATATCCCCATGAACCGGAGTCAAAATTCAAGGTGACCATCGATTTCTTGGCTACGGATTTCAGCCTGGCTTTCTCTCATGGAATTTGTTTCTCAGCAGGGGAGGACGCCCAAAATTGGTACCCTCGGAATCATAGATTTGCAAAACAATTCTAGTACTGCTGCTACGTACAATTCCATTACTGCTGTTACGTACATGGAGGCCGTCGCATCAGTTCTTGAACTATTGCTAAGCACATGCATACAATGGGGGGGGGGGGGGTGTGCCGAGATGGGCATGCTCCCTTCAATGTTTAATTACCAAATGGCCCTCCCCTTGGATGGCCACATGTGAAAAAAATTGAAGCTAAGCCATGGCGATGAGCTTCGGTAGCGCAGGAGATGAAGTTGCACTCGTCCTGGCCGATACAGGGCTCGGTTGAAGAGCGCAATGAAGCGAGAACCCTCCAACAGGTTCGCACGCACGTTTTTGGCTGCGTTTGCATTGTAAACGGGCAACCTCTGCCTAGCTTCTCCCTCCTTGTAAGGGTTTGCTCCCGCATGAATTCCATAGTCACGTGTCGTGTTTTTTGAAAGCCTGCACACGCCGAGCTTCACACAAGGTTTGCATGTAGCATGCAAGTTCATGCCAAGAACTCCACGGCCCTGTTCTTCCCAAGGCCCTTGCCCACGCTTGTCTCCATGGAACTTCCGGAGAGAGAGAGAGAGAGAGAGAGAGAGAGAGAGAGAGAGAGAGAGAGAGAGAGAGAGAGAGAGAGAGAGAGAGAGAGAGAGAGAGGGAGAGAGAGAGAGAGAGTGAGTGAAAGCAAGCATGCAACACCATGCAAGGTTCCCACTTCCTCCATAGCCCCTCCCTCCCCTGAGCTCTGATATCAGTGAAAGGCCAAATGGTAGACTGGCATGTGGTTCTCCTCCCAGCCTCCCTACTTATAGCCCTTGGGCCTTGCAAGTAGAACCCCTTAAGGCATGCCTGGCCCTCGGCTCCTAGCCGTACTGAGCCATTCAGTCCCTGGCCCTTGGTCCTTGGTCTGCTGCCCCGGTCCTACCATTGACCTGATATTGGTGGGCTCGACATTTCCTCCAAATGTTTAAAGACGCATCATATTTGGAGGGGCCTATATAAACAATGTCCCATCTTCACTCTCTAGAGTCCTCACTAGAGCTAGAATTTAAGGTTTAGCCTTGAGCTTTATCATGTAATTTTTTTGCACCTGTTTTTTCTAGTAAGAATTGCCACGACGAGTTACCTCCCTAAGGTGTCTATTCGTTCGGAAGCAGGTTCAGGTATGGCGCATTCTCGCAGAGGGTTTAAGTGCTTGGGGATCATTTCTATCGTTGCAATGGAGCACTCCTCATCACTACACCAAAATACTTGTAGTTTATGTCTTGTTACCTCCCTTGGGTGTCTATCCGCGCTTGGAAACAGGTTTGAGTAGGGAGCATTCTCATGGATGGTTTAGGGCTTCGGGCTCATTTCTATCGTTGGAATGGAGTGTTCCCCATCACTACACTAGCATATTTGTATTTTACGACTAGTTACCTCCCATGAGTGTCTACTATCCGGTTGGAAGCAGCACTCGGTAGGAAGCATTCTCACAGAGGGTTTAAGTGGTGCAAGTGTTTGGGACTCATTTCTATTGTTGGAATGAAGCGCTCCTCATCACTACACAAACTTGTATTTTACAATTAGTTACCTCCTATGGGTGTCTATGCGTCTCTTGGAAACAAGTTTGGGTAGGAAGTATCCTCGTGGAGGGTTTAGGTGGTGCAAGTGTTTGACGCTCATTTCTATTGTTGAAATGGAGCACTCGTCATCATTACACCAATTTTATGCTATTTTGCTTTTTTTTTTTTGACCTACATATCACTTTTGTCGGACACTTGATGTAGCCCCGATGACCCCCGATGTTGCCCGAAGGGCCTCGACAGGCCAGGGGTTTATATCGGTGGGCAAGAGTGACTGGACCATCTGGTAGCCTTTATGTCACATGATCATTTTGTGTGAACTTAAAGAGTTGTGAATTGAGAGTTTTGTTACTCAACATTGTCATCACGCAAAAAAAACACATGATTTCGTGAATATGAAATCTTTTCTCATAGCTTCATAGTCTTTAGTAAAACCTATGTATATCCTTTGAGTTTCTTATGCAAGTTAAGGAGTAGACTCGTACTTGTTTTTCTCACATATCAATGTCTCCTTGTGGGCTGCATGTCCGTGGAAGCAGACATTGTTCTTTTTTGTCTATGTGATAATCTTATTGTTCTTCTGACTACCACTTGAGGTGTGCCCGGTTGCCTCGCATTGTCATTATGCGTATTACTGCCTTTTTACGGAAAACATTAGCCTAAATTGGAACAATGTGCTCGATTTTATTTCTCACATGATTGTTTCCCAGTTTTATATGAAGGATTTTGTGTTTTTCAAGGTCTTTATTAATATAATCCTTATCAAAGTGCCATGTGAACTTGTCATCGGCTTATATAGCCTTATTTTTCTTATATCCTTGATTTGGGACATTATCTTATCTCCAAATATCTTGTAAACATTGAGGAGTTTGTCGAGTTCGATGTTGAGACCGAAGTGAGGCATCTCAACTGTAAATCTTGATATTCCTTTGTCTTTGTGATCGGCAGCTCTTATGATTTTTCCTCGATTTGTTGTATGCTTGCCTCGTTATGGTCAAGTTTAAGTTATCAGAACATTTCTTTTTGCAAGTCTATTCCAACATTTCTTTGCATCTAATATGTGCTTGCTGTGTTCTAGACCATGTTCTTATGACGCGATGACAAAGATGAGCAAGTGACAGATCTTTGAACACACATCTTGAGAGGATAATTGATGTACGGTGATTTGTGGATTGGAGTCCAATAGGCGCTAGGTAAAATCTTCCTTTGTCTCAATAAAACTCTGCGAGGTTAAATGAATGGAGGTAACCAGTGTTAGGATTTGCAGGGACCCCTATTCTTTCAAAAGATGGGCACTTGGGTAGTAGCACCATTCCCTACTGTCTAAGGGCATAATTCCATTTTCCCCTTCTAGTGACAAAATACAATAAAATTTACAAGTCAATTTTCATTACATACTACCTTTACATTTTCAATGCTATAACATGTTTGTGTTCTTTGAATCATCAGATGGGCATCTTCATCTACTCCTGTTCCATTGTCAAATACCCTAATTTTTTATTCCTCATCTTATAGAAGGGAAATTGTTAAACAAGCCCTTCTAATGAACGAACTATATAAAATTTTGACCTTCATTCGACAAGACAAATGCTCTAAGAAGGGCAGCTTAGATGTCAAATCCTATCGCAAGTACTAACCACACTAATGGAGGGTTATGCAATATTATTTTCGAAGATTATAATATTGAAGAGGGCATATAAACATAGTAGCTAATAAGGAAGTAAGAGTGGAGATCAAAGAGCTATGGCCCATTGAAAGGAGCTTTAAAGGGACATATGTAGGGAGTACATGGAAGTAAAAGGGACAAAACACCAAACCAAATTTTCATTTCGCATGGATGGGTATTGTTGTTATGATTGCTATGAATTGAATATTGATTTTTGTCAAAAAATGTGCACCTTGAATGTTTCGTCTGCAAGAACTATGGCCTAATATGTCATTGATGTGTATTTTTGAGGGCGGTCTAATATCTCATTGATATGTGAATAGATATAGATTACAAAGAATCATTCACTTTGGATAGTCTCTACATGTAGCAAATTCCGTTTAGCTCTTAGTGCATAAGAAACCCCTTTTAAAACTTGCAACCTCTATTTTGAATAAAGTTGCTTACATTTGATCTGAACTGTAATATAGCTCTCCTTTTTAGTTTTTGAGTTAACTACATAATCAAACACATGCACGAGGGAGGAGCTCACTCGCACAATGAGGTAGATTGGACCCAGTTTGTGTGCATTGTCTACTCTGTCTCCCAACTCTGTTTATATGTGCTCTTTGTGCAGAGTATGTGATGTGTTTGCATATTGCCCCACACAACTATGGTATCAAAGCTCAAGCACAACAAAAGAAGAAATTTGGACAATAGCATACTGCATGCAAGATCTCCCTTATCCAACCAAAGTACATACTGCAACACCCCGCCTTAAGCCCTATGATCAAGGCATAGACCTTGGTATACCATAATTAGCACTCAAAGGTAACATTGGCACTCAAAGACACCAATGGCTACTATTGGTCTGCAATTGGCACAAAATGTGTAGGACCCCTCAAAATCTTTCAAGAGAGGGGGCCTTGAACCTCTCTTGAACTCACCAAATCTAGGTAAATACTCAATAATTTTACCACTTGACTATTTATCTTCTTCATTTACTATTGCCACCAAAAGAAGTGTGAAACCCACCAAAAACCCTTTCAAACAATAAATCTTCGTGTGATATCAACTTAAATTCTTTGGAAGTAATATCACATTCCATACTTTTGGATCCACCTATTGAGTATCTTGTGGAGTAATCGGAGGAGGAATTAATAGCAGAGGAAACTCGACCTAAATCTTTGGAGATTTCGCTCAACAAGCAACCTGCTTTCAACCACAAAGATACAGATATACAATGAGGCTAAGATTGTGCACTAAGCAATACTAATCTGTGTTGTATGCCTTGAGCTTCCTTCGTCTTGTCCAAGCTGTGTGTGTTTCTGCAACCCTATTTCCAACAATAAAAATGAGAGCAGGTTGCGTCCTCGAGGGCTTAGTCGCCCAAGGCTTAGTCGCTAGCATAGCCAACAAACTTTGTACGACAAGTGCGGGTAGAATTTTGCAAATGCAGTTGTAGATTCAAAGGCTATTTCATATGCAAAACTTTGGCATGCACAATTTGGGCAGCTGAATTTTGCCAGTTTGTTGAGTTTATAGAAATCTGATATGGTTGCTTCTTTGCTGCCTCTTGAAGTATGCATGAAGCATGTTTGTGAAGGCTATATTTTGGGTAACATGCAATGCTTAGTTTCCAAAGGACGGTTCACTAAGGGCTACATCCAGGTTGCAACTTGTGCATAGTGATGTTTGTGGGCCTATGCAAACTCTGTCCTTAGGCAATTACCTATACTTTGTGACTTTCATTAATCATTGATCAAGGCATGCATGAGCGTATCCGCTTAAAGCTAAGCCCAAAGTGTTTATGCTCTTCAAGAAATTTTTGGCTATGGCTGAAAATTTTTCTAAATGTACTATGGTCACCCTTGGTTTAGATGGGGGGGGGGGGTATATGTCTTATGAATTTAATGCATTTCTGTCTAGTTGTGGGATAAAACACCAATGTACACTGCCATATATACCTCAACAAAATGGTGTTGCTGAAAGGAAAAACAGGTCACTTGCAGAGATGGCACAAGATATGGTCAAGAGTCAAGCTTTTCCACATTCGTTTTGGCTTGAGGCCATCATGTGTACTGCTAATGTACTTAACAGGTGTCCTACAAAGCGTTGTACTCTATGACTCCTTATTAAACACGGCATGATAGAAAGCCATCTATTGATCATATGCACATTTTTGGTTGTTTGGATGATGCTTTGATGCCACAAACGTAGTGCAAAAAATTGGATGATAAGGCTGTAAAATGCATTTTTTTGGTTACAGTACTGAAAGCATTGGCATGTTTTCGAGCGGATCTTTTGTTACTTGAGTGGCACTTTACATCTTGGTTAATTTTATCCCAATGGGGGATCATTGCCGCAAGATTTACATGGTTTTTCATGCTCAAATTGGGTTGGTTATTATGACACGGGAGTGTCCACGAGTGATTTTTGTTTCATGCTCGATAGTTCACACATATCATGGTTGAGCAAGAAGCAACCTATTGTGGCCACTTCGAGTTGTGAGGATGTGTATAGGACAGTCTTCATAGCTGCGGTTGAGTGTGGATGGGTCAGATGCCTTATGGTTGATTTGGGTGTTGGACAGGACACTGCCAACATCATCTACATTGATAGTCAGAGCACATTCGTAGTTGCGAGGATCTCAATTTTTCATGCTTGCACAAAGCACATTGAGGTGCATTACTACTATGTGAGCGATAGACTCTCAACAAAAGAGATTAGCTTGGCTTATGTGCCAACACATGACAACCTTGCAAATCTTTTCACGAAGGCATTGTCTTGTGAGAAGCTACTCTCTGTTGTGTTCCTTGAGCTTCCTTTGTCTTCTCCAAGCTGTACGTGTTTCCCTGCAACTCTCTTTCCAAGAGAACGTATCTAGGTGGAGTTGAATAAGCTTAAACCTTATGCCTTTATGGGAGACAAGAAAATCAAAACCCATTCAATAATGTTTTCAAAGACCAAAAGCATAAATAATGAGTAAATCCTTGCCATAAGAATATGTCTGTTCATTTGGTGCCAATTTACTACTCCTAAAAGTAATCGAATGCTCGTCTTGCATCATAAAAAAACTTGTTCTTGTCCCCTAGCATCACTATTAACAACCAAAAAAAGGGTCATAAAAACTCATGCAATTGAAGGACAAATGTATGTGTGAGGATGTGTATAAGTTCAAAATCTTTTTACTAGTTTTGAGCTAGAAATAAGAGCAAAAGAATTGTGAGAGCACGACCTAAGAAAGATCGACCTTTACACAACAAAACCACTTGATTGTCTTGTTATCTTGATATCCAATTGATGTACTTTTCATCCATGATGAGCATCTATTGCAATCAATGAGTTAACTATGGATGCATGAGAAATAAGAGCAAAGGTTTCGTCATGATCTATGCCATTTCGTTGCGCATAGCCTTTAGCCACAAGACTCACTTTGTACCTTTCAACAATACCATTTGGGTTTATTTTTACCTTTCAACAATACTATTTGGGTTTATTTTTACCAATACGTATCTTCCTTTGAGGCAAGTCCACTAAACCCCATGCATGATCTTATTAATAGAATCAATCTCTTGTCATATAACATCTTTCCATCGATCACATTTGAGAGCTCTTCAAATGAATTGGGCTCATACGTATAATAAAGAGTGCTAATGCAAGCCAAATCTTTTGCTCTCTGTCAAAACTAGTATAATCATGCATTTTTCATGGCAACGATGCAACTAACTTGCTATCCTAAAGGTTTCTTGAGCCACTTAGACAAGGTTCTTTCTTCATTGAGAGATTCTTGCTCTTCACGCACAATCTCCTCTGCATCATGAGGTGTTTCACGACCGATCAATTTTCCTCTTGCAATAGCAAAAGCCACTAACTCTTCAAAGCAAACAAACAGAAAATTACCTCGTATAGACAAAGTCAAAGATTTTTGAAAAGTCATATATGCCGATAGTAGTGAATGGAGTGTTTCTGAAATCATATCCTTGTCAAGAATCAAATCATCAACGTTAAGAAGCTGCTCTCAAAGTACCTTGACCTTTGTAAGATGCTCATACAAATTGTCACATTCTTCCATGTGAGTCATGTCGATTTGTTTCTTCAAATACTCTATCCTAGCCTTCACTTTGTCCAAATCTATTATATTGTGCATGTTTGAAACCCTTTCAAAAATCCCTTATGTATGATTTTTTCAAAGAATATTGTAATGGAATTGGCCTTTTTAATTTGAGAGTAGCGGAAATTAATGAGAGTACTTTTGAGAAATGACTTTGTGAGCATAGCGGGTGAACATAATGGAAGATAGCAACATAATCATAGAAATTAGCTAACTTGGCATGAACAATACTTTTGCAAGAGAGAGAATTTAGAGAACATGACAACAGTTGAGGACCGGATTTATGTGGAGCCGGTCCCCCCTCCAATAGGCATTTGTATTATGATTTCTTCCATTAACAGAGACTTGTTACAATACACTTTTTGTGTTCCTTGTGACCTAGGTGATGCAATGAAGATGGAAAGCTTCATGCATCACAAACATAACATAAACTTGAAGAAAGCTTTAACTATCCCAAGCCTCAATCCCAAGACCTCAAACACCTTCGAAGGTGGAGAGAGCTAGCAGGGAATGAGGGTAGGGAAGAGGAAGAAGAAACATTTCGTAGGAGAAAGAATTAGTTCCTCACTTATCATAACTCTTGTTGCTAGCGTAGATAATAGCATAGTAATGAAGAAGAACGAGATGGCAAGCTTAAGCATTGAAGCATGGCTCTTGGTTGGATTTGCACTCCATATCCAAGAGTGTTGGTGTAGGCTCTCAACCTCTACTTGCTTGGAGAAGGAGAGGGAGCTCTTGCACTTTGCATAGCACACAATGAGAGTGTTTGTGAGTGTATGTGGGTGAGTATACCCCCTAAGAAACCCCCTAGCTTGCTTGGGTCGACCCCCCCTTGTAGCTCATGCTTGAAGCTCATTGGACCCCTCCAGGCCTAGCCAATCACAAGCAGGAGGCATTACAAGAAACAAGGGTAGCCTTGAGACAAGTGTTCCCCTTTCCCCTTTGAGAGAGAGGGCTAGATAAATGCTAAATCATTTAATTAAATCTCATAAATTATTATTGGACCCCTTGGGTGGCCAACCAATAGGCTTCAGGCACACCATGAGGGCAACATGAGGAGGAACTTGACAAGTATCCCTTTTGCTTTATTTGTACCATGCATGCCTTGTGTGAGTGTGTGGGTGTTCTCTCTCATCTCCCCTCATGTAGGGCTCACCCCCTCCTTGTAGGGATTGAATCTTTGACTTTTTGACACCTCAAGCCCCTCATGAATAGGCCCCGTTCCCACCACAAGCTTGGCTCATAAGCACTTTAAGCTTGGGCTGGGTTCTCACCTCAAGTGCAACCTTAGCATCTCAAGCACCTCAAGCATCTCAATAATTAAACACCTCAAGCATCTCAAGCACCTCAATCATCAAGCACCTCAAGCACCTTAGTCATCAAGCATGACAAGCAGGACAAGCACCTCGAGCTGGGTCGGGTTCCCGCGCCTCAAGCTCAGCCCTAGCTTACCTAAGGTCAAAGGCCTTTTACACACATTATTGGAGGTCTTCAATGAAGCTAACCCTAAGGTCTTATGCTCCATTTGTTAGCCTTGCTCTTTGATAGACCACCTCTCATTTGGGCCCCTTTACCATTGGCCCTGTGTTGAGATAGATCTATAAGCACATGTCTATATCTTAACACTTGTTCCCGTTTATTCTCCCACATTAAGTGATCAATTTAATATGAGAAAATCATTTGGGTTGGTTAGATATTAGATGTTAGATTTTATGACAAATATAATGAACCCTTTTCTTTTGAAATGTATAAATTGTTTTTAGATTCATATAATAATAATAATCTTATTTATATTTATATTTGTAAATTTTTAGGGACTATAGTACACTATTGCTCTCACGTGATAGTCACATATTTTGTAAATGAACCCCTTGAGATCCTAGCATCATGCTTTGACTTAACATAGCATGTAAAATCTCCCAAGCACTTTGAGAAGTCTTGTAAGATCCAATATATGGTATGATGGTTAAAGAAATCACTACCAAGGCTTGTGCATCTTTAGTATCCTATCTCTTCAACTCTCAAGTAAGTAGTGTGGGTCCTACACCAAAAGTTGTACCACACTTTTCACCACATAAAAGCATAGCAAATGCAACAAAAAAGTTGTACCACACTAGATGTACAAGCTGTACATAAAAGTTGTACCACACTTTCACCACATAAAAGCATAGCAAATGCAACAATACCTAGGTAAATTTTATCTCTAGATGCATATTACCACAACCCTTTAGCAATCGAATCATTTTTTTCATAAAATGCCAAAGAGAATAATTGGTACCATTCAATTTATCTTCGGAAATAAACCAGCCCAAAATCTCTTTTTTTATTGATTTAGTCATATTGTAGATGTAGACAAAACTCAAGAGAATCTCCACAGTGACTGATAAGTCTCCTCTCCAATCCTAACAAAATTCTAAACAAGATCTTTTCACAAAACTAAGACAAGCTGTTTCCGAAAAGAACCGTTTATCTGAAGCATATATGTAGAAAAACACTCCCTCTTAATTTGACATCCTCCAATGAGTATCTTTTGCTACATTTCTCAGAACAAAATTCTAAGGGCATGAGCAAATTTAAAAGGGGGAAAATAGCCAAAGTCACCTAGTAAGTATAATGCTAGGACATTGATGACACTTTCATGAACAATTTCCAAAAAATTGCTTGTAATTGCCATTGCATGCAGGGACACAAAAACACAAGTAGAGGCTCTAGAAATCATTGTGTTTTGATACCAAATGTTGAAGACAATGACACAAGAAACACAAGAAAAAGAGAAACACAAAGTAGGGAGAATATGGAGAAGGAGAAGCCCTAGAGCTTGAGCACTAGAACTCTTTAGTTTATCTTCTACCTATTGAATTGATAATATATCATAAAAATAGAGCTACACATAAGAAACCCTAAGAGATAAAGTGTCCTTTCACACTAGATGTTCAGAGGAAAAACCTAATCGGAGAAAAGTGCCCCTACTAAAGCGCGTATACGCTAAGACTTACATGTCTACATAATGAGTGATTCTTGTGTGTTCGACAATGAGGAGATGCATGTTCCTAGGACTCATTCACTTTTGGTAGCTTTTACTTTTATATTGGGGGGGGGGGGGGGTGGGGTGGGGTGGGGCGGGGGGAGGTCACTATGTGTAAAACCTATATATCATGTGCGTTCAAGGACTATTTACGAAATCCCTTGGCGATGAATTTTTTACTGATGAAAGGGACCTTTTTCCTATTCAATTTGTATTAAAAAAAAAAGGTTTTTCCAACATCCTTTTGTATGTTAAAATGTGAGAAAATTGTCATGCCAAACATCACTCATGAAGTGTATATATTTCAAAGATTTGGCATGGCAAATAAAGAGTCTATCCTTATCTCGATTGCCAGGAATGGCTCGAATGCAAATTTTTTGCCATTGGGCTTGAGTGAGCCTAAAGACAAAAAATTGATCTTTATGCAGCGCCACACCAATGAGACGACAATGGATGGCCATAAAACTTTCCAAGGGTAGTGAAAAAACCCTATTCTCCACCTTTTCAAAGTTTCATGGCCAACACTAATTGTCTTGATGACCAAGGGTGGCTCAAACGCCTATTTTTTTTCATTGGGCCATTAGTGAACCCAATGGAAAAAAAATGGCAAATTGTGCAACGCCACACTGATGAGATGGCAACAGATGGCCATGCAACTTTGTAGGGGAAATGAAAGCACTCTACTCCCTACCCCTAAAAGTTTCATGGACATCGTTCACCATCTTGATGGCTAGGGACGTCACAAATTCCAATTTTTTGCCATTGAACCCTTAGTGAGCCCAATGGAAAAAAGTTGGCCATTGTGCAATGCCACACTGATTATACAACAACGGATGGAACCGATACTTTGCAAAGGTGGTTAAAGCTGTTCGTATACTTGCAATTCCCACTACTCTCAATTTTTCCACCACAATATATGATGCACAATTTGTAAGGCCCCCATATGAGGAGAAGCCAATGGTGCACATATCTATGGTGGATTCCAACTTTGCACGCTGATGAGATCTCTATTTGTGATCATGGATGGTACGGAGCCAATTCAGGGCCAACTTCGGGGGCCTTGGGGATGGAAGCACCCGAGACTTGTTATTCCTTTTGCTGAAATATTTCTTCTCGTCGGATTATCTTGGCCGGACAACGGTCGAAAGACAACCAGAAAATGGCCGTCCGGTGGCCGATGGCCGGTTTCCCGTGGTCTTTGGCCGGTGGCCAATTTCTAGGAGGACTTGTCTACCCAAAAAGCGGCTACACATGGGCGCATGGATAGTCCTACTTGGACTTGGCTATCTAAGGGCTACACATGGGTGTTTAGAGGCTCCCTTACATCTATATAAGGAGGCCTTCTCATGAGTAATTCGGTAGACTGGTGTGCACACTTCACGCACACAACACATCCTTGTTAAAGGATTGTTAGTCCCTTGTATTCATACTTGCTCTAGTTGTCTAAATCACCATCTAAGCTCTACCTTGAGAGCACATGGGTGGATGACGCCATCACTTTGTAATTGTTATGGAATTGATATTTGATTATTGCAGCTGTAACAGGTGGAAAAGAATAGACTGAGCTAGGCCTATGCGAATGGAAATATATATATTGTACATTTTATTATTCAAGTGCTCTTTTATGAGCTTTGGCCAATTATGACCGGTTGGCCAGTTTGTAACCAATTTGACCATTCAAGAAATCTATATAACAAATACGTGCAAGAGGGAAATGGTCACTCTTGCACCGGGGGAGATTGCACCCAGTGTCTGTGTTCTTCTTCTCACCTCTCCTCTCTTCTCTCTCGCGTGCCGTCGTAGCACTCCCTTCTAGGAGGTGCGTCTGCACGTGCCTTATTGCTCTCTCTCGCACTGTCTCCTTCTGTTCGTGTATTTCACGATTATGCGTCTATGTGGTTGCCAGGTATGTCAATTAGTCTGTGTTATGGTTTGTAGTATGCTATTTTGGTTATTTTGCAGGGAACTCCACGCCTCTGGTGTAGCAGTGGTATCAGAGCTTAGGCTACGCTCCAAGACTACATATTTTGACAAGCTGCATCTAAGTATTTTGTTTTCTTACGTTTGTAGATTCTGTCAATTGCTTCAATTTGCAGTAAACATTATTGATTGCATGATATAATTAGTGATTTTTGGAATTAAAGAGAGCGCCTTCTTTGTTTTCATGTTATAGCAATTGGTAGTATAATTATGTTGATTAAACATATAATATAATGGATTAGACTAAATTATAAGGAGATACTCAATGAAAAAAGAAAAAAAGAAAAGAAAAGGAGATAGTGCATAACCCTAGATAGGATATTACGAAGAGCAGATGCAATAGAAGAAGGAGAAGGAGAAGATGAAAGAGAAGCCTTAAAAGGCCCTCCTAGCTTATTCTCCCGAAAAAGGCCTTCTTAGGTAGGAGAAGAAGCATATTTCAAATTTGCATGTTGTCAATAGTGCTCACCACCATGTAACCCTATAGTGTGATAGTACCACAATGTTGGGCTGAGAATAGAAACGCCACCCAACCAGGGAGCAAGTGACGTGGCTGCAACATTGATAACGGCCAAGAGCGCAAACCAAGAGTGCCATCAAAGGCAGCCGCTTGACAGGAGTTTCTATCTCTTTCTTTCTCTGTGTCTCGACTCTCGAACACACGTGTCTTGTTGAGATGTCGAGCTCTACACCTTGAGCTGGCATCCACTACGGGTCTTGGCCGCTTACAGCATTTACTCACTGGCGCGTTAGGTGACCGACATGGAGGATCTCTGCCAGTGATTCTACAGCTGGACTACACTTATAGTGCCAGCCTAGTACGCTTCTAGCGAGTTCACACTTAGTGACCGCATGTACATATGTTCTACTTTTCAGCTTTAGCACTTAGTCATTTTGTACTCTCTTTTCTGTGAAGAAGAAGAAGAAGCTTTCCATCTCAGTGTGCTTTGTGCTTGTCTTGTGTAGCTCTCTTGCATCCTCATTCTTTACATGGTATCAGAGCCTGGTGCAGGCAAGAGAGGCTAGGAGAGCAAGAGCATCACAATCCCTTCGTTTGCAATCCACGACCAGATTGCACAAGTTTTTCGCACAAGTTTCTCGCATAATTTTAGGGGTTTTTCGCACAAGTTTCTGAACAGGTCTCCAAAGTGCAGTATACAGAGATTTACTATACAAGTACAGTGGTTGTATGTACGCTTGATTGTGGACACTCGTTGAGTGTAGAAAGCGTTACAGGTACCACGATAGCAGGTTCAGCAGATTTGCAGGTTTTTGCAGATTGCAGCTATTTTGTCTTTGTGCTTCAAGATGTCTGATGGTTTCAGTCAGATTGTTACTGAGAAGCTTGAGAAAAATAACTACCCTGCATGGAAGTTCAGAATAACAAATTTCCTAAAAGGAAAAGGTTATTGGGACTATGTAGAAGGAGACAATGAAAAGGAACCAGAGATTCCCGAGGCAAATGCTATAGCAGAACAAAGGAAAGCTTTGAGGGACTGGCAACAAGGCCAGAGCAAAGTGATGTATTGGCTTTCTATGAGCATCACAGATGGCATGATGGGCTATCTATAGGATGCTGAAACCCCCGCCATTGCATGGAGAAACTTAGGCAGAGTGTTCGAGGTGAACACCAAGGCCAGGAAGCTTCAACTAAAGTCGGAGCTAAATCAGGTTAAGAGGAACAACCTCTCAATCAATGATTATGCCTTGAAGATCAAGAGTATCATTGAGGCTCTTGGATCTATTAAAGTCTCAGTGGAAGACGATGACATTGTCCGTGCATGCTTGGATGGTCTAGGAGATGAGTATGTACATTTTAGGTCTTCCATGAATACAAGAGACGACATCCCCGTGTTCCAAGATTTGATTTCTATGCTTATTCTTGAGGAGAAGAACCTTGACACATCTTCTTCTCATGGCAGAAATAATTCTGAACAGGCCTTCTATTCTAACTCCAACAGAGGTAGAGGTAGAGGTCGTGGTCGAGGCCCAAGGGGTTGCAGGGGCCAATTTCTGGAAGGTCAATCAAATCAAAACAATACAGGTGGCAGGGGAAACGAGTTTCAAGGCAGGGGGAGTCAAAGAGGTCGTGGTGCAGGATCAAGCAGGCAGCAACATACTGCAGATAGCAGAGAATGTTGGACTTGTGGTGAAAGAGGTCACATGTCACGTGACTGTCCAAAGGGAAAAGCAAGTGGAAAGAGAGAACATGGAAACTATGCGTCTACTAGCAGAGATGCAGATGACAACAAAAACGAGCGCATGTTTGTTATGCAGCATGTAATGAATACAATGACTGCAGAGAATTCCACCCAAGATGATGTTTGGTATGTGGATTCAGGTGCCTCTAATCACATGACTTCTCGTGGAGAGTGGTTTAGAGATATACGCAAACCAGATGTGTCAGGCTATGTGCAGACAGGAGATGACACAGCTCACCCCATTGCTCATGTAGGGGACATACCTCTAAATACAAAGAGTGGGAAATCAAAGTACTTAGCAGATGTACTTCATGTCCCAAACATTACAAAGAATATTGTTTCTGTTGGACAAATGGTTGAGCAAGGTTTGCAGGTTCGCTTCAATCCAAATGGCTGTTATGTAGAAGATTTCCAGAATGGCTGTAAGCTGATCACAGAGGGCAAATGTGTGGGCAGAATGTTTACGCTGAATGTAGACATGCCTGAGGTAAAAGCTGTTAGGAAATAAGACGTAGCTAAACTTGATTTTTGAGTAGATTACTTAATGGAGAGAGATAGATTTCACACACAAGAGATTATAGAGTAGAGAGAGAGAGAGAGAGAGAGAGAGAGAGAGAGAGAGAGAGAGAGAGAGAGAGAGTACACACGATATACGTGGTTCACCCAATGTGGGCTACATCCACGGGAAAGCAGCCTCTCAATGGCTTTAGTACTTCAAAACAAGAAGTAGTTTACAAAGGGATTATACCCTTAATGGAGCTCCCGCCTTGCTTCACTCTCACCACCTCACACTCACCTTGTTGCATCAACTTCACACTCTGAAATGTGTGTAGAAATGGCCTCCTTTTATAGGCCAAAAGGGCTGCCCTCTCTTATGAGAGACAGCCATGTGTAGCCGTCCTTGTGCGAATAAGTCCAAATCGGACCCTCCAATCGGCCCATGTGTGGCCGCCCTTGAGAAGACAAGTCCGCTTTTGAATTCGGCCACCGGCCATTGACTTCCGACCACCGGCCATCGACCATTGACTACCGGCCACCGGCTAACCGACCGGTTGTTTTCCGACCACTTTCCGGCCGCCGTCCGGCCATAATATTCCGACGAAAAAGAATATTCCGGCAAAAAAAAATTCTTGGGGACGGAGGCCCCCGAGGCATTTAAAGTTGCCCCTGATTCTTGTCCGTGAAAATATTGGTTTCCGGTGAGTGATTTTCCTTCACGCACGATGGCTTCTCCTCATAATGGGGGCCTTACAAATGTGCGCTTTTACCACAGCAAATTACAAGGGTAAATCAGGCTCCATACTTAACAATCTCCCACTTGGAGAGTGATCTCCAAACCAAACCTCTGACTGCTTTCCATTCTGGCTTCTTATCCTTGAATGCCGATTGACGATGAGCAAAAGCTCAACTTCTCCTTGTTGACCACCTTTGTAAACATGTCTGCATGATTTTCACTTGTATGCACCTTTCCTAGCTTTAGTTGTCCCTCTTCCAAAAGAGTGCGTATGAAGTGATATCTCACCTCAATGTGCTTTGTCCTTGAATGAAAGGCTGAGTTCTTTGCAAGATGGATAGCGCTTTGGCTATCACTATACAAGACACAATTGTCTTGTTTGAATCCAAGCTCTTCTAAGAATCTGTGAAGCCACAGAATTTCTTTGCTTGCCTCCGTCATTGCTACATACTCTGCTTTCGTGGTGGAAAGTGAAACCACTTTCTGCAGCTTTGAAGCCCAGCTTACTGCTGTGCCTCCAACCGTGAACACATAGCCAGTAGTGCTCCTTCGAGTATCTTTGTCACCTGCCATATCTGCATCAGCATACCCTTCTAGAAAAATATCAGTTCCTCCAAAATACAAAGCATTTGTTGTTGTCCCTTTTAGATACCTAAGTATCCACTTCACAGCTTGCCAATGCTCTTTACCTGGGTTGTCCATGAACCTACTCACAACTCCCACTGCATGTGCAATGTCTGGCCTTGTCCAGACCATAGCATACATTAGAGAACCTACCGCTGCAGCATATGAAACTTTAGACATATAGGCTATCTCCTCTTGTGTCTTTGGACACATATCCTTCGTTAGCTTAAAATGACCAGCCAAAGGTGTAGAAACTGGTTTTGCATTTTTCATTGCAAACCTTTCTAGTACCTTCTTGATGTAATCTTCTTGAGATAGCTTTATTGTCTTCTTCGTCCTGTCCCTTGATATTTTCATACCAAGTATCCTCTTTGCAGCACCTAAATCTTTCATTGAAAAAGATTTGGACAGCTCCTCTTTTAGGTCTTTGATGTCCTGCATGTTAGCACTTGCAATCAACATGTCATCAACATACAACATTAGGATGATGAATTTCCCATCTCCCAAATTCTCCGTGTAGACGCGGTGATCCGAGTTGCATCTTGTGAATCCATGATCCAACATCCATTGATCAAACTTCAAGTACCATTGTCTTGATGCTTGCTTTAAACCATACAAGATCTTCTTTAATCTGCAAACCATTTTCTCCTTACCTTTTACTTCATACCCCTTTGGTTGAAGCATGTAGATTTCCTCCTCTAAGTCACCGTGAGGGAATGCCGTATTTACATCCATTTTCTTGAGATTTAGATCATGAGCAGCCACAAGGCTTAAGACAAGCTTAATTGAGTTCATTTTTACAACAGGAGAAAATATTTCATTGAAGTCAATACCTTTCTTTTGAGAAAAACCTTTTACCACAAGCCTAGACTTGTACCTTTTCTTCCCACCTTCTTCTTCCTTTAGCTTGTACACCCATTTGTTTTGAAGTGCCCGCTTACCTTTAGGCAACTCAACCAACTCCCATGTTTGGTTGCGATGTAGTGAGTCCATCTCCACTTGCATGCTCTTCGTCCATTCTTCTTTGGATTCATGTTGCATAGCTTCTTCATATGATTCCGGCTCTCCAGAATCTGAGATCAAGAGATGGTTGAAGGAAGGAACAAACCTTTCTGGAGGTCTACTTGCTCTTGTAGATCTTCGGGGAATAGGTTGAGGCTCCTCATTTGGTTGACGTTGTTGCACATTGTCACCGTTTGCAGTCCTTGAGTCTTCACCGTCCTCAAGCTCCATGTACTTATCACCTGTTTCCTTTGTTTGTTTTCTTTCCAAGTAATCTTTGTACATATTTTGTTCGTTAAAAATTACATCCCTACTCCTTAAGATTTTACCATCTTCAGGATTCCATAGGCGATACCCAAAGTCTCCTTCTCCATAGCCAATGAAGAAACACTTTTTGGACTTTGCATCTAACTTTGATCTTAGGCTTCTATCTATGTGCATGAAAGCCTCACACCCAAACACTTTGAGAAATGCATAATTCACCGGTTTACCTGTCCATGCCTCTTCTGGAACTCCCCCATCCAATGCCGTTGAGGGTGACCGATTGATTAAGTACACAGACGTACTTACAGCTTCCGCCCAAAGCTCAAGCGGTAGGCCTGCATGTAGCCGCATGCTTCGTGCTCGTTCCATGATTGTCCTGTTCATCCTTTCCGAAATCCCATTTTGTTGAGGTGTCCTTGGGGTTGTCCTTTGCCTCCGAATGCCATTGCTAGCACAAAAGCTTTCAAAAGCTTGGCTGCAATATTCGCCTCCATTGTCGGATCTGAGGCATTTAACCTTGGTACTTGTTTCATTCTTCACAAAGGCTTTCCACCTTTGAAATATGGAAAGTACATCGGATTTATTCTTCATGACATAAACCCATGTTTTTCTAGTCGCATCGTCTATGAATGTTACATAGTACAATGAGCCACCAAGTGATGGTGTACTTGCACTACCCCAAACATCAGAATGAACCAACTCAAGTTTTTTATTTTTTCTTTCATTTCCTGATTTTTGAAATTTTACCCTCTTTTGTTTACCATAAACACAATCTTCACAGAACTCTAAGTCCACTTCTTTCAAACCTGGTAGAAGCTTCTTTGTTTGAAGGATTTACATTCCTTTGGCACTCATATGCCCAAGTCGGTAGTGCCACACCGCACTGTCAACTTCTGTAGTTGCTGCACAAGCTGAAGGTTGCGTGCTAACAGTACACAAGTAAAGTGTACCAACTTTTTCACCCTTGGCAACCACCAAAGATCCCTTTGAGATCTTCCACCGTTTGTTTCCGAATGCAATGTTGTGACCTTCATCGTCCAATTGTCCTGTAGAGATCAAATTTTTGCGAAGAGAAGGAACATGCCTAACATCTTTAAGCTTCCATTTGTTACCATATACATGTGGTAGTGATGTGTGTGAACACACTAGGACCGCCGGGGCATTTTTTCCCTCTTTAGGAGGTTTTTTCCCCCGTGCATTGTATATACGCCCATCACTCTAGGGCTATCTATCTTTCCATTGCACACTAAGGAATACACTCTCTATTGTGTGCCTTGAGCTTCCTTCGTCTTCTCCAAGCTGTGTGTGTTTCTCTGCAACCCTAATTCAAACAATTGGTATCAGAGCAGGTCACATCCTCCCGGGCTTAGTCGCCAGCTGCTCCAGCACACGCCTGCTCACTTTCTCCGATTTCAGTGAGCTTTGGCAAGCGTTCGTAGGTCGACAAATATTTTGGGTAAGCTCGAAGAGCTTGGTCTGCTCAGAATTTTGATTTGGGCTCATTTCGGCCTCCGTTTCCACTACGGGCAGTACTGCACAGGTTATTTCGTCATTTTGTGCAGATTTTCTGTCAGTGCCGTTTCTGCATAACAGGTGCCTTATAGTCTTCTACGGTTTGTGCTATATAGCACAAGTTGTTCCCGCTCCATTTCTCCTATTTTCGGGCAGTTTTCACATCAGGTGCAACATTTACCATGGCTGACAACAACAACACAGATGTGTTCAAGATGTTTGCTGCTGAGGACAGGTTGGATGGGGACAACTACCCTATGTGGGCTTATATGATGCAACACGTTCTTGTGTCAAAAGGTGTCTGGAACATTGTGCAGGGCATTGATGTACGTCCTGGTTCTGAAGATGTAGGCGATATTGAGGATGTTGCAGGTCTTGCTGCAAGGATTGCAGCTGTTAGAGTTGTTTTGCCTACAGCAGAACAAGCTCGTTGGGATGTTAAGGATGCGCAGGCTCATGCATTGATTGCGTTGTCTGTGAAGCGCACCATTATTCCTCACATCCGTTCAGCAAAATCTGCAAAACAGGCTTGGGATATTCTAGCAGGTCTTTATGCAAGCCGCAATGAGGCTAAAATTGCTTTGCTGCGTAAAGAGCTAGAGTCGAAGATTATGCATG
Organism: Adiantum capillus-veneris; assembly: GCF_014529385.1. Classification (NCBI taxonomy): domain Eukaryota; kingdom Viridiplantae; phylum Streptophyta; class Polypodiopsida; order Polypodiales; family Pteridaceae; genus Adiantum; species Adiantum capillus-veneris. The sequence goes on along the minus strand of NC_140952.1, from coordinate 3,366,392 downwards.
AGGAAGATGATATGGACACTTTCCTTGCTAGTGTCAAGGATATCAATGAGCAACTCATTTCTGCAGGTGAAGTCATTTTTGACAGTTCCCTTGTGCAGACTGTTCTTGATGCCTTACCAGATTCCTACCAGACTTTTGCTAGTACTTGGAGACTGATGACCCAAGGAAATCCTGAAGTTGTCAAGTTTGATGCATTATGCACATTGCTGTTGCAAGAGTCACTTTCTAGAAAAAACAGGACTAGGCAGCGTGCAGTTGAACAGGCTTTTATTGCTTCTCAAAGAAAGGGTGGTAACAGTAATGCAGCCACTTCTTATGGTTCTGCTGCGAGTGGCAAAAATTCTGTTCCTAATGCTTCTGCTGGCAGCACTTCGTCTGGAAATTCTGGTGATAAGGGCAAAAAGAAGATGCGTTGCCATTATTGTAAAGCCAATGATCACTTGATCAAGTCGTGTCCTAAGTTGAAGGCCAAAGAGGCTAAGAAGAAAGAGGGTGGTTCCACTGCAAATGCTGGTTCCACTACAAATGCAGCCATTGTTGAGTCTTCTGTGAAAGGAGATTGTGATGCTGATGTTGATGCAGAATGGGCTTTTAGCGCAGAGTGCACTTACAATCCTGCTGTCCATGATGCATGCTTGTCAGTTGCTGCAGATTCACATGTGTGGTATTTCGACAGTGGTGCTACAAAGCACATTACCTCACATCGTGAATTGTTTACCTCTCTCGAGTCTGTCCCTCATGGGAATTCAGTCACTTGTGCCAACAACGCCTCTTATCCAGTTCAGGGAGTTGGAAAGATTGTGCTCACTGCTGCTAATGGCAGTTCCTTCACACTTGTTGATGCACTTTATGTACCTGGGATCAAGAAGAATCTATTGTCTGTATCCGCACTTGCTAGACTTGGACTTGTAGTCAAATTTGTGGATGACAGATGTACAGTTCATGATCTCAGTTTTGGTGATGAAATTGTTGCATCTGGGCTTTTGTGCCGTGGGCTGTATAAGCTCACTTTGTATGACAAGTGTGGACAAAATTTTGCAAATGCTGTTGCAGATTCAAGGGCTATTTCAGATGCAAAACTTTGGCATGCACGTTTTGGTCATCTGAATTTTGCCAGTTTGCTGCGTTTGCAGAAATCTGATATGGTTGCTTCTTTGCCGCCTCTTGAAGCACCTATCAAACATGTTTGTGAAGGCTGTATTCTGGGTAAAATGCAGCGTTCTAAGTTTCCAAAGGATGGTTCAGTTAGGGCCACATGCAGGTTGCAGCTTGTGCATAGTGACGTTTGTAGGCCCATGCAAACTCCGTCCTTGGGCAATTACCTGTACTTCGTGACTTTCATTGATGATTACTCCAGGCATGCGTGGGTATTTCCGCTTAAAGCGAAGTCCGAAGTTTTTATGTGCTTCAAACAATTTTTGGCTATGGCTGAAAATGTCTCAAAATGTACTATGGGCACCCTCCGTTCCGATCGAGGGGGGGAGTATATGTCTCATGAATTTAATGCATTTCTGGCTAGTCGTTGGATAAAACACCAATGTACAGTGCCTTATACACCTCAGCAAAATGGTGTTGCTGAGAGGAAAAACAGGTCACTAACGGAAATGGCACGATGTATGGTCAAAAGTCAAGCTTTGCCGCATTCTTTTTGGCTTGAGGCCATCATGTGTGCCACTTATGTACTTAACAGGTGTCCTACGAAAGCTTTGCAGTCTATTACTCCATATGAAGCATGGCATGATAGAAAACCTTCTATTGAGCACATGCGTGTTTTTGGCTGTTTGGCATATGCTTTGGTGCCACAAGTGCAGCGCAGAAAATTGGATGATAAGGCTGTCAAATGTATTTTTGTTGGTTATAGTGCTGAAAGCAAAGGTTACAGGTTGTATCATCCGCAAACAAAACGTATTTTGGTTTCACGGGATGTAGTGTTTGTGGAAGATTCTGTTCAACCCTTGCTGTCATGTACTAGAGACAGTAATGTAAGCTCACAGGACATTTATGACACTTTGTTGCCTCTTTTCAGTGGTGGAAATACGAATGTAAGTTCCAATGAGGCAAATGTACAGCCTATGGGGGTTTCTGAAAATGTTTTAGAACAGCCTATTACTGATGCAGATGTACATGATGTACTTGATGAGGAAAGGGCTGAAAATGAGCAGGCTAGAGGTATGCCAAAATGGCTGGTGCACACTTTGCGTGACAGTAAATTGGATGCACCTTTATCTACTCGTACTCGTTCAGGCTCTCGCCATGCATCTTATGCATCAGATTGTTATGCTTTGGCTGTGTCTAGTTTACATGATGTTGAGGAGCCTCTGTCTTTTGATGAAGCACATAATTCAGAAAATTGGATTGCTGCCATGAAATCAGAATATGATGCACTTATAGAGAATGACACATGGACTTTATGTGATTTGCCTCCTGGCAAAAAGGCCATTGGTACGAAGTGGGTTTACAAGTTGAAACGCAAGCCGGATGGTGAGATCGATCGCCATAAGGCTCGACTTGTTGCAAAGGGTTATGCACAACAAAAAGGCATAGATTATGAAGAGACTTTTGCTCCCACTTGTCGTATGACTACTGTGCGTTTTCTATGTGCATTGGCAGCTCATTTTGGTTGGGATGTACATCAATCAGACATTGTTACTGCTTTCTTGAATGGTGACATATTTGAGGAAGTTTATGTAACGCAGCCTCGCGGTTTTGTCATAAAAGGACAAGAGGACAAAGTGTGCAAATGTAAGAAGGCTTTGTATGGGTTGAAGCAATCTCCTCGTGCTTGGTATGAGAAAGCTGACACTCATTTGGTTAAACGAGGCTTTCGTAACAGTCCAACAGAAAGCACATTGTATGTAAAGCGTGAGGATGATGTATTTCTCATTGTGGTTCTTTATGTTGATGATTTGCTGATCACTGGACCAAATGAGAGACATATTGCTGAATTTAAGGCTGATTTGAATGCTACTTTCAAGATGAAAGATTTGGGGCTGTTGCATCATTACTTGGGTATACAGTTTAAGCAGTGTGATGGTGGTATTGCCTTGTGTCAGAAAAGTTACATAGAGACATTGCTATGTAAGTTTGGACTTGAGGATTGCAAACCTATTGCCACTCCCATGGAAACAGGTTTGAAGTTGAGTCTACATGATGCTGGCGATCCTGCTGATGTCACTCTTTACCAAACTGCTGTTGGCTGCCTCATTTATGTATGCAACACGAGGCCAGATATTCAGTTTGCAGTCTCGCAGGTCAGCAGATTTATGCATAGCCCAGGGTCTAAGCATTGGCAGGCTGTCAAGAGGATTTTTCGCTACCTTAGTGGCACTTTACATCTTGGCTTGTTTTATCCCAAGGGGGGATCATTGCCGCCAGACTTACATGCTTTTTCAGACTCAGATTGGGCTGGTTGTTTTGACACGCGAGTGTCCACAAGTGGTTTTTGTTTCATGCTTGGCAGTTCATGTATATCATGGTTGAGCAAGAAGCAACCTATTGTGGCCACTTCGAGTTGTGAGGCTGAGTACAGGGCAGTCTTCACAGCTACGGTTGAGTGTGTATGGCTCAGACGCCTTATGGCTGACTTGGGTGTTGGACAGGACACTGCCAACACTATCTACACTGACAGTCAGAGCGCATTGGCAGTTGCGAGGAACCCAGTTTTTCATGCTCGCACAAAGCACATTGAGGTGCATTACCACTATGTCAGGGAGAGGCTCTCAGCAGGAGAGATCAGCTTGGCTTATGTGCCAACACAGGACAACCTTGCAGATCTTTTCACAAAGGCATTGTCTCGTGAGAAGCTTGAAGCTTTCCGCAAAGTTTTGGGCTTACTCCCCTTTGTGGACTGATCCTGTCCTCAGGGCATGGCACTTCCCTTTACTCATGTGCCAGCTCTCGTTCACCGCATCACTCCAGGGGGGATTTGTTACCATATACATGTGGTAGTGATGTGTGTGAACACACTAGGACCGCCGGGGCATTTTTTCCCTCTTTAGGAGGTTTTTTCCCCCGTGCATTGTATATACGCCCATCAGTCTAGGGCTATCTATCTTTCCATTGCACACTAAGGAATACACTCTCTATTGTGTGCCTTGAGCTTCCTTCGTCTTCTCCAAGCTGTGTGTGTTTCTCTGCAACCCTAATTCCAACACCATTCATTTCCATTAGCAGTTTTGACAGAAACTGTACCGTTGCCGACAATCTCACAAGCTTCATCATCTCCCAAGTATACATACCCAAAATTACCTTTGGTGTAGTCTTGGAAATGTTGCTTGTGTGGTGTCGCATGGAATGAAGCCCCGGAATCTACTATCCAGGAATTAGACACATTGTCTAATGAGAGAATTAGAGCATCTTGCTCTACTTTACCTGCAACATTGGCCTCCGATGTTGGCTTGTTGTCTTGAGACTCTGTCTCCTTCTTCTTCTTGGACCAGCAATCCTTCTTGACATGGCCCTTCTTGCCGCAGTTCCAACATTCAAGAACTGACTTTGTGCGTGACTTGCTCCGCCTTGAGCGATCACGACCCTTTTGGTTTTTGAACCTCTCCTTAAGCCTTCCTCTTGTTTCCACTGAGAGTGCAGCACTTGATGATTCTCCTGTGCTTCTCCTTCGCATTTCCTCGCTTAGGAGAACACCCACAACATCATCAAACTTAAGAATATTTGTGCCAGAGATAGAATTACTTACAGCCATCACAAGGCTGTCCCAACTATCCGGTAGAGATGATAGTATAAGGAGAGCTCGCACTTCGTCATCGAAATTGATTTTCACTGATCGAAGTTGACTTATGTTCGTGTTAAAGTCATTTAGGTGTTCTGCAACTGAACCATTCTCTGCCATCTTTAGATTGAACAAGCGCTTCATAAGAAATACCTTATTGGATGTCGATGGTTTCTCGTAGAAGTTGTCAAGTGACTTCATCAAGTCCTCCGTGGTCTTCATCTCCGAAACATTGAAGGCCGCTGTTGACGCCAAGCTTAACCGGATTGTTCCCAGTGCCTTTCGATCAAAGAAAATCCATGCTTCATCTGCCATTGTTGTGGGCTTCTTCGCAAGACCGCCTAGTGGCAAATAGAGGTACTTCTGGTAGAGATAGTCTTCAATCTGCATCTTCCAATGTTGGTAGTTTTTGCCGTTGAACTTCTCAATCTTGAGCTTCCCTTTCTCCGCCATAACTACCACTCAATTCAAGGAATCCTTTCCTTGAGATAATTTAGCTACGAGCAAACCTTGCTCTGATACCAGTTGTTAGGAAATAAGACGTAGCTAAACTTGATTTTTGAGTAGATTACTTAATGGAGAGAGATAGATTTCACACACAAGAGATTATAGAGAAGAGAGAGAGAGAGAGAGAGAGAGAGAGAGAGAGAGAGAGAGAGAGAGAGAGAGAGAGAGAGAGAGAGAGAGTACACACGATATACGTGGTTCACCCAATGTGGGCTACATCCACGGGAAAGCAGCTTCTCAATGGCTTTAGTACTTCAAAACAAGAAGTAGTTTACAAAGGGATTATACCCTTAATGGAGCTCCCGCCTTGCTTCACTCTCACCACCTCACACTCACCTTGTTGCATCAACTTCACACTCTGAAATGTGTGTAGAAATGGCCTCCTTTTATAGGCCAAAAGGGCTGCCCTCTCTTATGAGAGACAGACATGTGTAGCCGTCCTTGTGCGAATAAGTCCAAATCGGACCCTCCAATCGGCCCATGTGTGGCCGCCCTTGAGAAGACAAGTCCGCTTTTGAATTCGGCCACCAGCCATTGACTTCCGACCACCGGCCATCGACCATTGACTACCGGCCACCGGCTAACCGACCGGTTGTTTTCCGACCACTTTCTGGCCGTCGTCCGGCCATAATATTCCCGCGAAAAAGAATATTCCGGAAAAAAAAAGTCTCGGGGGTGGAGGCCCCCGAGGTCTTTAAAGTTGCCCCTGATTCTTGTCCGTGAAAATTTTGGTTTCCGGTGAGTGATTTTCCTTCACGCACGATGGCTTCTCCTCATAATGGGGGCCTTACAAATGTGCGCTTTTACCACAAAAAATTACAAGCGTAAATCAAGCTCCATACTTAACAAAAGGTGCATTATTTGCACAGGGCATAGCTGTTGTGGCTGATGTTGACATTTGGCACAAACGCATTGGCCATGTCAATGAGCAGAGATTGCGCAGCATGCAATCAAAACAGATTGTAAAAGGTTTGCCCAAATTCAAGGTGGATGGTATGCATAAAGTGTGTGCAGCATGCTAGTTTGGAAAATAGTCAAAGGGCTCATTTCCACATGAGCCCAATGTATGTAAAAAGCCACTTGAGGTGGTGCACACAGATGTTTGGGGTCCAACTGATACTGCAAGTATACATGGTTGCAGGTATTATGTCTCTTTCATTGATGACCATACAAGGAAAGTATGGGTCTACTTCATGCGTAACAAAAGTGAAGTGTTTGGTCACTTTCAAGACTTCAAAGTCATGATTGAGAAGGAGACAGATATGCAAATCAAGACATTGAGGTCAGATGGAGGGGGAGAGTACTTCTCCAATGATTTTTCAGATTTTTTGCGAATGCATGGTATACGCAGGCAGTTTACATGTAGATATACTCAACAACAGAATGGGGTCGCAGAAAGGAAAAACAGGCACATTACAGAGGTTGCACGTGCATTGATGAATGAGAAGAACATGCCTCATCATTTTTGGGCTGAAGCCGTAAATAAAGCTGTGTACATTATGAACAGGACACCTACAGCTGCGGTGCATGATGTAACACCTGAGGAAAAGTTTACAGGTGCAAAGCCTGATTTGGCGCACTTGAAAGTGTTTGGTTGCATAGCTTACGTGCATGTGCCAGATGAGTTGCGTAGGAAATTGGATCCTAAAGCAGAGAAATGTATTCTTGTGGGATATTCCCTTGAACAAAAGGGGTACAGGTGCTACAATCCTACTACACGAGAATTACGAGTGAGCAGAGATGTAGTCTTTGATGAGATGAGCAGCTGGTACAGTAATGCACATGGCACTATTGGGGCTGATGTAAAAGATGATGTGGTTGTACAAAATGTGAGGCCATAGTCACAGGTTTTGAGTGGACCACAAGAGTCCTCTTCTCGTGGCTCTGTTGAGAAACCATGGAATGGTAGACTACGTACGCAGGTTACTCCACCAACAGGTACAGGGAATGTATCACGAAAAGGAAAGGAAAAGGTTGATGAACCTCCCTTTATAACTGATGCATCATCAGGTTTTTCACATGTAGACATGGATTCAGATGGTTCTGAACAAAGTCTTGATGAGGAATTTGGAATTCCGGCTGTCAGGACACCTAGTGTAAGGAAAGTACAAGAAGATGCTAGAGGGCAAAGGAGTGACCCAGGACCGCGCAGATCTAATAGAGTCAGAAATCCAGTTCAGAAATTGACTTATGATGGGTATCTAGCGCATCACCAAGCCTACATGGCTAAGGTGATACAGGATGTGGAGCCCACATGTTTTGAGGATGCAGTTGGAAATGTGCATTGGGATGATGCAAAGAATGAAGCGATGGCTGCATTGGAAGCAAATGACACATGGGAGTTGGTGCCATTGCCAAGCGGCAAGAAAGCTATTGGCTGTAAATGGGTGTATAAAACCAAGCATAAGGCTGATGGTAACATTGGGCGTCACAAGGCAAGGCTGGTCGCAAAGGGTTATGCACAAACGTATGGCATAGACTATGAGGAGACCTTTGCTCCAGTGACAAAGATGACGACTGTGAGAGCTGTCATAGCAGTGGCTGCATCTAGAGGATGGATTATGCATCAAATGGATGTAAAGAATGCCTTCTTGAATGGTGAGTTGCAAGAGGAAGTGTATATGGATCAGCCACCTGGTTATGTCGATCCAGGTTACCCAGATTATGTATGCAGACTTCTCAAAGCTTTGTATGGTTTGAAGCAGGGCTCTAGAGCATGGTATGACAGGATTGCCAAGTATCTTGTTAGTATTGGTTTTAGGAGAGCTCATGCCGATCATTCACTCTATGTACGTGAGAGTGATGTGGGGATTGTGGTCATTACCATATATGTAGATGACCTTATTATTGTTGGTGACAATGCTATGGAGATTGACCATGTGAAGGGTCTTCTCAAATAGGAGTTTGAAATGAAAGATTTAGGAGAGTTGCGCTACTTTCTTGGCATTGAGGTGATTAGGACTCCAGAGGGTGTATGGCTATCACAAAGACAGTATGCTTTGGACATGTTGTCAAAGTATGGTATGGCTGATTGTAAGCCAATTTCTATTCCCTTGGATGTGAATGCAAAGCTGAGTGCAGAGAAGGGTGATGTTGTTGAGGATGTCAACATGTACAGGAAGATTGTGGGTAGTCTAATCTACTTGACTATCACAAGGCCAGACTTGAGCTACACAGTAGGCTTGGAGAGTGAGTTCATGAAGCTTCCGAGGAAGCCACATTTGGATGGAGTACGACGCACACTTAGGTATGTGCAAGGTACTCTTGACTACGCATTGTTCTATGCAGCAGATGCACCATTAGCATTGTATGGGTATACAAATGCACATTGGGCAGGTAGCATTGTTGATAGGAGATCTACGAGTTGCTTCATGTTCTCTTTTGGGAGTGCTGCTGTTACTTGGAGCAACAAAAAGCAGCCTACGGTTGCTTTATCAAGCACAGAGGCCGAGTACAGAGGTGCAGCAGTTGCGGCGTGCGAGGTAGCTTGGCTATGCACATTACTTGAAGACTTGGGAGTGCAGGTGGACCAGCAGATTTTCATCCATTGTGACAACCTCAGCAGCATGCAGTTGGCTAGGAACCCAGTGTTCCATGCCAAGACCAAACACATAGAGGTCCATTACCACTACGTTCGAGAGCGAGTGTTGGCGGGCGACATCGACTTGGTCTACGTCAGCACAGAGGAGCAGATAGCGGATATCTTTACCAAGGCCCTCGGAGCTGAGAAGCTTCGACGTTTTCAGACTATGCTTGGACTCTGCGACATGCAGAGCTCGAGGGGGAGTGTTGAGATGTCGAGCTCTACACCTTGAGCTGGAATCCACTACGGGTCTTGGCCGCTTACGACATTTACTCACTGGCGCGTTAGGTGACCGATACGGAGGATCTCTGCTAGTGATTCTACAGCTGGACTACACTTATAGTGCCAGCCTAGTACTCTTCTAGCGAGTTCACACTTAGTGACCACATGTACATATGTGCTAATTTTCAGCTTTAGCACTTAGTCATTTTGTACTCTCTTTTCTGTGAAGAAGAAGAAGAAGCTTTCCATCTCAGTGTGCTTTGTGCTTGTCTTGTGTAGCTCTCTTGCATCCTCATTCTTTACATGTCTCGACTCTCGAACACACTTGAACCCTCAAACACAAGCACACCCCAGAAACTATTGTACTTTGTAGACATGGTGGCGGACCTTTAGGGGAAAAAAATAGCATGAAAAAGAAGCTGCCATGGCCGTTTTGTGTACATGTTTTTCTTTCCTTGGTGTTCTTGATAACCAATGGTGAGTATCCGCCGAAAGAAATCAAGCTTGAAGTCTTTGGTGAGCCTAATCGTAGAAAGCTTGAGAACAAGAGAGAGCGAACTCACGCAAGCTCTGTAGTGAGCTACAAGACGGCCCTCGTAAACTCTCTCACTCTCTCTCTCTATCTCTCTCTCTCTCTCTCTCTCTCTCTCTCTCTCTCTCTCTCTCTCTTTCTTTGCATGGCGGCACCAACTCCAACTGCCTGATCGCTGTGAACGGGTGGTTGCTTCATGCTACATAGCCAATAAGGAGCATGCAAACCAGTTGTCTCAATTTTTATTTTTATTTATTTTACACTGCATGCAAAGGTGGCCACTCAGCTCACCTACGAGCATCTCTCTCTGTCTTCAGTCGCTACCACACACTTCCTACCTAGCTCTAGCGCCCACCATGCACACACACACACACACACACACACACACACACACACACACACACACACACACACACACACACACACACACACACACACACACACACACACACACACACACACACACACACACACACACACACACACACACACACACACACACACACACACACACACACACACACACACACACACACACACACACACACACACACACACACACACACACACACACACAGTGAGTGAGCCGCCCTTGGTCGCTGATTCTCACTAACACCCCTTTTTGGGCCATCTATTCTGCACTGCTTGCGTCTGCACATGACTTCAACCACTGCAGCTGCGTCATGCTCTTTGACCTCTCTCTCACCTTTGCTTTCGCATGCAACTGGTGCTGCTCTCGACCATGCATGACCTGCAGCCAAATTTGGCCAACTAGCCAACTCTCCTCACCCTCCTCAATTTTGCATGCTACTATGGGCAGATATAAATCTCTCTCCCTCTCTCTCTTGCATTGGTGTGGTAGACCACCAATCTAGTCGTCAGCCAAACACTGGCGCTGATAACTACATGAAGTAGCCGGCCCCGCCACCTTTCCCAACCACTGCATAGCATCCTCCAAACACTGGCTGATCTCTTTATCTCTCTCTCTCTCTCTCTCTCTCTCTCTCTCTCTCTCTCTCTCTCTCTCTCTCTCTCTCTCTCTCTCTCTCTCTCTCTCTCCCCCCCTACTGCGATCTCCAAGCTCGATGCCTTGCCCTTTGCAACAGAGAATCATAGAGCCCACCTTCTACTACTGTGAGGAAAATGAGCCACAGCTCTGTAGAGCACCTCATGGAAGCATGGCAATTGACGTCCCGCTCGTAGCACCTCCCCATGGCTTGTTTATTCCTTCCAGCCGTGGTGCTGCCATTTATACCATTGATGATGAAGAGGAGTACCTAGCTTCGCCCTCACCTTGTATCAGGGAGATAGTTGCAAAAGAAGCTGCCGGTCTTGGTGAGCTTCATAGGCGCTTTTCTGTTCGCGATATTGCCGAAAAGTTTGAGAAAGGGCAGGCTGCAACACATGCAGCCGTAGAAAAGATCTTTGATGAAGTAATGATCAGAGAGGATCCCTCGCTTGATCAGAAAGTCCTTCTTTAGAAACTCCATGCAGTTCTAGAGGCGTTGCTAGGAAGATTTGTTGGCGTCGTGGTTGACCGAAAGAGAATCGGAGTTGGTTCAAGAAAAGCTTGAAGTCAGATCAAAGCTTGCAGCTATATTTAAACAACGAAGCATCTACGCTCGGTGTAGGCCACTGTGGCGCTCAAATGAGAGCATAATAATCCCCCCTTTCCATAGTTCCACCTGCAGAATCAAATATTGACGAAGCTCCTCAACGACTGCTGTCAAGCCTCCTCGGGCAGCGACGATGATGATCTCAACCTGATGTATTTTGTTCCCCTAGGCCTTTGAAGTCGGATAATGGAACATTTCATTTCATTTCTCACTCTCTCTTCCCTCTCCCACTACGAACGCTTACAGCGACGGACATCGAGGAAGCTCTTGAATGACCACAAGAAATACTTTCTCCGGATGCCATACATCCACCGGCATTAGCGATGATGAAGATGATTTCATTCGATTTCAGTCTGACGCTTTTCAAATTTTAGTTTTAATTTTTTCCACTTTAGTTCATTTTATTTATGTACCCAAGCATTAGTTTACATCCACAAGAATTGTATCAACTTGCATCACCAATAATTTTACCTTTTGAAGACATGTAATGTACTCTTTCATCTCACCTTGCTCTCAATTTCTCCCTCTTCCTGCTCTCCCCGTACCACTATTGCAGCAATGGACATTGAGGACGCTTTTTGGCGCCCACTGCAATACTTTCTCCAATGTCGGACACCCACGCGCATTGTCGATGATGATATTGGTTTTCATCACGACTTTAGGATTTTTAGTTTAAATCTCTGAGTCTCTCCTTTACTTCATTTTGATTTTGCACCCACTCATTGGAGTCGACCCACAAGGATTGTATCACTTTGGTCTCATTATTCATAGGAATATAACATTTCATTTCGTTTCTCTTTTTCTCTCTCTCCCCGCCCCTCCGTTCCTCACTCAGAATTTGTTACTATGGCTAATAAAATATCTCTATAACGTGACCAATTTATCTGATATATGTTGTTTTTAAATAGGGGTTTCCTTCAAATTCTCTTTACTTGGCATAATGGTTGCCTTGATAAATCAATTCCTCTCTTAGAGCTCGAAATACGAAACCCAAATTAAAAGTCATCAATAATTGAAAATTTCCTTCACACTTGAACACAAAAAGCTCGTGTAGCATAGAGCTCTTGAACAAAATTTGGTTTGCAAACATAGCTATATAATAATAATAATAATAAAATGTATATTTCATTACAAAATTTTCACCTGTTCAAACAATTAGTGTGTGCTTCAATTAGTTCTACAATTGATCAAACGTCCTTTTCTTACCCCCTTGTTTTTGAGGATTACTATTGCAGATAAAGCTTTGACTATTTGTTTCATGTCAACGAACTTCCAGGTACACTAGTGATTTTACTTGCCATTTCTACCTTCCCTAAATATGCTTGCAAGTTTTTGTAAGCATTTCTTTTCCTAAATTCTGGTATAAATAGTCATAAACATCCTCCATGTTGAGTTCAAAGTGTAGCCTTTTATACAATGGTATCCTTAGAGCGGACAGGTAGTACTTCTCTTCTTTCGACATACATTGCATTATCTTAAACAGGTTGCCATTCTATTACATACCATATTTTCAACACAAAATTACCACATTTTGCAATTGTTAACTATACTTTTGTGCAGGAGTGATAACGATACCCCCCCCCCCTTGCCTCCATCAAAAGTCATTCCTCTTTTCTTATTTCATTTCTCTCCATTGTGTTCTACGCTGAATACTCAAACAACACTCCTAAAGACATGGATTCTGATTGTATTGAAAGGAAATTTCATTGAGATGGTTTGTCAATAAGCTATGCAGCTACTCACGTGAGCTAGGTGCTTTGAGTTAGTGAACAAGAAAAATTGTAAGTACTCTGCGACTCAACTAACTCCAATGTGGTGTCACAAAGGTAGTCAATGTTTTGGTTTTTATGTCTTGTCTAGTCCATTGGTCACATGCACACAGATCCGCCGATTTAGGCAGTGTGTAAATGCTCACATTGGTGTAGATTCGCCGATTTAGGCAACACCAGTTATTTGTGTAGATCCGTCGATTTAGGCAGCATACTGATAAATTGAAAATTCACAATGGTAAATGCAGATCCACCGATATAGGCAGCATTAGTGCAGATTCGCCGATTTAGGCAGCACACTTTATTGGTGTAGACTCGCCGGAGAGGCAACACCGATCACAAAATCATGTTGCAGTGGCTGGCCACCACTGTAATTGGTATGATTTTGTTACCCGGGTACATAATGACAATGATTTGGATTTGGACTCACATTGTGGAATTGGAGTTGGATTGGGATTTGGTATCTGGTGATTATTACGGCAGTGTTTATGTGATGAGACTTGACATTATGAGATTGATGATGAGCGTGACCAATGATATCTTGACTCATCAGGGTATGACATATACTGCTTATTCTAGTGGTATGGGACACTAGAATAGGCAGTATGTGGATGACGACAGGCATAACCAATGTGTCTAATTTTATGGATTTTTCTTTTGCTATTTATTATAGATTTCTAATCATTATTTTTTTCAAGTATTGTTTGCAAATTTCTATCTTCGCAACTGAGGACAGTTGCTTTCCAACGGAGAGGTATGTTATGGAATTGATATTTGATTATTGTAGCTGTGACAGGTGGAAAAGAATAGACCGAGCTAGGCCTATGCGAATGGAAATATATATATTGTACATTTTATTATTCAAGTGCTCTTTTATGAGCTTTGGCCAATTATGACCAGCTGGCCAGTTTGTAACCAATTTGACCATTCAAGAAATCTATATAACAAATACGTGCAAGAGGGAAATGGTCACTCTTGCACGGGGGGAGATTGCACCCAGTGTCTGTGTTCTTCTTCTCACCTCTCCTCTCTTCTCTCTCGCGTGCCATCGTAGCACTCCCTTCTAGGAGGTGCGCCTGCACGCGCCTTATTGCTCTCTCTCGCACTCTGTCTCCTTCTATTCGTGTATTTCGCAATTATGCGTCTATGTGGTTGCCAGGTATGTCAATTAGTCTGTGTTATGGTTTGTATTATGCTATTTTGGTTATTTTGCAGGGAACTCCACGCCTCCGGTGTAGCAGTAATAGTGTGCAAATCTAAAGTTTTTTTATTTACCAACACTAATCTACTTTGCATCGTATCTCTCTCTGCTCTCCTTGCTACTATATCCTTATTGTATTCTGCATTTCTTACATGGTATCAGAGCACTAGGTCGTAGCTAAGAAAGTACGAGAAGTACTTGTATTACTTTGCAAAATCAATTATGTCGACGCCTTCAAGTGCAGTTGCCGGTTCTACTTTGCTTTGCATTTGTCCACTAGCATTCACCGAAGAAAAGCTTGACGTCACCAACTACACATTCTGGAAATTAAAAATTTTTGCAATTTTGGATTCATATGAATTGCTGGATATGGTGTTGGGGCCAAATGGTGCACACCCGGAGCCCACTACAACAAATGATCCTGCAAATCCAAGTGTTGTAATTCCCCCGGATGCTACTCTTCTATGTGGCTAGAAAAGAAGGAATGCATTATGCGCCATTGTCATGTGTGTAAGTGACCTGTCCTCACTTTGGTTCAGCATACCACTAAAGCACATGAAGCTTGCAATATATTGGCTCGCCAATATGAGGCGCACAATCACTCCAAAATTCAAAATCTGGAAAATCAGCTTGCTGCTGAGAAACATGCTGATGGAGAGAAGGTGGAGGCCTTTAGAACGACCACATATGGTGGAGAAACCAGGTTTATCCACTTTCTCATCAAATGAAGAAATAACTCACCATGTACTAGACCAAGTCAGGTAAAAAATTAAGAGGAGGAGTTTGATGATGACAACTCAAATAAATCTAACCAACCTGTTGCAGCGTCACAGGAAAAGCCACTACCAAAGTGGGTTCAACAACTTTTTGACGCTCAAAACCCTCAAGTTCACAATCCTCATGAAGAGTAGGGAGGTTTGCGACGGTCAAAGAGAACAGAGGAGCAAAGGAGAGCCTATAAACACATCATCAACATGGCTCTCATGACAGAACATGTGGGCTTTGTGAAGGAGCCAACCTCCGTTGACGAGGCCATGTATTATCCAAAGTGGAAGGAAGCGATGTAGTCTAAGTACGACAACATCACAAAGAATGACACTTGGGAAGTAGTGGATCAGCCTCCAAAGAAGAAAGTCATCTGCACAAAATGGGTGTACAAGCTCAAGCATACAGCTGATGGCTCTTTGCAAAAGTACAAACCAAGGTTAGTAGCACAAGGATTCTCTCAAGTTAAAGGGTTTGATGTTAGTGACACCTTCGCTCCCACAACTCGAAAGACAACTATTTGTCTTGTGCTTGCTCTTGCTGCTATCTATTATGGGTTGTTTACCAAATGGATGTTGTGTCTGCATTTTTGAATGGACTTCTCAAGGATGAGGTGTATATTGAGCAACCAGCAGAGTTGGAGTTGCCTCATTCAAAATAGAAGGTTTGCAGATTGAAGAAGGCTTTATATGGCTTGAAATAGTCTCCAAGAGCATGGTATGTCAGAATTGATAAGTTTTAAAAAAAACCTGGCTTTAGAAGAAGTGATGCTTTGAGAGAATGGAAAACAAGTCATCATTATCTTGTATGTCGATGACTTGATAATCACAGGTGACCACAAAGAGATCATCCAAAAAACGAGTGAGATTTTGAGTTTCGAATTTGAAATGACAGACTTGGGTTTGTTGCATTACTGTTTGGGGATTGAGGTTTGGCAATCCTCAAAAGGCATCTTCATCTCTCAACAAAAGTATGCAACAGAGATCCTGAAAGATCTTGGCATGATGGATTGCAAACCTATGAGCACTCCAATGGAGGTAAATGCAGAACTCTCCATGGAAGATTATTCTCCCTAATTCGACATTAAAAAGAACAAAAAACTTGTGGAAAGCTTGATTTTCTTGTGCAACACTAGGCCAAATACTTTTTTTGCAGTAGGTGTTTTAAGCAGGTTTTCCATCCAACCAAGAGAATCTCACTGAAAGGCATATATGTGAGTTCTTAAGTACATCAAAGGTACTTTGGGCCATGGCATTGCCTACGGCATTGGCACAAATACTCTTAATGGGTATTGTGACTCCAATTGCGCAGCAGATTGTGACTCTAGAAAGTCATTTTATCACTTGGTTCTGGAGTGTTTTCTTGGATCAACAAGAAGCACCCAACCATCGCTCTTTCTTTAACGAAAGAAGAGTATAAAGTGTTACCATATACATGTGGTAGTGATGTGTGTGAACACACTAGGACCGCCGGGGCATTTTTTCCCTCTTTAGGAGGTTATTTCCCCCGGGCATTGTATATACGCCCATCACTCTAGGGCTATCTATCTTTCCATTGCACACTAAGTAACACACTCTCTATTGTGTGCCTTGAGCTTCCTTCATCTTCTCCAAGCTGTGTGTGTTTCTCTGCAACCCTAATTCCAATAATTGGTATCAGAGCACGTCACGTCCTCCCGAGCTTAGTCGCCAGCTTCTCCAGCACACGCCTGCTCACTTTCTCCGATTTCAGTGAGCTTTGGCAAGCGTTCGCAGGTCGAAAAATATTTTGGGAGAGGTCGAAGAGCTCGGTCTGCTCAAAATTTTGATTTGGGCTCATTTCGGCCTCTGTTTCCACTACAGGCAGTACTGCACATGCTATTTCATCATTTTGTGCAGAACTTTTGTCAGTGCCGTTTTCTGCATAACAGGTGCCTTATAGTATTCTACGGTTTGTGCTATATAGCATAGGTTGTTCCCTCTCCGTTTCTCCTATTTTCGGGTAGTTTTCACATCAGGTGCAGCATTTACCATGGCTGACAACAACAACACAGATGTGTTCAAGATGTTTGGTGCTGAGGACAGGTTGGATGGGGACAACTACCCTATGTGGGCTTATATGATGCAACATGTTCTTGTGTCAAAGGGTGTTTGGAAAATTGTGCAGGGCATTGATGTACGTCCTGGTTCTAAGGATGTAGGCGATGTTGAGGATGTTGCAGGTCTTGCTGCAAGGATTGCAGCTGTTAGAGTTGTTTTGCCTACGAGAGAACAAGCTCGTTGAGATGTTAAGGATGCGCAGGCTCATGCATTGATTGCGTTTTCTGTGAAGCGCACCATTGTTCCTCACATCCGTTCAGCAAAATCTGCAAAACAGGCTTGGGATATTTTAGCAGGTCTTTGTGCAAGCCACAAGGAGGCTAAAATTGCTTTGCTGCTTAAAGAGCTGAAGTCGAAGATTATGCATGAGGAAGATGATATGGACACTTTCCTTGCTAGTGTCAAGGATATCAATGAGCATCTTATTTCTGCAGGTGAAGTCATTTTAGACAGTTCCCTTATGCAGACTGTTCTTGACGCCTTACCAGATTCCTACCAGACTTTTGCTAGTACTTGGAGACTGATGACCCAAGGAAATCCTGAAGTTGTCAAGTTTGATGCATTATGCACATTGCTGTTTGAAGAGTCACCACAACTTATGGTTCTGCTGCGAGTGGCAAAAATTCTGTTTCTAATGCTTCTGTTGGCAGTACTTCGTCTGGCAATTCTGGTGATAAGGGCAAAAAGAAGATGCGTTGCCATTATTGTAAATCCAATGATCACTTGATCAAGTCGTGTCCTAAGTTGAAGGCCAAAGAGGCTAAGAAGAAAGAGGGTGGTTCCACTGCAAATGCTGGTTCCACTACAAATGCAGCCATTGTTGAGTCTTCTGTGAAAGGAGACTGTGTTGCTGATGTTGATGCGGAATGGGATTTTAGTGCAGAGTGCACTTACAATCCTGCTGTCCATGATGCATGCTTGTCAGTTGCTGCAGATTCACATGTGTGGTATTTCGACAGTGGTGCTACAAAGCACATTACCTCACATCGTGAATTTTTTACCTCTCTCGAGTCTGTCCCTCATGGGAATTCAGTCACTTGTGCCAACAATGCCTCTTATCCAGTTCAGGGAGTTGGAAAGATTGTGCTCACTACTGCTAATGGCAGTTCCTTCACACTTGTTGATGCACTTTATGTACTTGGGATCAAGAAGAATCTCTTGTCTGTATCCGCACTTGCTAGACTTGGACTTGTAGTCAAATTTGTGGATGACAGATGTACTATTCATGATCTCAGTTTTGGTGATGAAATTGTTGCATTTTGCCTTTTGTGTCGTGGGATGTATAAGCTCACTTTGTATGACGAGTGTGGACAAAATTTTGCAAATGCTGTTGCAAATTCAAGGGCTATTTCAGATGCAAGAATTTGGAATGCACGTTTTGGTCATCTGAATTTTGCCAGTTTGTCGCGTTTGCAAAAATCTGATATGGTTGCTTCTTTGCCGCCTCTTGAAGCACCTGTCAAACATGTTTGTGAAGGCTATATTTTGGGTAAGATGCAGCGTTCTAAATTTCCAAAGGATGGTTCAGTTCGGGCCACATGCAAGTTGCAGCTTGTGCATAGTGATGTTTGTGGGCCCATGCAAACTCCGTCCTTGGGCAATTACCTGTACTGTGTGGCTTTCATTGATGATTACTCTAGGCATGCATGGGTATTTCCGCTTAAAGCGAAGTCTGAAGTTTTTATGTGCTTCAAACAATTTCTGGCTATGGCTGAAAATGTCTCGAAATGTACTATGGGCACCCTCCGTTCCGATCGAGGGGGGGAGTATATGTCTCATGAATTTAATGCATTTCTGGCTAGTCGTGGGATAAAACACCAATGTACAGTGCCTTATACACCTAAGCAAAATGGTGTTGCTGAGAGGAAAAACAGGTCACTGACGGAAATGGTACGATGTATGGTGAAAAGTCAAGCTTTGCCGCATTCTATTATGTGTGCCACTTATGTACTTAACAGGTGTCCTACGAAAGCTTTGCAGTCTATTACTCCATATGAAGAATGGCATGATAGAAAACCTTCTATTGAGCACATGCGTGTTTTTGGCTGTTTGGCATATGCTTTGGTGCCACAAGTGCAGCGCAGAAAATTGGATGATAAGGCTGTCAAATGTATTTTTGTTGGTTATAGTGCTGAAAACAAAGGTTACAGGTTGTATCATCCGCAAACAAAACGTATTCTGATTTCTCGGGATGTAGTGTTTGTGGAAGATTCTGTTAAGCCCTTGCTGTCATGTACTAGAGACAGTAATGTAAGCTCACAAGACATTTATGACACTTTGTTGCCTCTTTTCAGTGGTGGAAATACGAATGTAAGTTCTAATGAGGCAAATGTACAGCCTATAGGGGTTTCTGAAAATGTTTTAGATCAGCCTATTACTGATGCAGATGTACATGATGTACTTGATGAGGAAAGGGCTGAAAATCAGCAGGCTAGAGGTATGCCAAAATGGCTGGTGCACACTTTGCGTGACAGTAAATTGGATGCACCTTTGTCTAGTCGTACTCGTTCAGGTTCTTGCCATGCATCTTATGCATCAGATTGTTATGCTTTGGCTGTGTCTAGCTTACATGATGTTGAGGAGCCTCTGACTTTTGATGAAGCACAAAATTTAGAAAATTGGATGGCTGCCATGCAATCAGAATATGATGCACTTATAGAGAATGACACATGGACTTTATGTGATTTGCCTCATGGCAAAAAGGCCATTGGTACGAAGTGGGTTTACACGTTGAAACGCAAGCCGGATGGTGAGATCAATCGCCATAAGGCTCGATTTGTTGCAAAGGGTTATGCACAACAAAAAGGCATAGATTATGAAGAGACTTTTGCTCCCACTTGTCGTATGACTACTGTGCGTTTTATATGTGCATTGGTAGCTCATTTTGGTTGGGATGTACATCAATCAGACATTGTTGGGAAGTTTATGTAACGCAGCCTCGCGGTTTTGTCATAAAAGGACAAGAGGACAAAGTGTGCAAATGTAACAAGGCTTTGTATGGGTTGAAGCAATCTCCTCGTGCTTGGTATGAGAAAGATGACACTCATTTGGTCAAACAAGGCTTTCGTAACAGTCCAACAGAAAGCACATTGTATGTAAAGCGTGAGGGTGATGTATTTCTCATCGTGGTTCTTTATGTTGATGATTTGCTGATCACTGGACCAAATGAGAGACATATTGCTGAATTTAAGGCTGATTTGAATGCTACTTTCAAGATGAAGGATTTGGGACTGTTGCATCATTACTTGGGTTTACAGTTTAAGCAGTGTGATGGTGGTATTGCCTTGTGTCAGAAAAGTTACATAGAGACATTGCTATGTAAGTTTGGACTTGAGGATTGCAAACCTATTGCCACTCCCATGGAAACACGTTTGAAGTTGAGTCTACATGATGTTGGCGATCCTGCTGATGTTACTCTTTACCAAACTGCTGTTGGCTGCCTCATTTATGTATGCAACACGAGGCCAGATATTCAGTTTGCAGTCTCATAGGTCAGCAGATTTATGCATAGCCCAGGGTCTAAGCATTGGCAGGTTGTCAAGAGAATTTTCCGCTACCGTAGTGGCACTTTACATCTTGGCTTGTTTTATCCCAAGGGGGGATCATCGTTGCCAAACTTACATGCTTTTTCAGACTCAGATTGGGCTGGTTGTTTTGACACGCGAGTGTCCACAAGTGGTTTTTGTTTCATGCTTGGCAGTTCATGTATATCATGGTTGAGCAAGAAGAAACCTACTGTGGCCACTTCGAGTTGTGAGGCTGAGTACAGGGCAGTCTTCACAGCTACGGTTGTGAGTGTGTATGGCTCAGACGCCTTATGGCTGATCTGGGTGTTGGACAGGACACTGCCAACACTATCTACACTGACAGTTAGAGCGCATTGGCAGTTGCGAGGAACCCAGTTTTTCATGCTCGCACAAAGCACATTGAGGTGCATTACCACTATGTCAGGGAGAGGCTCTCATCAGGAGTATCAGCTTGGCTTATGTGCCAACATCGGACAACCTTGCAGATATTTTCACAAAGGCATTGTCTCGTGAGAATCTTGAAGCTTTCCGCAAAGCTTTGGGCTTACTCCCCTTTGTGGACTGATCCTGTCCTCAGGGCATGGCACTTCCCTTTACTCATGTGCTAGCTCTCATTCACCGCATCACTCCACGGGGGATTTGTTACCATATACATGTGGTAGTGATGTGTGTGAACACACTAGGACCGCCGGGGCATTTTTCCCTCTTTAGGAGGTTTTTTCCCCCGTGCATTGTATGTACGCCCATCACTCTAGGGCTATCTATCTTTCCATTGCACACTAAGTAACACACTCTCTATTGTGTGCCTTGAGCTTCCTTCGTCTTCTCCAAGCTGTGTGTGTTTCTCTGAAACCCTAATTCCAACAAGTCTGTACCCCATCTCACCAGAATTACCATAACCTAGAAAGATGCACTTTCTACTCTTTGGCTCAAGTTTGTTCCTAAATTCCTTTGGAACATGAGTACATGCCTCATAGCCAAAGACTCTGAGATGCTTATATACGGAATTTTTCCTGACCATACCATCTCTGCCACTGAATCCTTCAGCAAAATCTTGCTAGGAGATCTATTTATAAGATGAACAACTGTTGATACAGCTTCAGCCCAAAACCCATTTGGCAGTTGTGCATTAGACAACATACTTCTGACCTTCTCTTGTATGGTCCTATTCATCCTCTTAGCAACACCATTTTGAGGAGGATTGTAAGGAGCAGTAAGTTCACGTTTTATACCTTTTGACTCACAAAAGTCCTGAAAGGCCTTTGAAACATACTCTCCACCATTGTCAGTGCGTAAGCATTTAAGCTTCTTGCCACTCTGATTCTCCACCATTGTCACAAACGTTTTGAAAACACTAAACGCTTCATCCTTGTGCTTGAGAAAGTAAACCCATACTTTCCTCGAGTAATCATCTATAAATTTCATAAAGTAAGAAGCTCCCCCTAGAGATAGGTTAGGCATAGGTCCACACAAATCACTATGAACAAGTGCCAACTGTGAATCTCTTCTATTGCTTCTATGCTTATGTGGATGCTGTGTTTGCTTACCATACAAACAATGTTCACAGAATTCAAAATCATTAAATGACAAGCCAGGAAAATAACTAGAACGAGACAAGATTTCCATTCCCTTCTTGGACATATGTCCTAACCGGCTATGCCTCAAAGAAATGTTCGGTTGCTCGGTTACATTGATTACATTTTTAGAGACATTTGATACATAAATCATGTAAAGTCCTCCAGACTTTACTCCATGTGCTACTGTCATAGAACCCTTGGATACCTTCCACATGTTCTGTCCAAAAGTGGTGACGTAGCCAGCATCATCAAGTAAACCTGTGCTGATCAAGCTCTTTGTAATTGCGGGAACATGTCTCACATTCTTCAACGTGAAAGAAGAGCCATTCTGAAACTTCAATTGAACATCTCCAACGCCTAAGATCTCACATGTCTGCCCATTGCCTAGCCGAACATGATCTTTAGTGGTCACATAAGAGGTAAACCACTCCTTGTTTGGAGACACATGAAGTGATGCCCCTGAGTCTATAATCCAGTCACTCAGTGCATTTCCATTAGATGCTGTAAGAAGAGCTGATTCCATTGTATTTTTCAAGAAGTAGATATCTCTTGACACTAAACTGTCATCCTTTGCAACAGTGTTTGTCACATTTATTTCTTGAATCTTCGCTGAGGACTTGTTCTTCTCACCATGGTCTTCTGCTTTCTCTTTGCCTTTTTCTGCTTTCCATTCTCTGCAGTCTCTTTTCATGTGACCCTTCTTGCCACAATGGTAGCATTCTATGTCACTCTTGACTTTAGCACTGCGGGACTTGCTACGAGACTGATCCCTCTTTCCACCTTTGTACTTTTCTTTGGTCCTTCCCCTGACAACTAAGGTTGTTCCTTTGCCTTTGTCCATTGTCTTTCTGTTGGTTTCTTCAGTAAGCAAACTGCCTTCTACACCTGCTGTGGTCAAACCATCTGGAGGTGCAGAATTACTCAAAGCTGTGCAAAAAGTGTCCCAACTTTCCAGCAATGTGATCAACAGGAACATAGCTCTAACAGGTTCATCAAACTTGACACCTTGAGCTGACAACTGACTGTAGATTGTGTTGAATTCATTCAGATGATTGGACATAGGTGTCCCTTATTTCATCTTCAAGTCAACAAGCTTCTGAAGCCAGTTGTTAACCCTCACGGCTCACGGACACCCCATCACCTACGACGGACGTGTATTATGTATTTGGTAGAGTTAGGTACCGGGCTTGTCGGACCAATAGGAAAAGGGTAAGAGTGATCGCCGATGAGAGGCACTCTAACTGGGACATTCAAGGGATTAGTTGGCTAAGCATGGGCGCCCAAGTGTGAATGGGGTGAGCTCATATAAAAGCCAACTAAACCTAAAATTCACTTATTCTCTCATTTGTGCAATAGAAGAGTGCTCTTGCTCCATCTCCATCTCCATCTTCTTCTTCTTCACCTCCTTGTGTGTGTGTGTGTGTGTGTGTGAGAGAGAGAGAGAGAGAGAGAGAGAGAGAGAGAGAGAGAGAGAGAGAGAGAGAGAGAGAGAGAGAGAGAGAGAGAGAGAGAGAGAGAGAGAGAGAGAGAGAGAGAGAGAGAGAGAGAGAGAGAGAGAGAGAGAGAGAGATCATTGCGGCGGCACGACGGCTGTGAAGCGGTTGAGCGCGACGTAGCGGCATCTCCTTCTTCTTCGCGGCGAGGAATCCTCCACGGCAGGAGCATAGAGCGGTGAGTGACACACCATTGCCCTCTTTTGAGCTTAATAGTTAATCTAGTTGTGTGCTTGGAGCCGTCTATGGTTCGCACACAGTGTTAGGCAAGGCCCTTGCTTCGACAGTGCGGCAAGGAGCACACATTTTTGGCGCCGCTGCCGGGGAATTGCCCTGCACTAAGCACAAGAGGCACTTTGTGCTTCTCCTATGAGTTGTTTGTAGTAGGAAAGAAGAGGAAGAGGAAGAGGAAGAGGAATGAGTTATTTTTTTGCGTGAGTGACTGGAAGCTACACTAAAATTTTGATCGGGATCGGGATCATTTCCCCAAGCCCAAGCCCAAGCCCAGGCCCAGGCCTACCCTACCCTACCCCCTCAAGAGGGAATGAGAGCATGTGGGGCAAGTCCTCCACTCTCCTCCCTTCTCTTCCCACTTGCACCCTTAGACTTTCTAATCTGGGCCTAGTTCCCTACTAGAAATTGACGGTTTTAGGGAGTCTGAGGGCATAAAGTGACCAAACGAAGGGCTGTAAAGCACGGCACGTCCCTCTTATCGAGACGCTCGTTTTGAGCTATCATACGTACTATTCTATAGCTGGGTCAGAAAAAAAGGACCAAAAAATCAAAAAATAATTAAATAAGAAAAGACTTGGGTTGCAAAACACCCAAAATTACTAGGTGAGCAGCCTTCACGGGCCCTCACTGACACTTCTAGGGGATCCAAGTCATATGAACCTATGCTCTGGACGAGTGTTAGAGCACGAGCATATTGGTAGTGCCTCCATTTACGCGGGCACCCATTATTCCTCCACCCTAGGTTCTGGACCTTCGGCCGGGACCCAAGGTAGCGCGGCCCAAGATCCTCATATCACGTCTAGTGATTCTTCCTCTGACTACGAAGTCATGGAGGGGTATCCTACACCCAACCCTGATAGTTCAAGTCAAGATATGCATGCCATGGGCCCACGGCCCGGGTCTAGCGTGTTTAGCCGCTTAAAAGAGAACCTTAGTAGAGCTACTCGCTCCGAACATGCGGTTAATGAAATAAATGAAGGGAGTGGGGAGGTAAATTCGTCATTCATGCCTAAAATAGACCCTATGCTTCTTGAGAGTGTGCATGTGAATGTTCCATCCACTGAACCTCTTGATCCTTTAGGACTATCTCCCTCTGAGGTTTTACTACCCGATGGTAGGAGTCTTGCCGAAGTGCAAGAGATCGAACGCTATATGCAAGCAACAAGGGAGAGGGAAATTGAGAACCTACGAAGGCTAGAACAAAGTCGAGCACTGAAAGCAAAGGCTCCTATGACAACAATCATGCCAGCCGAGCAACTGAGTGCTCCCAAGGTAGCAGTCACGGAGGGGCAAGCGATGGGGAGCAATAATGCTTCCACCTTGAGGGAAACCTCCAGCACGCCAGGCCTAGATGGGATATTCCTAAACGAAAATTGGGAGTATGACCTACACGCAGAAGCTTTAGCTGATCGGTACACAGGACACACCTATCATGTGGGTTGGTTAGATGTTCTACAATCCACATCCGGTGCTACTAGCATAGATGAGCAACAACAGAAAGTCTGTGATGTCCTCCATAGGATTGTCGAGTTAGAAAGACAGAACACAGGGATCAACATGCCTTCAACAGGCCTAATGAGATTCTTGGATATGGGAAAGGCCAACCAACCAACCCTCTCACAAATGGAGACTCCCTCAGTGAGCCCCATTGATCCTCCATATGTTGTTTTGCCAGGAGCCTCAGTACAATCTGAGCCCACAAGTGGCAGCTTTACCTTCCCAGATCTAGCTCATCTTTCTCTTAATGACACTACGGCTACCATGCATATCCCAGTGGTGATCATGACAAGAAGTACACAATGGAGTTCATTTGTTAATACTCCGCCGATGCCTAGTAGCACAATGCCCCCAACTATACCTACATGTATGTATCAATCATGTGCACCTGTCGTACCTCAGCCTCATGTAGCTCCTACACCTCCGATTATTCCAAGAGCTTACAATCCACAATGGAATTATCCAAGCTCTTATACAAGTGGAGCCATGCCATTTAATAATAACATGCCATATCAGGCACCCCTATGCGTAGGGACACGCCTGTAAACTTTGGACCACCGTCTGGTACACCACCAAACGAAATATGGGACACAAGAGCCGCGCGTATGCCAAGGCCAAGGCCAACTCCCATCTCACATGTGGTTCCAGGAGCACATACACCCATTATACCTGCTCAAATAGGAGATTTGGCAGCATTTGCTCAAACTATCGGTCACTCTATTGCGGAAAACATGCGTAGTGCACCTGATAGAGAGCCTAGGAGCAAGGCAGTTCAAGTAGCTAAGCTCACACAGAAATTTAGTGGAGACGGAGATGCTAGAAAGCATATGGAAGTCTTTGAACATGTGTGCGATTCCTTGGAAGAGCACAATGAGCTACATAAGTGTAAGGCTTTGAGTTTGACCCTAAGCGGAAAGGCTGGAGATTGGTATAGAACCTTAAGAGTAGAAGAGAAAACGATCTACTCTACTCTTAGGAGATCGTTCTTGAAAGAGCACATACGAGAGGGAGTACTTTGGGGTGTAGCCTCTCAGCTCCAGAAAGCCCAACGAGAAGAAGGTGAATCCGTGAGAGACTTCATTAGTCGCCTAAAGAATTTGAATTCTCGATGCAATCCAAACGAGCAATTCAACAACAACCAATTGCTCGATAGATTCATTAGGGGACTACGACATGAAAGTATCTATAATGGCCTAGTCATTAGAGGTATCACTACTTGGGAAGTAGCCACCATGAATGCAATCCAATTGGAGGATAATTTAATGATTGCAGGAGAAAGAGTGTCTGCCGAGCCGAAGTATAGTAGCTCGCAAGCGTCAGGGCATGAGCCAATGAAGATAAAGCCAATCGTGAAAGAGCAAACGATATCTGAGATGACTTTGGCAGATCTCACCAAGGCCATCCAAGAAAGCCTTAGGGGTAATCGTGCTCCACAAAACACTCATATGTATCCAAGAAGGGAGCAACAATGGTGCTCAATTTGCTTGGGCCCACATACTACGAGTGAATGCCCTACTTTCATAGTAAAGTTTAATGGGACTTGTAACACGTGTGGTAGGTATGGCCATCAAGCGAAGGATTGCCTAATGCTTAAACGCATCATGGAAAATAGACCGCCTATAGCTTGGGCAGACTCACCTCGAGTTCCTGCATTGATGCCTACCCCACCCATGGAGCAACAGTTGTCATTATAGCACATGGTCCCTAGAACCCAAAATGTGGTCCAAACCACACCGTTGCTACCTCCAGTGCTAGGACCGCAACCCCCTCATCCAAGAGTTACACCTATGAACCAAATAGGTTGCGAGTCATCTAGTACTTATGTAGATTGCGAAGAGGACATAGACTCTAGTATCACCTATGGAGTCGACATGCTTGAGGAGTGTCCCATGTACTATATGGAAGACCATTGGGGACAAATCAAACCGGTATATCAAGCTACTGCGCTAGCAGCAAGAGGCCAAAACATTAATAGTTTTTCCAGGAGACCACCTCTTCAGTGCTACGAATGTGGTGGACCACATCGAGTAGCTGAGTGCCCCATTAGAATGCAAAATAATGCTGCACTAATGCAAACAAGTCAAGGGAGTGCATTGGCAATGCCAATACTCACTTGTAATCGTTGTGGCATAGATCATTTGATTGCACAGTGTCCTAACAATCCAAACGCACCGAAAATCACACCATTGAACTTAATAGAGATTGTTGATGGGACACCACCAACTATAAACATAGCACCAGTGAATGCACTCACACGGTCGATGCTCCAAAAGCAAAATTACATCCTCGAAGAGAGAGATGCTGCATCCATTGGCCGAGCGAGAAAGAAGAAAACACGAAGAAAGAAATCCCTTAATGCTTCTAGCTCAAAACCTAGTTCAAAGACTAACATATGGACAAGAGAGGATCTCGTGTATATGAATGACCCTGAGGATGACTCAGATTCGATAGAGACCACGGAGGCCAAAACTATTACTACAAAGGAAAAAGCCAGTGAGGAGGATCACGAGAGGGAATTACGACGAACACCAAAAGAGTATTCAAAGTTAAACCACCCAGTTGCGAACCCCCAAGATAAGCCACGAGAGACAAAAAATGAGGATTGCAAGAGAAAGATTGGAACCTATCCAAACCCAACAATGTAAATTGAACGAGTCCAACAACTGAGGGGTTTGGTGGAAGAAACTCAACGAACATTAGAACTTGAACCCAAACATATCTAGATGTCGGACACCGTGTTTCACACACAAGTTCAACCTCACAAGAACTACAAGCCGTTAGCTATACCCAGTATCATTCGGGAAGAGAGTGAGGGTAGGACATCTGAAAGTGGACACACACCTTTCCTACTAGAGAGAATGTTTGGTGAGGGAATGCCCGACCCCCTTGAGGAAGTGGAGATTCCATCTTCACCATTCTCTTGTTAGGGTCCTACGTCCCACAAGATGCCATTAAATGTTGCCAAATTGATGGATTTCATGTCTTCAAAAGTTAGAACCACCATCATGTCCAAACTATATAAAGACCCCGAGCTAGTCTCAGCTCTTCGAGCCTTCCTCAATGTAGAATTGCAAGCTGGATTACCACAATTTGCACATATGAACAAACCTGACTCGGTAATGAATGATAAGGAACATTTAGCACCACCATCTGACCTAGCGGGACATGAATCTGTAATTGAAATACCCGTTAACAAGTTGGGGCAATACTTTGAAGGTGATGAATCTAATGCTACTCTACCAATCACTACTAAAGGATTAACTATAAAGGGGGTCCTTGACGGTGGTGCGGGAGTCAGCATGGTGACAAAGAGTTGTTGGGAGTCTATGGGGAGACCTCACCTTGAAGCCACAAGCGTAGTGATAAAAATGGCTAATGGATCTATTGTTACGCCTATTGGAATTCTAAAGGATCTCAGGATCAAGGTCTTGGGACACAAGGTAAGGCAGACTTTCATTGTTATGGATTTTTCCAAGCATCCTATGTCATTTGAGATGATCTTAGGGCGTCCATTCATGAGGGAAGCAAAAATGGTGCATGAATGGTCCAAAAACCACGTCTACTTACAGTTCCAAGACTCTGTCATTCGAGTTGATCTTTTAAGTGGTCGAACGCATCCTCTAGGAAATAAATTCATCATTGACAATCGATCAGACACAACAATTCACTCAGGTCCATTAGAGGATGCGTTCGACCTGACAATTGCATTAGAGGACCAAGCTAAAACTGCTTTTATCACAGAGTTTGGAGTGTTTGCATTTCTTGTTATGGCTTTTGGCTTAACAAATGCCCCTGCTACATTCCAACGATTAATAAACACTGCGTTTAAAGAATTTCTAAGGGAGTTTTGTGAAGCTTTCCTAGACGACCTTTGTGTTTATTCTTCTTGGGAGAAGCATTTGTTATATCTACGAATTTTTTTTGAAAGGTGCAGATTTTATCGCATCTCATTGAACCCTTTCAAATGCCAATTTTGGGTTAAGCATGGAGTCATTCTAGGGCATATAGTGTCCAAGAACGGGATATCCACAGATGAGAGTAAGATTAAAGCCATTGCCGATTTGCCACCATCTACGAACTATAAAGGAGTTCAAAGATTTATGGGCCATGTTGGTTATTATCGAAGGTTTATTTTAAACTTTACCGAGATAGCGCGTCCATTGTACAAGCTTCTTATCGAGTTTTACTGGACGGAAGAATGTCATCAATCTTATGAGTTATTAAAGAAGGCCCTAATAAGTGCTCCAATCCTGCGAACACCTGATTGGAATGTACCTTTTCATGTGCATATTGATGCATCAAACTTTGCTATTGGGTGTGTTCTAACTCAACTTGGAGAATATAAATTGGACTACCCTATTAGCTTTGCAAGTCGCCAATTAAATGATGCCGAGAGGAACTACACTACTACAGAGCGCGAAGGTCTAGCTATGATTTACGCAATAAAGAAATTTCGCTATTACCTTCTTGCTACCAAGTTTGTGTTTTATGTTGATTATCAAGCATTGCTATATTTGGTAAATAAGTCGTGTTCCACAGGTCGAATTACACGATGGTTGTTAATTCTTCTTGAGTTTGACTTCACCGTTGTTGTGAGGCCTGGGAGGAAACATGTCATGGCGGATCATTTATCTCGTATCCCTAATGGCGAAGCTCCTACGGGGGTTGATGATGAATTGCCTGATACTCCTTTGTTCATTGTTGAGACAATGCCTGAATGGAGTGAAAAGATTGTTAACTTCTTAGTTAATGGTTTTCCACCTAAAGAGCTGCGAAAAGATATAGCTCGAAAATTAATCAAGGAATGCGAACCCTATTGCTTACTGGCGGGAACTCTCTATAAGAGAGGAAAAGATGATGTTCTTAGACGCTGTGCCCGCGAGGATGAGTATTTATATATTCTACAAGAGGCACACATGGGCGTAGCTGGTGGTCACTTTTCAGGAAAGTTGACTACCCGAAAGATCTTACAGTCAGGCTATTGGTGGCCCACTCTGTTTAAGGATGCATCACTTTTTGCAAAGGGATGTGATGAATGCCAACGCTTCAAGAAGTCACAAAGAAGTGATAGGATGCCTCTACATACCATCAAGGTAACCCAACCATTTGAAAAGTGGGGCTTAGACTTTGTAGGACCGATTAGTCCGGCTCCACGTAACACGCAATCACGATATATCATTGTGGCTACCGACTATGTAACCAAATGGGCTGAAGCAAAAGCAACACGGAAGGCGGATGCAAAAACAACAGCTAAGTTCCTCTTTGAGAACATTATCACACGTTTTGGATGCCCCTTTGAACTTGTGAGTGACAATGGAACTCATTTATAAATGAAGTAATAAAAGAACTCACATCAAACTTCATGATATCTCACCACAAGTCTACACCCTATTATCCCCAAGCAAATGGCCAAGCTAAGAGTACCAACAAAACTCTCATCTCCATTTTGACAAAGACAGTTGAGGCTAATCGCACTGATTGGGACCTAAAGCTTATATCAGCTTTATGGGCATATCGTACTGCGTATAAAGTTGCTATTAATTGCACACCGTTTAAGATGGTGTATGGCCAAGAAGCAGTTATGCCATGGGAGTTTGTCATTCCTAGTCTTCGAGTAGCTTCTCAAGAAGGTTGGGATGGTAACCCCTTAGTTGAGCGATTATATATCCTAGAAAGGCTAGATGAAGAGAGGCAATTAGTTGTGCGAAATGCTCTAGTGGAGAAGGACAGGAGAAAGAAGTGGTTAATTGATAGCCATTTAAAGGATAAAGACATCAAGGTTGGTGATAAAGTTCTTATATACGGGGTACGTAATGAAAAGAAGAAATTGAAATACGCTGGTAAGGGACCATATCGAGTGTGTGAAATTACCCCGCAAGGTACCATTCGTGTGGAGACTCTAGATGGAGTTGAAACCATTGGATTCCTTAATGGGAGTAAATTCAAAAGATATTATGATCCTCTAAGCCAGGAAGAGTTGCAAGCTATCCATCAAAAGAAGGCTGCCAAGGAACAAGCAGAGCTTAGAAAAATCCAAGCAAGAGTTGAGGCTCAAGAACGACAACAACGTCTTAGACGCCAACGAGAGGTTAATCTGGGAATCACGCAAGTATTTTTTGAGGACACAGATGACGAATCATTAGAATCTGAGCCACCGCTACGATACCCAATTGAGCTAAATACTCCTATGGGAAAGTACTATACAATGCCTTATTAGATACGGGAGCTAAACACAATTTGTTATCCTATGGAGTTTGGTGTCAATTAGGGAAACCGACCCTATCCCCGAGTACGATGCAAGTCAAGGGCATTAATAAAAAGAAAACTGCTATTCTTGGAGTCCTTCAGACCCCTGTTGTCTATGACGATGAAAGCATAGTGCAGAGGTTTCTAGTCATGCCCGCGGGAGCTATGGAAGGCAACGTAAACCTGGGACGCACGTGGATGTTGGCAACCAAATGCACTATTGATTGGGATACTGGTAGTGTCACGACGCGACCACCGACTCTTACCCCTATCATTCAAGCAAAGTCACCTACGTTGCAAACTCTAGCAAATTTGAAGGATAGCCAACATTCACAAGCTAAGGTGGTTAACTCGTCTTTGCCGGCTACCCATGAACCTAGCACTTCAACACTTGTAGTTGCAGCAAGCAATAATATTGCAAGTACTCAACCTGCACGACCTAAGAGTACATATCAATGGGTCCCCAAGGCCTTACTTCCAACTACCTCAACCCTCCCATCCATTTCAAGAAAAAATTTCCCTGGAGAACCAAGAGCGCGCTCTAGGAGAGTCAAGACCAAATCACGATGGATTCCAAAACGACTATTAGAAGCCCAAGGCTACTATGATGGAAATGAGCAAATTTGGGTACCTAAACGTAAAATGTGTCCTTCCCTATCGAAAACAAACCCATATGAGTCAAACAGTGTAACGCTAAAGCCAATGGTAGACCGTGAGAAGGGAAACATCACATAATGCTACACACCTAGTCCAGAGCTAGTTTGGGCTCCAAGGAAAAACCAATTTATTCCACCTAGCTCAGGAAGGGGGAAGTTCCATGAAGCTTCTAGCTCCTCATGTAATACATCCATAGAGGTAAAAGCTTCTACACAGCCTCCATCTATAATAGTGGACCTCCATGAAGCTACAAAAGAATCCACACCTCCCAGTGTTCCAGAATCACCTGATGAACCACTTCAAGTTTGATCCTGGGAGAGTACCTTACCACCCTTGCAACTTGACGAGGCACCTAGGGTAATAGAAAACTTCTGGCAAAAATCCTCACCTATTACCAACTGGAACGATTGGTTTCAAAGGGTGACGAGCTCATTTCAAACGGATCTACCCAAGGAAGGGGGGAGTGTTTGCTGACATTCATCATTCACTTGCTTCCCTCTCAACCTTTCTCCCTGACCTCTTAATCTCCAATCTTAGAGAATGTATATATAAAGCCTTATACTCACAAAAACAAGATAAAAAAGTAAAAGAGCAAGAGCCATAACACAAAATCATAAAAAAAAATTATGCACAAGAATACGACCCTTGTAATATTTGCACTCTAACCATCATCTATTTGCGTGTACAGATATGGCTAGTATGCTAGAGTCATCCACTCCTGCCTTGGGTGAGAGGTACCCTCCTTACTTTTCACAAATATTTCACATGGTCTTTCCAGTGCTTGCATGTGAATGGGATTTGATAGGTACGCTAGCATGTGATAGGAATTTTGAGGAGTTAGAATGGCTGGTACGTCTCTTGACCATGTCTGATCCATACTTAGTAGAGAGCGTTTCTCCCATTGCACAAGCCTACCCTTTTGATCAAGATGACTATAGGCGTCTAGTGACCTTCTTAGTAAACATGGGCACCTATGATGAAGAAGAAAATTTACAGGACTACACAGATGGCACATATGGTCTCATAGATGATGACTTTGTTTATCTCGACGACGAGGATAGGGGTTTAGCCTTAGGGTTTCCCTCCAACCTCTATAATATCCTATTCCCTTGACTCTCTAGGGGGAGTGCAACTAATTAGGTTAGGGTTCCTTATGTTTTTTGTTGTGTTCAATAAGTGTTGGTACCTTTTCTCACTCACTAC
This sequence comes from Adiantum capillus-veneris, assembly GCF_014529385.1. Lineage (NCBI taxonomy): Eukaryota > Viridiplantae > Streptophyta > Polypodiopsida > Polypodiales > Pteridaceae > Adiantum > Adiantum capillus-veneris. The sequence continues at coordinate 3,332,959 of NC_140952.1, read as the reverse complement.
AAGAGGTTGTGTGCTCTTGTGACGCTGTTAGCGACGGAAATACACTGGGTTTTTATAACCCCAGGCGTCGCTAAAACCGTCGCTAGTAGCGTCGCTACGAGTGCGTCGCTATAACCGTCGCTATAGGCGTCGCTATATGTGTCGCTATGAGCGTCGCTATATAGCGACGCCTATAGCGACGCATACAGCGACGCCTATAGCGACGGTTATAGCGACGTTTACACAGAAGACTATAGCGACGCTCATAGCGACGCTACAGAGCCATAAATAGCGACGCTTATAGCGACGCGCGAGATAATTTTTTTTTGGTGACAGGGCATTGAATGCCCTGCCACCCATCAACCATATTGTACTTGATTCACTTTTTAAAAAAAGTGCAAGGGTAGATAATAGACCCAAAATAGTCACCCACAAGATGCATTGTTTGCAAAATTGACAAGCGTAAAATTGACAATTGTACACATCATAGGCAAAATGAATTGATTGGCAAATGTAATAATGACAATTGTACAACATCATAGGCATAAAGAATTGATTGGCAAAAGGAACTACGGTGACAAATGTAATAATATACATGGTTCAAAAAGACGTATAAAATCCGTCTTATGATACATAAGCTATGAGAAACCCTAAACTAATGCTATCTAGCTACGGCTAAACTGACGTCGTCTAGTCATACGTCTCATCGCGTCCAAGCGGCGTATCTGTCGGATTCTGCAAAAAAAGACAATAAGACAGCTTTCAGTAAGTATAAACATATAATGACATCTATAAAACAATACAAAAAATAGAAAAGAGTAAACCCTAATACTAACCATGCCGCCGCGAGAACTGAGAATGTCCATCAGGGCATTTAAGCCCTTCCTGCCTGCGTACTCGCGCTCGTACGGTGTGGGATCACGTCCTGTCATCGACCACTGTCAAAACATACAAAGATTTCATTATGTTAGAATTAAAAAACTCATAAACCCTAAACTATCGAACATAAAGAGCAATGCGAAAACACTTACAAAATCGGCCTCAAATGATGCCCATCCACCGCTCCCCAAGTGGTGCGAGCTCCCTGCCTCTACTCGCGCTCTGGCTGCATCCTTTTGTTGCTTCCACTTGTCGGGATTCTCGCGCGCTGCTTTCTTTGCATTCTTCCAATCTTCTTTGGCCAGCCAATCTGGCCTGTTCCACCCATTCTTGATTGCTTTTTGCACTTCGGAACGCTTGTGTTTGCAGTATTCGCGCATTCGAATCTTCATCAGGTCTTCATTGAAGCGTTGATCCCGTGTTGGAACAGGAAACTCATCATGAAGTATGCTGATGACTCTGTTTTTTAAATCACTTGGTACTTCACTCCATTTGTTTAGTATGTAGTGTCTAAACAGCTGAGAGCAAAGACAACGCATGCGCGAGATCACCTTCTTGCCGTCATCATCCATGATGATGCCGCCGCTGAAGTCGACGGAGTAAGGCAAGCCCTCTGGCCGGTGACGCGTGAACCTGGGTGTCCCGGCAGGGGTCTCTAGCGGCGTGTCGATGGGGGTACGGACGTCAGGTGTCTCCACCGGCGTTTGGGCCCCGAAGCGAGGAGTGTCGAGTGGGGTGGCTCCTGGCGGAGTAGGTAGAGGTGTGTAGCTGCTAGGAACAGTCAGCCGCGCAAAACCTGGCGTAGATGGCGATGCTGTGGCTGGTGTGGGGGCGGGCAAAGAAGGGGAGGGTAAAGAGCCTCGCCGAACACGAGGCGGTGTGGAGGCATCGGCGGCGGAATCCCCACAACAACCGCCACCGCCACCACTAGAGCGCCGGTGTCTAGACGAGTGTGAAGATCGTCTCGTCGACGCCGAAGCTTCGGAGCGCGCCGAATGCTCCGAAAGAGAGGGAGATGCGGATGGAGTAGGAATGCGTGATGATGCGCCAGAGCGATGACGCTCCACGTACCACTGTCTCTGCTGCGGTGACAAAGAAGAAAGAAACTCCTCATCATCCATACCTACATTAAACACACGAATATTTAAACTTAATATTGAATGAATAGAGTAGACAATGACGCAAAGACCATTAAATACAATGACGTAATGATGCATATAAATACAATGATGCAATGAATTGAGTGATAGAAGAGGCAAGTCAAAAACTTAGAATTTTCAATCAAAAGATGTGAGCGCAAGTAGAAAAGAGCCAGAGCTTTTACAACACGGAGCAAAATTGTTCAAATACAATATTTGTGGCTTTAAGAGATCTCTCTCTCATCCTCGCATAACTCAGCATAACTTCCTATATCTATATAGAGCTCTCCGTTTAAACACATATCCTCTGTTTCATTTTGTAGCTCCTCTGCATGCACCCCATATAGAGTAGTAGCATCTTGATGCTCGTCTGGCACCACCGCAGCGGCTTCTGATTGAGCATCTTCTCTGATCTCCTCCATTGATGCCGTTGTGATTGGCACATGGTAGCCTTCATACGTCCTTGCACTACGAGGGGCTACCTCTATGACGTACCACCAGTTTGATGTAGACTTTGTAGGATGAAATATTACCTGCCAGAGCCACATAACTTACATGAGAGCTTTCAAGCACATAACTTGTAAAAGGGGGATGTTAACTATTTACATACTTACTTGTTCACAATGCTCTGGTAGTACGAAAGTGTCTCTTAGGTCAGTCCATTTCTTAGTAGAATCCACCTCAAGAAAACCAGACTCTCCTCTACGCACAGTAGCGTTGCGACCCTCCATGATTATCTTGAACCATTGCACGTCGAACAAGTCGACAAAAAATCCTCTGTAATCGATCCTCAAAATCTCTTGCAGCGTGCCGAAGTAAGTGAGTTCCGCCACCACAGGATCTGCATCAGAGGAACGTCGTCGACTAGACTGTTCAAATTTTGCCATGATTCCACAATCTTGAGTAAAACGCTTTTTGTCGATCCGTTCCACCCTAAAATGTCGACCTTTACACCATGCTGCTGTGTATGACTTATACTCCAATGAACAAAGATTATGAGTGGCCGTTCAAACGTTTAGAAATAAAGTCACTAGCATGTCGTACATTGCAAACTTACCTTGGTCGCGCAACCCCGAGAGTACTCCCACTCTTCCTCAGTCACTTCGTCACCGCATTGTTGTGCGCTTTTCAATTGGTTGTGCAACCATCTTAAGCTCATGAAGGTTGGTAGGCTCTCCAGACCCGTCGGATAGTGCATCGGTGGTCGTCTTCCCCGTCTCCACTCGATTCGTGCTCTTTGTCGCTCTTGCTTTGCATCCTCATATTGTGAAAAACACCGAGATTGCACATGACAATCCCAGATATGTGCTCATCATCTATGGTTCGCCATCGCGTGTCCCGGGTTTTATCAAATCCGTCTAGCCACTCTCCAATGTACACTAGGGACTCTGATACCAACCAACCTTCTGCCATGCTACCCTCCGGACGTGCCTTTTGATGCACATATCCCTTAAGCGTTTTCATGAAACGTTCTAAGAAGAACATTCATCTGGAATGAACTGTGCCAGCTATTTCCACCTCATCAACTATGTGAACAAGAATATGCACCTGAATGGTTAGCATGGTAGTAGGAAAATGTTTCTCAAACATGCACACAAGCTCCGCAGCATTTAGTTTGGCGAATGGTATGGAGTCTACGTTGATCTCCTTTTGTGAGATCCATTGCACCAGCTTTGCAAGTTTGTAGATTGTGTTACGGATGTCGAGAGACAAACATCCCTCAATGGCAACCGGTAAAATAAACTGTAAAGTATGTGCAGCAATGATATTAAAGTCCACATTTTATGCAATGATATTAAAGTCCACTATGAACGTACCTGACACATTTTATGCCAATCGTGTGACTTCAAACCGGTAAGCTTTCCGTCTTTAGTAAAACACGTTCGGAGCAAGTGCATTACGCCAATGGGGGTCCGCAAAGATCGAATGGTCTCTTTTACTTTGCGTTCTTGGGCTCCTGTGAAAATCCATGGTGCTTTAGGGAGTTTTATCAATCCATCAGACGCTGTTTGCGGCCAATATTGCTCCATATGATCCACATTTCTAAGGTCAACTCTGGCTCCCAAAGTATCTTTCTTGCCGGTCAGATGGTCCCATAGTAGATTACCCACATTCTTGAATATGTGCATTGGATCGAGCAAGTGATTGATCATGAGTCGGGGCCAGTATGGTAACTCGTACCATAGAGATAGTCTCTTCATCCCTGGAGGCAATCCGTCATCGCACATCTCCTTCTGCTCTAACCATGCTTGTGTAGACATCCTTGGTGGCTCTCTTCCCAAAAAGCCATCGCGTAACACATGATTCTCTGGAAGATACGCTTGATGACCTTCGTAGATTTGCTTCTTCAGTGAGGGCACCCTACGTGCATTCAATCTAGGTCCACATGTGACACATGCTCTATATCCGCTTGTTTGAAGCCCTGCATGTATACACATGATAATAGATCAACTATGGGAAAAAACAAGATTTACAATGTCTGAGTGAGGAGTGTCAATAGATCACCTGAGCATTCTGTTAGCCCGGGATAGTCATGCATGGTCCACATTAGAATGCCTCTGATCAAAGCATTCCGTCGTCCTGTGTGTCGGCTCATATCCACCACCTCTATGCCAATCCACAATTGTTGTAGCTCTTCCAATAGTGGACAAAGATACACATCCATATTCTCCACTTTTTATCGCCCTGGCACAATCAAGCTTAGCCATAGGTGCCCCTTCTTCGTAGTCAACCACGGGGGAATGTTGTAGTTGACGATGACAATGGGCCATACACTGTAAGATGTTGATCTTTGACCAAATGGATTTACGCCATCCATAGACAGGCCTAAGCGCAAATTTCGAGCTTCCCTGGCAAAATCCGACCATGTTCCATCTATATGTTTCCAGGCTGCGCAATCTGTAGGAATTCGTAGCACACCATCCGAAGATTTATTCTCCTCATGCCATGATGCTAGGGCGGCCATGGACTTACATTCGAAGAAATGCTTGATGCGAGGAAGCAGAGGAAAATGTCGCAAAACCTTTTGTGGAATTTTTGTCCCGTGGAGATCTACTCGATATCTTTCGGAATCATATCTCGGACACTTCTCCATGTCTATGTATTCCCCTCTGAAAAGAATGCAGTCATTAGGACAAGCGTGGATAGAATTGTAATCCATCCCCAAGTTTCGCAAAATCTTTCTTGCTTCATCTCGGGAATCTGGCATCACATTGTCAACTGGTAGTATGTGCTCTTTCAGCAATCTACACAACATAAAAATACGATACAGTCGTGTAAAAATCTATCAGATCATTATACATTTAGAGTTTTATTAAAGTAAACTAATTGTAATAGATCACCTGAAAAGCGCTGTGACGCTAGTGTCACTCCATCCAAACTTTGCCTGCATGTTGAGAAGAACCAGGAGTGCTTTCAATCTAGACATACGTGCTCCATTATACAATGGCGTATCGGCTTCACTTTTCATATCATCATAGATAAGCCTTTCTAAATCCATGATCGTCTCGATCATTTCATCAATCTCGGGCTCAAACATTGCCTCGTTGGGAATGTGCTCTGCATGATCATCCCCCGAGCTGTCAGAGGCTACATCTTGTGGCCTCACATATGCTGCTTGACCAAAGCGCCTGCGAACACGTCTATTGGGTTGCAAGATTGCTGCTTGTTGGCCAGCGTCAGAGTCCGACGAGTTATAATTGGCAACAACTCGATCTATAATAGATGCATCGAACTCGCCAAATTCGCGAACGTGCTGCAAAGAAACACGTCTTGTCCGTCGCACAGCATGCTTGCATTGATTACAAGGACATAAGACCCTCGTTGAGAGATAGGTGTTTCGGTTGGACGGTCCCACATCCTCGTCACTACTCATAATGAGGATAAAAATCTTATAACCTGGACAACAAATTTAATATTCTATTGGCATTCTTCGTCTTCTCTCTCTCTCTCTCTCTCTCTCTCTCTCTCTCTCTTTACCTCACATTCTCTAGTCATGTCCAATCCCCGCACACCTCGGTCTAGAGGTGCACGGAGATCAGAACCACCGGGTTATAATCTCGTCTTTATTGGTCAATACCTATATTTGTGGGTACAAGAAATCTACAGACCCACGTCTACATGATACTGCATGTAGTGGACAAAACCCCTTTGCCTCTTCTCTAGCTGTAGCACTTCACAACATCTTAACATCTTTTCATAGTAGATCTTTTCAATGTTCGTCTAACTCTAAACCCTAAACCGTAAGTAATTCTTGCGTGGACTCGATCTAACGTAAATAAGCGTAAATCTAACTAAAAATAAACCTAAATCTAATTGAACGTAAGTCTACATCTAACCTAATCTTTAACGTCTTTTGGGATAGTTTCCTACGACGTTAAAACTCTCTTCTTCTTGTGTGTGTGTGTGTGTGTGTGTGTGTGTGTATGGGTAAACCTAAATAAACCTAAGTCTAATCTAATATAACATAAATCTAAATCTAACGTAAATTATGTTATATTAAAAACAAAGAACTAAACTAACAGGGATTATAAGAACCTTAAAACTGATTTAACACATAATTTTTCACATAACTCGGCAAGAGTTGGCATTCTCATCACTAAAGATGTGAGAGTTAACTTCTGGCGGTGACGCTGCCTCATCTCCATCCACATCTGACGACAGCAATTGGCCCTTTAGACCGTTCTTGCTCTTGTTACTAACTTTGAAGTTGCTGTTGAATGACTAGAGGTTGTCTAGATAGTCATTGTGTCGGGGATGTAGTGACTCTTGCCGCCCTGAAGATCCACCTTCTTCCCTATCTTCTGAAGACATTTCACCAGTACTTTTGGATCGACGGAGCCCACCATGAGTGAAGGTAGCAATACCCTATATTCCATTGAGGGCTTTCTTCACCCGCTTCATGCAAGCATCGCAGTCTATGGAGACCTAAATCTAATCTAATATAACGTAAATCTAAATCTAGCGTAAATAAACGTAAATCTAATTAAAAATAAACCTAAATCTAATCTAATTTAACTTAAATAAACCTAAATCTAATTTAACGTAAGTCTACATCTAACCTAATCTTTAACGTCTTTTAGGATAGTTTCCTGTGACGTTATAACTCTCTTCTTCTTGTGTGTGTGCGCGTGTGTGGATGTGTGTGCCAATAAAAAGAGATAAATGGTATAACCTTTCTATCACCCATGCCAAGTATGATAGATTGATTATGCCATTTCCCTCTTGAATAATAGGTCTTGAGTTCAACTCCTCGTCGGCTAGATCTTTAGGTCTTTTAATTTTAATTAGTTTTCTACGACGTTAAATTAGTTTCTCTCTCTTTCTCTCTCAATGTGTGTGCGTTTTTTTGGATCGTATGCATGTTTTCTCTCTCTTTTCCTCTCTCAATGTGTGCGTTTTTTGTTTATGCATGTTCTCTCTCTCTTTTCCTCTCTCAATGCGTGCGTTTTTTGTTTATGCATGCTCTCTCTCTCTCTTTTCCTCTCTCAATGTGTGTGTGCATTCTTTGTTTACGTATGTGTGTGTGCGTTTTTGTTTATGTTTGTACTCTCTCTCTCTCTCTCTCTCTCTCTCTCTCAAAAACACTATGTGTGTGTGTGAGAGAGAGAGAGGGAGAGAGAAAGAGGGGAAGGGAACATGAGAGTGAGGAGAGGGAAGGAGCATACCTGGCTCTCCTTCCTCTCCTCGTGTGTGTGTGTGTTTGTGTGTGTGTGTGTGTGTGTGTGTGGAGAAGAAAAAGAGAGAGAGAGAGAGAGAGAGAGAGAGAGAGAGAGAGAGAGGGAGAGCGTTACCTGCTCTTTGCTTGAGGGCACCGAAAAACTTAGATCTGAGATCTGAGTTTTTGGGCGCGCTCTGTTATTTTTTTAGCTTAGTCGGCGTCGCTATGAGCGTCGCAAATTTCTTTGGAAATTTGCGACGCTCATAGCGACGCCGGGATTTTTTTTTTTGAGCGTCGCTGTGTGAGCGTCGCTAATATGAATAGCCTCTTGTAGTGACTAATGTGCCTCTTGGAGGTATTCCTTTTGTTTCCTAGTGTGTACAGGAGCGTGTTGCTATTGATAGGATTTGGACCTTCATGGAACCTTTCTCTCGTTCACACTTCATATCAAGCTCCACCATCAACACAAACAGGTGTTTCTTGTCCATTAGCATTGTCCCTTATCTTTTTTGCATCTATGATTGTCTGCTTTGATTGTGATTGGTAGCATAATATCCAGCTTATTTGCTTAGTATCAAACATTTAATTCAATGTCTTTTTTGTCATAATCCCTTGTCTAGGTTTAAACATCAAGCAAGTCCGACTAAGCTAGTTTGACCAAGTTAGGTGTTAGAGATCTTATCTTAATACCATGGGGAATGCCTTCCTAATAATTAATGGTTACTTAGGTTCTTAATCCGATTTAGGCAGCATTGTGTGAAATGTACTAGGGATTTCTAGTAGGCTTGACCCTATTGACCTTTAGCTTAAGTATTATAAAGGGAGTTTACTGGTGTGATGAGCCTGGGGAGGTGTATCAGTGTTATATGACCCCCCAAAGTTACAAAATTAAAATGATGAAAATGATCAAAGTGCCACATTGTAAAATCTTAAGCTGGAAGAGAAATCTCAGCTTGATTGGGTACTTCACTCACATGTATCGCCTATGGTACTAGAGCCCTAAAGGTTCCCAATATGGGCGCTTTTTCTTGAAAAGCAAAAAACCCAAGGCATACAAAATAAGCACACACATAAAAATTGAATCACTGTGAAAAGAATTTGGGGGGTCAATTAAAAATGTGCGCTCCTTGCCGCACTATCGAAGCAAGGGCCTTGCCTAACACTGTGTGCGAGCCATAGACGGCTCCAAGCACACAACTAGCTTAACTAGTAAGCTCAAAAGAGGGCAATGGTGTGTCACTCACCGCTCTATGCTCCTGCCATGGAGGATTCCTTGCCGCGAAGAAGAAGGAGACGCCGCTACGTCGCGCTCAACCGCTTCACCGCCGTCGTGCCGCCGCAATGCTCGATCGCGCGCTCTCTCTCTCTCTCTCTCACACATACACACACACACAAGGAGGTGAAGAAGAAGAAGATGGAGATGGAGATGGAGCAAGAGCACTCTTCTATTGCACAAATGAGAGAATAAGTGAATTTTAGGTTTAGTTGGCTTTTATATGAGCTCACCCCATTCACACTTGGGCGCCCATGCTTAGCCAACTAATCCCTTGAATGTCCCAGTTAGAGTGCGTCTCTCATCGGCGATCACTCTTACCCTTTTCCTATTGGTCCGACAAGCCCGGTACCTGACTCTACCAAATACATAATTCACGTCCGTCGTAGGTGATGGGGTGTCCGTGAGCCGTGAGGGTTAACACAAGTATACCTGTGAAGCTACACTCTGCTTCTCATAAATATCACTCAGCTTTGTCCATGCTTGATAAGCCAACATCTCGTCTGCTACACTGAAGTAAACGTTTTCTGCCAAAGTCAGCATAATGGTAGAAAGTGCCAATTCATCCATTTCGCTCCATTCATCTTCGTCCATATCTTATGGTTTTATCCCCTTGAGCTTTATAGGTTTTATCTGCTTCTTTTGTACCAACACATGCCAAATCTGCTTCTTCCACAATGGGAAATTGGTTCCATCCAACTTCTTGATATTGTAAAGAGTAGTGTCCTGTGATCCAGCCATAGCTACGCTTCACAGTAGTTTACTTTCCTGGGAAAAATTCGGTAGAGTTTCTCCTGTAAACTGACCTCTGAACCAATATCAACTTGTCAAATGAACCAATAAAGCTTCAGATTCTCCAGAAATTTCATCAGAGTCTCCTTTGTAAAATGGCTATGGTGTACTAAAAAATAGACCAAAAACAATTCAAAAAACCACTGTCTCTTGAACACTGTAAGTCGTGGGTAAACCTGTCCTGCACCTGTACTGTCTCTCACTGTCCTGTAAGCATAGACTGTGACAATGCCTCAATGGCAGTAAAGCAAAGATGCAATCCCAACTGTCTAACTCACAGTCAATACATCCTAGCTGCCTATCTAAGGGTGCTCGAGGGATCGCTCCAAGACCTGTATCACCGAAAGGATCTCAACATTCGAGAATCCCCCAACTCAATAAAACCTCACTCGACCCTCAACAAAGGGTGCAGTAAATCTGACAGTACTATTATTTAGCTTTTCATGGTTTTTAGCATTTTAACTTTTCTTGGATCTAACCGAAAAATAATATTTTTAGTCACCATTGGGTATAAAAACGGCCATACGGTGAAGAAATGGGATTAAACGAGATTTTTATGAACAATATTTTTATAAAAAGAGGCACCATAAATATGTCGGGGCACTACAAAAAAGTCATAATTACACCAGAGCATTAGGGTGCAGCAATTCAGTTACACTCTCATTAGTTACTGTGATACTATTTTTATTGCAGCAAAAGTTGAAGGGTAAGGCCATAGTTGATTGTAAAAATAAAGATCCTTGTTATTAGAAAATATCGGAGTCTTTTTCCAAAAGCCAGATCCCACAAAGTCATAAATCCACAAATTTCCCACTGTATGCTGTAACCGCTGCAGCGGTTGTTTGCTGCGTGACTCACAGCCAGCAAACCCTCAACAAACATACATCATCTTTGACAATACATCCCATGTAGAAGTACCTGCAATGTCAGGATGAAATCTGGAATATCACGCAGCAAACACAAGTTACCTGATGAACTGGTGGATGTCGCCTACAGTCTGTATGTAGGTGCGCCCGTGTCGTATGTGACACGCCTCCAAGAACTGTAAGCCATCCTTCGTTGTGTAGATAGACACAAATCAGCACTTTGGAAGTGCAGATATCCTCAACACTTGCAGTCGTAGGCCGAAACCCCAAAATTGCAGAGTCGGATCTGCACCCGTCGAGACCACGTAGTCGAAAATGGCCTGCGCAGATCTTTGTCGAAGCCGAACGGTGGCCGAGATGACCTCATAATGAATTGGGGGCGTGTCTTCGCCTGTCGAATCTCACTTCAATCTGAGCAGGAGACTCTGGCTACCTGCAAATGCTGCCCCGAGCCTCGATCTGAGCTCTGATACCAGTTGAAGGAGTACGAGCGGAAGTGCGACGCGAGAGAGAGTGCGAGAAGAAGAGCACGACGATATGGTGAACTCGCTCTACTGTAATGTGTGTAGAGCATAGTGAGTTCTTATTAGGTTTTTACAAAAGAATATGTGTACATACCTGGCGGCCCGTCCACTTACCTGGGCGACCACATTGGGTTTTATACCCCAACACATAACAGGTGCCTTACAGTCTTCTACGGTTTGTGCTATATAGCAAAGGTTATTCCCGCTCCGTTTCTCATTTGGAGAAATATGAACCTTGCATGGGCCTTGTAAGGAATCCTAATTTTTAGGGATTAAGGCTAATGGTGTGTAGGGTTAAGGGGACAAGGGCATTCAAGAAACTAGTTTTGAGTAGGCTTTTCTAGCCTTTTTTTTAGACACATATAGGATGTGGACCTAAGAGGTCACCTTCTCTCTCTAGCTTTTTGAAAGTGAAGGGAGTAAAGAGGTGTGGCCATATCATAAAAAACGTGGATCACTAAGAGCCAAAATTTGACTTTTTAAAAAAAAAGTTATTTTTACTTATTTTTGACTTAAAACTCCCCCCCAACATATATCCATATCAAAAAAGTATTTTTTGACATTTTTTTTAACTTACAAGCACTAAAAGTCCAATTTTTTAAAAAAAAAACTCCCCTCCAAAAAAAAAACCTTTCTTCTCTCTTCCTCCTCCCTCCTTTCTCCCTCCCTGCCCCTTCTCTCCTCCTCCTCCCCTCTCTCCCTCTCCCCCTTTATCCCCGTCTCTCCTCCCATGTTCCTCCCTCTCCCTCCCTGCCCCCTTCTCTCCTCCTTCTCCACTCTCTCTCTCTCTCTCTCTCTCTCTCTCCCCCACTACCCCCTTGTCTTCTCCCATGTTCCTCTCTCTCCCTCCCCCCTCTCTCTTTTCATCCTTTGCTTCCTCATGCAATAGCTACCATGGTGCTCAAGGACACCACAAATCGTATGCATACATATTTGCTTGTTCGCAACGTTTGCACCGAAGGCCGCATGTGAGGGTGAGCAGAGGTCATCCCAGGAATGTCGTACCATCGGTGAGATGAATGTTGACGATTCTTCAATATCTTGCCAATACCATCACATATTTGAATAAAACACCCCTTTATGCAAGGTAACAATATACTTCTTACTTTTGATTGTGTTCTTCTTATCATAAACTTTGAAGTCTAAGGTGTTGCCTCTACTTGTTTTGTAGTGCTTGGCACAAAGGTTGCTTTTATGCACAAATAGTGAAAGGCTGCAGGTTAGAGAGGCCAAGTGTCACCACTTTTCCTCTAAAACAGTCTTCTTTGTTACATCTTGCAGGTAGGTGCTTCAAATCCATGCTTATTAGGGGTGGTAGTCTCATCATAATGTATATTTTTGTATTGTTTATTCCTAGCTAGATAGAAATACTTGCAAATTTGTACAACATTTACTTAACAAGTGTCTTCATTATATAGCTTGCAAATGTTGAATTCATACATGTTTTTGTTACAAGGTGACCTCTTGCTATGCTAGTTGAGTGGCGTTGTTTGCAAGAATGGCTCAAGAAACTGGCATAACATGAAGCTTTTACGGTGGCACAAAGCTCTCCTCAGCGGCAATGTGGCTCCCACTAAACCAAAAATCATTACGCTGACATGAAGAGATCCCTAGTAGGACAATGCAAAAACTTTTCATCAGCAACAACACACTCTTTCCTAACATGAGGGCACTCCTACCAAAGATATTTTTATGTGATAGGTCACCCCAGGAGTATATCATGTCATGGAATGGATGTAAGAACTATGACCGCACTACTCCTTGGAAAGTGTTCACAGATGTATGTTTATCAAAGTTAATGAGAAGAAATTTGGACTTTTTTGTTTGTTGATGTGTAAGGGCACTCTAGGTCTACCATATTTTAGATTGTTTGATAAGTTAAATAAAATTTGTAGTCATTTAAAGTGTAAGTTTGTTTTTGTTTGGTAACATTGTACATAAGAAGACATAATAAAGTATAAGAGATCTTGGCGGAATAAGCCTCGATTAGATTCCTACCATGCACTTGTGACACCAGACCTCTCCTTGAACCTTTTGATTTCTATCATTGTGGGAAGTCCAAGGGTGGTCTATTTTCAAAATTTTAGCAATAACTTTTTTTAAAAGAAATTTTGGTTATTTTAAAGTTTGTACACAGTCTAAGAGTTCATTGTAATTGTTTTCCTTCAATTTCAATTTTTGATCGAGGGCAATCCTTGGAATCCACTTATGAAGGTGTTAGGGTGAGATTTTGAGAAAGTTTTGTATGTAGGAAATGTAGTCCTTAACACAATAAAAACATTGGTTCTCTGAGTATTTTCAGATTCCATGGTTTTAATGCCCGTTTGAGCCTGTAGATTAAGGAAAAAGTAAGAAATGTTTGTTTTACATCATTTTTAAAGAAATTGCCAACTTGCACGTTGATTTTTGGAAAATCCGAGTAGGATATGATTTTTTTGCATCACACGATGGTCGAAGAGCGTGACGAGATGAACAAATTTATGTGAGACAAGCCCAGACAGATTCGGAGCCAATTAAACACTAGAAGCTCTTGAAAACAGCCTAAAAGTTCAACACCTTTAAAAAAAAAAAAAGGACCACTTGAATTATAACCATGCATAAAAAAAAATCTTGTACTTGTCATTTTAGGGCCCCAGGGACCCTCAACATGAGGGGCCACAAGGGCGCGCAAATCAGCCATCCAAAATTTTTGGATGGCTGATTTGCGCGCCCTTGTGGCCCCTCATGTTGAGGGTCCCTGGGGCCCTAAAATGACAAGTATAGGCTTTTTTTGATGCATAGCCATGAGATAGAATTGGGCAAATTAATGTATTCATAGCAAACTCCCCTCCCCCCCCCAATGGCAAATAGCTAAACATTGTATCATGCCATGCATTAACAAAAAGCTTGTACTTGTCATTTTAGGGGCCTAGGGACCCTCAACATAAGGGGCCACAAGGGCGCGCAAACTGGCCATCCAAAAATTTTGGATGGCCAGTTTGCGCGCCCTTGTGGCCCCTTATGTTGAGGGTCCCTGGGCCCCTAAAATGACAAGTAGAAGCTTTTTTTAATGCATGGCCATGAATTTTTGGATGGCCAGTTTGCGCGCCCTTGTGGCCCCTCTTGTTGAGGGTCCATGGGCCCCTAAAATGATAAGTACAAGATTTTTTTAATGCATGGCCATGAGATAGAACTAGGCAGTTTAATGTGTTCATAGAACCCCCCCCCCCCCCCAAATGGCAGACACCTAAACCTTGTATCATGCTTATCAACCATTTTTTACTTCCTTGTGTCCATCCCCTGTTCTTGGAAATTTCTTGGTCCCTATTTGTGCCTGGATGGGCATTCTATGCACCGTTGTGGTCCCTCTTATTGAGGGTCCCTGGGGCTTCAAAATGACAAATAGGGGCTTTGTTTTAATGTATGGCCATGAGATAGAGTTGTAGTGTTTGATGTCCGGAGTATTCACTATGTCAAATTTTCCTATATCATGTGCGTTCACCACAATGGATTGAAAGTAGCCCTTATAGGCCTTACCTACACATGTTTCTGTAACTTTACAAGAATATAAATTCCCTTCTGTTGAACACATGTGCTATGTTACATATACTTTAGTGAACTCCCAAGGTGAAAGGCCTCACAAATTTTGTGCACTCAGAACATTTAGCACTAGAAATCAACCAAACAAGGAGCCAATTTTTACTTCCTTGTGTTCACCTCGTGTTTTTGGGAATGTTTTGGTTAAGCCATTTCTTTGGTATTTAAAACCACATGTGACCCCTATTGTTATAGTATCCGACCAAAGGTTTCTTTATTAGCGGTTATATAGGTTCGAATGATACATATCTTCTATGTTAACAATGCATGTATCTATAATTTATGTTTACACTTTCTCTATCCAAATGAGCTACATAGTAAAATCAAATCCGAATTTCAACAATTAATTTCACAAGGTGATAGCTATTGGTATGATCTTTAGCAATACCAAATAAATAGCTACCAATAGCGAATGAATAGGGATATTTAAGAAGGTTAGATACCAATATGATGAAACAAGAATCAATAATAAGTCACTCCTATATATCTACACCTCCATCTCAAGTTGTCATTTCTCTAAGTCAAGCTTGGCATAGGCATAGTATGGAAACAATAACATTTTGGAAAGCAAGAATTTAGCTTTCTCAACTTTTGAAATGTTGCTATTGATATATATTCAACATCCCCAAATGAGGACATCTTGACAAAGGTTATGATCCACTTAATAAGAATAACCATTAGTGATTAAACTGAAATCAAAATATTGCATGAATTTCTTCATGGTGGAATGATTAAGACTTGAAACTTCAAACATCTTACACGCAAATAAGAATATCCAAAAAAATCAACAATATTTCTCAAATCTGTATGAAACTCCAGTAATCTAAATAAAATACTCTCACTCAGTGCGACACCATTTAACAAAAAGAAATATTTATATTGCATTTATAGAGGAATCCAGCCTCATAAAAATAATTACAAATGGAGACAATGTTGTTGCTGTTAGGCTTCTCTTACAAGTATTTGTCTTTCTCATCTAGAGATTCATATACATGAGTATTTGTGTGTCTATGACACTAGGGAAGATAGTAGTACTATAGGGATGGCTTTTCTAAGAGCTCCTAGAGAGTACCTATTGGTTCAAGATTGTACAAAAATCCTACTATTCTTATCAAAATCTTTTAACACGGTAGTGAAAGATTCCTCATGGAACAAAAATAGGGTGATTTCCATCTCTGCACATGGTTGCTTGCTCATGTCCTCTCAAAACAAGTTGACTCTGTAAGTAAACAACAGATTATGTGAGCATAAAGTTATAAAGTACAAAATGATATCATTCTAATAATCTAATGACAACTATACAAAGAATAAATTATAAGAAAAATCTTTGATGACTCTCCATAGATAACACAACTTACTTACATTGTGAGACTCAATCACATGCTACAAAACTATAGATGGTGCACCAAAGCCATCAACAAAATAGCACCACCCAATGTTATGAGGTGTGAACCCTAAAAATTGAAAGCCATAAAGAGGTCAATTCCCTCCAGCATGATAAACTTAAAGATGGAGATGATCTTAAGCTCTGAATGTAAGCTACAAAGGTAGTTTTCTCACCATTCTATCTTTATGTTGGAGATGAATCCTTGCAATGCCCATGCACTATTCACACCTCCTGTTCTTGTGGTATGCAAGTCATGTGAGTTGATGCTTTTTCCACCTTCGGGAGTAGAGGTTTCCATGTAGTGCGAGTGAATAAAAGTAGAAGGAGGATAATCTTGTTTCATGCTGTAATGGAGGTGAGAGAAGGGAGAGGAGCTAGCTTGGTGTGGAACTATGTGGTGGGCAAGGGGAAGAGATGGGGGAGAAGCTTTCTTGGTGCTACAATGGAGATGGGAGAAAGATAGTAGAGAGATAATGTTGGACTATAGGGGGTGCATGTGGTTGTTGCAGCCATGGAGAGCTTGGAAAAGGGTTTGTAGAGAGAGAAAATCACTTTTAGCTATAGAATAGGTTTGGAAAGACTTTGGAGGGTGGAAAATGATGTTTTGAAATTTTTTGAAAAAATTTAATTTTTTGGAAATTTTTAGTGCACGTTTTTGACTTTTGGAGGTCAAAAATACTTTTTTGACCATGAAATAGGTTAGGGGATCTTTTAAGGAGGGAAAACTTAAAATTTGAAATTTTTTGGAAATTTGAAATTTTTTGAAAATTTGAAATTTTTAGTGTATTTTTAAATCCGGGCCAAAAAGTGGGGAAAAAAAGGTCAAAGTGGTTCCCCCCCCCCCCCTCCCTCCCTTTCCCCTAGCCACCTCCCTTACCTTCTCACTAGGTAAGAGGCCATTAAGAGCTGTAAGGCTACCTTGTCCCCCTACTTTTTTGAGGGTATAGAGTGTGTCCACCACCCTCTTCCTATTGGCTGGCCTCTAATTAACCTTAATCCCAAAGGGCCCCTAGAGGGTTCATATTTTTCCTAATGTCCTATTTTCGGGCAGTTTTCACATCAGGTGCAGCATTTACCATGGCTGACAACAACAACACAGATGTGTTCAAGATGTTTGCTGTTGAGGACAGGTTGGATGGGGACAACTACCCTATGTGGGCTTATATGATGCAACAATTTCTTGTGTCAAAGGGCGTCTGGAACATTGTGCAGGGCATTGATGTACATCCTGGTTCTGAGGATGTAGGCGATGTTGAGGATGTTGTAGGTCTTGCTGCAAGGATTGCAGCTGTTAGAGTTGTTTTGCCTACGACAGAACAAGCTCGTTTGGATGTTAAGGTTGCACAGGCTCATGCATTGATTGCGTTGTCTGTGAAGTTCACCATTGTTCCTCACATCCGTTCAAGAAAATCTGCAAAACAGGCTTGGGATATTCTAGCAGGTCTTTATGCAAGCCGCAATGACGCTAAAATTGCTTTGCTGCGTAAAGAGCTGGAGTCAAAGATTATGCACGAGGAAGATGATATGGACACTTTCCTTGCTAATGTCAAGGATATCAATGAACAACTTATTTCTGCAGGTGAAGTTATTTCGGACAGTTCCCTTGTGCGAACTATTCTTGATGCCTTACTAGATTCTTACCAGACTTTTGCTAGTACTTGGAGACTTATGACCCAAGGAAATCCTGAAGTTGTCAAGTTTGATGCATTATGCACATTGCTGTTGCAAGAGTCACTTTCTAGAAAAAATAGGACTAGGCAGCATGCAGTTGAACAAGCTTTTATTGCTTCTCAAAGAAAGAGTGGTAACAACAATGCAACCACTTCTTATGGTTCTGCTGCGAGTGGAAAAAATTATGTTCCTAATGCTTCTGCTTGTAGCAATTCGTCTGGAAACTCTGGTGATAAGGGCAAAAAGAAGATGCGTTGCCATTATTGTAAAGTCAATGATCACTTGATCAAGTCGTGTCCTAAGTTGAAGGCCAAAGAGGCTAAGAAGAAAGAGGGTGGTTCCACTGCAAATGCTGGTTCCACTACAAATGCAACCATTGTTGAGTCTTCTGTGAAAGGAGACTGTGTTGCTGATGTTGATGCAGAATGGGCTTTTAGCGCAGAGTGCACTTACAATCCTGCTGTCCATGATGCACGCTTGTCAGTTGCTGCAGATTCACATGTGTGGTATTTCGACAGTGGTGCTACAAAGCACATTACCTCACATCGTGAATTGTTTACCTCTCTCGAGTCTGTCCCTCATGGGAATTCAGTCACTTGTGCCAACAACGCCTTTTACCCAGTTCAGGGAGTTGGAAAGATTGTGCTCACTGCTGCTAATGGCAGTTCCTTCACACTTGTTGATGAACTTTATGTACCTGGGATCAAGAAGAATCTCTTGTCTGTATCCGCACTTGCTAGACTTGGACTTGTAGTCAAATTTGTGGATGACAGATGTACAGTTCATGATCTCAGTTTTGGTGATGAAATTGTTGCATCTGGCCTTTTGTGCCGTGGACTGTATAAGCTCACTTTGTATGACAAGTGTGGACAAAACTTTGCAAATGCTGTTGCAGATTCAAGGGCTATTTTAGATGCAAAACTTTGGCATGCACGTTTTGGTCATCTGAATTTTGCCAATTTGCTGCGTTTGCAATTGCAGAATCTGATATGGTTGCTTCTTTGCCGCCTCTTGAAGCACCTGTCAAACATGTTTGTGAAGGCTATATTTTGGGTAAGATGCAGCGTTCTAAGTTTCCAAAGGATGGTTCAGTTCAGGCCACATGCAGGTTGCAGCTTGTGCATAGTGATGCTTGTGGGCCCATGCAAACTCCGTCCTTGGGCAATTACCTGTACTTCGTGACTTTCATTGATGATTACTCCAGGCATGCATGGGTATTTCCCCTTAAAGCAAAGTCTGAAGTTTTTACGTGCTTCAAACAATTTCTGGCTATGACTAAAAATGTCTCGAAATGTACTATGGGCACCCTCCATTCCGATCGAGGGGTGGAGTATATGTCTCATGAATTGAATGCATTTCTGTCTAGTCGTGGGATAAAACACCAATGTACAGTGCCTTATACACCTCATCAAAATGGTGTTGCTGAGAGGAAAAGAAGGTCACTGACGGAAATGGCATGATGTATGGTCAAAAGTCAAGCTTTACCGCATTCTTTTTGGCTTGAGGCCATCATGTGTGCCACTTATGTACTTAACAGGTATCGTACGAAAGCTTTGCAGTCTATTACTCCATATGAAGCATGGCATGATAGAAAGACTTCTATTGAGCACATGCGTGTTTCTGGCTGTTTGGCATATGCTTTGGTGCCACAAGTGTAGCACAGAAAATTGGATGATAAGGCTATCAAATGTATTTTGTTGGTTATAGTGCTGAAAGCAAAGGTTACAGGTTGTATCATCCGCAAACAAAACATATTCTCGTTTCTCGGTATGTAATGTTTGTGGAAGATTCTGTTCAGCCCTTGCTGTCATGTACTAGAGACAGTAATGTAAGCTCACAGGACATTTATGACACTTTGTTGCCTCTTTTCAGTGGTGGAAATACGAATGTAAGTTCCAATGAGGAAAATGTACAGCCTATGGGGGTTTCTGAAAATATTTTAGATCAGCCTATTACTGATGCAGATGTACATGATGTACTTGATGAGGAAAGGGCTGAAAATGAGCAGGCTAGAGGTATGCCAAAATGGCTGGTGCACCCTTTGCGTGACAGTAAATTGGATGCACCTTTGTCTAGTCGTACTCGTTCAGGCTCTCGCCATGCATCTTATGCATCAGATTGTTATGCTTTGGCTGTGTCTAGTTTACATGATGTTGAGGAGCCTCTGTCTTTTGATGAAGCACAGAATTCAAAAAATTGGATGGTTGCCATGCAGTCAGAATATGATGCACTTATAGAAAATGACACATGGAATTTATGTGATTTGCCTCCTAGCAAAAAGGCCATTGGTACGAAGTGGGTTTACAAGTTGAAACACAAGCCGGATGGTGAGATCGATCGCCATAAGGCTCGACTTGTTGCAAAGGGTTATGCACAACAAAAAGGCATAGATTATGAAGAGACTTTTGCTCCCACTTGTCGTATGACTACTGTGCATTTTCTATGTGCATTGGCAGCTCATTTTGGTTGGGATGTACATCAATCAGACATTGTTACTGCTTTCTTGAATGGTGACATATTTGAGGAAGTTTATGTAACACAGCCTCGCGGTTTTTTCATAAAAGGACAAGAGGACAAAGTGTGCAGATGTAAGAAGGATTTGTATGGGTTGAAGCAATCTCCTCGTGCTTGGGTATGAGAAAGCTGACACCACTCATTTGGTCAAACAAGGCTTTCGTAACAGTCCAACAGAAAGCACATTGTATGTAAAGCGTGAGGATGATGTACTTCTCATTGTGGTTCTTTATGTCGATGATTTGTTGATCACTGGACCAAATGAGAGACATATTGCTGAATTTAAGGCTGATTTGAATGCTACTTTCAAGATGAAAGATTTGGGGCTGTTTCATCATTATTTGGGCATACAGTTTAAGCAGTGTGATGGTGGTATTGCCTTATGTCAGAAAAGTTACATAGAGACATTGCTATGTAAGTTCGGACTTGAGGATTGCAAACCTATTGCCACTTCCATGGAAACAGGTTTGAAATTGAGTCTACATGATGCTGGCGATCCTGCTGATGTCACTCTTTACCAAACTGCTGTTGACTGCCTCATTTATGTATGCAACATGAGGCCGGATATTCAGTTTGCAGTCTCACAGGTCAGCAGATTTATGCATAGCCCAGGGTCTAAGCATTGGCAGGCTGTCAAGAGGGTTTTCCGCTACCTTAGTGGCACTATACATCTTGGCTTGTTATCCCAAGGGGGGATCATTGCTGCCAGACTTACATGGTTTTTCGGACTCAGATTGGGCTGGTTGTTTTGACACGCGAGTGTCCACAAGTGGTTTTTGTTTCATGCTTGGCAGTTGATGTATATCATGGTTGAGCAAGAAGCAACCTACTGTGGCCACTTCGAGTTGTGAGGCTGAGTACAGGGCAGTCTTCACAGCTATGGTTGAGTGTGTATGGCTCAGACGCCTTATGTCTAATTTGGGTGTTGGACAGGACACGCCAACATTATCTACACTGATAGTTAGAGCGCATTGGCAGTTGCGAGGAACCCAGTTTTTCATGCTCGCACAAAGCACATTGAGGTGCATTACCACTATGTCAGGGAGAGGCTCTCAGCAGGAGAGATCAGCTTGGCTTATGTGCCAACACAGGACAACCTTGCAGATCTTTTCACAAAGGCATTGTCTCGTGAGAAGCTTGAAGCTTTCCACAAAGCTTTGGGCTTACTCCCCTTTGTGGACTGATCCTGTCCTCAGGGCATGGCACTTCCCTTTACTGATGTGCTAGCTCTCGTTCACCGCATCACTCCAAGGGGGATTTGTTACCATATACATGTGGTAGTGATGTGTGTGAACACACTAGGACCGTCGGGGCATTTTTTTCCTCTTTAGGAGGTTTTTTCCCCCGTGCATTGTATATACGCCCATCACTCTAGGGCTATCTATCTTTCCATTGCACACTAAGTGACACACTCTCTGTTGTGTGCCTTGAGCTTCCTTCGTCTTCTCCAAACTGTGTGTGTTTCTCTGCAACCCTAATTCCAACATAAAGCTGCTTGTGAAGTAGTTTGGCTAAGGAAAGTCCTCATGGACTTAGGTGTTTCTCTTCATTTAGCAACAACACTTCAATGCGACAACCAGAGTTGCATGACAATTGCCAAGAACCCTGTCTTCCATGCACACACAAATCACCTCTGGGCCCTCGTGCTCATGTAGATCCTACTCCTCCCATTGTTTCGACAACTTATGCTCCACGACCACAACATCCAAGCCCTTGTTTCAATGAGATTATACCAGCTAGCATTAGCATGCCACATCCCACATGTGCTTAACCCAGGGTCACACATATGAACTTTGGGCCACTGTATGGAACAGCATTGTATCGAGCTTGGGACCGGAGGATCACTTGTATGCCTAACCCGATGCTAACCCCCATTCCACATGAAATATAGAGAGCACCTTTCCCCATTATACCTGCTCACTTAGGTGACTTGGAAACATTTTCTCAAGCTATTGATCGATCTATTGCTGAAAATATGCGTAACACGCGTGATAGAGAGCCTAGAAGTAAGGCAGTACAAATAGCCAAGCTCACACAAAAATTTAGTGGAGACGGGGATGTGAGGAAGCATATCAAAGTATTTGAACAAATGTTAACTGAGTCAACGTCAATTAGCAAAAGCTGTTAAAGATCGAAGACATATGGATGCACATTGAAGATCAATACGAAGAAGTAGTAAAGATTGGAGTTACA
This sequence comes from Adiantum capillus-veneris, assembly GCF_014529385.1. NCBI lineage: Eukaryota > Viridiplantae > Streptophyta > Polypodiopsida > Polypodiales > Pteridaceae > Adiantum > Adiantum capillus-veneris. Next base: position 3,310,507 of record NC_140952.1, on the reverse strand, counting down.
CATTTTTCACGTTTTTCCAAAATGGTCACGTATTGTAAATTCTCGATTTATTTTAAGCCATTGTAATATTTTAATGTGTTACAGGCTCAATGGGAGTTCTAAGCTATAAAGAACAGGTCAATTATTGTGCCTAGGTTGTTGCAAATTCAGTAAGTGGTGGAGCCCTAAAGGCCTTGGATGCCCGGACATTGCATATTTTTATCCTAGGTACATAAGGCAGTGTGTAAATGAAATTAGGGTTCTCAAGTCATTTGTTGAGATCACTCTTTGGTGAGAGCTCTTGAGGTGTGTGGCTATGGAGTCCTTGAGCTTCTCCTTGCTCATGAGACTTGATTAACACTAATCAATGATTCATTCTCTTTCACTATGCCTCTCTCATGATTCTTATGATTGCCTATCATGCTTATATTAGCTAGATCTTAACTAATTATTGCTTAATCCCTCTCTAATCTTGTGTGATTGCCCTCTTTTGCTTGTGTGTGCATGTAGGTTTAATTGGAGTGTGGTGCTCGATAGATCTATGTGTGTGCGCTTGTGCTTACTGTGTTGCATAATTGGATTAGTGTCGTGTGCGTCTTGCAATCATAGTGTGGTGTGATTGGGTTGATTAGAGGTGAAGAGGAGTGGATATGGAGATTGCCCTTTATTGTCACTTAGCTTCTCCATAGGCCAAGAAGCTCACCCCATAGAGTTAACCATTTGTGTTGCCACGATTAGCTCACTAACCGTGTGAGTGTTTCCATGCCCTAGCTGGGTAGCTCATCCCTCCGGATTGATAATTTTGTTGGTCATTGGAGCTATTGCAACGATGGGACCCCAAAAATTTGGCGCCATTGCCGGGGATGATGGCCTACGCTAGTGTAATTGTGTCACTAATTTTTCTACTAATTTCACTTGTGTGCTTATGTTTTTGTGGATTTTGGATGTGTATGCATGAAGCAATGTGCTCATAATACCATAATGTGTCACCATATCTTGCCAATTGTGTGTTTACGCACTCTAATTTCACACTAACCCCTTGCTAATTTGACTAATTTTTGCTAACTTACTAATTTGCTATGAAGGATTGGGAGAATAAACGGGAACAACTGTTAAGATATAGATATGTGCTTATAGATCTATCTCAACACGGGGTAGATAGTAAAGGGGCCCAAATGGGAGATGGTCTATCAAGAGCAAGGCTAACCAATGGAGCATAAGACCTTAGGGTTAGCTTCATTGAAGACCTCCAATAATGTGTGTAAAAGTCCTTTGACCTTAGGTAAGCTAGGGCTGAGCTTGAGGTGGGAACCCGGCCCAAACTCGAGGTGCTTGTCGTGCTTGAGGTGCTTGTCTTGCTTGAGGTGCTTGTCATGCTTGAGGTGCTTGATTAAGATGCTTCAGGTGCTTGACTGGATCCATGCTTGAGGTGCTTGACTTGGTGCATGATTAAGGTGCTTGAAGTGCCTTGAGAAGCTTGCCTGAGATGCTTGTGGGAACACCCCCTACTTCAAGTGCTTAGTCATGCTTGATGACTAAGGGGCTTGCTCATCCAAAGTCAAAAAGATCCCTACAAGGAGGGGGGCGAGCCTACAAGGGGGGGGGGGATGAGAGAGAACACACACACACACACACACACACACACACACACACACACACACACACACACACACACACACACACACACACACACACACACACACAAGGGAAGCCCCAGCTTGAAGAGGCAGCAAGGACACTTTTCAAGTTCCTCCTCATGTTGCCCTCATGGTGTGCCTGAAACCTATTGGTTGGCCACCCAAGGGGTCCAATGATAATAAAGGATATTTAATTAATTGATTTTGCATTTATCAAGTCCTCTCTCTCAAAGGGGAAAGGGGGACACTTGTCCCAAGGCTATCCCTGTTGCTTGTAATGGCTCCTACTTGTGATTTGCTAGGCCTGGAGGGGTCCAATGAGCTTCAAGCATGAGCTACAAGGGGGGGTCAACCCAAGCAAGCTAGGGGGGTGCTTAGGGGGTATACTCACCCACACACACTCAAAAACACTCTCATTGTGTACTATGCAAAGTGCAAGATCTCCCTCTCTTTCTCCAAGCAGGTAGAGGTTGAGAGTCTACACCAACACTCTTGGCTATGGAGTGCAAATCCATCCAAGAGCCATGCTTCAATTCTTGAGCTTGCCCTCTATTTCTTCTTCATTACTATGCTATTATGTATGCTAGCACAAGAGTTATGATAAGTGAGGAACTAGCTCTTTCTCGTATGAAATGTTTCTTCTTCCTCTTCCCTACCCTCATTCCCTGCTAGCTCTCTCCACCTTCGAAGGTGTTTGAGGTCTTGGGATTGAGGCTTGGTATAGTTAAAGCTTTCTTCAAGTTTAGGTTATGATATGATGGTGATGCATGAAGCTTTCCATCTTCATTGCTTCACCTAGGTCACAAGGAACACAAAGAATGTATTGTAACAAGTCTCTGTTTATGGGAGAAATCATAATTCAAATGCCTATTGGAGGGGGGGACCGGCTCCACATAAATCCGGTCCTCAACTATTGTCATGTTCTCTAAATTCTCTCTCTTGCAAAAGTATTGTCTATGCCAAGTTAACTAATTGCTATGATTATGTTGCTATCTTCAATTATGTCAACCCGCTATGCTCACAAAATCATTTCTTGAAAGTACTCTCATTAAATTCCGCTACTTTCAAATTGAATAGGCAAATTCCATTACAAGGACTGCCCGCGTATCAACTAGACCCCGAGTCAGTCAAAGCAGCAAAGGCATCCTACGTTTCTAGAGAACACTTGGAAGAGCACCACACTACGGTGTTCATTGGCAGGGTCAAAAGTGAAGAGGGGCATCAGATGGAGTTGCAACTCCTGCCAAAAGAAGTCTATGATGTAGCTGCTAAACCAGAAACCAAGGAAGCTAACCGCATGTTGGGGCTCAGGGATTTCTACGAACAAGAGCCTTCGGAGTCGATTTTCAGAAGGCTTATGAGCTTCTATCCACCATCAAAGAAGATGAAACTGCACAGATATCCGACACCCAAGGGAACAAGGTCGAAGTAGTGATCACAAAAGAGATAGTGGCAGAGGCACTCAGACTACCCATAGAGGGAATGACCATGCAAGAAAGAGACAGAAAAACCACGTGCAGTATGTCTTGACAACCTTGAAGGGCACCAAGAAGGAAGGTAAAAATCACGTACTTGGGTGCGCCTAACCCAAGGAATCTACATGGCCTAACCCAAGGAATCTACATGACCATCAAAGTTAGAGGTAATAAAATCATGGCCTAACCCAAGGAATCTACATGAGCTGAGAAGCTTTATTGGTATGTGTGCATACTATAGACGCTTCATAGCAAAATTCTCTCAAGTAGCAGGACCACTACACGACTTAACAAAGAAGAACGTTAAGTTTGTATGGACTTCTAAGGAGCAAAATGATTTTGAAAAACTCAAAGAGAAGCTTACTTCCCAACCAGCCCTCGTGCTTCCGGATCTCTCAAAGCCATTTGAGGTCCAATGTGATGCTTGTGGTGATTGCCTTGGAGCGGTTTTGCTTCAAGAAGGGCATGCCATAGCATATGAAAGCCGAAGGCTCAATAGTGATGAACGAGTCTTGGGCATTTATGAGAAAGAGCTTTTAGCTGTTCTACATGCCCTAGACACATGGAAGCACTACCTATTGGGGACTCCATTTATCCTACGAACCGACCACCAAAGTCTCAAGTATTTCATGATGCAAACCAAGCTTTCCGACAAACAAATGAGGTGGGCAAATTTTCTTTTGCAATTTAATTTCCATATTGCTCACATAGCTGGTAAGCACAATCAAGTTGCCGATGCACTTTCACGACGACCAAAAGTTAATGCGGTGTCTATAGCTACTCACAATGATCTATCCTCTATGATAGATGAGTATGCTACTGACCCTGACTTTAGAGACATAATGTCAGTCCTTGCTTTAAGGAAGAAAGAGGAACCATTCACCTTGCAGGATGGTTATCTTCTCCACGGCAATAGGCTATGTGTTACCCATTCCCTTCGTGAGAAGGTTATGTATGAATCCCATGATCCTCCATATGCAGGGCATAGAGGTCTTCAACATACTCTCCGAGGAGTAGAGACGTATTTCTATTGGCCTACCATGAAAGTGGACATACAAGAGTATGTTTCAAAATGTGTAGTATGCCAAAAGACCAAGTATGATAGAGGGAAACAACCTGGATTACTCCAGCCATTGCCTATTCCAAATTCACCATGGGAGAGTATATCCATGGATTCATCTTTGGATTACCCAAGTCTATCCATGGGAATACAGGAATATGGACAATAGTCAACAGGTTTAGCAAGCAAGCACATTTTATTCCTGTCAAAAAGACTATTAAGGCACATCAAATGGCAACTCTCTTCATATCTTAGATTTTCAAGCACCATGGATTACCCACATCCATCATGTCAGATAGAGATCCTAGAATGACCAGTAATTTCTGGAAAGGTCTCTTTGAAAATCTAGGGACAAGATTGAATTTCTCTTCGGCCTATCACCCACAAACGGATGGCCAAAGTGAGATAGCCAATCTTACGATACTCGATCTACTCAAGACTTATGTTACCGAAGTAGATCAATGCTCACAATGGGAAAAGTATTTACCTCTAGTAGAGTATGCCTACAATAATACTGTCCATACTTCTACGGGGAAAGCACCTTTCGAGATCATAGAGGGAAGACCTAAAAGTCCCTTGCTACTCAAAGTACATGGGAAGATCTTCGCCGCCGATGAGTATAGCCGTGACCTACAAGAATCTTTTCAAAAGATTAGGGAGGATATAGCCATCTCTCAACAAAGGCAAAAAGCTGCTGCTGATAAGCACAGAAGATCCTTAATGTTCAAAGAAAATGATTGGGTCTTACTCAAGTTTCCTAAGGCTCGATTAAGGCAAACGACGGGCAAAAATCTTACGGGCCATCAAAAGTATTATGCTAAACTAGCAAAAAGATACTATGGTCCTTTCCAAATCTTGAAGCCCATCAATGAGACGGATTATCAACTCAAGTTTCCCAACCATTGGCTTATACACAACGCCTTTCATGTAAGCCTACTTAAGCCCTACATAGGAGAGCCACCAACTGAACCAATTATTGAAGACCAAGAAGAGGTGCTACAACCCGAAGCTGTCCTTCGGCATGAAGACAAGGTACTACAACACGGTAAGATAATTGGACGGTATCTTATTAAGTTCAAAAATTATCCTTTTGAAGATGCTAAATGGATGCAAGGAGTAAAACTTAAGGATAGTATGAACCTTGTCAATGCTAACAATGCTACATTAGAGTAAGCAAATGTACAAATTTCTTTTAAATGACTCATGTTTTTGTCTTATAAGACTAGTCCTCTTTTTAATTGTGCACAAATTTAACTAGTATGCATGCTTAGAATCATGTTTGTGATGACAACGTCTCTCAAACACCAAGTAGAACTTGTCACTCTACTTTGGGAGAATGAAATGGACTAAAGAGCAGACATGCTTGCGGCAGCTATGTCTCCCAAGCACCAAATGGATTAGTCATCCATCTTGGAAAGATGTCGTAGGGTAAAAAAGGGATCCTCTACCCGCTAAGTACGATTGACTAATGACTAAGGCTTTATCTCTTCTACCTCATAGTCGAGGACGACTATGATTTCAAGAGAGAGGTAATGTCATAAAATCTAATATCTAACCAATCCAAATGATTTTCTCATATTAAATTGATCACTTAATGTGGGAGAATAAACGGGAACAAGTGTTAAGATATAGATATGTGCTTATAGATCTATCTCAACACGGGGCCAATAGTAAAGGGGCCCAAATGGGAGATGGTCTATCAAGAGCAAGACTAACCAATGGAGCTTAATACCTTAGGGTTAGCTTCATTGAAGACCTCCAATAATGTGTGTAAAAGTCCTTTGACCTTAGGTAAGCTAGGGCTGAGCTTGAGGTGGGAACCCGGCCCAAACTCGAGGTGCTTGTCGTGCTTGAGGTGCTTGTCCTGCTTGAGGTGCTTGTCATGCTTGAGGTGCTTGTCATGCTTGAGGTTCTTGATTAAGATGCTTGAGGTGCTTGACTTGGTGCATGATTAAGGTGCTTGAAGTGCCTTGAGAAGCTTGCCTGAGATGCTTGTGGGAACACCCCCTACTTCAAGTGCTTAGTCATGCTTGATGACTAAGGGGCTTGCTCATCCAAAGTCAAAAAGATCCCGACAAGGAGGGGGGCGAGCCTACAAGGGGGGGGGGATGAGAGAGAACACACACACACACACACACACACACACACACACACACACACACACACACACACACACACACACACACACACACACACACACACACACACACACACACACACACACACACACACACACACACACACACAAGGGAAGCCCCAGCTTGAAGAGGCAGCAAGGACACTTTTCAAGTTCCTCCTCATGTTGCCCTCATGGTGTGCCTGAAACCTATTGGTTGGCCACCCAAGGGGTCCAATGATAATAAAGGATATTTAATTAATTGATTTTGCATTTATCAAGTCCTCTCTCTCAAAGGGGAAAGGGGGACATTTGTCCCAAGGCTATCCCTGTTGCTTGTAATGGCTCCTACTTGTGATTTGCTAGGCCTGGAGGGGTCCAATGAGCTTCAAGCATGAGCTACAAGGGGGGGTCGACCCAAGCAAGCTAGGGGGGTGCTTAGGGGGTATACTCACCCACACACACTCACAAACACTCTCATTGTTTACTATGCAAAGTGCAAGAGCTCCCTCTCTTTCTCCAAGCAAGTAGAGGTTAGGAGCCTACACCAACACTCTTGGCTATGGAGTGCAAATCCATCCAAGAGCCATGCTTCAATTCTTGAGCTTGCCATCTATTTATTCTTCATTACTATGCTATTATGTATGCTAGCACAAGAGTTATGATAAGTGAGGAACTAGCTCTTTCTCGTATGAAATGTTTCTTCTTCCTCTTCCCTACCCTCATTCCCTGCTAGCTCTCTCCACTTTCGAAGGTGTTTGAGGTCTTGGGACTGAGGCTTGGTATAGTTAAAGCTTTCTTCAAGTTTAGGTTATGCTATGATGGTGATGCATGAAGCTTTCCATCTTCATTGCTTCACCTAGGTCACAAGGAACACAAAGAATGTATTGTAACAAGTCTCTCTTTATGGGAGAAATCATAATACAAATGCCTATTAGAGGGGGGACCGGCTCCACATAAATCCGGTCCAGAGATACGCAACAAAAAGAAATGAAGGAGTTAGGTGATATACTTACCAAACTATTCGATGCCTGCAAAGCAAAAGCTGAGCAGTTGACAGAAGTTACAAATGAACTTCTTACGAAATCTCTGTCAGATCAAAAAATTCAGGTGCAATTAGATGTTGCCAATGCTTCTCTGCAGTATTTTGAACAGAGGATCAATGATCAGGCCATTTTCTTACAGCAAATCAGAGAAAATCTAGCCGTGGCCTCGATCAAAGGAACTCACGAAGTGTATAAGGCACTTGAAAAGAAAAACAAATATCTAGAATTGGAATGAAAGCTAGAACAATCACAGCGCAGGGACCTGACACTGATGCGGGTTCAAAGAGAGGAGGAGCTTCTAAAGGAGATAGCAGAACTAAAGTGAATTAATCAACTCCTTAGAGATGGAAAACCAGACATGCAGAAAGAGGTAGGCACTTCAGAGCCGCCACGGACAGACATATCCTCGGTCTCGTTTACTGAGTTTGAGACACAGTCCACAACAGAGCCCAATGGTGATGAGGATTTTCTTGTTCACATCATAGATGCAGACACAATGCCAATGGTCCAACTATCAAAAGATGAAGAGGACGCACTTACGGAGAAGATCACCCAGAGGTGGATGAGCAGTGGAAAGTCTCAATGGACTGGGAGTTGAGAGTTTTACACTCTGTCAACGTCACTCAACTCACTCCCAATCAGATCAATGCTCAATGGCACCAACAATCCCTGCCGTACCCTCTCATCAAAGTGGAAGTATTACAGGTGAAAGAAAGGCTGTACGAGGATATGCAAGAAGATGGTGCAGATAAAGACCACCCAAAGTGGAGGTGAAGTTGGTTAAACAAGAATCCAAGATACCTAATTCTGTTCACAAGAGCACCTGCAGCCGTTCAAAGAGATCCAACATTCTGTCATGTACCCAGAGTAAGGACATGGCAAGCGTATGAAGCATTGCAAAAGAAGAGGCCAACTTGGCTTAACTTCCCCAGGCTGCCAGCTCCAGAGAGAGGCCCAGCAACATAAGAATACATGGTGGAAACCCTAACGGGTGCCATCTCTTTCTTCAAGAGTCTGCCAGATCTCTCCTGTGCCATGTTATATAAGATCTGCAGGATGCTGCTAACATGTATACAAGTTTTTAATGAGCCTGAGAAAATAGGAGCCCCATGGCTATCATTCTTGGACGGAAGCAAAGGCTTATGCTACGATCTGAGTGGGCAACCTTCAGAAGAGGTCCTTTACGGATTCTATGCCAGATGCATGTTCTTGCCATCGAATACTATGCTGGACTTTGAAGAAGAATTCTACACTGGATTCTTCACCTGGTAAATGAAGATATTTGCACCGGTGATCAAAAACCTAACATCCAGGTTTGTAGGATACTGAACAATGGAGATGAAGAATAAAGTAACAATGCAATTTTTGCAAGTGCCTGACAAGGAAACACGAACCAGATACTAGAAGGCACTGGACGCGCTTAAAGACCACCTCGCCAATCATCAACCCGAAGACTATTTCAGTCCATAAAGCTGTGTCAAGGAACGACACAGGCGAGGAGGGGGAATGTTAGCAGCAAGCTAACACGGACACCATTTTTTGGAGTTCTCTTTGTAAAACATTTATTATTTTGATAAATCGGGAATATTGTAACTCCTATTTTCTCGGATAAACTTTGTAATTAATGAGCTGGGGCTACAAGCTTCTAGATTGTATCAGCCAATCATCACCTAGCTTTGGTAGACCTCCAGATTATTAATTTTGACCACCCAAAAACCTTGGCTAAGGTATAAAAACAATTTTTGTAAGTTTTAAATAAGTTTTTGGATAAGAAATACACAGCGTGAGCTAATGGCGCTCACTTCTCTCTTTCTCACGCTTCCTACTCCCTCTCTGGTTGTCACATTGCGATCTTGTTTGTTGCATTGCAACCGTAGGTAAGAGCTCTACGCATTGACGTAAGCCATTTACAATATTTTGTAGCTTTTGGCATCGCCGACCTACGGTCTAATTTCATCATAACTAGAAATTTACACTTTTAAATAAAAAACTAAGCATAGGCGGGGTATTGGGGCATCATTGCTAAGCATTTAGATGCATTCTGGGTCGAAAACGGCTAGGTCAAAAATCCACTGCTGTTAATAATCGCAATTTTGGAACTTGACCTAAAGTGGGGTTTGAGACCATAAGCATGTGTGCTTAGGTCTTATAGACTTGTCCCAGAAGTTTTGTTATGTTTGGATGTCATTTGATGCTGTAACAGAAGTGATTTGCTTGCCGATGATCGATTGGCTTTTGGTGATTTTAGTCACTTGAGTGTAGCTTGAGTTAGATGCGAGTTGTTAGTTGTTTTTCGAGAGATTGACAACCTCTTGTAGCCTCTATGCACTAGTCGAGTTAGATTCGTCCCATGGTTTGACAAATTAATCGTGGTTCTCGGTAATACTGCAATAAGATAGGATGGTGAGGTTAGACCCTGGGGGATTCACTCTATATACAAAATAGGACGCCACCTGCGAGCGAACAACTTTAATAAAACCCCTATATACGACTCATATTAGCTAATATGACCCCTCTTTCTACACTTATACGACAATTAATGAAGAAAACTATCATACCCCTATCTTATATATAAAATTCAGGTCTCACATGATCTAATTGAGTAAAACTAGTCAAAGAGTTTGTAGCATAGTGACTGGAAACATACTAAGGAACCACTTCTATTGATAACTAGATGTACCCTCAATGTGTCTTAGTTTGACTTTCAAACTATGTGCCTGTTCATCTTGCACTGTGGCTACCCGTCCAATTATAACCCATCCAAAGCTGCTGTAAATCAACCGTTGATTTGCTCCAAAGCAACCCTTATCTATGACCAGCTTGATGCATCATTTGATATGTGACCTGATAAAAAACAAATCCCAAAATTCATCCGTGTTCTAGTACACAACGGTGACTAATCGTTACAACTAATCAACCCAGGTCAGGTCCCCCACCCCCCCATAAATATGATACCCCCCTCCCTTATTTTTAAACATGGGAGATAAATTATTGGGGGCTTGTCCCTAGCTTATACGCTTATGTAACTTGTAATAACAAACCCCTCCCCTGCACTTACGTGTTGCGGTAAGTTTTCGATGGCGAATTTCCTAGGGGTTAGACATGCGTCCCACAACTTGTCACTTTAATGTAATCAGATGATTCTGCATTACCATTAGAAGCACAATTCAAAACACTGCAAGTTCAAAATCAGCATAAAGATGCACAGGTACCTAAAAAGCTTAAAATTGATTCTTTGAACAATATATTCTTGCATGAATTTAGTCAGGTGTCGAGATATCACCAAAGGTTGAAAAGATTGTTAGGTTTCTAAATGATTTTGCATCCACTGCCACAAGTGTGCAATCATTCACGAATCTAAGGGACACATCAAACATAATGATGTTAGCTTTGTATAGTACACATAATTCATATAAACACTATGTAGACCAAAAAGAAAAATTGTGCAAAAAGGATCAACCAATGTTTGAACGGCCCACATACCAGCTCATAGAAGTGCGTCCAGTGATAGATCAGAAAGGATGGTTCATTTCAGAGGAAAGAATCTATCATAGTCCATCCTCTCTAGAGCTGAAGGATATTACCTGAGTAAACCCAGAAATCTGTTCAGAGCCAAACTCTCCTCTGTTGGAAATCAAACTTTGATGTTGTGACCAAACGAACATATACTTTGACAAAAATAGTTGTAGATATAGACGAGAGTCTAGCATCTATGATACCTTGGGTCCTGAAACCACAGAAGCTTATATCATAGGAGACCCATGGGATAAACAATATCAAGGCAAAGATAATGCTATTTATAGCTTGACCTGGGGAATAATTTATCATGTTTCAAGGTAGAAGGTTTACATATGCCAAACCTCAATAGTGCTACCCAAAGTGTACCTTCACAGTCCCAGAAGAGGTGAGACTAAATCAGAGCCAAACAATTTTGAACTCTTACAATGAAGTAGACTATAGTGATCACCCTAGGAAGGGGGTGCTGTAAATCCATCAAGCTCAGCTGATGTACCAAGAAATTCTACACTAAGTAGAAGCACTAGGGCTTCTAGCCAATAGACCCCTTCAAAGCACAAACCATTGAAAGATCATATGGTTGTTGGAAGTTTCTAATTGACCCAGATTCCATCAGAGTCTACAGACAAATGCTTCTATGAATATCATCAAGGACAAAAGTTTCAACTGATCTCCACAAATCAAAGTCAAAATCCAACAAATCCAACAGTTTTCAAGCAGTTACATGTGATCAAGCTCACATATGCATATCAAGATGCACATGGTAACGAATATCAGCTAGGTCATGACCTTGTACACACCCCTACGGATGGCGCGACTGAAGTCAAAGACTATCTGAAGATGATGCAAAGCCTCAAGCTGCCAGAACAGGTGACAAAAAAGTCAAAGTCAATGGGAGCTAAAGTCCAGAAAGCTACACAAAGGTCACCACCAAAATCTCCTCCGAAGAGACAAATTCTGCCAGATAGTACAATGGATCTTTTAAGATCAAAGGTTACTCAGAAGCACGAGGACAATGCTACACAATTGTAAAAAAGTGCAGTATTACAACCAATGGAGTCGACATCCACGGAAGCAGGTGATCAAAGCAAAGAAAATGCAGATAAAGCTCAACCAAAGGATGTTGCCACAAAAGTAGAAGTCAATTCAAACACAAATCGTGAGATGATCAAGTGCAACATTGTTGGTGAAAACAAAGAAAAGCTGTCAAGAGAAGTAAAGCTAGATTTGCAGTTAGACAAGAACGTCATGTCTTTTCGCACTTGGAAAAGATGAAGATGCTCCTGAGTTTGTGAGCATATCTGGAGACAAAGGACCAGAATGTTGAGGAATCATCTCCAACACCATTGAAGTAAGATCACTGATCATCAAAGCTCAATTTCATGTGATCACAACAAAGGATATGCCACACAACATCATAATGGGAATGCCAATGGCCCAAAAGATGTTAGAGATACAGAATGTAAACAGGATGCAGTCTTCAGAGACAACAAAGAATGAAGATCAAGACTGGTCACCCGGGGACAAAAGCATAAAATCCTCAAGCACAATTAAAATGGAGACCAATGCCAAAGCAAAGCTTATTGAAGATGATTCATCTCCATCAAACAAAATTGTAGAAGAGATTAAAGCAAATCAGCAATAGCAAGTGCAGATAAAATAGAGCAAAGAGAAACCACGGAAGCTATTGAGCAAAGAATGCCACCAAAGCCAGAAGTTAAGAAGAACGAAGTTGCAGACAACCACGAAGCAATAGGAAGTCCAAAGTTTCAGACATTTCCAGCTGAATTAGCTGATGCAAGTCAAATTGCAACAAAAAGTCTCAAGTCACCCTCCATAGAGACATAGTTAGATCAAGATGAGACCATGGCAAAACCTGGACAAAGATCTTCAATAGAACCTCCAATGAGAATAGCTATAATTCTCAGCAGCACAAAAGGAGCAAGTGTCAGATGCAATGCTCTACTAGATAACGAAGCAAATTGCAATATGGTTGCAGAAAACATTCAGAGTATTCCAGAGATTACTCAAGGCAAGCCAGATAATAGAGAAATCATGCAAGTCAACAAGAAATGGTTGCTACCCTTAGCATCCAAAATCATGAGGAGCAAGTAAAGTTTCATGGGAAGTCTTCAAAGGAAATGCTTACAGATGTCATCGTTGGACATCCATGGTTAGACCAACACAAGGCCTACAAAGAAGATAAAATGCTAATGCTCTCTTTTCCAAGAGGTAGTCAATAACATTTACAAGTACCGTTAATGCTTGATTCAGAGTTGCCAAAGTCAAAAGAATCAAAGACAAATCTTGTAGACAAAGGTAAAGCTAAAGTGGACCTTCCACACATTAGCAAAGAAGATGTGACAACATATGTCTCTACATCAAAGAAACCTCATGGATCAGCTTCTTCAAGCAAGTCAAGCTTTCAAAATCTCAAGTCAAGTGCTGACCCAACTAAACCCTCTAAGGAGACACCCAGAAAAGCAAAGAAAGTACTCAAGAAATCAAAGGAAAGTCAAGTAAGTGTTTGTTTCGAACAGTTTAGTCAAAGTCAATGATCCCGTTTGGATTAAGGATGGGAAATCAACACAGAAAGACAAACACATGGGATAGACAAAATCCCAATGGAGCTTAAAAGAACATGAGTACTATGGAGGTAACAGACAGATATGGGTACCAAAACTGCAGGTTAGAGCATATGAAGTAACTTCAAGTCCCTCCCAAAAAAGAATACCCACAAGGTATCAACCTCGACAATATCTTAGGATACCTAAGAAGCAAGTATACAACAGAACAACATCAAAAAATGCTAAAGTCAACACAACTTTTAAGAGGATACAAAAAAAAGATGGATCTCAAAGAATATTCCTCTTCGACAAGGATTCTATACAAGCTATACAAAGATTTGGCTACCAATCAATCGCACGCCAGCTATAGCTACACCAGATCTGCATGAATATCTAAAGATCTCAACAAGACCTACAGCTCAACAAGACCTACAACTCAACAAAATCAACAATGGAGATACAAAGGCCATCAAGAGATTTGGATTCCTAAGTCTTCCAATGCTCCTAGTCAAAAGCTAAATGTCAACAGTGAACAAAGGCCTACAACAACATCAAAGACTCCTATCAACAGGCCCAATTGGAGAATCAAACAGATAATGGAGTCTTCACAGTCAAAGAAGGACAACCCAACTAATGAGAATGCAGATTCTAAGATGATAAAACATGTATGGCAAAAGAAACCTTCAAGGCCAACTTGGTCCTTCACTAATCCTCTTTTTGAGGATTCAAGCTTACTTTTACCTATAGAAATGTTTGTAATAAGCTCAAGAATGTAAAAAGTCAAGTCACCAGGGTGCAAAAAACACTCTTTGGCATAGTCAGAGTTGGGCTGCTGAGCCATAAAATGAGCAAAGCATTAGTCCCAAAGCTTCAAGTCATATTAGACTCTGTGCTAATAGTCGTAGTAGTTAAGGCTTACACTGAAGCTGGAAGAGTTGAGCATATCTAAAGTCATGTCGCTCATGCTGGATGAAATGAGCATAAGAGTTGAAGTCTATTAACTTACAATTGGCGGAGTGTCGTAGAGTCCAACACTCACGCACAATGCACAGTAAGATGAGAGCACATATCCTCGTCAAAGAAAACCATTCTTAAAGGGGCGCCAGCTTGCAAAGCCAATACACATGCTTTTATAGCAACACCATCTTTCTAAATTACCCCTCAAAATCATACTTGCACATCATATTGTTTTCCATGAATTTTTGTGTATGCATAAATATGATGTCCCACCATTGGACGTATGAATTAGACACTCTTTTTGCTTCCACCTATGCACCTTGAGTGGACTAGAACAGGCAAACCAATGTTCCATCATGCTACCCTCTCATAATTGCTGCTTTTTAATTCCATATCTATCAGCAAATAATCTTGAGTACTTTATTAATATTCACATGCTAATAAGTACCCAAATAATGCGCGTATCCCAAAGGCACTATTTTTCCACTGGGTTTTTTCCCTTTGGTCATCTAGGTATTAGACCCTAATTTAGAACCTCATCATTCTACTTCCCTTGTACATACTTTTCATAAATAAACAGTAGCCTCATCATTCTGCTATTACAACGTACAAGTGCAACATCATCTCTCACATCAGACATATTTGGACCAATGAAGATGCTGTAACAAATTGAACCTCATCAACAAATTCAACGATAAATGACGACAATCATGCCATCAAAAACCAATCAAAAACCTTCCACATCCTCCACGGGCACTTTTTAACAGTGCCCAAGGACGGGCACTAAAATCGGAAGGGGAGAATGTTAACTGAGACAACGTCAGTTAACAGAAGCTGCTAAAGACTGAAGACATACGTATGCACATTGAAGATCAATACAAAGAAGAAGTAAAGATTGGAGTACACATTTTTCACCTTTTCCAAAAATGATCACGTATTGTAAATTCCCGATTTATTTTAAGCCATTGTAATATTTTAATGTGTTACGGGCTCAACGGGAGTTCCAAGCTGTAAAGAACAGGTCAGTTACTATGCCTAGGTTGTAGATTCAGTAAGTGGTGGAGCCCTAAAGGCCTTGGGCACCCGGACATTGCATATTTTTAGCCTAGGTACATAAGGCAATGTGTAAATGAAATTAGGGTTCTCAAGTCATTTGTTGAGAGCACTCTTTGGTGAGAGCTCTTGAGGTGTGTGGCTATGGAGTCCTTGAGCTTCTCCTTGCTCATGAGACTTGATTAGCACTAATCAATGATTCATTATCTTTCACTATGCCTCTCTCATGCTTCTTATGACTGTCTATGATGCTTAGATTAGCTAGATCTTAACTAATTAGTGGGTTAATCCCTCTCTAATCTTGTGTGATTGCCCTCTTTTTCTTGTGTGTGCATGTAGGTTTGATTGGAGTGTGGTGCTCAATAGATCTATGTGTGTGCTTGCGATTAGTGTGTTGCATGATAGGATTAGTGTTGTGTGCGTCTTGCAATCGTAGTGTGTGTGATTGGGTTGATTAGAGGTGAAGAGAAGTGGATATGGAGATTGCCCTTCATTTGGCATAGCTCTTCCATAGGCCGAGAAGATCACCTTGTAGAGTTAACCATTTGTGTTTCCACGATTAGCTCACTAACCGTGTGAGTGTTTCCATGCCCTAGATGGGTAGCTCATCTCTCCGGATTGATAATTTTGTTGGTCATTGGAGCTATTGCAATGATGGGACCCCCACATACAAATATGGGATTCCCTAGGAGAACACAATGACTTGAGCAGTCACCACCAATGCGATTCAATTAGAGGACAATTTAATGATTTAAGGAGAAAGAGTGTCTGTTGAGCCTAAACCTACTAGCTTGCAAGCATCGGGGCATGAGACAGTGACCATAAATCCTATTGCTAAAGAGCCAAATCTATCTGAGATGACTTTAATAGATCTCACCAAGGCCATTCAAGAAAGTGTTAGAGACAATTGTGCTCCACAAAACAATCATATGTATCCAAGAAGGGAGAAACAATGGTGCTCAGTTTGCTTTGGTCCCCATAGTACCAGTGAATGCCCTACATTTAGAGTAAAATTTTATGGAAATTGAAATGCATGGGGAGGTATGGTCATCAAGCCAAGGATTGCATAGTATTTAAACGTGTGATGGCCAATAGACTAACCTTAGCATGGATGGACACACCTCGAGTGCCTGCATTGATGCCATCCCCACCTCTTGAACAAACATCACAACGCATGGTCCCTAGGGTCCAAAATGTTGTTTAAACAACACCCTTACCACCTCCAGTGCAAGGACCGCAACCCCCACATTCGAGAATCACTTTTGTGAATCAAGTGGGTTGTGAGTCATCCATTGCTTGTGTGGATTGTGGATCTCACAGACCCTGATGTTTCCTATGGGATTGATGCACTTGAAGAAATTCCACAATACTATATGGAGGAGTATTGGGGACAAGTCAAACCTGTCTATCATCACAAATAGCTTCTCTTGTGCGGCAAGAGGCCAAAATATCAATTTCACTGCCAAGAGACCACCTCTTCAATGCTACAAGTGTGGGGTGTCCTATTAGACTATTGAGGACAAGTCAAACCTGTCTATCACAAGTAGCTGCTCTTGTGCGGCAAGAGGCCAAAATATCAATTTCACTGTCAAGAGACCACCTCTTCAATGCTACAAGTGTGGGGTGTCCTATTAGACTACAAAATAATGACACAATAATGCAAACCAATCAAGTGAGTACAACTACAATGCCGATACTTATGTGTAATCGATGTGGCATAGATCATTTGATTGCCCAATGTAATAATAATCCAAATGCACCAAAGATCATGCCATTGAACTTAATTGAGGTTACCAAGGATCCCACACAAAGTACACCTATGGTACCAGTAAATGTACTCACATGATTGATGTTCCAAAACCAAAATTATATTCTTGAAGAAAGAGACACATCATCAATTGCCCAATCTCAGAAGAAGAAGAAACCCTGTGTATATGAACGTATTCAAATGAGACTATGTAGACTAAATTGACCACTAGGAAACAAACAAACAAAGAAGATCATCATGAGCCACAATGGCCAAGACCCAAGAAGAAGATAGGAACTTATCAAAACCCTACAGAGGAGATTGAGCGAGTCAAGCGAGTTTGGTAGAAGAGACCCAAAGGGATCTAGAGCCAACACCTAGATAGATCTAGATTATAGGCATAGTGTTCCCTACCTGAAATAAATCTCACAAAGACCATAGACCACTGGCCATACCTAGTGTCATCCAACAAGAAAGTAACTTTAAGTCATTGGAAAGTGGACGTACTCCCTTCTTGTCGGAGAGAATGTTTACAGAGGGATTACCTGACCCAACTTCCCCATGTCAAGGGACTGAAGCCCAAAAAAGTGCAGTTAAATATAGCCAGATTGATGGATTTTATGGCTTCATAAGTTAGAACCACCATCATGTCTAAACTCTATGGAGACCCCGAGCTATTCTTAGCTCTTTGAGCTTTCCTCAATTGAGAACTGAAAGTTGGGCTACCACAATTTAGACAGATAGATGGAGCTAGGGAGGTGCCAATAGAGGAGGAACATTTAGATCCACAACCCAACCTAGATGAGAACTCTGTTGTTGAAATACCTGTAACAAGTTGGGATAATACTTTGAAGGCGATGAATCCAATGCGACCATACCAATCACGACCAAGGGATTAATTGTGAAGGGAATCCTTGATGGTGGCACTAGGGTTAGCATTGTAACTAAAAATTGCTGGGAATCTATGGGAAGACCTCACCTTGGGACTACAAACATAGTGGTAAAGATGACCAATGAAACTACTGTTAAACCTATTGGGATGCTGGAAGATCTCAAGATAAAGACATACCTTCATTGTTATGGATTTTTCCAAGCACACTATGTCATCTGAGATGATCTTAGGAAGTCCTTTCATGAGGGAAGAAAAAATGGTGCATGACTGGTCTAAAAGCCATGTTTACTTGAAGTTCCAAGACTTTCTCATTCGAGTTGATCTTGTAAATGGTCGAGCACAGCCGCTAGGAAACAAATTTGTAATTGATCCTAGATCTGATGCCACAATTCAGTCGGCCCCATTGCTGTAACATTTAATGGCCTAGTAACTTGTGTGTAGAGGAAAATAACATAGACATAGTGAGAATTTCATTAGAATAGATTCCTAATGAGCATAGCAAGAGTGCTTGGGTGGAGAGAGAAACAAAAAGCATAACACCTAGTTAGATAGGCATGAAAAATACTTCAAAAGAGAGAGAAATTAAGCTATTGAAAACAGTTGAGGACCGGATTTACATGGAGCCGGTGCCCCCTCCAAAAGGCTTTGTATTATAGGTTTCCCCCATCAAGGGAGACATTTTACAATACAATTCTTTCTGTTCCTTCAATAACTAGCTAGTGCAATGAAGATGGAAACTTCAAGCAATAAGCAAACACTTATAAAACACAACACCAATTCCTTCACGGTCTCAGACCCAAGAGCTCACACACCTTCGAAGATGGTGAGAGCTAGCAGGGTATGAGAGTAGATTGAGAGGAAGAAGGAGTAGTCTTACGAGAAAGCAGTTTATCTCCTCACATAATCACACATAAAAGCTTAGCACAAATTAGGAATTAGCATGGTAGAGGAGATGAGCATGCATTGAAGCTTGGCTCTTGGTTGGATTTTCATCACAAAGCTAAGAGTTGTTGGTGTTGGCCTCCCTTCTCAGAAGCTTGGAGTAGGTGATGAGCTTTCCATTAAAGCTTGACAAGGAGAGAGAGAGTCTTCTTGCTTCACACATGAGATTATGTGAGTGTGTGTGAGATAATGCCTTGCCAAAATCAGGCCCCTCTCTCTCTTGTTTGACCCCTTTGAAATTTACTCATTGGCACCTCATTGGACCCTGCAAAGCTTAGCCAATCGTAATTGAGAAGCAAAAGTGATAGCCTTGTGACATGTGTCCCCCTTTCCCCTTTTGTGAGAGCTTTAGGTAATTAAATAAATCAATTAATCTCTCATTGGACCCCTTTGTCTTTTGGCCAATAGGCTGCTAAATGCTCATTGGACCCCTTGGGAGACTTGCCAATAGTCTTCTAGAGAGCTTAATTATTATTTTCTCTTTTATCAAGTGTTTTTAAATGAATTAAAATAGATTTACTCTAGCCTAATTCTCATTGGTCCACCTATATGGCCATCCAATAGGATTTGAGTGCACCTTGTGGGCAATTGGCCTAGGGAGCTGACATGTGTCCCTTATTCCCTTTGTGTAAAGGAAGCCCATGAGTGTGTGTGTTTCTCTCTCATCCCCTACTTATAGGGCTCGCCCCCTCCTATGTAGGAGTCTTGAAGACTTTTTGGCACACTCACAAAGCATCCAATTTTTCTAAGCTTGACCATAGGACACAACCTTTGAATTTTGGAACCTTAGCATTTTGGAAGTCTTAATGGGCTGAACCTTAAAGTCTTTAAAGCCCATTGTTGCACATTGCTCTTTTGCAGATGGACCCCCCTTTGGATCCCTATTTTCCCTCCTTTAGATCCTTATTGTAGCCAGTCTGTAATGGAATTGGCCTATTTAATTTGAGAGTAGCGGAAATTAATGAGAATACTTTTGAGAAATGACTTTGTGAGCATAACGGGTGAACATACTTGAAGATAGCAACATAATCATAGAAATTAGTTAACTTGGCATGAACAATACTTTTGCAAGAGAGAGAATTTAGAGAACATGACAACACTTGAGGACCGGATTTATGTGGACCTGGTCCCCCCTCCAATAGGCATTTGTATGATGATTTCTCCCATTAAGAGAGACTTGTTACAATACAATCTTTGTGTTCCTTGAGACCTAGGTGATGCAATGAAGATGGAAAGATTCATGCATCACAAACATAACATAAACTTGAAGAAAGCTTTAACTATCCCAAGCCTCGGTCCCAAGACCTCAAACACCTTCGAAGGTGGAGAGAGCTAGCAGGGAATGAGGGTAGGGAAGAGGAAGAAGAAACATTTCGTAGGAGAAAGAATTAGTTCCTCACTTATGATAACTCTTGCTGCTAGCATATATAATAGCATAGTAATGAAGAAGAAGGAGATGACAAGCTTAAGCATTGAAGCATGGCTCTTGGTTGGATTTGCACTCCATATCCAAGAGTGTTGGTGTAGGCTCTCAACCTCTACTTGCTTGGGGAAGGAGAGGGAGCTCTTGCACTTTGCATAGCACACAATGAGAGTGTTTGTGAGTGTGTGTGGGTGAGTATACCCCCTAAGCAACCCCCTAGATTGCTTGGGTCGGCCCCCCCTTGTAGCCCATGCTTGAAGCTCATTGGACCCCTCCAGGCCTAGCCAATCACAAGCAGGAGGCATTACAAGCAGCAAGGGTAGCCTTGAGACAAGTGTCCCCCTTTCCCCTTTGAGAGAGAGGGCTAGATAAATGATAAATCAAGTAATTAAATCTTCTAAATTATTATTGGACCCCTTGGGTGGCCAACCAATAGGCTTCAGGCACACCATGAGGGCAACATGAGGAGGAACTTGACAAGTGTCCCTTTTGCTTTCTTTGTACCATGCATGCCTTGTGTGAGTGTGTGGGTGTTCTCTCTCATCCCCCCTCATGTAGGGCTTGCCCCCTCCTTGTAGGGATTGTATATTTGACTTTTTGACACCTCAACCCCTCATGCATAGGCCCAGTTCCCACCACAAGCTTGGCTCATAAGCACTTTAAGCTTGGGCTGGGTTCTCACCTCTGGGTTCTCACCTCAAGTGCAACCCTAGCATCTCAAGCATGTCAAGCACCTCAAGCATGTCAATAATTAAGCACCTCAATCATCTCAAGCACCTCAATCGTCAAGAAACTCAAGCACCTCAATCGTCAACCATTTACCATTTACCATTGGCCCCGTGTTGAGATAGAACTATAAGCACATGTCTATATCTTAACACTTGTTCCCGTTTATTCTCCCACATTAAGTGATCAATTTAATATGAGAAAATCATTTGGGTTTGTTAGATATTAGATATTAGATTTTATGACATTACCTCTCTCTTGAAATCATAGTCGTCCTCGACTATGAGGTAGAAGAGATAAAGACTTAGTCATTAGTCAATTTTACTTAGCGGGTAGAGGATCCCTTTTTACCCTACGGCATCTTTCCAAGATGGATGACTAATCCATTTGGTGCTTGGGAGACATAGCTGCCGCAAGCATGTCTGCTCTTTAGTCCATTTCATTCTCCCAAAGTAGAGTGACAAATTCTACTTGGTGTTTGAGAGACGTTGTCATCACAAACATGATTCTAAGCATGCATACTAGTTAAATTTGTGCACAATTAAAAAGAGGACTAGTCTTATAAGACAAAAACATGAGTCATTTAAAAGAAATTTGTACATTTGCTTACTCTAATGTAGCATTGTAAGCATTGACAAGGTTCATACTATCCTTAAGGTGTACTCCTTGCATCCATTTAGCATCTTCAAAAGGATAATTTTTGAACTTAATAAGATACCGTCGGATTATCTTACCATGTCGTAGTACCTTGTCTTCATGCCGAAGGAAAGCTTCGGGTTGTAGCACCTCTTCTTGGTCTTCAAGTTCGGGAGGGTCTTCAATAATTGGTTCAGTTGGTGGCTCTCCTTTGTAGGGCTTAAGTAGGCTTACATGAAAGGCATTTTGTATGAGCCAATGGTTGGGCAACTTGAGTTGATAAGCTGTCTCATTGATGGGATTCAAGATTTGGAAAGGACCATAGTATCTTTTTGCTAGTTTAGCATAATACTTTTGATGGCCTGTATGATTTTTGCCCGTCGTTTGCCTTAATCGAGCCTTAAGAAACTTGAGTAAGACCCAATCATTTTCTATGAACATTAAGGCTCTTCTTTGCTTATCAGCAGTAGATTTTTGCCTTTGTTGAGAGATGGATATAGCCTCCCTAATCTTTTGAAAAGATTCTTGTAGGTCACGGCTATACTCATTGGCGGCGAAGATCTTCCCATGTACTTTGAGTAGCAATGGACTCTTAGGTCTTCCCTCAATGATCTCAAAAGGTGCTTTTCCCATAGAAGTATGTACAGTATTATCGTAGGCATACTCTACAAGAGGTAAGTACTTTTCCCATTGTGAGCATTGATCTACTTCGGTAACATAAGTCTTTAGTAGATCGAGTATCGTAAGATTGGCTATCTCACTTTGGCCATCCGTTTGTGGGTGATAAGCTAAAGAGAAATTCAATCTTGTTCCTAGATTTTCAAAGAGACCTTTCCAGAAATTACTGGTCATTCTAGGATCTCTATCTGACACGATGGATGTGGGTAATCTATGGTGCTTGAAAATATGAGATATGAAGAGAGTTGCCATTTGATGTGCCTTAATAGTCTTTTTGACAGGAATAAAATGTGCTTGCTTGCTAAACTTGTCAACTATTGTCCATATTCCTGTATTCCCATGGATAGACTTGGGTAATCCAAAGATGAAATCCATGGATATAGTCTCCCATGGTGAATTTGGAATAGGCAATGGCTGGAGTAATCCAGGTTGCTTCCCTCTATCATACTTGGCCTTTTGGCATACTACACATTTTGAAACATACTCTTGTATGTCCATTTTCATGGTAGGCCAATATAAGTACGTCTCTACTCCTCGGAGAGTAGGTTGAATATCTCAGTGCCCCGCATATGGAGGAGCATGGGATTCATACATAACTTTCTCACGAAGGGAATGGGTAACACATAGCCTATTTCCATGGAGAAGATAACCATCCTGGAAGGTGAATGGTTCCTCTTTCTTCCCCAAAGCAAGGGTTGACATTATGTCTCTAAAGTCAGGGTCAGTAGCATACTCATCTATCATAGAGGATAGATCATTGTGAGTAGCTATAGACACCGCATTAACTTTGGGTCGTCGTGAAAGTGCATTGGCCACTTGATTGTGCTTACCAGCTATGTGAGCAATATGGAAATTAAATTGCGAAAGAAAATTTGCCCACCTCATTTGTTTGTCGGAAAGATTGGTTTGCGTCATGAAATACTTGAGACTTTGGTGGTCGGTTCGTAGGATAAATGGAGTCCCCAATAGGTAGTGCTTCCATGTGTCTAGGGCATCTAGAACAGCTAAAAGCTCTTTCTCATAAATGCCCAAGACTCGTTCATCAATATTGAGCCTTCGGCTCTCATATGCTATGGCATGCCCTTATTGAAGAAACACTGCTCCAAGGCAATCACCACGAGCATCACATTGGACCTCAAATGGCTTTGAGAGATCCGGAAGCACGAGGACTGGTTGAGAAGTAAGCTTCTCTTTGAGCTTTTCAAAAGCATTTTTCTCCTTAGCCGTCCATACAAACTTAACGTTCTTCTTAGTTAAGTCATGTAGTGGTCCTGCTACTTGAGAGAATTTTGCTATAAAGCGTATATAGTATGCTTCTTAGCTCATGTAGATTTCTTGGGTTAGGCCATGCTTTTATTACCTCTAACTTTGATGTATCCATTTGGATACCATCTTTAGAGATAATATGACCTAGGTATTGAATCTCTTGTAGGAAGAATTCACTTTTCTTTTGGTTGAGAAAAAGCTTGTTCTCCCTCAATGCTTGAAAAATCACTTGGAGATGTTGGTTATGTTCCTCCAAAGACTTGGAGTAGACGATGATATCATCAAAGAACACTCCACTGAATTTGCGGTATGGTCTACAAATTTTCTCCATCAAACGATTGAACATAGGTGGTGCATTAGTCAAGCCAAAAGGCATGACTAGATATTCATAAAGACCAAATGTTGTGCGATCAAACGATTGAACAGAGGTGGTGCATTAGTCAATCCTACTGAAGTAGGTCGATCCTTGTAGCTTATCAAACAGATCTTCTACCCGAGATACGGGAAATCTGTTTTTGATAGTGACATGGTTTAGTGCTCGATAGTCCACACACATACGGTATGTACCATCTTTCTTTTGCACTAAAAGGACTGGAGAACAAAAGGGAGGGGAACTAGGCCTCACCATCCCTTTGTCTATCAGCTCTTGTACTTGCCTCATGATCTCCTCTTGTTGAGCTTGTGAGACTCGATAAGGAGGCTTGTTAGGTGGTGAGCTTCCAGGAAGGAGCTCAATGCGATGGTCATCATCCCCTCGTTTTGGAGGTAAGTCCATAGGGATATCATCGATGAACACATCTTGGAATCCTTTTAGAAAATTAGACAAGTCTAACTCTTCTTGATTCCTACCATTTACATTTGATGAAACATTAGTATCTTTTAGAGACTCTTTGACAAAAATCATGTACGCAAAAACCGAGCTCTTCATTGACTTATCAAAAGCAAGAGGATTTACAAGTGGAATAGTGCGACCACGCTCACTTGCATCTATATATATTTTCTTTCCCCTGTAGGTGAAGTAGATTTTCCTTTCAAGGAACTTCATGTTGGCAGCCATGTGATCAAACCATGGTGCCCCTAGGATAACATCCTCATGCTGGAGAGGAGAGATGAAGAAGTCTTCTTTGTCGACATAGCTTTGGACATGAAGCCTCAACTTCCCAATCAAGGGAGTAACGGAGGCTTGTTGTCCCTTGAAAGCTGCATCAGCCACTACTATATCTCCCATCTCAAAAGCTTGAATGCCCAACTTGGTGGCCAACTCCATTGATATGAAGTTAAGAGTAGAGCCAAGGTCAAACAAGATGAAGGCATCATGCTCTCTTACCTTTCCCCAAGCATAGGAAAGTGATGATCCTTTGCAATGAGCATCCTCTTTTGGAGCTTCGATGGTGGAAGCCCTAGGAGTCTCATTGCGAGTATTCTTCTTGGGGCAAGAACGATAGCCATGTCCTTGCTCCCCACACTTGAAACACTTATGGTCCTTGCAAAAAGCTTCAAGCTCTTCAGGAGAGAGTTTGTTTTTACCTTTGTAAACTCCCTTCTCCTTGGACCGATTGTTGTTGTTGTTGGAATTGACTTGGGAAGTATTTTGAACATTGGTTTTCCCCTTTGCATCATTTTTGTCTTTGTTTTCCATGGGCTTGACATTACGTCTAGCCCGTTGATGGAAATTGATGCGTGAATCAACCATGGTGTGATGGATTACTTCGCTAATAGTACCAGGACGTTGAGAGTTGATGCATTCGGCCATCTCTTCAGGTAATCCCGCACAGAATTGCTGCCTTTGCTCGGCAAAGTCTATCTTTTGAAAGACAGTAGCCTTGAGATGTAAATCCCAAAACTTGTCTACATATTTGTGGATAGACTCATGGGAGAGGAGCTTCAAGCTGCGCCATTCGGTAAGCACTTTTTCTTTTGCATCGCTTGCAAGGAATTGCTTCATGATGGAAACTCGTAGAGTTTTCCATGTCTTTGGGGCTTCACCATTTCCACGAAGGCTAGCCCACCATTGACGAGCTGATTTTTGGAAGTGCATAGCTACATGGCATAGCTTAGAGGACTCTGTGAAGCCCTCATCTCCAAAGGCCGCATCAAATTGCTGGATGAAGGCCAACACTTTGTCGGTAGCACCGAAGGTACCATCATAGGTGAGAAAAGAGATACTCTTTCCTCCCTCCTTGAACTTCTTTAGCTTTTGTGACCTTCGCCATGCAGGAAATGATTTGCGATGTCCTCCCTGTTGAACCATAAAGTGCACCACTCCCTAAACTTTAGACTAAGGTCTATGGGAGGAATGAAGAGGCACCTTGAGGGAAGTGCCAAGGGGCATGGGAACTTTATAAAAGAGACTCCTTATGTTGTAATCAAGGAATCAATCTCATGTGAATGAATGGAAAAGTTATGTCTCTCTCTCTCTCACGTCATCTCTCTCTCTCTTGCTCGTGCTCTAACCGCTAACCACCACCTCTAACCGCCACCTCTCTCTTTCTCCCCCTTCTACACTCCCCTCTTGTATTCTCTAGGAGAATAACCATAACTCTTTCGTCAGAAGAGGAGGAAGGTGAAGAAGAAGGAGAAGAGGGTGACCTCTTCCTAGCCCTTTTCTTCCTTTGTTTCCTCTCTTTCCTTTCAGAGTGATGAGGAGAAGGACTATGTGTTGATCTTTTCCTCTTGGGAGGAGGGAGCGATCGTCTAGACCGCCGTCTTCGTGGAGCCACATCTTCAGAGGAACTTAAACTTTCATTGCTTTCTTGCTCTTTGGATTCCTCCTCTCGAATGGGAGAGAGTCTTCTTTTGGGGGTCTCTTCAAGAGGCCTCCTAAGCTCTCTCTCCTCTTGGAGAGTAAGGGAAATTCCATAAGCACGAAGTTGTTGAGTAACTTCGGCTTGCAAAGTAGGGTTGCCCGTAGCTTGCTGCAACCTAGTGACGAGATAATTCACAAACATGGGAGCATCATCATTAGCACCTTCATGTGCAAAATCAAAGCTATCAATGTTCATTCTACTCTCTTGATTATTGTCAGCCATGTTAACAAAATTTATGTATGTACTTAGTGTATGCTTTGGCAATTCAAAACCTTAGTTGCCACTCCTCTTAGCCTTTGAAAATTGGCTCTTAAGTATCTACACCCACGGCTCAAAGTGGTTAATTATAGAGAGTAGAGGAGTAGGTCTAACATAGAAGAGTTGCCAAGGGCTAGCTCCTTCCGGACTTCTTATGGCTCAATAATGGTAAAGCCGTAGGCAAGTCTAAAAAGACTCCATTATTAAGTCCAAAGCTCCCGAGGTGTGCACCATCCCCCACATAGTGGGCTCAACAAAACCGATAATAGATCCCAATTCTAGTTACCCCAATATAATTAACAACATCAACCATTTATAGGCTACTTAAGGACCTCTCTTCTTAAGAAAGAAAAGAGAAACCAAATGCTCTGATACCAATGTAATGGAATTGGCCTATTTAATTTTAAGTGTAGCGGAAATTAATGAGAATACTTTTGAGAAATGACTTTGTGAGCATAGCGGGTGAACATAATTGAAGATAGCAACATAATCATAGCAATTACTTAACTTGGCATGAACAATACTTTTGCAAGAGAGAGAATTTAGAGAACATGACAACAGTTGAGGAGTGGATTTATGTGGAGCCGGTCCCCCCTCCAATAGGCATTTGTATTACGATTTCTCCCATTAAGAGAGACTTGTTACAATACAATCTTTGTGTTCCTTGTGACCTAGGTGATGCAATGAATATGGAAAGCTTCATGCATCACAAACATAACATAAACTTGAAGAAAGATTTAACTATCCCAAGCCTCAGTCCCAAGACCTCAAACACCTTCGAAGGTGGAGAGAGCTAGTAGGAATGAGGGTAGGGAAGAGGAAGAAGAAACATTTCGTAGGAGAAAGAATTAGTTCCTCACTTATCATAAGTCTTGTTCCTAGCATATATAATAGCATAGTAATGAAGAAGAAGGAGATGGAAAGCTTAAGCATTGAAGCATGGCTCTTGGTTGGATTTGCACTCCATATCCAAGAGTGTTGGTGTAGGCTCTCAACCTCTACTTGCTTGGGGAAGGAGAGGGAGCTCTTTCAATTTTCATAGCACACAATGAGAGTGTTTGTGAGTGTGTGTGGGTAAGTATACACCCTAAGCAACCCCCTAGCTTGCTTGGATCGACCCCCCCTTTTTCTAGCGGGTAGAGGATCCCTTTTTCTAGCCTATGACATCATTCCAGAATGGATGACTAATCCATTTGGCCTTTGAGAGCCTAAGCCTACCGCAAGCATGTCTGCGCGTTAGTCCTATCAATCTTCCATAGTAGAGCGACAAGCTCTACTTGGTGTTTGGAAGACGTAGTCTCCACAAACTTGATTCTAAGCATGCATACTACTTAACATTTGTGCCCAATAAAGAAAAAGAGAGTCTTATAAGACAAAAACTTTGTTCATTTTAAACATTTGTACATTTTCTTACTCTAGGGAAGCATTGTAAGAATTGACAAGGTTTAGGTTATCCTTTAATTGTATGCCTTGCATCCATCTAGCATCTTCAAAAGCATTATTCTTAAACTTAATAAGATACCGTCGGATAGTTTTACCGCCTCTTAATACCTTGTCTTTATGTTAGAGAATGGACTCGGGCTAGAGCACCTCTTCTTGGTCCGCAATCTTTGGTGGGTCTTCAATAGTTGGTTCTTGAGGTGGCTCTCCTTTGTAAGGCTTTAGTAGGCTCACATGGAAAGCATTGTGTATGAGCCAATGGCTAGGCAACTTGAGTTGATAGGCCATCTCATTGATTGGTCTAAGAATCTGGAAGGGACCATAGTACCTTTTTGCTAATTTAGCATAGTACTTTTGGTGTCCCGTAGGGTTCTTGCCTGTGGTGTGCCTTAATCAAGCTTTGGGAAATTTAAGTAAGACCCAATCATTTTCTTTAAAGGCTTGGGCTCTTCTGTGCTTATCAGCAGAAGCCTTTTGCCTTTGCTGTGAGATAGAGATAGAATCCTTAATCTTTTGGAAAGATTCTTGCAGGTCTCAGCTATACTCATATGCAACGAAGATCTTCCCGTGTACCTTAAGTAGTAGGGGACTTTTTGATCTTCCCTTAATTACCTCAAAAGGTGCTTTTCCGGTGGAAGTATGTACAGTGTTATTGTAGGCTAACTCCACTAAGGGTAAGTACTTCTCCCATTGGGATGTTTGATCTACTTCCGTTACATAGGCTTTTAGTAGATCAAGAATTATTAGGTTAGCTATTTCACTTTGGCCATCTGTTTGTGGATGATAGGCTGAAGAGAAGTTTAGCCTTGTTCCTAAATTCTCAAAGAGACCCTTCCAAAAACTACTGGTCATTCTAGGATCTCTATCCGACATTATGGACATTGGTAAGCCATGATACTTGAAGATTTGTGAAATGAAGAGGGTTTCCATTTGATGGGCTTTGATAGTCTTTTTGATAGGTATAAAATGAGCTTGTTCGCTAAACCTATCTACTATCATCCATATTCCCGTATTTCCATGGATAGACGTAGGCAATCCAAAGATAAAATCCATGGATATGCTCTCCCATGGTGAATTGTATATTTGATTTCATGGTAGGACAATAGAAATATGTTTCAATCCCTTTTAGGGTTGAATGAATCCCTCTATGTCCCACATAAGGAAGAGCATGAGATTCATACATTACTTTCTCACGTAGTAAGTTAGTAACACATAGTCTATTGCCATAGAGAAAATAACCATCTTGTAAAGTAAATGCTTCCTCTTTCTTCCCTAGTGCAAGTGCTGTCTAGTGAATTAGAGTAGATGATAATATCATCAAAGAACACTCCAGTAAAAGTTTGGCGAGGTCTAAATAGCTTCTTCATCAAGTGGTTGAATGTGGCTGGTGCATTGGTCAAGCCAAAAAAGGCATGAAAATGTATTCATAAAGACCAAACGTAGTGCAAAATGCGGTCTTTACAATGTCTTGATCAACTATCCTTATTTGATGGTAAGCACTTTTTAGGTCAATCCTACTGAAGTAGGTCGATCCTTGCAGCTTATCAAATAGGTCTTTTACCCATGGAACAGGAAACTTATTTTTGATAGTGATCCTATTTAGTGCTCTATAGTCGACACACATACGATATGTGCCGTCTTTCTTTTGCACTAATAGCACGGGTGAACAAAATGGAGATGAGCTAGGCGTAACCATGCCCTTCTCAACTAACTCATGCACTTGCCACATAATCTCCTCTTGTTGAGCTTGAGAAACTCTATAAGGAGGTTTATTAGGCGGTGGACTTCCTGGAAGAAGTTCAATTGCATGGTCATCATTGACTTGTTTAGGAGGTAATTCACAAGGGATATCGTCATTAAAGACATCTTGAAACCCCTTGACAAAATTGGATAACTCTAATTCCTTGTGATTGTTTATATTGTCTTTTGCTAAAGCATTAGGTTCATTTTGAGAATCTTTAACAAAAATCATGTACATAGAAATAGAGCTCGTTATTGACTTATTGAAAGCTTGTGTATGTACAATGGGTATGGTGTTACCCATCTCTTTGGCATCTATGTACATATCTTTTTCCTTGAACCTAAAGTAGATTTTCCTTTCAGGGAATTTAACATTGGCAGCCATGCAATCAAACCGTGGTGCCCCCATGATTACATCCTCGTGTTTGAGAGGAGAGATAAGGAAGTCCTCTTTGTCCACATAGCTTTGGACATGGAGCCTCAATTTCTCGATTAAGGGAGTGACTAAAGCTTCTTGCCCCTTGAAAGCACCATCTGCGGGTAGGACATCTCCCATCTCACAGGCTTGGATGCCTAGCTTGGTGACCAACTCTGTGGATATGAAATTGTGAGTAGAACAGAGTCAAAGAGAATAAAAGAATCATGTTATCTTAGATTTACCCAAGCATGGCATAGAGGAGATCCTTTGTGGTGAGCTTCTTCTTCTTGGATTTTGACCAAGGTAGCTCTAGGAGGCTCATGTAGGGTGTTCCTTTGGGGAAAAGCACAATACACATGCCCTTGCTCACCACATTTGAAACAATGGTTATCCTTGCGAAAACGCTCAAGCTCTTCAGGAGAGAGTTTATTTTTGCCTTTGTAAACTCCCTTCTCCTTAGCTTTGTTGTTATTGGAATTGCCCTTAGGAGACTTTTGGACATTGTCCTTCCCCTTAGGTTCATTGGAACCCTTGTTTTTTGTGGGCTTAAGATTTCTCTTAGCCCCTGTTTGGAAATTGATTCA
This sequence comes from Adiantum capillus-veneris, assembly GCF_014529385.1. Classification (NCBI taxonomy): domain Eukaryota; kingdom Viridiplantae; phylum Streptophyta; class Polypodiopsida; order Polypodiales; family Pteridaceae; genus Adiantum; species Adiantum capillus-veneris. The sequence continues at coordinate 3,279,544 of NC_140952.1, read as the reverse complement.
AGAAGCCACCATAGTATGGTGTATGACCGCCAATATGGTGCGTGGATTTTGGGAGTTGAGATACTCCGCCATTTCTTCAGTTAAGCCCGCACATTTTTTTTTGTTTTTTTTCTCCAAAATCCATCTTTTTGAAAATAGTGGCTTTGAGATGTAAGTCCCAAAACTTGTCTACATATTTGTGGATGGATTTGTAGGGAGAGAGCTTCAAGCTTCCCTATTCGGTGAGTACTTTGCCTTTGGCATCGGTGGCCAAAAATTGCTTCATGATGGCAGGAGACTCACTTCTTTCTTGTTCCTTTGGTGGGGGCTCTTGATTTCTCCTTTGGGAAGGAGATGCGTCATCAAGAAGAAAATTTTTGAGCCCTTTGTATGGATCCTCTTCTTCTTCCCGAATCGGAGAGAGGCCTCTTTTTGAAGTCTCAAAAGGAGGCTTCCTAGGTACTCTCTCGTCATGGTGGGGAGCTTGGAGAATCCCATGAGCATGAAGCTATCATTGCACTTCACTTTGGAGGGATGGACTGCCCATGGCTTGTTGAAGCCTAGAAATAAGGTAGTTAACAAGCATAGGGGCATCATTAGTAGCCTGCTCATTAGCAAAATCAAAGCTATCAACACTCATTTCACTGTCTTTACTATTATCAACCATTCTAACATTTTTTAGGTGTACTTTTGGCACTTCAAGCCGTAGTTGCTACTCCTCTTTACCCCTTTAGAAAATCACTCAAGTTACTGTACCTATGGCTCAAATATCATTAATTGCAAGGAATAGAAGTTCAACACCAAAATAGCACCAGCTCATGTCAAGCTTCTAATAGCTCAATAGTGGTTAAAGCCGTAGGCAAGCCCGTAGGACTCCACTATTAAGACCATAGCTGTCGATGGTGATGCCCCGTTATTTTCACGAAGGCAGGCACACTGCAAGGATGAAAAATCCCTATTCTACTTACTCAATTGCAATTAATAATTCCAACAATTTATAGCTAGCTTGAGGACCTCCCTTCTTGAGCAAGTAAAGAGAAACCTTGTGCTCTGATACCAATGTAGCACTTAATGGCCTAGTAACTTGTGTGTAGTGGAAAATAGCATAGACATAGTGACCATTTTATTAGAATATATTCCTAATGAGCATAGCAAGAGTGCTTGGGTGGAGAGAGCAACAAAAAGCATAACACCTAGTTAGATAGGCATGAACAATACTTCAAAAGAGGGAGAAATTAAGCTATTGATAACAGTTGAGGACCGGATTTACATGGAGCCAGTCCCCCCTCCAAAAGGCTTTGTATTATAGGTTTTCAAGGGAGACATTTTACAATACAGTTCTTTGTGTTCCTTCAATAACTAGCTAGTGCAATGAAGATGGAAACTTCAAGCACTAAGCAAACACTTATAAAACACAACATCAATTCCCTCATGGTCTCAGACCCAAGACCTCACACACCTTTGAAGATGGTGAGAGATAGCGGGCTATGAGAGTAGATTGAGAGGAAGAAGGAGTAGTCTTACGAGAAAGAAGTATATCTCCTCACATAATCACTCATAAAATCTTAGCATAGCTTAGTAATTAGCATGGTAGAGGAGATGAGCATGCATTGAAGCTTGGCTCTTGGTTGGATTTGCATCACAAAGCCAAGAGTTGTTGGTGTAGGCCCCCCTTCTCACAAGCTTGGAGTAGGTGATGAGCTTTCCATTAAAGCTTGAGAAGGAGAGAGAGAGTCTTCTTGATTCACACATGAGATTGTGTGAGTGAGTGTGTGATAATGCCTTGCCAAAATCAGCCCCCCCTCTCTCTCTCTTGGTCGATCCCTCTTGAAATTTACTCATTGGCACCTCATTGGACCCTGCAAAGCTTAGCCAATCATAATTGAGAAGCATAAGTGATAAAATTGTGACATGTGTCCCCCTTTTCCATTTTGTGAGAGCTTTAGGTAATTAATTGATTTAATCTCTCATTGGACCCCTTTCTATTCTGGCCAATAGGAATCAAGCAAGCCATTGGGATGCTGAATGCTCATTGGACCCCTTGGGAGACTGACCAATAGTCTTCTAGAGAGCTTATTCTTATTGGTTCTTTTATCAAGTGTTTTTAAATGAATCAAACTAGATTTACTCTAGCCTAATTCTCATTGGTCCACCTCTATGGCCATCCAATAGGATTTGAGTGCACCTTGTGGGCAATTGGCCTAGGGAGCTGACATGTGTCCCTTATTCCCTTTGTGTAAAGGAAGCCTGTGAGTGTGTGTGTGTGTGTGTGTGTGTGTGTTTCTCTTTCATCCCCTACTGACAGGGCTCTCCCCCCCCTATGTAGGAGCATCGAAGACTTTTTGGCACACTCACAAAGCATCCAATTTTTCTAAGCTTGACCATAGGACACAACCTTTGAATTTTGGAACCTTAGCATTTTGGAAGTCTTTGTAAGACAAGGGGAACTAGAACCTAAGAGTCCACCAGCCAACCACCCACTATATAGCATAGCCCCTGGCCCTTTGCCCTAGTTGGATTCCCTTTCCACACTGCCTAGCTAGCCCGGCCCTGCCCTTGTCTAGTCTGGCCTTGCCGGTGTCCTGACATTACTCCCCCCTTAAAGAAGAGTTTTCGTCCTTGAAAACAAAAGTGGGGAACTTCTTATTAAGAACACTAATGTTTTCCCAAGTGGCATCCTTCATGGATCCAACTGTTTGGTTGACCAAAACACGGTTCAGCAAGAGGTTCAATGAAACCAAGAGTAACATCTTGATTTTTCACATTGTTGTCCATATTCAACCATCTTGTGTTACCGATTCCTATTCAATCATAGTGTGTAGACTCCATTTAGAACACACATGAGTATGCAAAACGAGTTATCACACAAAGATGTACCCTAAAGAGTACCTCTTTTCGCTTTCCATGAAAGTAACTTGCTAACATGACTCATCAGCCAAGTTTAAGTCCTTGACTTGTTTTCCAAGTTCAACTGTAAATGGCCCCACCATAACTAGTGTTCAAGGTTGAGAACTTGATTTAAACATGAAGAGACTACACCTAATCGCAAACATGCTGTAACTTATGGTAAGCAAACTCCAAGTAGAGCAAGAAATGCTTACTAATTGGATCGTGTGGTGCTAACATACGCACTTGCATATTCTTTAGCACAAGATTACACTTTGTAATCTGCATATCCCCTTGGACAAGTGACAGTATTGAGGCGTGTTTCCCCCACGTTTTACAGCCAGTCGTTCTAGATGGGTAGTAAACGGGGAGTACAATATCATACCACATTGCTGAGAAATCAACAATTGGTTGAATAACCATCGTGGTGAACGTGAAAGATCCACAAACACGCAAACCAAGCCATGACCTCTATTGGTGATTGGTAGATCGAAAAGTAAACTCATTGAGATACTGCACAGAGAGTGCAAAATACTTCATAGGCAACCACTTGATGAATACGCATTACGTTCCAAGTCAACGTTTGCTAAACACTAGGGCCCATAACACCTAGTGTGCATGCATTTAGCAAAAAAAATCTCCAAACCTGTATATCCATGGTGATCCTTGCCAATACTTATGGCAAATGTGATGCACCTATCACAAAAAAAATAAATGTAAATAGTTTTGAAAATAAACTAAATACTTTCAGTTGCAATTTTTTGCAAGCCTTGTTGGAACGTCTGAACCATGATAGAAGGTGAAACAGTGATCACTTCTAGGTACAAACAATGAAACTTTTCATTTGCTATATGTATAAACAACCATCTGTAATGTTGCTTAGCATTACTTGTACCTTAACAAGTCATTCTAAGTATCCAATAATTTTTGGCCACCACTGAAATTGCTCCTGATACGCCGTGCTAAAAATGGTCTAGAAAACTGATTGGACCAGCACTTAGGGACTTTGTCGTGACACATACTTGAAATAGTGGACGCTAGTGTCAGTCCTAGAGACTCATATCCTCCACATGTGGAATCTGTCTCATGTAAGAATGTCTGAAAAAGAACATTCTTCAAGTACAAGATGTACTTGTGCGTGGAGGTAATTGCAAACACTCTACGACGGGAGTGAGAGGGACCCTCATTATCCTTGCTCCACACTGGCTAAACCGAACTCCTTGAGTCCCTAGACCATGTTGTATCCGATGTGATAGCATGTGCCAAATTGAATCCTACAAGTGGATTCATAACAACATAATGTACATTGGACACTACGGCCCAAAATACTTGTTTTGACATGCCCTTGGCATGGCCCTGAAATATTCAAGCATATTTAAATGAATTCAGAAAAACAAGCAATGCATACTAAAAACTGGAATAACACTAAATCAATAGATGCGTACCTGGAGATTGAACTGAATGTTCACTCACCCGTATTCAAATACAGTGGAGCATGTTGTCCACCTATGAAAAAACAAGCAACATTGCACTGGAAACCCTGGGTGTTGCCTTTGCAATCCAAACCCTTCGATTAGAATTGACGTAGTCAAACCCCTTGGTGAGACCCTTGTAGAAACTGCTCGACTAGCAGGTAACGATAACCAACATAGGCAACCGTGTATAGAATGATTGGAATAACTTGAGAAGTTGAATTTGTCTGCTACCACATGGTATTTTGTGGACTGCTTTCCTTGAAATTATAACGATAATAGATCAAACTATGATCCTCCATGACTATGGGGTGATTTAGTAAGCACTCGTGGGGTCTTACCCCAAAACAATGTGTCCATAGACACTTGTAGTGCTATAGAGAGAGCAGGAGATCCACACAAGTGGAAAGTCTATCTCTTATGGACAACCATACTGTCGCAACGATATGTTGCATCTAAAATCCGTGGTAGAAAGCAGCTGAGTTGAGTTTATGGTTATCAAAAACTCAACGCAAGTGTCGCAATGCAACTATGTCGTGCAAAAATGACATCAAAAACATCCGTAATGACAAGACTCTTGCTTGTCCATTAACGTCGTTGTGTAGTCCACTGGGTAGATCTGTTCGACCCTAATTTCTAACTGAGAGTTAGAGCACCTTGGCTCATGCTGACTCCCAAACAAAACATGTACCAAAAACTGTGTAGAAAATTTTCATTATTCATGGAGAGAAATAAGAAAAAGAGAGAGAAAATGCTGGGCTGAGGAACTTTCCTTTAGTGACGAGTTTGTATATGTTGTGCCCAATCTGTGTGCTCTGATGCATGTTATGCTTCACTTGCAGCTTATCCTATAAGCATGCAAAAATATGCCTATATAACGCTCTCATCAAGAGAGGGAACAGAAAACACAAGCCACAGCTTGACCCTCTTACCATGTATGGGGTCGTGACTTTACAAAAATGACTTAATATGGAACTTTTCCTGTGAAATAAGTCCTAGATTTAGGTTCCATTTAGTGGTATTGTGCGTTGACAGCAACCAAAAAGTTAAACAATCTAGAACTTAGTTTGTCCGTGATAGAGTGTCTGGTGTGATAGCGGAAGCATAATTTATGATGTAGTGGAGTGGAATCGACTTGACCAACATGCCTTGCATGTGAAATTGTAAGCCCTTGGCTACTATGATGGCCTCAAGCATGAGAGCCGAAGCCATAAGTGCCTTGCATAGTCTACATTGGTAGTGATGCATCATAACGTGATGTCACCGCCCATAAAAGGGGAACAAATTTCTAATTGTAACAGCTCCCCAAACTGGCGTGCCAATGCCCTTGATACCAGATCAATAGGCAATAGCATGGCATGCGTGTGAAGCCTTGCTTCATGCAAAATTATCACAGCACTTTGCTTTACACGACCGACAATATTTTCCAAATGAAATGTGTAAACATGGAAAAATAAACAAAACCTGAATATGGTCGAACCTGGTCATCCTGCTGTAACCAGTTGCCTGGAGATGTCGGAAGAAAAACTCGCTCAAATGTAGATCATAACGCTCTCTGTTCCACGAGAGAAAGTTGGCATGAAATATCCTGCAGGCATATGGAGAAATTCCCCAAGGGGGTGTGCTCATAGCATACCCCAAACGGGAAAAATCTTAATGTAAGAGTCGTAAATTGAAGCCTTGCTTCATATAAATATGTTTGTGCTGATAGCCAACGGATGTGACTGCAGATATCATAACAAAAAAGGAATCGACCATGTCGAGCCATTTCAGTTAAAATTGACCAGTACTGTGTGGTAAGCATCCTTTATCAGCTTCAAGAAACAATAAGAAAGAGTCGGCCATGCCGAGCATCTTGTTGCCTTTAACAAGTCCAAAAATAGGCCGTGCCTGTCTCCTTGAGATACAAAAAAATAAGCCCTTGCCATTAATGTATGCAACAATATTTGAGTGCTTATGTGATGTCAGAGGCCGTGCCTATGCTTGGAATGTAGAAAAGTGCATTACCTTTGATGCATGTTAGATATATGCAATAGAGGTGATGCATGTTCCATCTAGGTCAAATGCTTCATAAGCAGTTGACAGCCCTACTGTTGTTACATCACTTCGTGGTCGATGATTTAAAAGATGTATGGTAAGTGCATCACGCCATTCTCATACATCACGTTATGTAGAGATACAACCAAAATTGTGTAACCAGTTATGCCGATGACAATAAACCCAAAATCGACTACGTACCTCATTAAGCTCCTCCCTGCCGACCAATCTTGTCGACGCTAAAATCGAATGTATTATCGAGGGGAAACTGCAAATAGTACAAAAGCAGTAACCCAACATCGGACTACACCAGCCATGCTCATTAGCACCCTTGCTTGGAGTCTTGCTCATGGAAATACCAGTCATAGCCTTATTGACCATTACTGCTAGGCAACGTTGCCGCCCTGCATAAACCATGAGGGTAATCAACTTGATAAAAACCAAAATTGAAAGAGGTTACCTTGTTCCCGTTCTTGTATTTGAATACGGTGTATTCAAAGCCGTGCGTCACCAATCATGTGCTGATGTTGGCCTTAATTTGGTCAGTCGAAATTCATACCGAGGCCCCTAACTGGCTTTCAATTGTCGGATAAACCAAGGACATAATGTATTGACCATGGTCATAGTTGAGTGGTAGGTAAGCTCTCTTATAATCCGTACCATTGTCGAGACGGTTCTTTTGTACCACGATTATGTGCGGGTCTAAAGGCCGTCACCATCCATGGTGGACTTCGTGCATGAGTCGAGACGTAAATTCACATTCTGCGTAAGAACTGCATGCAAAAGGTAATGCTCGTCCCGTGATGAAGCTGGAGCAATATGATGCTTCATATGCCCACAACCGGTTGCTCCCGGCACTTCGCATCGAGATTGCCTCTTAACATGGAGTGGATGCCCTAAAAAAAAAGAAAGAAATAATTTGCCTTTTATAGCAGCTTACTGTGAGCGATGGCGAAACTGATGCGTCGACTCCACTTATGAAGCTTTATTGACTTGCTGAATTTTTGTAGCCAGCACACAGGGAATTTGTGTATTGTCGTGTACTTGCCGGCCCTGTCTCGATTACATTCGGATATACGCTCACTAAATCCCGAGAGTTTGTTGCTTGTTGCGGGGGTGTGTATCACCCCTAATCTTAATTTAACGTCCTAAGGCCCTTGGCCTTAGGCGTTTATGTGTGAACGCTGAGCTTCAAAACTCCATCGCCTTGAGCAAGAAGCACATAGAGGTTTGGGAAGATGAGGACGTTCAATGTGTGCAAGGCGGGCTTCGGCCCTGTGTCGAGAAATGACCAGCAGCCCAACGTGCATCTGTTGAGCCTGAGCGCATGCAATTTGGTGCTCCTGCACCCGATGGCTCTCCTTGCAAAGCCCGCTTGCCCATTGTGGTTCCTCCTCACGGGAGGGATGCTCCACGCCCCCTTGACCCCGACATGCACAAAAGCATGCACAATTGTGTGGCTCCCCTCCTCCATGACTGAGCCTTTTCCAAAAAAGGAACCTTGCTCTTGATACCAATGTAAGACAAGGGGAACTAGAACCTAGGAGTCCACCACCCAACCACCCACTATATAGCATAGCCCCTGGCCCCTTGCCCTAGTTGGACTCCCTTTCCACACTTCCTAGCCCAACCCTACCCTTGTCTAGCTCGGCCCCCTTGACCCTGACATGCACAAAAGCATGCACAATTGTGTGGCTCCCCTCCTCCACGACTGAGCCTTTTCCAAAAAAGGAACCTTGCTCTTGATACCAATGTAAGACAAGGGGAACTAGAACCTAGGATTCCACCACCCAACCACCCACTATATAGCATAGCCCCTGGCCCCTTGCCCTAGTTGGACTCCCTTTCCACACTTCCTAGCCCAACCCTACCCTTGTCTAGTTCGGCCTTGCCGGTGTCCTGACAGTCTTAATGGGCTGAACCTTAGGGTCTTTAAAGCCCATTGTTGCACATTGCTCTTTTGTAGATGGCCCCCCCTTTGGATCGCTATTTTCCCTCCTTTGGATCCCTATTGTGGCCGGTCTGCCAACTTAACCAATATTCTAGCTTTTTCTCCCTTGGTACTTCCCCATATTAAATGATCAGTTTAACATGAAAAAATAATTTAGGAGAATTAGATATCAATTATTATGAAAATTTTAGTATTGTTACACGTATAAAAAGGACACTGATGTTAAGGAAGATTCCCCTTATATGGATGTTCTACCTGGGATGACTGAGTCTAACAACGTGGATTGGGTCCACCTAGCAGCAACCGTAGACACTTGGGGAAATAGGGGGATGATCTAGGTAACACATGAGGGGGATGAAATGCCACAACTCGTACCGTTTAATATGATAGGGGAAATGTATATAGCTGATGATGACCTACCAGATGAAGGCTTGACTGACATTGAAACCAGTAGCATCTCAAAAGACTATAGCCCACACGATTCAAAGTCGGAATCATCAGCTAAAATTGACTCTATGGACGAGAAATCTGAGTAAAATCTTGGTGCAAATGTGGGGACAAACCATTCAGGGCCCAATGGTACCCTAGATGACAATCTATCCGAGAGAGGAGAAGACACAAGTAGCAATTCATCTAGTGACTCTTCACTGGAGGAAGGTTGTAATCAAAAATTAAACAAGAGGAGTAAGAGATAAAAGAGGTGACAATATCCAGAAAATGTGCATGCTAGGCTAAATAAAAAGAAATCTACTGTAGAATGGCTCAGTTATATGGTGGCATGTGATGCTCATCAGAGGATGGTAGATAATTGGGGTGAATACCTTTAAAGCTTCATGTGGTGCAGTCCACAACCCATTGACATCACATAGCTAGAGGCTATAGAGAAGCCAAAGTTGATCCATACTGTAAGGAATCAAAAAAATCAAGAGCTATCTCAACAACAAAAGGAAGTGAAAGAGAAATTATAGTCCTCAGAACAACAAGACCCCACAGATTTACATCATGCACCTGAGCATTTCAAATCCTACACCACGGAGGAGCATAAGGTTGTCTATACAAAGGCCCAGAGAACACCTATCGATGGAAGTAATGGAGTCTATGATGGCCCCCGTGATAGTTTAGGAAATAGAGTTAGCAAAACCAGGTGAGGAGTCCAAATCTATTTTCATTGCCCAAGATCTGACAGAGACTGAGGAATATGTACTTAAAAAGATTCTCAAGGAATTCAAGGATACATTTTCTTGGACATATCATGATATGAAAGGTGTTCCACCTTCCGTGGTGCAACACACAATTTCCATGAAAGCATGGCTAAACCAGCCCAGCAACAACCCTACCCAATGAATCCTAAGTATGTAAAGATTTTTCAAGAAGAGATTGAAAAGCTTGTCAAATGAGGATTCATATATCCTATCGAGAACTTAGAATGGGTGTCTCCAGTAGTTATTGTGCCAAAAAAGAACAGGAAACTCAGAGTGTGCATGGATCTCAAGAAGGTCAATGCCGCCACTAGGAGAGACCATTACTCCTTGACCTATTCGGAACATGTGCTTGAAAGAGTTTCAAGTAAGGAAGCTTATAGCTTTTTAGATGGGTACTCTGCCTACAATCAAATCACAATTGCACTAGACGACCAAGCTAAAACTACTTTTATAACCGAACTTTGAGTGTTCACATTTCGTGTTATGGATTTTGGCTTAACCAATGGCCTTGCTACCTTCCAAAGATTAATAAATATTGCTTTTAGAGAATATTTGAGGGAGTTTTGTGAAGCATCTCCTTAAACCCTTTCAAATGTCAATTTTGGATTAAATATGGAGTCATATTAGGGCACATAGTGTCCAAAAATGAAATTTCCACAGATGAGAGTAAAATTAAAGCCACACTACCCACAAACTATAAAGGAGTTCAAAGGTTCATGGGCCATGTTGGTATCTTACCGGCGGTTTATTTTAAACTTTGTTGAGATAGCTTGCCCATTGTACAAGCTTCTTATCGAGTTCCACTGGACCGTGGAGTGTGACCATGCTTATGAGTCATTAAAAAATGCCTTGACAAGTGCTCCCATCCTACGAGTGCCCGATTGGAATGTAATTTTTCATGCGCATATTGATGGATCAAACTTTGCAATTGGGTGTGTTCTAGCTCAACCAGGAGAACATAATATGGACTATCCCATTAGCTTTCAAAGTTGTCAATTAAATGACGCTGAGAGAAACTACACCACTACAAAGTGGGAAGGTTTAGCTATGATTTACGTAGTAAAGAAATTTTGCTACTACCTTCTTGCCAGCAAGTTTGTTTTCTATGTGGATAACGAAGCGTTGTTGTATCTAGTGAATAAACCTTGTTCCATGGGAAGAATGACATAAATGGTTATTAATTCTTCTCAAGTTTAATTTTACCATTGTGGTGACACTTGATAAAATACATGTCATGGCGGATCATTTGTCTCACATACCCAATGTTGAAGACCCTACTCGAATTGATGACGAATTTCCCGATAGACCATGCCTGAATGGAGTGAGAAGATTGTGAACTTTTTAGTTAATGGTTTTTCACCCAAAGAGCTTCATAAGGATATAGCTCCGAAAGTATTAAAGGAATGTGAACCTTATTCTCTAATTGTAGAAACTCTGCAAGCTAGGGAAGGATGATATTCTTAGATGTTGTGCTTGTGAGGATGAGTATTTATACATACTGCAAGAAGCCCACATGGGTATAGTTGGAGGAAATTTTTATGGGGAACTAACTGCTAAAAAGGTATTGCAATCAGGCTATTGGTGGCCTACCTTATTTAGGGATGCATCACTTTTTGTAGAAGGGTGTGATGAATGCCAACCTTACAAGATCACACAACGAAAGAATAATGTCCTTACATCCTATTAAAGTGACTCAATTATTCAAAAAATGGGGTTTAGACTTTGTAGACCCAATTAATCCAGCAGCTTGTAACACTCAATCTCGACATATTATTGTTGCCATTGACTATGTGACAAAGTGGACAGAAGCTAAGGCGACATGCAAGGCTGATGCAAGGTCAACCGCTAAGTTTCTCTTTGAGAACATTATTACACGATTTGGTTGTCCCCTTGAGATTGTGAGTGACAATGGTAATCATTTTATAAATGGATTGTTAAAGGAAATCACAACAAACTTCATGATAGACCACCATACATCTGCACCTTATTATCCACAAGAAAATGGCTAAGATGAGAGCACTAACAAGACTTTAATTTCTGTCTTGACCAAAACAGTGGAAGCTCATTGCACAGATTGGGATTTGAAGCTTACATCAGCTCTATGGGCTTATCGTACTGCTTACAAAAAAGGCTATTAATTGTACACCATTCAAGATGGTATATGGCCAAGAAGTAGTTATGCATGGGAGTTTGTAATTCCTAGTTTGTGGGTAGCTTCACAAACCCTTTAGTTGAGCGTTTATATATCCTTGAGAGGTTAGATGAAGAAGACAATTGGTTGTGAAAAATTCACTTGTGGAGAAAGAAATGGTTTGACAGACATTTAAAGAATAAGGATATCAAGGTTGGGGATAAATTCCTTATGTATGGAGTGTGTAACGAGAAAACATGCAAAAAAAGGACCATATAGAGTATGCAAAATCACCCTACAAGGTACCATTTGTGTGGAAACTCTTGATGGAGTTGAAACCATTGGATTCCTCAATGGGAGTAAATTTAAAATATACTATGATTCTTTAAGCCAAGACGAGCTATGTGCCATCCATAAATAAAAGGTAGCCAAGGAACAATCAGAATTGAAAAAGATACAAGCTCAAGATAAGGCTAAGGAGCAACAACAACGTATTAGACGCCAACGAGAGGCCAACCTTGGAGTTACACATGCATTTCAAGTTGAAATAGAGGGTGATTGGTTGGACTCTGACACGCCTCTACGATACCCGATTGAGTTAAACAGTGCCTATGGGAAAGTGTTATGTAACATCTTATTAGACACATGTGATAAATATAATATGCTATCATATGGAGTGTGGTTTCAGTTAGGAAAGCCAGCTCTATATAAGAGTACCATCCAAGTCAAGGGTATCAACAAGAAAAACACTACGATTTTTGGAACCTGGCTAGCTCTTGAGTTTTTTGTCTCCTTACAGTATGACTCAACTTTGGCTTCTCTAGAGCCTCTAGCTATGAGATGTCAATGGGTTTTGGATTGCACCACATGATGCTCTGAAGGTATTCACCTCAATTATCTTCCAACTTCCGATGAGCATCACATGCCCCCATATAACTGAGACATTCTACGTTAGATTTCTTTTCATTTATCCTAGTACACACATTTGCTCGATATTGTTGCCTCTTATATATCTTACTCCTCTTGTCTAATTTTTTATTACGACCTTTCTCCAGTGAAGAGTCACTAGATGAATCGCTACTTGTGTCTTCTCCTCTCCCGGATAAATTGTCATCTAGGGTACCACTGGGCCCTGAAGAGTTTATCCCCACATTTTCACCAAGATTTAACTCAGATTCTTTGTCCACATAGTCAATTTCAATTGATGATTTTGACTCCGAATCTTGTGAGCTATAGTCTTTTGAGACACTACTGATTTCAATGTCTGTCAAGCCTTCATCTGGTAGGTAATCACGAGCTATATGCATTGATCCTATCATATTTAACAATATGAGTTGTGGCATTTCATCCCCCTCAGGTGTTACCCAGGTTGTCCCCTGTTGGGGATACGCCGCGATGGACGTCAGCATAGCGAGAACTCACCTAACATATAATGTCAACTGAGGACGAAGCTCAACTTGCAGGCGCGTGGAAGCAAGCAAAGGGTGTCAACCTCTACTCGACCGACTAATGACTACTTCCTACAGAGATATCAAATCTACATGCCATCAGTTCTGTGAATGTGAGAGTCTCCTATGATGCTACCACAAGCCAAAAGCCCATCAAACTATCTCGAAACTTCACGAAACTCAAGGGAAGTCCTACACACACTGGAAGGCCGCTATCCCTAAGGTCTTTGACAAAAAATCCTAACCCAATACCCTCCTTGTAGAAAACACGTAGTATGTCTGGTCGGATTTTACAGGTCACTGTTTCTAAAATCTAACATGCCTAATGTGTAGCTCTACTCACTCTGATCGTGCACATATACTGAAATGAAAAAACGGACAACGTTTACTCACCGAAACTCCAAAAGTAGCTCGCGGGTGAATCTGCCAAAACACAGACAAACGCGCGTGATGTAAGCATCAACGCGTAGCTCTCCTCATGGGCAACATGCTGCTGCTCTCCGTGTGTGATTTTGACCACTGTAGCTCTTGTAGCACACACACAAACTCTGTCACTCTCTCGTAGTCTCCTAGTCGACACAGAAGATAATATTATTAGAAGTCCCTTTACAAAGGTTTAGGTTTTGGTTTATATATCAAGCCTTAGAAAACCTAATGTCCGGCCAAAATGACCTGATTTGTCCCTAGGCTTCTATAGAGCTTAATTACAACACCATGAGCTAGCTTTTCTCATCCAACAAGCATCTGCAGCCAAAATACAATTGCCGACTTAAAATATGAAGTTCATGTAAACATTACAAAAGTGGCCGTAATGGCTCAAAATGATAATAACGGGATATTCGATGATGTCCATGAGCTTGTATCTTCACATTACAACAGCCATCTTCATCTTCATCACTTCATTAGAATCTTCATATAGAATCTTTGGGGAATCTTCATGGAATCTTTGTGGAAGCGTTGTTGAAAGGTTGGCGTGTCAACACGCTCCCCCTCCGAATTCTTGTCATCCCCGACAAGTGGCCGCAGTGGCCTTCAAAGGTGCTTCATGTTTTGGTGTTGGTTGAAGCTTTTGCTGTTGCAGTTGGTTCTACTAGATGCTTTGTATGTTGTAGAGTTACCTTTTTCTTGTACATGTAGTGTAGTTGAAGCCATAGCTCTCCCCCTCCGATTGGTTGTTGTATCGGAATAGGTTGAGTGAGGTTTGTTGTTGCAACAAGTCTTTATCTTGGTAGCTCTGTATTGTTTGTTCTTTGGGTGTCATCCTGCATTTGTACCTGTAAACTTGAAGCCTTTTTGAATTTTTTGTGGGCCGCTCCCCTTTGATTTTCTAGTTGATGAGCATGTAGTTGTTTGGGGATGTCGTTGGTCTACTTTTCTGTGTTTATATAAAAAATAAAATAGTAAAAATAAAATGTGGCGTATATTACAAAATGAAGGTCTTGGATACCTGGATAGGACTAAAGGGAAAAACCCAGTGGGAAAAAAATACCTTTAGTCACAACTAAATGTGAGGCTATATGTACTTATGTTTTGATGTAACCGAGTTTTGTTAAGTTAAAGTACTTATGGCCGTATGGCTACTATTACTGACTGGATATACATTGGATAAGTGTTAGTAGCTTGAGTCAGAGTCGTTGTTGTTGAGCAAATGCTTATGAAACCTATTACCGCTTCGTCATCGTCATTTTGTTGTGTAAATGCATGGGTGGAACACAAATCGTGTCAAATGCAAATGTCCAATGATGGACATTATATATGCTTGCACAGATAGATGCATGGGAAACAATATGTTGTGCGAGAAGAGTTTGAATGGGTGCTTCCAGGAGTGAATGTAGCTATAGAAGCAAACATATGTTTGACTTCAAGAGCTGCCATTACTCACAAGAAGGGCTGTTGATGCTCGAGGTTTTTTCATTCTCCTCACTGTGTACATGTGTGTGAGTGTTTTGTGGATTACTCCGCCTCTCCACCAAATAAAATTGTTAGTCTTTGACTCTTCTGCTCACCTATCCAGCATGAGCGACTCAATTTTACAATATGCTCAACTCTTCTAGCTTGAGCTATAATGTAAATATCTAGACTCATAGACCACAAAAAATATTAAGACATGAAGCTTGGGTCTGATGCTTGCTCATTTAGTGGCTCAGCTGCAAGACTCTTGACTCTTATGCCATGATTTTATGGTGACTTGACTTACTCTTGGGAGCTTTCGACCAAAAATAGGTTTTGAAATTCAAAACTCCCATCCTTGAAGAGAGGATTTGTAAAGGACCATACTGGCAATTGAGAAGATTGGCTCGCTCCATTCTCTGTAACACTTTGTCTATCATGTCTTGACATTTCTTGAGAGCTAGAGATGACTTCAATCTGCTTCGGTATGTGTTGTTCTTTTGGCACCCATTTGTATCTGCATCGTGTGATTAGCGTGTCTTTGTAGATATCCTTTGCCTTGACTGTGACATTGTCCTTGATTTTTCCTTCCGTGAAATTGCGATTATTTTCAACCTGAAGTCGTTTGATTGAAGAATTTTTACCTGGCATCTTTGGTAGCCAAATTCTCCGATTTCCTTGATAGTAACTTTGTGCTTGAAGAATTGTAGATAGCACTTCCCATGATGTTTTTGATGTCGCATTGAGATGTACAAGAGTGCCATTTTTGGGATTATTTACCGATGAAGTCCTATGTTGGTATGAAGGCCAGCTGGATTTGAAATTTTCTGCGTATCTTTGGCGAGCCTTGTTGGTTGGTCTCCTTTGGCGATATAAATAAGAGCTTTGTTGCCTTTTTTGGGATGCTTTTTGAAACCTTTATCCACCGCATAAGCCGAGGTCTGTAGTTTCTTTTGGCCCTCATAATAGCCTTGCTCTGCTAAACTATAGTGGGAGTCTATCCATCCCATGTGTTTACCTTTCGTCAATTGGCTAGGATCATTTAACCATATGGGTCCTTGAACTTTATTTATTCAGCTTTAATGTAGACCTTTGAAAACCTTTGGCGGTGGCGATCTCGCAGTGTAGGGTATTTCGGTTGAAAGATTTTCTTTGGAGTCTGCCTTTCATGTGTAAGCATGTGGTCAGTTGATATAGAAGCTCTGTCTTGAACTTTTCCGGTTTGGATTGAAGACTCTGATTTAAGGGGTTGCTTCTGTTGGTAGGACATTTGTGGGCTCATTTTCGCTTTGCCTTTATCGGCAAACGATAATCTTGGAGTGGTAGTAGGCTGGCTTTCTTGAGAGCTAGTCGTGATGACCATCATTGAAGATTCAGATTCTTCTTCAAGTGTTTTTGCCCATAGCTTGGATAAAATCAAATCTGTACTCATTTTGGAAGAATCCACTACTAGGAATTTGTCTTTAACTATCTTTGACCGTAGTTTAAGGGTAGCTTTTGCAATCCCCAAACTTGTGACCTTAACTCCATTTGATAGGGATACCTGTACCTGAATTTCATACAGTTCTGGCTTATCTAGAAGTAACCACAGCCAAAAATACATGACATTAGTCATGGCAGTGCAATCTATGTCTGTTGTAAAATTGAATTTCAGTTTCTCATGCGCATCCAACGAGAATTTAATCTTCTTGTTGGCTGCCAAGTAACTGATGTCCTCTTTGCTTTTGGTACTTCTCTTGGACTTTTGTGCCTTGGAAGCTTTGTCATCCTCTTGTATGTTGATTTTCTTTTTCATTTACTGGTTGTAGCATGTCCCAAGTGCTTACTATCTTTTGATTAGCTTTGGGGAGGGTCTATAGCCTAAGCTGCTTGTTGGTCTTCATTGCTAGTTTCTGACTGTGACGCCTTGATTCTTGATTTCAGAAGCTCTTTGTCACTATTTACTTCTTCTAGCACTTGAAGGTCATTCAATGGTGACTTTTATTCTTGGAAATATTTTTAAGCTAGTGTAGCAGGATGTTGAGGTTGACTCTCTTCTTCTGATGCAATGGTCGCCGTGGCCTTTGGTTCCCATTGTTCCATGGGTTTTTGTAGAGTCTCTTCTCGAAAATATTCATTTATATCCTGCATTGCTTGTCCTTGGTAGTCAATTTTAAAGTTGTTCATTTCCCTTTCTTCTGTGGATTCTAAAACTTCAGCTACATCTTCTTTTTAGCTTCTTTTGCTCTTTGATTTCTTCAATCATCCTTGTAGAGTCTATAGTAGAGGAATTCTCTTGTAGAATTTCAGCTTCATCCATTAATTCAACTTGCATGGCTTTGTCTTGTGAGGTGACACTAAATTTTTGTTGCTACCTCTGCTACCTCTTCTTGGGTTTGCTTACCATCTTCAGAATCTTGGCTTCTTTTGCTCTCAAACCCTGAACTGCGAGCTTCATCTTCATCACCTTCTGGATGCTTTGACTTGTCCTCACTGAGGTTCTTTAAGCTATCTTGAATCAGCTGCTTCAATTGATCTTTTTTGAAAGCCTGATTCTCTATGATAATGTCGTTGACACCCTTGACTTCAAGCAACTGTGTCTTGAGCCTATCTTTTGTGCTCTACGATAAGATCTGCTTCTTTTCCGGAGATCTCATTGGGGATTCCTGCTTCCGTTCCCTTGTTGTCACTATCTGAACTTTGCTTTTGGCTAGTTGCTTCTTCTTTTCCATGTAGAGCTTTGTTGGGCAGTCCTTCACTAAATGACCAATGGCACATTGGTTGCAATATGTCGCTATCTCAACATGTGCACCCTATGGACAAGGCAACTCTCCATAATACTACTAATAATGGTTTCTTGTGGTATCTAGATACATATATGATTTCTTCTTTGCACAACAATTGAGGACCAGATTTATGTGGAGCCGCGATCCCCCCCTCAAATAGGCATTTGTATTATAGATTCTCCCATCAACAGAGACTTGGTAAAATACAATCTTTGTGTTTCTTGTGACCTAGGTGATGCAATGAATATGAAAAGCTTCATGCATCACAAGAATAGCTTAAACTTTGCAAAAATCATTAACTATCCCAAGCCTCAGTCCCAAGGCCTCAAACACCTTCAAAGGTGGAGAGAGCTAGCGGGGAATGAGGGTAGGGAAGAGGAAGAAGAAACATTCCATAGGAGAAAGAGGTAGTTCCTCACTTATCATCACTCTTCTTGCTAGCATACATAATAGAATAGTAATGAAGATGGAGAAGATGACAAGCTTAAGCATTGAAGCATGGCTCTTGGTTGGATTTGCATTCCATAGCCAAGAATGTTGGTGTAGGCTCTCAACTTCTCTACTAGCTTGGAGAAGGAAATGGAGCTCTTTCAATTTGCACTCCACACAATGAGTGTGTGTGGGAGAGTATACCCCCCAAGTTAGACCCCTTCTTGCTTTGGTCGACCCCCCTTGTAGCTCATGCTTGAAGCTCATTGGACCCTTCCAAGCCTAGCCAATCACCTACAGGAAACATATCAAGCAACAAGGGTAGACTTGGAACAAGTGTCCCCCTTTCCCTTTAAGAGAGAATTTTTAAATGTAAAAATACTTAATTAAATCTACTAAACTATCATCGGATCCCTTGGGAGGCCAACCAATAGGCTTTAGGCACACCATGATGGTAACATGAGGAGGAGCTTGACAAGTGTCCTATTTGCCTTCTTGGTACCAAGCTTGCCTTGTGTGAGGGTGTGTGTGGTCTGTTGTCTCTAGCCCCCTCTTGTAGGGATCTCCCCCTCCTTGTAGGGATCTTTTTGACTTTGTGGAACACCTTACCCTAAAGCACCTTAGTCAGCAAGCATGACAAAGCACCTCAAGCTTGGATAGTGTTCCCACAAGCACCTCAAAAGCTCCCTAGTCGGCAAGCATGACAAGCACCTCAAGCATCTTAGTCAGCAAGCACGACAAGAACCTTATTCATCAAGCATGACAAGCACCTTATTCATCAAGCCCGACAAGCACCTCAAGCTCAAGCTCAGCCCTAGCTTACCTAAGGTCAAAGGACTTTTAACACTAACCATTGGAGGTCTTTAATGAATCTAACCCTAAGGTATTTTAAGCTCCATTGGTTATCCTTGCTCTTTGACAGACCATCTCTCATTTGGACCCCTTTACCATTGGCCCTGTGGGTGAGATAGATCTGTATGAACATGTCTATATTCTAATTCTTGTTCTCGTCTATTCTCCCACATTAAATGATCCGTTTAATATGAGAAAATTAGTTGGGTTGGTTAGATATTAGATTATTATGTCATTACTTCTATCTTGAAATCATAGTCGTCCTCGACTATGAGGTAGAAGAGGTAAAGCCTTAGTCATTAGTCAATCTTCCTTAGTGGGCAGAGGATCCCTTTTCACCCTACGACATCATTCCAAGATGGATGACTAATCCATTTGGTGCTTGGGAGACATAGCTGTCGCAAGCATGTTTGCTCTTTAGTCCATTTCACTCTCCCAAAGTAGAGTGACAAATTCTACTTGGTGTTTGCGAGACCTCGTCATCACAAACATGATTCTAAGCATGCATACTATTTAAATTTGTGCACAATAAAAAGAGAATTAGTCTTATAAGACAAAAACATTGGTCATTTAAAAGAAATTTGTACATTTTCTTACTCTAATGTAGCATTGTAAGCATTGACAAGGTCCATACTATCCTTAAGTTGTATTCCTTGCATCCATCTAGCATCTTCAAAAGATAATTTTTGAACTTAATAAGATAATCTTACCATGTTGTAGTACCTCGTCTTCACACCGAAGGATAGCTTTGGGTTGTAGCACCTCTTCTTGGTCTTTGATTTTGGGTGAGTCTTCAATAATTGGTTCACTTGGTGGCTCCCCTTTGTAGGGCTTAAGTAGGCTCACAATGAAAAGCATTGTGTATGAGCCAATGGTTGGGAAACTTGAGTTGATAAGCCATCTCCTTGATTGGCTTCAAGATTTGAAAAGGACCATAGTATCTTTTTGCTAATTTAGCATAATACTTTTGATGGCCTATAGGATTTTTGCCTGTCATTTGCCTCAATCGAGCCTTGGGAAACTTAAGTAAGACCCAATCATTTTCTTTGAGTGTTAAGGCCCTTTTGTGCTTGTCAGCAACAACTTTTTGCCTTTGTTGAGAGATGGATATAGCCTCCTTAATCTTTTGAAAAAAATCTTGTAGGTCACAACTATACTAATCGGCAACAAAGATCTTCCGATGTACTTTAAGTAGCAAGGGACTGTTAGGTCTTCCTTCAATGATTTCGAAAGGTGCTTTTCTCGTAGAAGTATGGATAGTATTATTGTATGCATACTCTACAAGAGGTAAGTACTTCTCCCATTGTGAGCATTCATATACTTTGGTAATATAAGTCTTTGTAAGATTGACTATCTCACTTTGGCCATCCGTTTGTAGGTGATAGGCCGAAGAGAAATTCAATCTTGTTCCTAGATTTTTGAAGAGATCTTTTTAAAAAATATTGGTCATTCTAGGATCTCTATCTGACACGATGGATGTTGGCAATCCATGGTGTTTGAAAATCTGTGATATGCAGAGAGTTTCCATTTGGTGTGCCTTAATAGTCTTTTTGACAGGAATAAAGTGTGCTTTCTTGCTAAACCTATCGACTATTGTCCATATTCTCATATTCCCATGGATAGACGTAGGTAATCCAAAGATAAAATCCATGGATATACTCTCCCACGGTGAATTTGGGATAGGCAATGACTGGAGTAAGCCAGGTTGCTTCCTCTATCATACTTGGTGTTTTGGCATACTACACATTTTGAAACATACTCTTGTATGTCCACTTTCATGGTAGGCCAATAGAAGTACGTTTCTACTCCTGAGAGAGTAGGTCAAATGCCTCTATGTCCCACATAGGGAGGAAGTGAATGGTTCCTCTTTCTTCCCCAAAGAAAGGGATGACATTATATCTCTAAAGTCAGTATCGGTAGCATACTCATCTATCATAAAAGATAGATCATTGTGAGTTGCTATAGACACCGCATTAACTTTTGTCGTTGTGAAAGTGCATCGGCCACTTGATTGTGCTTAGCAGCAATGTGAGCAATATGAAAATTAAATTGCAAAAGAAAAATTTCCCACCTCATTTGTTTGTCTGAAAGATTTGTTTGCATGATAAAGTACTTGGGACTTTGGTGGTCTGTTTGTAGAATAAATGGAGTCCGCAATAAATAGTTCTTCCATGTGTTTAGAGCATGTAGAAAAGCTAAAATCTCTTTCTCATAAATGCCCAAGAAGCTATCAGGAATTTTTTGGATGAGCATAAAGTTAGTAGATCATTCCAAAAAGCTTGCTAACTAGCCTCATGTATATAAGTGTACATAGTGCTTTGAGTCTTGGGAGCGACTATGTAAAAGGTCGTGTACAAAGGTTTGGTTTTCTCGGGCTTGGGTACTAGTGTTCTGGGTTGTTCACATCCCCAAAACATGGTTTTCAATAAGCATTTTCAGCCATGCTTTATAGCTTGTGAATCGGACTAGTACATCATGCGTTATGTGCATCCGAAGTGAGTGGTCTCGACTTAGAAAGTGGTTGTAGATGCATGCGACAAAGGCAACTGGGCCAACTTAATGAGCTAAAATTAGAAAATCTGAGATTTTAAATTTCTAGAGATAGATGAAGTAATGGGCTTCAAGTCGTGCTTTACGGCGTCGCATTTGGTGGCCAGAGCAGTGCACTATGTTGTTGGTGGGAAGTCGGTCCTGAGAAGGGGTCAAGTTGGAAATTTTCTATGGAAAATAGGGAGTTGGAGAAAGGTGGGAGGAATGTGCCATGTGGCAAGGAAATAATCCCACATAGGGGAGCTTGGGCTCAAGGCAAGGGGTATAAGAGGGGGAGTGGGTGCCCATTTTGGGTGTATCAAAGGAGAGAGGAGCTTGGCTATGGGGGCTCGTGGACACTTGGGGGAGAAGGAGGGACATTTTGTGTTCCCATTGCCTACCCAAGCACCTGCTTCCTTTTTGGTCCCCTGGACACTTGCCACACCCCCCTCCCGTGAGTCAAAAGTCACCGACACCTCATTTCCTACCCAAAAAAGACAAAAAATGGACCAATTGAGAGGAGCCTAAAAGGAGAGTCTTGTCGGCTGAGAAGAGAGATAAAATGTTTGGGGATAAGAGATAAAAAGAGGCCCCATTACATAGATGAAATTTTTGGAGCACCTGCAAAACTTTCTAGAGAGCTCAGTTTTTAGCAAGAGGAAGTACACCCCCAACTTCGAGTGGTTATAGCTCTCTCATCTTTATCTTTTTTTAGACTATGGATGCTCTATGGACATCTACTCAAGACGAGCTATGTCTTTATGTACTGGTTTCTCCTAATTCTAAGTGTGATTAATGTTAGAATGGTTGTTCATAAAACTTTACATGTGCTTATCACAGGTGGTTTGGACGATGCAATAGTTCTTCCTTCCAACGGTGTGACTCATGCAAGGCTATAGAGGCACCCGTTTTCCTTGTCATTTGTATGCTAACATTGTTTTGATGCCCCCACCCGAGGTTCAAGTGCTCATGTGCTCCAATTCTTGTGAAATATGTCCATTCTGTAGGCAGAGAATGTAAAGGGGATGTGGATCCTTATGGACAACCACCTATGTATGTGAAAATTGTGGACATCACTTGAGGCAATCGTGTAATTGGATTGCAATATTTGGAGGGTTGTGAGGTTTTGTGAAGATAAGCACTGGGGGCCGGGTTACCTAGTGTGAGGTGGATTAGGTACTGGTCAATCCATCGACATCCCTTGACATCTTATGTAAGTGTTTTTGTGGAAATCGAACATGGCGGACGAGTTTTCATGGGTTGCCTAATGAGAATGGATGGAGTTTTATTGAGAAATTGCAAGTTAATTGCTTACTGTGAAATATACTAGATCAAGCTATATTATTGCGGTTGCTATAATACAGTTTACAGGATGAGGAAAAAGTTTGGTTACAAAATGGTGGTCATGGTCGTGGTTGTGGTAGAGGAATGGCCCAGCCATATGAAGCTCAGCCTAATGCTAATGTGGGTTATGGACAAGGTGTATTTGAGCCACAAAGGAGGTTCATCCCTGCCTGTTATAATTGTGGTGAACTTGGTCATATCAGCACTTATTGTCCAAATCCAACAAGGATGGAAGGTGATATGTTTCCACTTTATCAGTAGATTCCTAATAGGGCTAATGATTATGTAGTGGATATCTGGGGATATCAAGGTTTGAATAGGAAAATCAAGCCTCAACCTTTGGTGGTCATGTGGGTATTGTGCGGGTTGAAAAGAAAGAAGCAGATATGATTCCCGTAGCAAAAGACAGAGGGAAGGCTATGCTACTCCCGGTCCTAATAAGAAGAAAGGGAAAGAGAAAGAGGGTGAAGATGTGAAACTTAAGGGGAAGAGAAGACCTTGTAAACCATTTGACGTAGCAGATTTACCTTTGGGAGAAGGCCAAACGACTTATAGTTTAAAGGAAGACCTGATTGGGAGGAAATTAGATTGTACTTTTGGACAATTGATGAATATGGTGCGCAAACTTAAGAGGTAGTGGAAGTCATTAATTAATCCAGAGAAAGAACTAAAGCATGGACAAGTCAAAGTGTTGGTTGTGGGAGAGTTACCTGACATTTGTCTTGTAGTGAACTCTTGGCACAAAGGTGTGGGCATGGGAGAGGCCTACATTGATGGAGGTGCTCAATTTTGTGTGATCACACAGTCATGTGTTGAGAGACTGGGTCTCATTACATGCGGAAGCTCTGGGTTTAGTATTGGACTAGCAAACCATGCCAAAGTGAAGTGTTTGGGACTGATTATGAATTTGGAAGTTGAAGTCTCTAACGTGATGGTTATAGTAAACTTTCATGTTATGCCAAATGGCTTGGGAGCTTTTACTCTCATTTTGGGGCGACCTTGGTTGAGAGCTATTGGTGTTGTGCAAGATTGGGGAAAGGGCACAATCTGTGTGTATGGCAAGAAGGGTAAAAAGAGGGTGTTTGACATGACTACCAAGCAACATTTGGCACTAGAAGATGTGAGCAAAAATGATGAATCCAAAGTCACCAACGAAGACAGTTCTGAAGATTCAGGAAGTAGCACTACTTCTAGTTCCAGTGATGAGGGTGAAGTGTCATTCTTGCTGTTGGATGAGGAGAAGAGAGAAATTGGTGAAGTATTGCAAGTGTCAGGGGATATAAATTCTTTGAGCCACTTAGAGAAACTTGAGGAGTTGATGCAGCCTAAACAGGAATTGCTAGTGAAGAAGGGGATGATTCAAAACATGCTGAGTACTAATTGACACAAGGAGAAAGAGGGGAGTACTCAACAATGTTGGACAAGTTTCCAAATATTTTCATCACTTCATATCAATAAATAAGGGGTTTTGTTGGAGATCCTATGAAGATTGAACTAGTTAAAGGGGCAAATCCAATAAGACAGAAATTAGGAAGGATGGGTAAGGAGCAAATGAATGCTTTAAAGGAAGAAGTGGATAAACTTTTGGATGCAGGGTTCATTGTGCCAGTTGATAATGCTGAATGGGTGACCCTTGTAGTGATCACTCCAAAGAAAGATGGGCGTTGGAGAGTTTGTGTTGATTATAAGCCATGAAATGTAGTGACCAAAAAAGATCCTTATCCCTTGATTTTTTTTGATAACCTTTTGGATGCAGTGGCTAGCTTTGAAAGATACAGTGTAGGTATTTTCAACTTATCCTTGCTCTTGAAGACCGGAAAAAGACTATTTTTATCACTCCATGGGGTTGTTTCTGCTTTTGCTACCTTTCTTTTGGGTTGACAAATGGACCTGGAGCTTTTGAAAGAAAAGTGGATTGGGTCCTTACCAAGTTCCTTGGGAAGTTTGTCAAAGGGTTCATAGATTATTTTTGTGTATACAGTTCAAGGAAAGAGCATGTTCAGAGGCTTGAAATGACTTTTGCAAGATATGATGAATGCGGGGGTCCGTTGAACCCTAAGAAGTGTCATTTGGCACAGCCAAGAGTGAAGCTCTTTGGACATGTAATTTCAAAAAATGGTATTGAGGCAGATCCAGAGAAAGTAGAAGCATTGTCATTGCTGTCATCTCCAAAGGATACACGACAATTGGCCACTTTTATATAGAAGGTTAAATATTTGTCTCGATTCATACCTTTGGCATCACAATTATTGTATCCATTGGAACAAGAGGTTAAGAATGATCCATTTGAGCGGACACGTGATTGTGAAGATGTCTTTGACAGAATTAAAGAATTTTTGAGTACACTACCCATTATGAAAGCTACTGATTGAGTTTTATGTTAACCCATCAGTGGGAGATGATGTCATTGGGGCCATGTTGTTGTAAAGGGGGAAGGAATCTCAGTATATGAAGCATGTTTATTATGCTAGCAAAGTGAAGACTCCTCATGAAAGAGATTATTTAGAAATCAAATTGGTGATGACCAGTATGGTTTATGCTTGCAGATGATTCAGACATTACTTGTTGCAAAAGTCATTCACTTTTCTCACCAGTTATTCATTACTTCTTCAACTGTTTGATAACTCAAATATATCAAAGACAGTGATGAAGTGTGTTATTAAACTTCAAGAGTTTCAATTCACTTTTTTAGTGGAAAAGAGTACTCGGGTTACCTTGGCAGATTTACTCGCTTATAAGGAGACTCCTGTTTTGGTTAAGGAAGAGGTGGTGCAAAGGAAGAAGGTCGAAACTCTTGCCATATCTAATGCTTCACTATTATATTTTGATGGATTTTATCAAAGAATTCATGATGCTGCTTCGGGAGGAATTGTGATTTATGATGCACAGGGAAAACTTGTAATAAAACAAGGGCTGAAACTTGATGCAAAAAGTAACAATGAAGAAAGGTACATGGCTCTTGAAGGTGGCTTGCACATATGTTTACAGTTGGAAATTAGATGCCTACAAGTCAAAGGAGATGCCTTGTTGTTTGTGAAGCAAGTATCGGGAGTATGGGAGAATAAGAATCCTAAATTGAAAAATATGCTTCAAGGTGAAATCGTGACTCAAAAAGTTTGAAGCTGCATGGAGTTTTCAGCATATTGAAAGGTCCCAAAATGAAGAAGCTCGTGATGCTGCCCAAGAAATGATCACTTGTGTGTTTGTGCTAAAAGCTAATGCCCCTTTATATCATGGAAGGGAAGTGTTATCAAAGGAGATAGATTTTCTATTGATAGGTGTTTTACCTGAAGGTCTACTATCATCCAAAAAGTATGCTTTTATAAGAAAAATTAAAAAGTACAAAATGCTTGATGATGTGCTTTATATGAAAGGAAGTGATTTAGCAGTGCGTCGTGTGCCCTGGAAAGAGGAAATCTACAAGACTCTGGAAGAAAATCATGAGGAATCTTGTGGAGGCCATTTTGCCATGAAGATTACCTTACATAAGATTATGCAAGAAGGCTATATGTCCAAGTATCTAGCGGGATGTTAACCATTGGTGCAAGTCTTGTTTATCTAGCGGGATGTTAACCATTGGTGCAAGTCTTGTTTATCTTGTCAGAAAACGGGGAAGAGAATTTTAAAGCCTGAATTACGGAAGATAATTCTAGCTTTTGATGTGTTTGAAAAATGGGGTCCTTATGCTATTGGACCCTTACCCATGACTAGTAGAATGAATGCTTACATCTTGATATCAATGGATTATTTGTCACGTTTGTTACCATATACATGTGGTACTGATGTATGTGAACACACTTAGGGCTGCCGGGGCATTTTTCCCCTCTTAAGGAGGTTTTCCCCCCCGTGCATTGTATATACGCCCATCATTCTAGGGATATCTATCTTTCCATTGCACACTAAGTAAAACGCTCTCCATTGTGTGCCTTGAGCTTCCTTCGTCTTCTCCAAGCTGTGTGTGTTTTCTTGAAACCCTAATTCCAACAATTGGTATCAGAGCAGGTTGCATCCTCTCGGGCTTAATTGCCAGCAGCTCCAACACATGACTGCTCACATTCTCTGATTTCAGTGAGCTTTGGCAAGCATTCGCATGTCGA
Organism: Adiantum capillus-veneris; assembly: GCF_014529385.1. NCBI lineage: Eukaryota > Viridiplantae > Streptophyta > Polypodiopsida > Polypodiales > Pteridaceae > Adiantum > Adiantum capillus-veneris. Next base: position 3,252,532 of record NC_140952.1, on the reverse strand, counting down.
CAAAAAAATTGGGTGAGCTTATAGAGCTCAATCTACTCACATTTCTGATTCGGGCTCATTTTGGCCTTTGTTTCCACTAGAGGCAGTACTACACATGCTATTTTGTCATTTTGTGCAAAATTTTTGTCAGTGCCATTTTTTGCATAACAGGTCCCTTATAGTCTTCTACGGTTTGCGCTATATAGCATGTGTTGTTCCCGCTTCATTTCTCCTCTTTTCAGGAATTTTTCACATCAGGTACAACATTTACCATGGCTGACAACAACACAGATGTGTCCAAGATGTTTGCTGCTAAAACAAGTTGGATGGGGATAATTACCCTACGTGGTCCTACATGATGCAACATGTTCTTGTGTCAAAGGACATCTAGAATATTGTGCAGGGCATTGATTGACGTCCTGGTTCTGAGGATGTAGGCGATGTTGAGGATGTTGCAGGTCTTGCTACAAGGATTGCTGCTTTTATAATTTTTTGCCTACGATGGAGCAACCTCGTTGGGATGTAAAGGATGCGCAGGCTCATGCATTATTGCATTGTCTATGAAGCGCACCATTACTCCTCACATTTGTTCAAAAAATTTGCAAAACAGGCTTGGGATATTTTGGTTGGTCTTTATGCAAGTAGCAATGAGGCAAAAATTGCATTGATGTGTAAAGAGCTGGAGTCGAAGATTATGCATGAGGAAGATGATATGAACACTTTCCTTGCTGGTGTCAAGGATATCAATGAGAAACTTATTTTTGCAGGTGGTCATTTTTTATAGTTCCCTTGTGCAGGACTGCTCTTGATGCCTTGCCAGTTTACCAGTTTTTTGTTAGTACTTGGAGACTCATGACCCAAGGAAATCGTGAAGTTGTCAGTTTGATGTATTGTGTACATTGTTGTTGCAAGAGTCACTTTCCAGAAAAAATAAGACTAGACAGTGTGCAATTGAACAAGCTTTCATTGCTGCTCAAACAAAGGTGGTAATAGCAATGGAAACACTTCTTATGGTTCTTCTGCGAGTGGAAAATCACATGTTCCTAATGCTTCAGCTGGCAGAAATTTGTTTGAAAATTCTGGTGATAAGGGCAAAAAGAAGATGCGTTGCCATTATTGTTAAGCTAATGATAACTTGATCAAGCAGTGTACTAAGTTGAAGGCCAAAGAGGCTAAGAAGAAAGAGGGTGGTTCCACTACAAATGCTGGTTTCATCACAAATGCAGCTAGTGTTGAGTCTTCTATGAAAGGAGACTGTGATGTTGATGTTGATGCAGAATGGGATTTTAGTACATAGTGTACATATAATCTTGTTGTCCATGATGCATGCATGTCAGTTGCTGCAGATTCACATGTGTGGTATTTTGATAGTGGTGAAACAAATCACATTACCTCACATCGTGGTTTATTCACCTCTCTTGAGTCTTTTCCTCATGGGAATTCAATTACTTGTGCCAACAATGCCTCTTATCCAATTTAGGGAGTTGGAAAGATTGTGTTTACTGCTGCAAATGGCAGTTCTTTTACACTTGTTGATGCACTTTATGTACCTGGGATCAAGAAGAATCTTTGGTCTGTATCTGCACTTGCTAGACTTGATATTGTGGTCAAATTTGTGGATGACAGATGTTCAGTACATGATCTCAGTTTCGGTGATGAAATTATTGCATCTGGCATTTTATGGCGTGGGCTGTATAAGCTCACTTTGTATGACAAGTGTGGGTAGAATTTTGCAAATGCAGTTTTGAATTTAAAGGCTATTTCAGATGCAAAACTTTGGCATGCACGTTTTGGTCATCTAAATTTTGCCAGTTTGCTGCATTTGCAGAAATCTGACATGGTTGCCTCTTTGACACCTCTTGAAGCACCTATCAAACATGTTTGTGAAGGCTGTAATTTGGGTAAGATGTAGGATTTGAAGTTTCCAAAGGATGGTTCAGTTAGGGCCACATGCAACTTGCATCTTGTGCGTGATGATGTTTGTGGGCCCATGCAAACTCCGTCCTTGGGCAATTACCTTTACTTTGTGACTTTCATTGATGAGTACTCCAGGCATGCATGGATATTTCCGCTTGAAGAGAAGTCCATAGTATTTATGTGCTTCAAACAATTTCTAGCTATCGCTGAAAAATGTACTCTGGGCACCTTCCGTTCTGATCGAGGGGGTAAGTATATGTCTCATGAATTTAATGAATTTCTAGCTAGTTGTGGGATAAAACACCAATGTACAGTGCTTTATACGCCTCAACAGAATGGTGTTTTTGAGAGGAAAATAGGTCACTTACAAAAATGGCATGATGTATGGTTAAATCACATCCGTTTTGGCTTGAGGCCACCATGTTTGCCACTTATGTACTTAACAGGTGTCGTACAAAAGCTTTGCAGTCTATTACTCCATATGAAGCTTGGCATGATAGAAAACCTTCTATTGAGCACATGTGTGTTTTTGACTGTTTGTCATATGCTTTGATGCCACAAACACAATGAAGAAAATTGGATGATAAGGCTGTCAAATGTATTTTTATTGGTTATAGTGCTGAAAGCAAAGGTTACATGTTGTATCATCCACAAACAAAGCCTATTTTGGTTTCACGGGATGTTGTGTTTGTGGAAGATTCTGTTCATCCCTTGCTATTGAGGCGGTTTGGGGCAGGCAACAAGAAGAGCAACCTCTAGACACCCTTCAAGGCTCCCATGCTGCTCAATGGGGCTGGTGCACAACACAACACAAGAAAGACAACAAATCCACAGCCAAAACCCAACTACACAAGGGACACTACCTAGTTTGAGAGCGAACTAGGACGCAAGAAAGGAGAATTATAGATCAAACTGACAATCAAGCAAGAGATATACACTATTCCTTACACCAATGCAGCACACTCACACACTAAAAACACAAAAGAGAGAGAGAAAGAAAATTCATCTTTTCCATGGTTACAAAAACTACACCAATAGAGTTCTACAACCGCTTCATTCACTCGAGGAGATAGGTGAAAAATTTTCTTTCCATCTTGTGGTTTCCATCAAACTGTGTATATTCTCACCTTCTCTTACTTTAGTATAAATCATGTAATGCACCTTGAGTGCATATGCCATGTAATTTTAACCCATCCTACTAACTTTAAATTACTAACACTAATGACTAACCCTTCTTGTAAATTGCACCCTCTACTATCTACTAGAGTAGGCACCTCCAAGTAACTCACCTCTCTCTCCTTTCACTCTCAATAATTTTTCCGCTTGAGCCCACATCCATGTGACTCATGGGATAAGGAAGACCCACTCCCATTTTGAACATAGAAAATATTGCATAATCTCTTGTTTTGTCAGTAAAATTGATTAGGTATAATCCTAATCAAGGCTCCCTAAAACCTATAAATAGAGCCCATTTCTCTTTGTAAAAATGATCTCCACACAATTGCACATTACATTGAGCATATCACACTCTAGTCTCTATCTTAGTTGTAAGAAGAGAGAGCTAGCTCTCTGTACACCATCACCTTGCTGCATAGACAAGCTTGAGCTAGTTTGAGTTTGTGAGTGAGTGTGAGTAAATTATACTCCTTCCATCACTATTGTATCTTCTCTTACATAAAAAAAATTGATAGTTTGGGTGCAATTGTTTTCCAAAGGCTCACCCTTCTCTTTCAATTTGGCTTGGCAAACTCGCTTAGTTCCATAAGGTAACTTGTTCATTTAAGGTTGTTTTCTTGTTGCTTGTGCTTGTGATTCATTGATTTGACTGTTTCTTTGGCTACCATTGTAAGAGGGTGGATAGTAAGAGGGCTCCCATAACCCTAAGACAATGTGCTAGTGCATAGTTCTATAACCAAATCTAAAGTGTTGTCATTTGAACCCCCAAGCTCTAGGTACCTTCTTGTGCAAATCATAAGGTTGAAGCTAGATTGTACACAATCTCTCTCTCTCTCTCTCTCTCTCTCTCTCTCTCTCTCTCCAAACTCCTCTTATTTCAGAGCTTAAGCTTGGTTATTTGCTGATTTTTTCTCTTTTTGTGAAAGGATGAAGAGGTTATGGTAATATGAGTTTGATTCTAGAGAGAGAATTTGTGCTAAATGTGTGTAAAGTTGATAATTTTTGAGCTATGGAGTAAGGGAGAGATGGAAATGGTGAAGAAGATGAAAGAAGACATGCAACGTGAAGGTTTTGGTGATGGAGGAGGAGGATGAGTATGAGAGTATGTGTGGAAGTAGGAAAGGAGGTGAGAGAAGACTATGGGCTACTTGTGAGAAAAGTGGGCAGACTGGGTCCACCCAAAAAATCCTCTCTCACCGGTGGTAGCTCCAAAAATTATTAGAATTTTTGAGGTGATTATTCAGCTATTGGTCCACATTTTGTCTTATAATTACTGCTTCAAATTTGGAGTGGAGATGGATATAAAAAACCTCACCAAAAAGCCAAATTTTCTTCACAAAAATGTCCTAAGTGGCCCCATTTTTGTTGAATTTGCATAAGGCTCCAAAGGTGAGCCCCTCCTTGCGTGAGAGCATGACCTAATAGATTCTTAGGGGTTTGAGAATATGCATGGTTGTGGATTATGCATAAATATAATATATGGATATGATTAAAAAATAGGCTAGTATATATAAACAATTTATGGAATCTAAAATAGTGTGACTTATATATATACTGAATAAATATATAAAAATATAGGAAATCAAATGAGGAGGGCCCTCATTTATTTTTATTGCTATATATTTATTTACAAGATGTAAGAAAGAATACATGTAGAAAATAGGAGTTTAGTGAAAGGCAATGACGGATGATGAAAGGTTTTTTCTTGGAGTGGATTCACAAAAAAATTAAGAGAATCTTGTGTAAAAATATTTCAATATGGAATAAAGAGTATGAAAAATGGTAAGAAAAATTGTGATAATGGTGAGTAAAGCATACTTAGGCAATTAACGCACACTTAGATAAAAATATTTAAATAAATACCAAAATAATTATAATAAAAAATACCTATATTTAGGCCCTATATACAATGAAATATTTACACACACATGGGCCATAATATGTTTTTGTTTTTATTTATTTATTTGACTCAACTAGCCCGATAACTAGTTAGCTGAGGGTTTTAAGAAGATATGGGGAAAGTTCCCTAACTCACACACGCCTATGTACAATGAAGTGGTAGGGATAGCCACAGTGTTTGGGTGATTTTGATAGGTTCAAGTGGCTCACTATGGCAATCTTGGAGAGACAAAAACGGCTATCATTATCCCCCCCAGATAATGGTACATTCATGTACCATTTATCCGATCGCACAAAATGTAGATCTTGTAACGTCTTTGTCTGCTTTATCTTTCCTGAAAGACCTTTTCTGTATGATTAGAAAACCTTGTGTGCTGTGAAAGTTTCTCTTCAAATCCAATAGCATGATGTAATGAAGTGGGTGAGTAAACCTCCTCCATTAAAAAGTTTCCATACGCACCCCTCAGGATCAAAGATCTTGATATTTCTTTCCTAGAGAGAGATCTATGGTATAGAATCACTTACTGAATTTGGTTGAATAAACTTGTAGCTCATATTGTTTTCCATCATTTCTTCCACTACTATGAATGTGATATAAAAGATAGGTTGCTCTTCCTCCTATGTAAAATTGATGTATCTGCTAGGGTCTTCAAGAGCTTCTATGTGCATACCTCTGAATGCTTGCCCATAAAATTCATTCAACCTGAGTAGGCTCATCAAGTCAAAAACCTCAGGAACTTCATAATTTAGAAAGGCTTGTCCCATGCCTCCAGCTGTAATTGAAAGATATTGCAAATAGTTTACCATATAAGTAGATAATAGACAAAGGTTCCTATTGCTTCCAACACATTGGAAGAGAATAGATTTTGGTACGGATTAATGGAATATCCACATGTAGCAAACAATTTTCCCATCTATGATGAAGACCAAAAGACTCACAATGTGCAACCTCCATACACCAAAGAACCAAATGAAGAAGGTTTGGAAACATCCGTTCATCAACAAGTATTCACGTCCTCTTCCACTTAACAAGGTATGGTGCCCACAATGAAAGGTATATGTGAAGAGAGGAGGAGTTGACTTTGAAGAGGTGAAACCCAATGTGAAGCTGATTGGGGCTTCAAAATCTTGGATTTTCTTACTAAGAGAATGTCCCATGAATGAAAATCCACCCACTAATACACCATTGGAGAGAACAGTACCCTTTTGATGGTTTCCTTTGATGATACTATTTTTTGCTACTTTCCCATGTTCTCCATCCACTTTTAAGCCCCACCCTTGGCAAGGTTGGAACTCCTCACATTGTACCACCTCAAAGATTGATGGATTATTTTCAGATTTTGTGAAAACTTTGGCTTCTTGCATGATAGGTTCCTCCATGCTTAACATACATGGGTCATACCAATGCTTTTCAACATCCTCAAGCACTACTTGAAGATTATCCTCACATGGACTCAACTCACACTCTTCTACTTTGTTTTGGAGTTGGAATTCCATGTACACATTCATCTCTTTATGATAACCGTGGTCTTTGATCTCCCCACTTATGATCTCATCTTCTTCGTCACTCTCTTTGTTTAGACATGACACACTCTCAGAATATTCCATAGGATCAAGGTTACCTTTAATGTCTTCATTATCCATAGAGTCATGTTGCACAAAATCTTTCTCTGCTCTAACTAGAAAGTGGCCCTCCAAAAGGTTGGATGTATCCATTATTGAATCATCCCCAACACAATCTGAGATATCTTGTGCCGATTGTTGCAGGATTGTGATGAAGGTAGGAGAAAGAGATGCCACATTTGAATCTCTATCACATACTTTAGCTCTTGAATCATGGGTTTCCATGTACACATCGTCTTTTTTCAATATTTTTGAAGTAGAAGGAAAGAAATACAATAAAGGAGATGATTCCTTGATTGAAACACTTTCTTGATGGTTGGTTTTCCAGCATGATGGAAACCATTTTTGATGTAGAAGTACTTGTGAAACTTCCTTTGGGCGATAGTGACTGCTTCTTCAAAGGTAAAGGGTCCACAACAAGTAATTTTAGTCTTTAGGAAAAGAGACAAAGCAGAAATAAATTGATCCATTTTTACATAATCTAGAAATGTAGAATTAAAACCACATCTTTCCCATTGACGCGAAAAATTCTCCTCATAAGCATAGTAGTCTTCCTCATGTTGTTGAAGTCTCTTTAATGAATCCCATAATTTCTCTATTGTTGGAACTTGAGAGAACTTGGTCTTCAAAGCTTTGGAAATTTGGGTATATCCATCTTCAATCTGAGAAGACATACTCCAAAACCATTTCTTAGTGTTGCCTCTAAGGCATAGCAACAGAAAATTCCCTTTTTCAATGTCATCCCTTTTGCCACGAATATGGCAAACCATTCTAAAATCAGCAAGAAAATCATCAACATCTTCTTCTAAATTCCCAAAGAAGATTGGGATATCCTCAAAGGTTTAGCATGTCATAGTAGTCTTTCAATACTAGAACCACACAAAGGTTAGTTCCAAACAATCATTTTTTCTCATGACATGCAATTATCCACACAAGATCTTGGAAGGACTTCCAACATAACTCTTCCAAATAAAAGAGGTTACTCTTCTAGATACAAATTACTCGTTGAAATTGTAATTTAGTGCTAACAATAATATGAAACTTTTGCCTCTTGCAATGAGAATACAGGGGTCATACAAATATTTGTGATTCATGCAACCTATTGGTTATGCTAAAGTCTACACAATATAAAATGACAACATACACAAAGTCCTCCTCGGTGGGGGTACCAAAATTGAGGTGGTCCAGGGCAGGCAACAAGAAGAGCCACCTCTAGACACCCTTCAAGACTCCCGTGCTACTCAATGGGGTTGGGGCAGAACACAACACAAGGAAGACAACAAATCCACAACCAAAACCCAACTACACAAGGGGCACCACCTAGTTTGAGAGCAAACTAGGACGCAAGAAAGGAGAATTATAGAGCAAACCCACAATCGAGCAAGAGATATACACTAGTCCTTACATCAATGCAACACTTTCACACACTAAAAACACAAAAGAGAGAGAGAAAGGGAGAGAGAGAGAGAGAGAGAGAGAGAGAGAGAGAGAGAGATTGTGTACAATCTAGCTTCAACCTTATGATTTGTACAAGAAGGTACCTAGAGCTTGGGGGTTCAAATGACAACACTTCAAATTTGGTTATAGCACTATGCAGTAGCACATTGTCTTAAGGTTATGGGATCCCTCTCACCATCCACCCTCTAACAATGGTAGCCAAAGAAACAACCAAATCAATGAATCACAAGCACAAGCAACGAGAAAACAACCTTTAATGAACAAGTTACCTTATGGAACTGAGTGAGTTTGCCAAGCCAAATTGGAAGAGAAGCATGAGAATTTGGAAAACAATTGCACCCAAGGTATAAATTTTATTGATGTTAGAGTAGATACAACAGTGATGGGAGGCGTATAATTTACTCACACTCACTCACAAACTCAAACTAGCTCAAACTTGTCTATGCAGCAAGGTGATGGTTTATAGAGAGCTGGCTCTCTCTTCTTACAACTAAGATAGAGACTAGAGTGTGCTATGCTCAATGTAGTGTGCAATAGTGTGGAGATCATTTTTACAAAGAGGAATGGGCTCTATTTATAGGTTTTTGGGAGCCTTGATTAGGATTAGACCTAATCAATTTTATTGACAAAACAAGAGATTATGAAATATTTTAGATTTTCAAAATTGAAGTGGGTCTTCCTTATCCTTGGAGTCACATGGATGTGGGCTCAAATGGAGAAAATTATTTAGAGTGAAAAGAGAGAGAGGTGAGTAACTTGGAGGTGCCTACTCTAGTAGATAATAGAGGGTGCAATTTACAAGAAGGGTTAGTCATTAGTGTTAGTAATTTGAAGTTAGTAGGATGGGTTAAAATTATATTTCATATACACTCAAGGTGCATTACATGATTTATACAATGATAAAAATGAAAAGAAGGATGAGAATATGCCCAGTTTGATGGAAACCACAAGATAGAAAGGGAATTTTTCACCTATCTCCCCCAGTGAATGAAGCGGTTGTAGAACTCTATCGGTGTAGTTTTTGTGACCATGGAAAAGTTGAGTTTTATATCATGAAACTCCTCCTTTTGTAGAGAATGAGCTTGGTTATTTGCTAATTTTTTCTCTTTTTTTGAAAGGATGAAGAGGTTATGGTAATATGACTTTGATTCTAAAGAGAGAATTTGGGCTATATGTGTGCAAAGACGATAATGTTTTAGCTATGGAGTAAGGGAGAGATGAAAATGGTGAAGAAGATGAAACAAGGCATGAAAGGTGCAGGTTTTGGTGATAGAGGAGTAGGATGAGTGTGTGAGTATGTGTGGAAGTAGGAAAGGAGGTGAGAGAAGACTATGGGCTACTTGTCAGAATAGTGGGCAGACTGGGGTCCACCCCAAAAATCGTCTCTCACCAGTGGTAGCTCCAAAAATTATCAAAATTTTTGAGATGATTATTCATCTCTTGGTCCACATTTTGTCTTATAACCACCACTTCAAATTCAGAGTGGAGATGGCTATAAAAAATCCCACCAAAAAGCGTAATTTTCTTCACAAAAAAGTGTTCAACGGCCCCCTTTTTGTTGAATTTGCATAAGGCTATAAAGGTGAGCCCCTCCTTGCCTGGGAGCATGAACTAGTAGATTCTTAGGGGTTTGAGAATATGCATGGTTGTGGATTATGCATAAATTCAATATATGGATATGATGGAAAAAAATAGGCTAGTATGTATAAACAATTATGGAATCTAGAATAGTGTGAGTTATATAAAAAAAATATATATATATAAATATAGGGAATAAAATAAGGAGAGCCCTCATTTATTTTTATTGATGTATATTTATTTACAACAGGTAAGAAAAAATACATGTAGAAAATAGGAATTTAGTGAAAGGCAATGACTGATGATGAAAGGTTTTTTCTTGGAGTGGATTTACAAAAAAAATAAGAGAAGCTTGCATAAAAATATTCCAATATGGAATAAAGAGTATGCAAAATAGTAAGAAAAATTGTGATAATGGTGAGTATAGCATACTTAGGCAAATAATGCACACTTAGGTAGAAATATTTAAATAAATACCAAAATAATGATAATAAAAAATCCTTATATTTTGGCCCTATATACAATGAAATATTTACACACAAATGGGCCATAATATGTTTTTGTTTTTTTTTTTAATTTACTTATTCGTATCAACTAGCATAGTAACTAGTTAGCTGAGGGTTTTAAGAAGATATGGAGAAAGTTCGCTAACTCACACAGGCCTATGTACAATGAAATGGTAGGATAGCCACAATGTTTGGGTGATTTTGATTGGGTCAGGTGGCTCACTATGGCAATCTCGAAGAGTCAAAAAATGGCTTCACTGTCATGTACTAGAGACAGTAATGTAAGCTCACAGGACATTTATGACACTTTGTTGCCTCTTTTCAGTGGTGGAAGTACGAATGTAAATTCCAATGAGGCAAATGTACAACCTATGGGGGTTTCTAAAAATGTTATAGATCGGTGTATTACTGATGTATATGTACATGATGTACTTGATGAGGAAAGGGCTGAAAATGAGCAGGCTAGAGGTATGCCAAAATGGCTGATGCATACATTGCATGATAGTAAATTGGATATACCTTTGTCTAGTCACACTCATTGAGGCTCTCATCATGCATCGTATGCATTAGATTGTTATGCTTTGGCTATGTCTAGCTTACATGATGTTGAGGACCTTCTGTCTTTTGATGAAGCACAAAATTCAGAAAATTGGATGGTTGCCATGCAATCAGAATATGATGCACTTATAGAAAATGACACATGACTTTATATGATTTTCTCCTTGGCAAAAAGGCCATTGATACAAAGTGGGTTTACAAGTTGAAACGCAAGCCGGATGGTGAGATTGATTGCTATAAATCTCAACTTGTTGCAAAGGGTTATGCACAACAAAAAGGCATAGATTATGAAGAGACTTTTTCTCCCACTTGTCGTATGACTATTGTGTATTTTCTATGTGCATTGGCAGCTCATTTTGGTTGGGATGTACTTCAATCAGACATTGTTACTGCTTTCTTGAATGGTGACATATTTGAGGAAGTTTATGTAACACAATCTCACAATTTTGTCAAGAAAGGACAAGAGGATAAGGTGTGCAAATGTAACAAAGCTTTGTATGGGTCGAAGAAATCTCCTCGTGCTTGGTATGAGAAGGCTGACACTCATTTGATCAAACAAGGATTTTGTAGCAGTCCAACAAAAGCACATTGTATGTAAAGCATGAGGGTGATGTACTTCTCATTGTGGTTCTTTATGTAGATGATTTGCTGATCATTGGACCAAATGAGAGACATATTGCTGAATTTAAGGCTGATTTGAATGCTACTTTCAAGATGAAAGATTTGGGGCTGTTGCATCATTACTTGGGTATACAAATTAAGCAGTGTGATGGTGGTATTGCCTTTTGTCAGAAAAGTTACATAGAAATATTGCTATGTAAGTTTGGACTTGAGGATTGCAAACCTATTGCCACTCCCATGGAAACAAGTTTCAAATTGAGTCTTCATAATGCTGGTGATCCTGTAGATGTCACTCTTTACCAAACTGATGTTGGATGCCTCATTTATATATGTAATACGAGACCGGATATTCAGTTTTCACTCTCACAGGTTAGGAAATTTATGCATAGCGTAGGGTCTAAGCATTGGCAGGCTCTTAAGAAATTTTTTGCTACTTGAGTGGCACTTTACATCTTGGCTTGTTTTATCCCAAGGGGAGATCATTGCCGCCATACTTACATTCTTTTTTGGACTAAAATTGGGCAGGTTGTTTTGACACATGAGTGTCCACAAGTGGTTTTTGTTTCATGCTTAGCAGTTCATGTATATCGTGGTTGAGCAAGAAGCAACCTATTGTGGCCACTTCCACTTGTGAAGCTAAGTACATGGCAGTCTTCCACAGCTACGATCGAGTGTGTATGGCTCAGATGCCTTATGGCTGATTTGGGTGTTGGACAAGACACTACCAACACTATCTACACTGACAGTTAGAGTGCATTGGCAGTTGTGAGGAACCCAATTTTTTATGCTCACACAAAGAACATTGAGGTGCATTACTACTATGTCAGGGAGAGTCTCTCAGCAAGAGAGATCAGCTTGGATTATGTGCCAACACAGGACAACCTTGCAGATCTTTTCACAAAGGCATTGTCTTGTGAGAAGTTCGAAGCTTTCCACAAAGCTTTGGGCTTACTCCCCTTTGTGTACTGATCATGTCCTCAGGGCATGACACTTCCCGTAACTCTATGTGCCAGCTCTTGTTCACCTCATCACTCCAGGGGGGACTTGTTACCATATACATGTGGTAGTGATGTGTGTGAACACACTTAGGACCACCTGGGAATGTTTTTCCATCTTTAGAAGGGGTTTTACCCCCATGCATTGTATATACGCCCATCATTCTAGGGGTACATATCTTTCCATTGCACACTAAGTAAAACACTCTTTGTTGTGTGCCTTGAGCTTCTTTCGTCTTCTCCAAGCTGTGTGTGTTTTCTTGCAACTGTAAGCTTAAGTTGCGTAGAAGCTTAAGCTGTCAAAGAGATTATTAGTAAGGAAATTGGAAAGTTTGTGTATGAACATATATGCTGCAAATTTGGTGTGCCGCTAGAACTACTTTCTGATAGAGGAATGGGATTTAGAGGAGAGCTGTTTGATTTCCTATACAAAAAGCTCATCATACAACACAGGTATAGTTCTCCTTATTATCCATAATGCAATGGTCTCAATGAAAGGTTCAATGTGTGTTTTCTTGCAACCCTAATTCAAGTTGTGTGTGTTTTCTTGAAAGATGTGTGTATTTTCCTTCGTCTTCTCCAAGCTGTGTGTGTTTTCTTGCAACCCTAATTGCAACAACGTTGGGCAAAAGCTAAAGCTATCAAACAAATTACCAGTAAGAAAATTGGAAAGTTTATGTATGAAGATATATGCTGCAAATTCGGTGTGCCACTTGAACAACTTTTTGATAGAGGACCGGGATTTAGAGGAGAGATGTTTGATTTCCTATTCGAAAAGCTCAACATACATCACATGTATAGTTCTTCTAATTATCCACAATGCAATGGTCTCAATGAAAGGTTCAATGGAGAGTTGGTGAAAATCTTAACAAAGATGACCCAGACACATGGGAAAACTTGGGATTCAAAGTTTCCTTGTGCATTATGGGCCTATAGAATAGCTATCGAAACGAGCACAGGGTTTTCTCCTTACCACTTGGTCTATGGAACGGAAGCATTATTGCCAATTGAAGTGGAAATTTATGCACTTAAATTGTTGTCATTGGGAGATGAAGAGCAAAGAGATACTTGGCAAGAAAGATTATTGGATTTACAATGTTTGTAATTGGACAGAGTTTTGGCTTTAAGCTATGAGGAAGTGTCAAAGAAATCTTAGATAAAGGCTAATGAATGTGTGAAGGATAAGGAAATTGAAAAGGGTGATCTTGTGTTGTGATACAATAGTAAATTGGACAATACCTTTCAAAAAAAGTTTCAAATTAAGTGGGAAGGTCCTTTTACTGTTGTGAACAAGTTTGACAATGGGACATATCACCTGGCAGATTTGGGTAGTACATAGCATAAATATTGTGTTAATGGTTACAGATTAAATAAATATTTGACACGTTTGATGACAATTGTAACAGATGAGATGCTATCAATGGAGGAAGACAATGTGAAGACATGTGAAAATGTGAATGAGGTTTTTGGGAATGAGCTACAGCAGTTGTTCACCCTAAAAACCTCTGCTTGTAATGAATGATCAAGAAGGCTAGGGGGGGTTGGCAAGCTACATCATGCATCTTTTGGATGAGCATAAAGTCAGTAAATCATTCCAAAAAGCTTGCTAACTAGCCTCAGGTATATATGTGTACATAGTGCTTCAAGTCTTGAGAGTGACCATGTAAAAATTTATGTACAAAGGTTTGGTTTTTTTGGGCTTGGGTACTAGTGTCTTGGGTTGTTCGAGTATCCAAAACATGGTTTTCAATAAGTATTTTCAACTGTGCTTTATAGCTTGTGAATTGGACTTGTACATCATGAGTTATGTGCGTCCAAAGTGGGTGGCCCTCGACTTAGAAAGTGGTTGCAGATGCATGTGACAATGGAAACTGGGCCAATTTGATGATATATGATTAGAAATGCTGAGATTTTAAATTTTGGAGACAACCGAAGTAATGGGCTCCGAGCCATGCTTTAAGGCGTCGCATTTGGTGGTCGGAACGATGCACTATGCTCCTGGGAAGTTGGTCCTGAGAAGAGGTCAAGCTGGAAATTCTCTATGGGAAGGAGGGAGTTGGAGAAGGTTGGGAGGTATGTGCCATGTGGAAAGGAAATAATCCCACATAGGGGAGCTTCGGTGCAAGGCAACGGGTATAAGAGGGGGTATGGGTGCCCATTTGGAGTGTATCAAAGGAGAGAAGATCTTGGGAGGAGCTTGGCTATGGGGGCTTGTGGACACTTGGGGGAGAAGGAGGGCCATTTTGTGCTCCCACTACCTGCCCAGGCATTTGGCTCCTTTTTTGCTCCCTTGGACACTTGCCACACCCCCCTCCCTTGAGTCAAAAATCATCGACACCTCATTTCGTACCCAAAAAAGGCAAAAAATGGACCAATTGAAAGTAGCCTTTAAGGAGAGTCTTGTTCGGTTGAGAAGAGAGAGAAAATCTTTGGGGATAAGAGAAAAAATGAGGCCCCATTACATAGCTGCAATTCTCTGCAACACCTGCAAAACTTTCCAGAGAGCTCATTTTTTAGCAAGAGGGAGTACACCCCCAACTTCGAGTGGTTATAACTCTCTCATCTTTTATGATTTTTTAGCCTAGGTATACGGACATCTACTCAAGATGAGATACGTCGTTATGTCCTTGTTTTCTCCTAATTCTAAGTGTGCTTCATGCTAGAAGGGTTGTTCATAAAACTTTACATGTGCTTATCACAGGTGGTTTCGGCGGTGCAATACTTCTTCCTTCCGATGGTGTGACTCATGCAAGGCTATAAAGGCACTCATTTTACTTGTCATTTGCATGCTAACAACGCGTTCATTTGTATTGAGCCTTCGGCTCTCATATGCTATGGCATGCCCTTCTTGAAGCAAGACTGCTCCAAGGCAATCACCACAAGCATCACATTGGACCTCAAATGGCTTTGAGAGATCCGGAAGCATGAGGACTGGTTGAGAGATAAGCTTTTCTTTAAGCTTTTCAAAAGCATTTTTCTCCTTAGCAGTCCATGAATACTTAACGTTCTTCTTTGTTAAGTCATGTAATGGTCCTGCTATTTGAGACAATTTTGCTATGAAGCGTCTATAGTATGCACACATACCAATAAAGCTTCTTAGCTCATGTAGATTCCTTGGATTAGGCCATGCTTTTATTACCTCTAACTTTGATGGATCCATAGGGATACCATCTTGAGAGATAATATGACCTAAGTATTGAATCTCTTGAAGGAAAAAATCACTTTTCTTTTGGTTGAGGAAAATCTTGTTCTCCCTCAATGCTTGAAAAATGACTTGGAGATGTTGCTTATGTTCCTCCAAGGACTTGGAGTAGATGATGATCATCAAAGAACACTCGAGTGAATTTGCGGTAGGGTCTAAAAATTTTCTCCATTAATTGATTGAACGTGGCTGGTGCATTAGCTAAGCCAAAAAGCATGACTAGATATTCATAAAGACCAAACATTGTACGAAACGCGGTCTTTAGGATATCTTCATCCACTGTCCTTATTTGATGATGGCCATTTTTAAGGTCAATCCTACTGAAGTAGGTAGAGCCTTGTAGCTTATCAAACAGATCTTCTACTTGAGGCACGGAAAATCAATTGTTGACATTTTTGCAGATCTTCTCCTTAAGGTCCTTGCAAAAATGTTCAAGCTCTTCAGAAGAGAGTTTATTTTTACCTTTATAAACTCCCTTCTCCTTGGACCAATTGTTGTTGTTGTTGTTGGAATTGCCTTGGGAAGAATTTTGGCCATTGGTTTTTCCCCTTGCATCATTTTGTCTTTGTTTTTTATGGGCTTGACATTCCGTCTAGCCCCTTGTTGGAAATTGATGCACGAAGCAATCATAATATGGTGGATTACTTCGGTGATAAAACTAGGCCGTTGAGAGTAGATGTACTCGGCCATCTCTTCAGGTAATCCCTACAAAATTGTTGCTTTTTCTTGGCAAAGTCTATCTTTTGGAAGACAGTAGCCTTGAGACGTAAATCCCAAAACTTGTCTATGTATTTGTGGATAGACTCATAAGAGAGAAGCTTCAAAATGCACCATTCCATGAGCACTTTGTCCTTTGCATCACTTGCAAGGAATTACTTCATAATGGAAACTCGTAGAGTTTTTCATGTCTTTGGGGATTTTCTATTTGCCATGAAGCCTAGTTCACCATTGACGAGATGATTTTTGGAAGTGCATAGCTACATGGCATAGCTTGGAGGACTCTGTGAAGCCCTCATCTCCAAAGACCACATCAAATTTATGGATGAAGGCCAATACTTTGTCGGAAACACCAAAGGTTCCATCATAGGTGAGAAAAGAGATACTCTTTCCTCCCTCTTTGAACTTCTTGAGCTTTTGTGACCTTCGCCATGCAGGGTAATATTTGCGATGTCTTCCCCTCTTGTATTCTCTAGGCAAATACCCATAGCTTTTGTCGGAAGAGGAGGAAGGTGAAGAAGAAGGAGAAGAGGGTGACCTCTTTCTTGCCCTTTTCTTCCTTTGTTTCCTCTCTTCCCTTTTGGAGTGACGAGGAGAAGGACTGTGGGTTGAAGGTTTTCTCTTGGGAGGAGTTGGAGACCGTCTAGCCCGCCGTCTTCGTGGAGCCACATCTGCAGAGGAACCTAAAGATTCATTAATTTCTTGCGCTTTGGATTCCTCCTTTTGTATGGGAGAGAGTCTTCTTTTGGGGGTCTCTTCAAGAGGCCTCCTAAGTGTTAGGAAATAAGACGTAGCTAAATAGATAATTGAGTAGATTACTTAATGGAAAGAGACAAATTTACATACACGAGATTATAGAGTAGAGAGAGAGAGAGAGAGCACACACGATATACGTGGTTCACCCAATGTGGGCTACGTCCACGGGAAAGCAGCCACTCAATGGCTTTAGTACTTCAAAACAAGAAGTAGTTTACAAAGGGATTATACCCTTAATGGAGCTCCTGCCTTGCTTCACTCTCACCACCTCACACTCACCTTGTTGCATCAACTTCACACTATGAAATGTGTGTAGAAATGGCCTCCTTTTATAAGCCAAAAGGGCTACCCTCTCTTATGAGAGATAGCCATGTGTAGCCGCCCTTGTGCGAATAAGTCCAAATCGGACCCTCCAATCCGCCCATGTGTGGCCGCCCTTGAGAAGACAAGTCCGCTTTTGAATTCGGCCACCGGCCATTGACTTCCGACCACCGGCCATCGGCCATTGACTACCGGCCAACTGACCGGTTGTTTTCCGACCACTTTCCGGCCGCCGTCCGGCCATAATATTCCGACGAAAAAGAATATTCCGACGAAAAAAAAAGTCTCGGGGACGAAGGCCCCCGAGGCCTTTACAGTTGCCCCTGATTCTTGTCCGTGAAAATTTTGGTTTCCGGTGAGTGATTTTCCTTCACGCACGATGGCTTCTCCTCATAATGGGAGCCTTACAAATGTGCGCTTTTACCACAGAAATTACAAGGTTAAATCAGGCTCCATACTTAACAATCTCCCACTTGGAGACTGATCTCCAAACCAAACCTGTGACTGCTTTCCATTTTGGCTTCTTATCCTTGAATGTCGATTGAAGATGAGCAAAAGCTCAACTTCTCCTTGTTGAACACCTTTGTAAACATGTCTGCAAGATTTTCACTTGTATGCACCTTTCCTAGCTTTAGTTGTCCCTCTTCCAAAAGAGTGCGTATGAAGTGATATCTCACCTCAATGTGCTTTGTCCTTGAATGAAAGGCTGAGTTCTTCGCAAGATGGATAGCGCTTTGGCTATCACTGTACAAGACACAATTGTCTTGTTTGAATCCAAGCTCTTCTAAGAATCTGTGAAGCCACAGAATTTCTTTGCTTGCCTCCGTCATTGCTACATACTCTGCTTCCATGGTAGAAAGTGAAACCACTTTCTGCAGCTTTGAAGCCTAGCTTACTGCTGTGCCTCCAACCGTGAACACATAGCCAGTAGTGCTCCTTCGAGTATCTTTGTCATCTGCCATATCTGCATCAACATACCCTTCTAGAAAAATATCAGTTCTTCCAAAATACAAAGCATTTGTTGTTGTCCATTTTAGATACCTAAGTATCCACTTCACAGCTTGCCAATGCTCTTTACCTGGGTTGTCCATGAACCTACTCACAACTCCCACTGCATGTGCAATGTCTGGCCTTGTCCAGACCATAGCATACATTAGAGAACCTACCGCTGCAGCATATGGAACTTTAGACATATAGGCTATCTCCTCTTGTGTCTTTGGACACATATCCTTCGTTAGTTTAAAATGACCAGCCAAAGGTGTAGAAACTGGTTTTGCATTTTGCATTGCAAACCTTTCTAGTACCTTCTTGATGTAATCTTCTTGAGATAGATTTATTGTCTTCTTCGTCCTGTCCCTTGATATTTTCATACCAAGTATCCTCTTTGCAGCACCTAAATCTTTCATTGAAAAAGATTTGGACAGCTCCTCTTTTAGGTCTTTGATGTCCTGCATGTTAGCACTTGCAATCAACATGTCATCAACATACAACATTAGGATGATGAATTTCCCATCTCCCAAATACTCCGTGTAGACGCAGTGATCCGAGTTGCATCTTGTGAATCCATGATCCAACATCCATCGATCAAACTTCAAGTACCATTGTCTTGATGCTTGCTTTAAACCATACAAGCTCTTCTTTAATCTGCAAACCATTTTCTCCTTACCTTTTACTTCATACCCCTTTGGTTGAAGCATGTAGATTTCCTCCTCTAAGTCACCGTGAGGGAATGCCGTATTTACATCCATTTGCTCGAGATTTAGATCATGAGCAGCCACAAGGATTAAGACAAGCCTAATTGAGTTCATTTTTACAACAGGAGTAAATATTTCATTGAAGTCAATACCTTTCTTTTGAGAAAAACCTTTTACCACAAGCCTAGACTTGTACCTTTTCTTCCCACCTTCTTCTTCCTTTAGCTTGTACACCCATTTGTTTTGAAGTGCCCGCTTACCTTTAGGCAACTCAACCAACTCCCATCTTTGGTTGCGATGTAGTGAGTCCATCTCCACTTGCATGCTCTTCGTCCATTCTTCTTTGGATTCATGTTGCATAGCTTCTTCATATGATTCCGGCTCTCCAGAATTTGAGATCAAGAGATGGTTGAAGGAAGGAAGAAACCTTTCTGGAGGTCTAGTTGCTCTTGTAGATCTTTGGGGAATAGGTTGAGGCTCCTCATTTGGTTGACGTTGTTGCACATTGTCACCGTTTGCAGTCCTTGAGTCTTCACCGTCCTCAAGCTCCATGTACTCATCACCTGTTTCTTTTGTTTGTTTTCTTTCCAAGTAATCTTTGTACATATTTTGTTCGTTAAAGATTACATCCCTACTCCTTAAGATTTTACCATCTTCAAGATTCCATAGGCGATACCCAAAGTCTCCTTCTCCATAGCCAATGAAGAAACACTTTTTGGACTTTGCATCTAACTTTGATCTTAGGCTTCTATCTATGTGCATGAAAGCCTCACACCCAAACACTTTGAGAAATGCATAATTCACCGGTTTACCTGTCCATGCCTCTTCTGGAACTCCCCCATCCAATGCCGTTGAGGGTGACCGATTGATTAGGTACACAGACGTACTTACAGCTTCCGCCCAAAGCTCAAGTGGTAGGCCTGCATGTAGCCGCATGCTTCGTGCTCGTTCCATGATTGTCCTGTTCATCCTTTCCGAAATCCCATTTTGTTGAGGTGTCCTTGGGGTTGTCCTTTGCCTCCGAATGCCATTGCTACCACAAAAGCTTTCAAAAGCTTGGCTGCAATATTCGCCTCCATTGTCGGATCTGAGGCATTTAACCTTGGTACCTGTTTCATTCTCCACAAAGGCTTTCCACCTTTGAAATATGGAAAATACATCGGATTTATTCTTCATGACATAAACCCATGTTTTTCTAGTCGCATCGTCTATGAATGTTACATAGTACAATGAGCCACCAAGTGATGGTGTACTTGCAGGACCCCAAACATCAGAATGAACCAACTCAAGTTTTTTATTTGTTCTTTCATTTCCTGATTTTTGAAATTTTACCCTCTTTTGTTTACCATAAACACAATCTTCACAGAACTCTAAGTCCACTTCTTTCAAACCTGGTAGAAGCTTCTTTGTTTGAAGTATTTGCATTCCTTTGGCACTCATATGCCCAAGTCGGTAGTGCCACACCACACTGTCAACTTCTGTAGTTGCTGCACAAGCTGAAGGTTGCGTGCTAACAGTACACAAGTAAAGTGTATCGACTTTTTCACCCTTGGCAACCACCAAATATCCCTTTGATATCTTCCACCGTTTGTTTCCGAATGCAATGTTGTGACCTTCATCGTCCAATTATCCTGTAGAGATCAAATTTTTGCGAAGAGAAGGAACATGCCTAACATCTTTAAGCTTCCATTCATTTTCGTTAGCAGTTTGGACAGAAACTGTACCTTTGCCAACAATCTCACAAGCTTCATCATCTCCCAAGTATACATACCCAAAATTACCTTTGGTGTAGTCTTGGAAATGTTGCTTGTGTGGTGTCGCATGGAATGAAGCCCCAGAATCTACTATCCACGAATTAGACACATTGTCTAATGAGAGAATTAGAGCATCTTGCTCTACTTTACCTACCACATTGGCCTCCGATGTTGGCTTGTTGTCTTGAGACTCTGTCTCCTTCTTCTTCTTGGACCAGCAATCCTTCTTGACGTGGCCCTTCTTGCCGCAGTTCCAACATTCAAGAACTGACTTTGTGCGTGACTTGCTCCGCCTTGAGCGATCACGACCCTTTTAGTTTTTGAACCTCTCCTTAAGCTTTCCTCTTGTTTCCACTGATAGTGCAGCACTTGATGATTCTCCTGTGCTTCTCCTTCGCATTTCCTCGCTTAGGAGAACACCCACAACATCATCAAACTTAAGAGTATTTGTGCCAGAGATAGAATTACTTACAGCCATCACAAGGCTGTCCCAACTATCCGGTAGAGATGATAGTATAAGGAGAGCTCGCACTTCGTCATCGAAATTGATTTTCACTGATCGAAGTTGACTTATGTTTGTGTTAAAGTCATTTAGGTGTTCTGCAACTGAACCATTCTCTGCCATCTTTAGATTGAACAAGCGCTTCATAAGAAATACCTTATTGGATGCCGATGGTTTCTTGTAGAAGTCGTCAAGTGACTTCATCAAGTCCTCTGTGGTCTTCATCTCCAAAACATTGAAGGCCACCGTTGACGCCAAGCTTAACCGGATTGTTCCCACTGCCTTTCGATCAAGGACAATCCATGCTTCATCTGCCATTGTTGCGGGCTTCTTCGCAAGACCGCCTAGTGGCAAATAGAGGTCCTTCTGGTAGAGATAGTCTTCAATCTACATCTTCTAATGTTGGTAGTTTTTGCCGTTGAACTTCTCAATCTTGAGCTTCCCTTCCTCCGCCATAACTCCCACTCAATTCAAGGAATCCTTTCCTTGAGATAATTTAGCTACGAGCAAACCTTGCTCTGATACCAGTTGTTAGGAAATAAAACGTAGCTAAATAGATAATTGAGTAGATTACTTAATGGATAGAGACAGATTTACATACACGAGATTATAGAGTAGAGAGAGAGAGAGGGTACACACGATATACATGGTTCACCCAATGTGGGCTACGTCCACGGGAAAGCAGCCACTCAATGGCTTTAGTACTTCAAAACAAGAAGTAGTTTACAAAGGGATTATACCCTTAATGGAGCTCCCGCCTTGCTTCACTCTCACCACCTCACACTCACCTTGTTGCATCAACTTCACACTATGAAATGTGTGTAGAAATGGACTCCTTTTATAGGCCAAAAGGGCTGCCCTCTCTTATGAGAGATAGCCATGTGTAGCCGCCCTTGTGCGAATAAGTCCAAATCGGACCCTCCAATCCGCCCATGTGTGGCCGCCCTTGAGAAGACAAGTCCGCTTTTGAATTCGGCCACCGGCCACCGGCCATTGACTTCCGACCACCGGCCACCGGCCATTGAATTCCGACCACCGGCCATCGGCCATTGACTACCGACCACCGGCCAACCGACCGGTTGTTTTCCGACCATTTTTCGGCCGCCGTCCGGCCATAATATTCCAACGAAAAATAATATTCCGGCGAAAAAGTTGCCCCTGATTCTTGTCTGTGAAAATTTTGGTTTCCGGTGAGTGATTTTCCTTCACGCACGATGGCTTCTCCTCATAATGGGGGCCTTACAAAAGTGCGCTTTTACCACAGAAAATTACAAGGGTAAATCAGGCTCCATACTTAACACTAAGCCCTCTCTCCTCTTGGAGAGGAAGAGAAATACCAAGAAATTCTTCCTCTACATCCTCTCCAATACCATGCAGTGACCTAAAACCAAGTGGTATTACCTTGCATCTATTTGCATTTTGAATTTCTTCTTCCCTCTTTTGATCACTATAGAGTTTGCTCCCCATAACTGCTTTACTCTTGGTACTCTTAACTAGGGCCTTCCCAACATCATTGGATAAGAGCAACTAGACTCTTCCAACCTGAGAAATACAAAGTTGGCTATAGACTGCAGTCCCCCAACTGCAAATTCCTCAAAATCCCCAAAGGTTGAACCTATCTTTGGTATGCTATCTTCACCTGAAAAGGTATTGGATCCCATTTCAAGAAATTCAAATGTTTGCAAGTTGACTCAGGGAGAACATTAACTCTTGACCCACCATCCAAGAAACTCATGGAACAAACACCTTTTCAATAGATACCCCCACTAATGGTACCTTGGTTTCAACATCCATTGGTAGGACTTCATATGCTTCTCCACAAAAAATTTCTTCAGTTTCCCTGCCTATTGACTGATTTGTTTCTGATACTTCATTACTCAATCTTTTCAACAATTTTTGTGAAAATGCAAGTACCAAACTCAACAGTAATTGCTATTGATATGACAAAAAGGCTTTATAAAAATTTGTCACCAGACTGTCCAGCTCTTTTAGTACAGTCTTGCTTTTCTCTGATGCTCTTTTCCCTTGGTCAACAAAGGATTCTGCAACAAAATCCCATTCTTCAGGTGGTATATTCCCTCCTGTGGACTCTTGTACTTCCTTGAGTGCTTCTGTTCTCACTACTTTTTTCTCCTTCCAATTCAAACTACCCTACTCTTCTTCAAAACCTTGTGCCATAAGAGTGTTGTGGTACATTGTACCCTTGCCCTGAATCACTCATGCATTTGTTCTTCTCTTGTATCTTAAGTATTGTACCAACACTTTCCTTTCATACAAGATGTCACATGAAATCAAATTGCAGGCACCAAAAGGTAAAAATGATGTAACTACCTTGTCATCAATTGTAATTTTGATTTCCCCTAGCAGCTTTGGGAAGAATTCGTCCAAGAACTTCGTTGCATATTCCTCAGACTCTTCTTGCGGGGTTACCCAATTCAAGAATTCCCTCAGGTGGTCTATGTCAACCAACATGTCAATACCCTCTTGTTTTCTTGAATTCCATATAGTGCAGACTAAATCCAAAACAACTGCAGGATCGCCAAAGTGTTAGGGGCTCACAACCCTAACAGAGATTCAGTAAGAGAGACAAACAGTACATGGAAAAGAGGCAATAGTAGGTTGCACATGAAGTCACAAAATTACAAAGCATATGGACAATAGACACCATAATTGAGAGAAAGAAGGTACTTCTTCATTGCATAGGACCATTATCATCGTTAGATTGCAGAACCAAAACAACCGTATGACTGCAAGAATCCTAACTACAAACTGCCCTTTGGTTACCCAAAAACTACTACAGCCATAAGACAATTTGGGTATTTAAAACTAACTAGGCATTAGGCACTTGTGTAAACATGCCCCTAAGGTTTAAAACTAAGACCTTAGTTACAATAAAAAAGGTAAGTACCCTAACACATCAGAAACTAACACTCTTTACATGATGTTTTAGGCCTTGTTGATATTTGAGGGGAAGCTCTTTATCTTCAATTGACACGAATTCCATGGTGATCTTGTTTCTCTGTTCCGCTGCTGAATACAAATCTTGCTCGGAGATTAGTGATGATTGGGTCAAAAATCTTTGATCTGTAAGGGAAGAAGCATGTATAAAATGCCTCTTCAAAGGCCTGCATATAATAGGATGGCAAGGACATCACCTGAGCATAAAAGCCATGCAGCACTTCCTCCAAAGGTTGGCCTAATAGATCGTAGCATAATCCTTTGTTACCTTCAAGGAATGACATGCATGGTGCATCTGTTTGCTCCGCATGGTGGAAGTTTGTAGAGAGGTAAGCATCATCTTGGGGATCTTTACTAGCATGACACATGCCAAATTCTGCATTCCTTTAAAAACTTGAGTACTCGATGAAAGACTGTCCACCATATAATCTTCAGCAAGGATGCCATTTGGTGGTGGTGGAAACTTGGGATAATTTAGGCAGGTTGGCTGCTTTTGCTAAATGATGAGGTGATGTTTCCAACTATGGGCTCTTGGTACCGGACACTGCACAAGATCTTGCTTTATACTTGGAGGTGCATTTGCATATAGGATGAGATACCTTGGGTGTCGGTTTAACCAAATCTCTCACAATTTTGGATGTACCATTGTAGGGTTAGCTTCAATGTCCTTGAGCAGTCTTTCCTTGATTTGTAGAAAGTCAAACTTGATGAGTGGGAAGGGGAGAGCCTGTTAATGCCATTCTTCATTGATAGTAGTCGGTGTGAGAAGATTGAAATTGATTGAGTGCAAGATACACTCTTTCCACTACATCACCTCTTTTCATATGTGCTCTGTTTACTCTTCCACTTGTTTCTTGACTGCAATCTCTTCCTCTGTAGTAAGGCTTTTTGACTGAGTGGAGGGTCCAAATTCCTCTTGAGGAATCACGAGCTCTTGGAACTAGCTTTTTGAGATGTGTCTTCTTCAAAATTCATGAAGTGCAAGGCATCTGTATCTCCCATTACTACGTCTATTTGTTATTCCCCCAAAGTGGATGCATGTTCCTTAGCTGCCTCTTGAGCTTTATGAAGGTCTTCTTTGAGTTGTGCAATTTCCTTCTAATATCCTTCTTCTCGCTGCATAAAGCCAATGGAGATCTCTCGCCCCTGCATCTATTCTAGCTTTATTTCCATCTCCATGTCTCTAACCTTTTTCTCTAGGGCTTTGTAGGCCTCATCCGTGCCTTGTAGTGTGGCCATGGTGGGGTTATCTTTGAGCTGATTGAGTAGTGTGTTATGCTCTTGGAAGTGAGATTCTAATTGTTCCAGTTGAGTATTGGCAATGTGTAACTGGATTTGCAACCTTTGAAATGTTGAGGTTGAGTCTTGTAACACATTTGTTGCCTCTTGAAGCTGTTGCTCTTGCCTCTTGTTCTTTGCTTTTAGAGTTTTCATTTCCGCAGAGGATTTTGCAATCAGTTCATTTGATTTCTTTTATTGTACCTCAATTGCCTCTTGGTATGCTTCATTAAAGGACTTGGCTGGTTCAAGCCGTTTAGTAGTTAGATCTAGACATGTTTGTAGGTTATGAAGTTCCTGATGGCAAGCATAAATTTCCTTTTTCATTCTGTCCACAACATCATGAGCCTATTGGGCATACTCATCAATATCTTCCAAGCTTTCCACCCTTCTAGAAGTGCTCGCTTCAGGTTGATCCGGTTGTGTATTTTGACCTTTTTGTATAGGGAGGTCTTGCTCTGGCTTGTTGGCTTGTTCTTTGCAGGCTGCTCATGAGGTTCTATTTATGCTTCTAAACTTTCTATATTTTGAGAACTTACATCTTGTTGGGGTTGCTCACTTGGAGGAGTAGAGTGTGGAGCTTCTTCATTGTGTACTTGTTCCTGTTCTGGCGGCTCCTGTTTTTGAGAGAGGTATTCTAGTCCTACCGTACAATCATCATTCAAATTATAAATGGGATATTTTTTTTGAACTTTGAATTTCTTGGGCAATAGTTTCCATTTTTCTTCAAAGTCGCCCTTGAGCCCTCTTTTGAGCCCAAATGCAAATGCTTCTTGTTTGACCCTTGCCGCTTTTTGAACCAACACCTCAATTGGTGTTGGAATCCTCTTCCTCCATTTTTCATTTTCCTTTCTCTCTCTTCTTTCTTTCGAGAGGAGTTTCCTCCTCTTGTTCTTCTTCTTTTCTGTGTCCGTTGCTTTGTTGCCACTGCAGTTGCCGTGGTTGCCTGCTCTCTCAAAACATTGACAAGTCTTGTCCGCAACTTTGTGGCTACTGGCGGTGCTCTTTTTTGTACTTCTTCTTCTTCTATCTTGCCTGATAGCCATAAATGTTTTTGGTGCGCTGGCGGTAGATGTTATGCCTGACCATTAGCACGATATGCTATCCTTGTTATGACTTTAGGAGCTCCCAAAAAGGTGATGTTCTCTAGCATCTTTACATGTGTGAGGGTGGTATAGATGTAGTGCACATGGTCTACTATGGTGGTATGGACAAGTGCACGTGGTATAATGTGGTGGCTCCCTCTTTCTTGGATGCTTGCGTAAGTGTAGAAGCCACTGCATGATTTGGAACTGTGTATCTGGGTGACCTCTTTTTGCAGTGAAGTGGAAGTGCTGATGATAGAGTCAAAGTGCTCGCTATATCTCCCTTTTCTTGAGATCCAAAATGGAAGTGGGTCTGCTAGTAAATATGCAAGAGGTTGGTAACTAGAAGTATCTCATGGGACTTCCTCCTTTTGGCAGCCTAAAAGTGTCTGCTAAATGATCTTTTGTGATACTCACCTTGACCAGGGTTTCATTTAGGTCTGTGATGGTTGCCCAAACTTCTTCAGTGATACTGTGTAGCAATTCATAGGTCGTTTTGTAATCCACACCACATGGTTCCAATTCAAGATAGTCTTTTAGGCTGATTTTTTCCCATGATGACCTAACTGCATCTTCTTTGGCTAGATCCTAAGCTTCCTTGGGAAACATCTTCAATTCTACTTGGGATCCTTGTGCACTCTTGAATGTGCCATGGTATGGTGTGACATGTTTTCTTTCCAGTTGGTATTTGGCTAGCCATCTAACATTGGCCTCTTTCAGTTACTCTTCTTCTAGTTGGTATGGGGGGAGCTCTACCACTTTTTCTTTCATTGTCTTCTTCTTTGGAGCTCTCACACTGGATGAGAGAGAACCTGGAAAAAATTCATCAAATTTGGTTGTCATACCAGTTCCAACAATTCCCAACAAGTAGCAAAGCTAACAAATCAAATAAGAAGCACTAAAATCACAATTTCGGGCAAACTCTATCTTAGGCGTGCCTGAGATGCAAGTGTATGTGTATGCATGTAAACTGGTACCAGAGTGGATGCACATGGTGTATATGTGTCGCAAATGACATGCATGAGTTTGATGGCTTTCTAACATGTGTGGTGAGAGTTATGGGCAATTCTGTGTCCCTTTTTTTCTGTTTTCAAAGCTTGTGGTACTTGAAGGAGTTATACTTTGCCAAACTTGATGAAAATTGTCATGGTGCTTTAGATGAGCCATATAAACATTTTTGTGATGAATTTTGATGGGTCATACCCCTATGGTCACAATTCTATCTTAGGTATGCCTAAAATAGAATTGTCTAGTTTTGGGCCATTTTGGGCTCCTGCCAACTTGATTGGCTTCATAGAGTGGGGACTTGGTGTTTGGTGAGGTTTGGACTCATTTGACAGGTTAAAAGTCAGTTATGTCTACTTTTAGTATCTTTTGGGCGGTTAAGTGATCATTGGCTAATGTATGCCTAAGAAAAGTGTACCAAGGTGTTGTAGGCTATGTGTCAGGTAAGGGGATTATGCTCATGTGTAAAAAGTTCTTAAAACATGGCAGATCATCTGCGGCATGCCTAAGATAAAAATTGCATTTTATTTCTATTATACCCCTAGCTTGCCCTATCTAGCTTTTACTATGTTAGTTATGGTGGGTGATGGCCTTGGTTGTGTATCTTGCAGTAGGTGTTGCCCCAGATGAAGTTGATGGTCCTCTTTTAAGCCGAACTTGATCTGGAGTCCATAGCCAGTAGTTGGGTGCCCAGTGAAGGTTAGTAAGGGTCAAGTGTAATGTATACAGTGGCCCCGTTGAGTTTGAGGTCAAACGGATCAGTATTTTGCACGAAAGTGTAAGATGTCGCTTTGCGATGAAGATATGGTCATTTTTCCCTATCATGATGAGTTGGACTCTAATGCATCCGCAAGTCTCCACACTTCCCCAACATGATGGTATTTGCACATGGGTTGAATTTTGTCCATAACTGAGCTCTTTATATTTGGCACGCTGAAGATTCTACGTCAATTTTTTTGGCATTTTTTGCACTTTGGAGCCTACTAAGGTGTTCCCCCACTTGAGATGATCCTATGGTTCAAGTTTGGTATGATTTGGATGTCTAGTGTGGCCGGTGTATTCATCTTTGTTCTCGAAAGTCCCTAGGTTTCCTTGTGTTGGCGTGCTCCCAAAGTGCTAATCAAAATGCTTTTTGGTATAGTTAGAAACTTACCCCTCATGGATAGAGTGTGTAAGAGCCGATAGACAATGTGTAGGAGCACGTAGAAGGTGGCCAAAATCCACTAGCTAAAGCTCTCTTTCAAAGGACTAGAATGGAAATGAGAGAAAAAATGGCCCTAAAGACGATACATACCTGGATTTTCCTGACACTCCCCGTCCTTTACCTACCCATTGATCCTAGTAGGCTTCACAATGTACTCTCAAATAAAATGTTTCTGAAAACCGACGTCCAAGGACCTTTCTGTCGCAATTTGTCTCAGATGGTTAGTGAGTCGGAGTGGCCACTGAGCTTTTTGATCGGAATTGCCCCAAAAAAATTTGGCCTTTCCATTGAGCTTCGAGATTTTTTGTTTGAACTCAAAATCCAATATGACATTCTTGCTTATTTATTTATTTATTTTGGATTTTATTAGCAAAAATTGAAGGAAATTAACCAAACTACTCAAAAAAAATCCATTCCACACTCAAAAAAACTAAAACACTTCTAATGTTATTATTTGGCCATATTTTTGTGGATTGCTCCATTTTGATCATGATTTTCACTTGAAAACACACAACATGAGTAAAACTTGCTTAATTATTGGCTTTTTGGACATGTATGTATAATATATACACACACCTAGGGGTTATCATATTACATTCCCACATTCTCCTCCTTATCAGGGATTTTGATCTAATTTTTCCAAAAAAAATTGCACGTTAAAACACAATTACTTCAAAACATTGCCCTTTTCTTTTCCAAATTCATACGCTTGGGTCCACATTGAGAATGTCTCCTCCCCTCCTTGCTCAAGTTCTCCGAGATGACAGAGTAATGTTCGGGTTGTGCAGTGCATGGGCGATAAAATCGTGTCTATGTATGGCCATGATTGATCCTATAATGCTATTGATGTCAATGCATGTAAGCACACTGGGTTATGCAAGAGGTGGGTCTTAAGTAGTGCACTCTAGGGTTTTCGATGGTGAGGTATCACATGTTGAAACTCTCTTTTTTCGAGTCTGATTCTTCCACTGTAATCGTTTCTTCTTCCAACTCATTCATGGTATCATAGTAGTGATCAAAGAAGATCTATTGCTCCTCGATCATTTCCATAAATATCATTTGGACCGGAACTATATCATATCCCTCCTTGTCACAAAAGTATGTAGGTGTAGATTCATTAACTCACACATCCATGGTGGCTAGAATGTGGGTCCACTCAAAAGGTTCGAACAAATGTTCAGGGAATGGTTCAGGTATGTAACCTGCATCATTCACTTCTCTCTCTAAAATGCAATCTTCCCTTCGTAAACTACCCGATTCAAAATCCCCACACATCCAAATTGTAATGTCTTTGTTTATCCCCGTTGGCAGTTTGGTCTCTACTGAGGTTTTAGATTCCAATTCTTGTATAGGTGTCTTCAGGACATCCTTGTAGGAGTGGTCTTTGAAATTTACTCAGGTAATCACCCATACTTGTTTTAAGTAGAGATAATCATTCCCCCAATTTTGGATTAATTGTATTTGTCTCATGAACGGCCTCCCCAAGAAGATTTCATAGTTGAGTTTCTTTCTGAAATCTACAATGGAAAAAGTGTGTTGGTAGTCAATTCCACAGGAGTTGACTATCACATTTCCTAATAATTCCATCGGTTTCTTGATGTGTCCATTTGCCAGTTTTAGTTACATCCTTGTTTGCTTAATTGAACAGATACTTCAAAACTAGAAGTTTCCTTTGGTTTCAGACACAGTGCTTTTGCTCCTTGTCTCGTCCTTTTTTGCAAAGTCGTAATTCCTTGCACACCAGCACTTCAAACCGTATATGATTCCATAATTTGTCAATCTGAAGTCACAAAATATCTAAAAATTCCTTTTTCCAAGCAATGGACACACCCAATATGCCCCAACTGTGAAATTTTGTGTAGGCTATCTTAGGCGCGCCTAAAATGGTTGCACCTATATGTGGGGTTAAATTCAACTTTTATCACATGGGTGGGTTCCCCACAACTTGACAAAGATAACCTTGGTCTCAATTTCACAAAATGACCCTCCAGGTGAGAGATTTATCTTCGGCACGCCTAAGATAAATCTTCTCTATTTCAGCATTTTTTTGCCCAATGTGAATTGTGGAGGTTTCTATATGTGATTTCAAGCTTTTATAATGAATTTCACAAAGTTTGGATAATTTACTTGTGTTTTGCCACCCTTTTTGGTCTTGTTGTAGAGGTTTTCAGTTTTCTTGGTGTTTTTATCCTTGCACAGCTCCAAACTTGGTCGAACTTGCTCAAGAGTTGTATTATGGTCTAATGAAACCCTGTGAGTTGAAAGGTTGGTAAAATACCCTCTCTGGATGGACTTCTATCTTCGGCATGCCAAGAAATTCTACTAGATTTTGACATTTTGCAATTTTTATTTCACATATTGATTCTCCCACAAGTTTTATGATTTATCCACACCCTGGTTTCACGTGTTAGCCATAGAATTGATTTTTTCTTTGTTAATTTTCTATGAAGTCTTCGATTTTTTCTAGTTTTGGGCTTAACCAGGCCTTTTAGTGATCCAAATATTTCCAAATATAAAGGGAGTAGTCTACTCAAGTTGGTCTACCTCCTTGATAGTTCAATTTGTCTATATCAGTCCCAGAAACCCTTCTCTATCTTCGGCCTGCCTAAGATAGACTTGACAATTTTTTTGGTTTTCTTCAATGCACCTTGGATCAGATGCAATCCTAATGGTTTTCTACTTTCTCTACTCCTACTGAACATGAAAAAGAGTGTAGAAAGTGAAAATTTCAACTTTCAGTCTCAAATCTTTACTTTCTACTTAGATGATATCCTTATCGACCACTAGCTAGTCTTAGGGATTCTCCACCTAATCCATCCTACTAACTAAAACTCATGAGGTCATTACCGAGTATCCCTACCCTCAAGTACCTCTCAATCGTGATAAAGTTAAAAAATGTGTTACTCCAGCCGAAACTAGAGGAAGTAATGGAATTTCAAGTGAATGTTTTGGGTATTTTCCTAGTCTAGGTTGGCTTGTCCTCATCAGCAACGCCAAGATGTCGGTCGGCTGCCAAGCCTCACCATATCGATGCTAGAAAAGCGAGAACCATAAACATCAAATGTCAATCCGTGGGCTGTAGCTAACCCAACTAGTGCATGGAGGCTATAAGAGATAGCTAGTCTCTCGAAAAACCCATGTCCTATGTGCTCTTGCCTAGATCAGTAACATATGTGTGTCAAACATCAAAAGCAACTTTCCTTACCAGATGATCTTGTATAGCTATGATGCTCTGAATGCAATGAAACTTACTACCTAGAAATGTGTAGAGTGTCCTCAGCATCCGCATTTGCTCAAATGTCGTTTTTGACACTTGGGAAAAATCGCGCCTAAGATAAACAACCTATTTTGGGTAGGTTGGTTTCAGCCCCGAAGCACTCTATAGCTTCCTTAGGATGTGTTCTATCTATCTCTATGGTCAAAAATCAGTTTAGATGCGTATATTGTGTGTAGGGAATGGAAATAGATCGTAGATGGGCACGCCAAAAAACACAACTTCATCACGAGAAACTTACGTAGAAAGAGAGAGCTTTCACCCGTGAGTGCGTTGGTATGCTCATATTCACACTGCAACACCGCACGAGGGAGACACGAGAAATCAAAAGAAATATGAAACTCATAGTGCTGAGTTGCAGCGTACGCTCTCTTTCATTATCCAAAACTTAGGGTCAAAATTACAAAAGTTGGCTATAACACCTTAGCCAAGGTATAAGAATGGATTCCTAGCTATTTGGGCTCAATAACAAGGTTTAGGAACTGAATTTAGTTACAAATTTGGAAGCCGGACGCCTCTTTACACTCTTTAACAACCAATGATAATACATCAGCTTTGGACTTTTACGGGATTTCTCATTTATACAAAAAGTTGTGATACAATCAATGAGGGTAAAAATAAAAATGATGTCCTTCTATGAGCTGAGCAGCTAACAGAAGAGTCTGTGGAAGTTTTGAGGTTTCCATAAATGTGTGTATGTGTGTGTGCACATGCACGAGGAATGGAGGGAAGAAGGTACGGATTTCAGCAAGACAATCTGACCATGTATTGGTGCTAATAAGGTTGTGGCTACACCAAAGAGTCCAACAAAGTGGATTTTGGTGAAACTTTTGTGATGATTTGAGAGAAGCCTTTTTGTGGCTGTAGTTTTTTGAGTTTTTGATGATCTTTCATGTGTCTTTTGGTGTCCATCGACTATGGTTTGAAGCTTTTATCAACTCGAATTCCTTCATAGTGTCTGCGGGGGTAGGCATAGGCTTGTATTCAAGAATTTTGGAGATGGGTTTTTTCACTCTACTCTCGAGTGGTCTTTTGTGAGGTAAAGAGAACTAGGGAGTTCCTTGTCTTGTGTTAAGGTGTGAGTGTGTACGCAGTGGTGTCTTTTACTCCAATGTTAGTGGGAGAAGGACAATGCACAGCCATGTCGGCTTCTTCAATGGAAGAGTCGAAAGCAGAGAGATGTCGAAAGTGATAGAAGTTGCAGTAGACTTTACCCTTTGCTATGATATATGACATCGTTTTGTGATTTCTTTATGTGTTGGTTTGTGATGATGCCATCGATAGGCGGTGCTTGCCTTAGAGTTGTGCACTACTCTACCCTATGAGCTATAGTGCAAAAGGGGAAGAGTATGCAGGGAAGGACACGGAACGAGGGAAGGGGAGGAATTTGCAGAGGTAACAATGGTGAGGGTGGGGAGGGGGGACGGCTTTGGAGACCTGCTGATGGAAACAAGGTGGCTTTGTTTCCTTTGGCATTAGGAGATTCCAAGAATGTTGTGTGCAAATTAATGTGCTTAAACGAAATTCGACCCAATAGGTGCATTGTAACTATTTACAACTTTTTTAGAGTCATGGAACTAGTCCCATTTTGTGTGCCCAAGTGTGAAAAGTTTAAAGTTGTCCATGGAAAACTTTAATCTACCATGAGTTCTAGCCATGGAACTAGTCCTCTTTTGTGTGCCCAAGTGTAAAAAGCTTAAAGTTGTCCGTGGAAAACTTTAGTCTATGAACATGGGCTTCAAAACTTGTTTCGTAGAAGTAGTATTCAATTGTCAAACATGTGCAGTCTTACATTTTTAGGACCATTAGGCTTGATTTGACTTTTGTACGGTGAGTAGCAACAAGAGGGTGGCCTCATAGGGTTGTGTCCATGAAGGCTATGACTTCGACTCATGAGCGACATAAGGTTATTGGGCTCACCAAAAAATTCTTTTCCTACCAAGGAGAAAACGGGCGCACTTAAAACTCTTCTGGCTTTTAGGTCATAAGTTGAAGGATTTGCCGATACACTGAAAGCCAATTTTCTACGAGCACTGGACGGTCATCCTTGTTGCTTGGGCTGGAAATTGGGACTTTGATCTTGGGGATGTGTGGTTAAGAACTAGTTACCAACCAGTTGTGCACAAGGCTGCAACCTACCTCCAACACGAACAACACCATATTGTAACATTGTCGATGGTAGGTAAGGAGTTTATATATGTGGTAGGTAAAAGGCAGGACTTAGATGATTGGCTTAGGGTGATCCTCGCCATCCGATCGAGCCTTGTCAGGTAAAGGATTGGACTTTTGGTAACGTTCTATTCCTTGAGGCTCGACTTGAACTTGAGGTTGATTTGTACATTTCTTGGTGATATTATAATACAATCACTCACAATTATGAGTTTTGCCCCACAGAGAGAGAGAGAGAGAGACGGGGGAGAGAGAAAGAAAAAGACATTGTCGATGGTAGGAATTTCCTTATCCCATCATTGGAATGCCTTCACTAAGTTTGTTTGGGGCATGTGCTATGGGGTGGGGCCCTACCAAATGTCTCTCATAATTCCTGGTCACCTCTTAAGTTATTTTGTCGTGAGTAGCGTGGGCATGTGCGAAAGTTATGGTTCCAAAAATATTGTTGAAATCCGTTTGACTTCGTGGCAAGCAAAACACTTTTTTAGGGACCTTAAAAAAAAGTTCGATTCCAAGACGAGGTCTTGACTTAAAATCTAGAAATAGATTTCAAATTTTTTAAGTTTAAGAGGGGGGTAACGGGTTACGATAATTTTGGTTTACTTTTAATTTGTTTGCTTCCTTGCCATATAAATTTCAAAATATGCTTATCCATCATGTGAATGGTTTGACTTGTGTCATGCCCTAGACACGCATACCAATAACTTTTTTTTTTTTTTGAGAGAGAGAGAGTAGAACTTTGAAATTACAACACACACACCCAACCCCCGTAGGTGGAGGCAATCCGACTCTTAAGGTGAGTCATCCCAGCCGGGTTAGGGTATCCAATCCATCATTTGGACTAGGGGAACAGCCCCTAAAGGCTATATGTCATATGAGCTGTCAAGGGGGTTTGAACCCAAGACCTTTGAGACAAAGGGCTCTTGCTCTACCAATTGAGCTAGCTCTAGTTGACTACCAATAACATTTTGGACTATGGGTGCATTTCTCCACCATTGGATAAAGCTTGTGAATTAGTGTCCCATAGCAAGCTAATGATAATAATTTTTCTTTTAATTATTGGCCTGAAGAAGACCATAGGGGGGTGGTGGAGAAATGGTGCAATTTTTGAATCGTCGATGGAAAGGTTGTCAATGGTGGACACATATACTTTTGGCTTGAAAAAGAAAGTATTATAAACATTATATCTTCCTTTTAAATTGTAAATGGGTCTTTTCTATCATTGTAATTTGGTACCTTGATTTAAATCTCCCTTTATTTTTTTTATTTTTTTTTTGGTTAATTTTGATTGCTTAATAAAACTTCTAACATTAGAAGTACATTCATAGAATTTTGATCCCATGATGTGAAATATTGTCATATTTTGATTTGTAAAAGAATCTTTTCATTTAAGACCCCCCAAAGTGATATTTCATGAAAATGTTTCTTGGCCTGCTAAAGGCTTTAGTATCCATATGGGTCACCGTCTTGCAATTCTAGTTGTTGGACATGTGTCCTTAAAGAAAGCCTTAAAAGTTTTAACATTAGAAGTACATTCATGGAATTTTGATCCCATGATCTGAAATATTGTCATATTTTGATTTGTAAAAGAATCTTTTCATTTAAGACCCCCTAAAATGATATTTCATGAAAATGCTTTTTGGCCAGCTAAAGGCCTTGTTGGACATGTGTCCTTAAAGAAAGCCTTAAAAGTTTTGAAGAGGAAACCTCATGTCTTTTGGAATGCTATTTCCAAAGATTTCATTCATTTTTTTGCCGTGCTAAAGGCCTTAGTATCCATATGTTTGCTTGACATGTGTCCCTTTCAAAATAGAAGAGAAAGAAAGCATTTCCTTTCAAATGCTATTTTCCAAAGCTACTTTCATTTTTTTGGCATTTTGAAAAAGATTAAAGAGCAAAGGATTAAAGAGTCTATGTGGGAGTTTGATCCATAAAATATGTGAAGTATTGATTTGATTTTTCTTTTAATAACCTCACTTCTTAAGAGTCCTTTTATTTAAAGATTTCACCAAGATTCATTTTATTAAATTACTAAATTAAGTTATTGCTTTTAAAAAAACAGCTTAGTGTTGTGTTGGGTTAGGGAGACTTTCGTTGTTTCTAGTGCATGATGGATCTTACTTTAAATGTTTATTTCACTTTCATTTCATATCCTGAAATGTCTCGACCTTTTGGCATGCCCAAAGGGCAAAGGCTATAGAGATGCCTTCTCTTTTTGCTGATTAACATAGAAAAGAGGTTAAATTTTATTTGCAAGCATTTTTTGATAGGCCAAAAATGTTGATTGGATGAAATAAGATAGTAGGCACTCGTTTAAGTGAAGAGTGTGTAAATCTAATGATGGGCCTCTCTGGAGTTTTGAAATATGAAATGAATGCTCCTTTACCAAAGAAAAGATTTTGGGCATTCCTTGTCACGATTCCTTCCATTTTTGTTCACTACATGGATCGGGAATAACAATGTGGAGAGTGGTCATGTAGTTGGTGGACATAGGGCCATGCCTTGAGCCATCAATCGCCGATTTGTAGTAGTAGTTGCTTCTTGTGCAGTAGGGAGGTACTGGGCGGCAGTGAAAAATGAAGGTTGAGACCGGGCAGGTGAGGGGAGGTGAAGGCAGACGAGGCTACTTGGGAGCTACGATGGCAGCGAGGAGGACCTACGGATGCACCCAGGGGATTCACCATGGAAAACTTATCGCACCACGTAAATGCAAGGGAGGGGTTTTTGTCATAAGTCACATAAGCTTATAAGTTAGGGATAGGCCCCCAATAATTTATCTCCCAAGATTAAAAATAAGGGAGGGGAGTATCATATTTATTGGGGGGGGGGGGGGGGGGGGAGAAGTGAGAAAATGAAAAAATAAGAGAAAGTTTTTGTGTTTCAAAATCATAGCTTCCCAAAAGAGTATGCCCTTGAACTTGAACTTGTGAGTCAATAGCTTCAAAGATATATGCAAGAACTAACACTTCTTTATATCAATTTCTTGTTTTGTGATTATAGTTCATTTGTTGAGGGGTGAAAGTTATAAAGAGTTTGTATAGATGCAAATTTACATGAAGAACCTAACACAACTTTATAACCATGTTCTTTGAGTAATTTAGATGGTTCAGAAATGGACGAGTAACCACAATGCATGCTGATCGGGCACATAGTTTAAAAGTCAAACTAAGACACACTGAGGGTACATCTAGTTATCAACAGAAGTGGTTCCTTAGTACGTTGTCATTCACTATGCTACACAATTTTTGACTAGTTTTACTTAGTTAGATCATGTTAGACCTACATTTTATATGTAAGATAGGGGTATGACAATTTTCTTCATTTATTGTCATATAGGTGTAGAAAGGAGGGTCATATTTCCTAATATGAGTCATATAAAGGAGTTTTATCAAAGTTGTCCTCTCGCAAGTGGCGTCATCTTTTGTTTATAGAGTGAATCCCCCAGGTGGATGCAGCATAGCTAAAGGGGCAGGGTCTTAAAAGTGCAAGCAGTGGGTGGCCTTAGGGCGTGGGGCTATGAGATCTGTCACGGACCCTACAACTGTGCAAAGAGTGCAAGGCACCTGTGGTAGCAAGGAGAGCAATTAGCAAAGGATACTGGGCGTGCGAGTCTACGAGGCACCTGTTGGAACACACACACACACACACACACACACACAGAGAACAGGGTCGTCAAGTGACTTGAGTCTCCAGTCGTCCTGGAGAGGGAGAGGGTGGAAAGATGTTGGGATGGCAATGCTTCAATGACATGCAAGCCATTCTCAAGACTCAAGTCAATGGATGCCTGCCTCCAGCCTCTGCCTTGCACCCGCTTTTGCAACTGCACCATCTTCACTCTTTCGAACTCCTGTGTTGCACGCTCGAGCTTAGCTTAGCTTCGCCATCCTTGTTTTCTCACTCCCATTGTGAACTGCCTTCTTAAGGTAAAAAATATTTCATTCTGTGCTACATACCTCCTACGATGAGACAATAATGAGTATGTGTGTGTGTGTGTGTGTGTGTGTGTGTGTGTGTGTGTGTGTGTGTGTGTGTGTGTGTGTGTGTGTGTGTGTGTGTGTGTGTGTGTGTGTGTGTTGCGGCAGGAAAGTCAAGGAATGTTGACCAAGAGTGCGCCTCTGGCTACAATCGTTGGTGTAGTGTGCTGCAAGTTTGTTGTGATCTGCTGCCATGTATGGCCCTGTATCAGTAGGCTGGATGGGTGTGTCCTCTTCTATGGTCCGTTGCCCCACCTTGCGCCTTGGAATGGGGTTCAGGGGAAGGCTTGCCTCGGGTTGCGGTACCAAAGGAGGACGAGGGCGACGAGTGTGTAGGAGTCTCCCTGGGAGAGCTCCAACTGAAAATGGATGATTGAGGAGTGGAGGTGGAAGAAAACTAGGAAGAGGAGGCCGATCAGACATGGGTGATCACCTTAGTAGGGGGCATTGTTCTCATTGTGCCTATAAGACAAGAGTAGTAAGGACGCACTACAACTACCCCATCTTGCTTTCCGAGGTCCGGTAGTGCAACTGGAGCAAATGGGGTTTCGAGATGGCCCCTCACAAGAAGACTCACAGGTTCCTTAGCCGCTCACGCTTATTACTGGCCACCCTCTCTCTTAATGGCCTCTCTACTCATCGCGACTCTCACCTCCACTATAGTCCACTTGCCAATCTCTCTCCCAATAGTATCCAGGCTGTCGTCATTGTAGCTGCAGCTCCTCTGCACACCTACATAGTGGGGGTTGCATTGGAGGTTGCCAGAGGTTGAAGTACACCTACATAGTGGGCCATGCGCGCTTCTAGTGTTGTCCCATACAGGTGGGTTGAAGTGGATCCCCTTCCTGCAAACAGGCTTTCTCAATTTGTACAGAGAATCACCTTCTCTACAAATGCAATCTCGAATTGTCCTTGTACCACCAGTAAGTGTCTATTTAGTTTTGAAGCAAATCTCTAGTTCTGGCTTATTGCACGTGTTTTTAGTTTTGAAGCAAATCTTTAGTTCTCGCTTATTGCACAAGTTTTCTAGGAGAGTTGTGACTCGAGGCTTGGAGTCGGGAGTAGAGTCATGTGATCAATGTCGCAAACCATGTTGATTATTTTGTAGTATGCAGCCTTGGTTAATTGATGACCGGGTGGAAACAAGATTAGCATGTGTAGGATTTTGTGTTGGGGCTCTAGCCACAGTGCAAAGTGGGGATGGGTGGGGCCCATGCAAAAAGGCATGAGCTCATGGAGAAGCACTCTGCTAAGCTGTAAAGCTCTTGCCTTTTAATCATGTGTTGTTTCCCTTCTTGCAACTTAGCCTCATGATCAAGAT
This sequence comes from Adiantum capillus-veneris, assembly GCF_014529385.1. Classification (NCBI taxonomy): domain Eukaryota; kingdom Viridiplantae; phylum Streptophyta; class Polypodiopsida; order Polypodiales; family Pteridaceae; genus Adiantum; species Adiantum capillus-veneris. The sequence continues at coordinate 3,213,008 of NC_140952.1, read as the reverse complement.
TGTCTGCAGATGTCGGATTTCGACCATTTGTCGCCTTTTTGCCGTGGTAAATGTGAAGCAAAACTTCGTTTTCTTTAATTTGTCAACTCACTTTCATGGTGACCTCTTTTGTTCTCCTACATGAAGCTCGTGATAATCAGGGAAGAGGCTTCGGGGAGCAGTGATGTGGTGCTCCACAAAGATCACCAATGTTCTACCTGTCTATTTTCATAATTGCTTGGGTGTTGTTTCCCTTATTGCAACTTAGCCTCATTTTGTAACATCCTTACAGATGTTTGCTTTTGGCATCATTACTTGTATTTGTACCTCTTCTTTCAACTTAGGTCCATGTTCAAAAGGTTCGTTTTACAGATCATTGGTTCTCTTAAAGTGGTGAATTGATTCTCAATAAGTCAAGGGTGAATTTGAGTTGCTTTGTGTGTTTGTTTATTGTTGTGTCATGGCTTTTCTTTATGTGTTTATTTGATGTCCATGTTTGGGTGGTTGTGCTATTGATCCATTGTGTTTGAATTAAGTAGAGAAGATGTGGCCATGGCAATGGTCTTGCCGCCTTATTGTTTTGAATCAAGAGTTATGCTAATGATATTTTATGAGATATTGTTTCGTGCAAGTGAATTTGGAGATTAGTCTCTTGAAAGTTTTATGTCCTCAGAAGAGGGTTAGGCTTTTTTCTTTGGGTCTGCAGCTTTGCCATTCAAAATATGTGATCAATTGTTGGGCTCTTGATAGTGGAGGGATAATGTAGTGAAGGTAAGACGCTCTTGACAGGCACTTGCTTCAAATATCCGAGAGAGCGATACTTGAAGGCTCTGCATCTGAGCTCAATAGTGTTGTTGTGTGTATGTGCCAAAGAGTTGTAGTTGTCATTGCCTTTGTGGGTGCCATCATGGGAGTTATAATTGCCATGATGGGAGTTGTCATGGCTTTAGTGGCTACCTTGTCTGCTTTAGTGGCTGTTATGTGCATCTCTTTATCAGAGCAAGTAGCAACATGTTCTCTTTCAGCTTTGGGTTGAAGGCTTCTGCTTTCAAGCCCTTTGAGTAAGGTATCCCTTACCAATGCCTTCCTCTTCTCAACCCTAAATTTTGGGAACAATCGTCCAAACAATTTGAATTGTGCTCCTCTTCATGTATGGTGTTGCCAATCAAAATGAGAAAGCTATGCTCCTCGTTGTCACTACCTGCAGCAACTGCTTTAAATGATGTGAGTGAGCTTGCATGGCAATAACCATATCTAGCCAAGATTTTGAGTGTGGGGAGATTCCTTTTCCCGTGTTGCACGATACCCATGCACAAAAAATGGGACAAGGTCCACAATGGACCTTCTTGGGAAGTGCTCGTGTTGGGAAATCCACACGCTAGCTTAGAAAGTCTCGCTACCCACTCCCTTTAATTTTCCAAGGAAGTAAGTTTTTTGCATCAGCCAAGAGCTTTTGTATAGTGATGTACACCAACATTAGGCATGCATAGCTCTTGCTTTAGCTCTACTCCACAGTCTCTACCATCTTTATGTCTGGGGTGTAGTTGAGCAAGCTTTCCTAGATGACAATACTGTATAGATTGGTGTCATAGTGTTCATGGGTATGGAAGAGACCTTCATGTAGTTTGGAAGATTTTCGGGATACTTGTACATGCTTCTAGCTATCATTTTGTCTGTTGACCACAGCTGATGAAGGCAATGTACTCCCTAATCTTGGAACATGTTAGGGAGCAATGACCTACCTGCACAATGGTATCCACTTGTGTGTTGCTAACACAATCTGGACTACTCCACCTGCTTTCTCCTGCAAATTTCATAGCCATCTTGGATGCACTGAATTTCTAGGTTGGTGAAGTTATACACATAGCAAGGAGCGACAGTAAGAGGCCGGCTACCTTTTCCTTTGTTGCGGTCCGCGAATCTAGTACAGAGCATCCTATTGGCTGGATCTTAATTGTTATTCTCTAATCTCCTTCTCTTATGATTCTTGCGTGCCTATGGCCACTCGAGTGTTGAGATAATGTCTGTCTCTTATCTTGCTTGGGAAAAATTGGGGTAGAGCTCACAACCACAATATCTACCACTTAGAGCATTTGGAAGGCACATCAATCAACTAGTGTCCACAATTAGCACAAGTTCTCACCTTGGTATTGCTTCGTCCTACTGTTGATTTATTGCAACATTTCAACTTGATGCCCATGCTCTCTCTCTCTCTCTCTCTCTCTCTCTCTCTCTCTCTCTCTCTCTCTCTCTCTCTCTCTCTCTCTCTCTCTCTCTCTCCCCTCCAAAAAACGATTTACTTACACATAGATTTGTGTAGGAGATGCTCTAGTCAAGTCTAGTAACTCCATCCTTTTGCAAGGGGCCTATTCACATACATTAATTTTGACAAACTAGTTATTTTCCGATATGATTGTTTGATAAGGCACTTGGGGAGCCCTACTCATCAACTCAAATTGCCACCCCTCAATGATGGTGCTCGCATAAATGCATGAGAATTCATGAGCTCAAGCTAAAGGATGAGAGCAAGGAGATTGATTTTTGGTGCACAAGCAGGAAGACCCTTTGTTAGGTAATGGCATATACTACTTAACGATCTTTTTAATAGCCAATCTCCATGCCATATGTTGCATTGGCACTAGTTGATATTTTTACTAGGTGGGAGTTGAGGAATAGCTCGCCAAGGTTTAAGTTCACTAAGCTCAAATAGATAGGATCAACGATGAAGATGACTTGATGTTTCTATGATAAATTTTCATCTACAACAACTGGTTTTTAAACTCTTTCCATAGTTTGTTGTTGACCTTTCATGAAATCATTAAGGGGTGGGGATCTGCCAGCTTCTTGCCTTTTGGTTTTGAGCCATTCCATTACATGATGGCCAAGGCTCGATTTAGCAGGCTCACATCAGTGCACTAATGGATTGTGCACGTGAGGTGGTCGCTTGGAAGATAATCGTTTAACCATTCAAGTTTGTCAAAAGAGGAATTATGCAATAGGTAAATCCCATAGATTTCCCATGTAGTTTATTTTGATAGAATTTGATTAGCAAGTGATTAGTTCTTTCAAGAAGCTTATTGCACAAGTCTTTTACAGGTAGACCCCTTTAACAAAGACAATTGGGTTAAGCACCTTCACAATCTCTACGGGCAGTTTGAGTGGAGGTTTGACTAGGTACAAATCAACCATGGCCTTCATTTGGGCATGATGAAGGACCTATTTATAGTTGGGTCCATTTGTTGCGAGTACAACCCCCTTTTTGCATTAGTTGTATCCATTTTGTGAGATATTGTGCGGATGTGTTGTCTTGCTACGACTCCTCCCCTTTATACCTTTCACTTAACGGGATATCATTCTTGTTTTACTTTCTCTAATCAATCGCATTTAAAGGTGAGGCCTAGCTCCATGTTAGCCAAAAACATATTGGAGCCTCCTTTGCCTACCCATGTTGAGCATACATTGTATTAAGTCCAAGAAAGCTTCTTGGCCAATAGATATTGCAATCATTGCAGTCCAAGATCGACATTTCGTATTGTAGGATGTCTTGATTCTACAATTGCTAGGACAATCCACTACTTCGAGGCCCTACTCATGTTTCACATATCTTACAAGTATAGTAGCTCAAGAGAGACATATGTGACAAAAAGCTCCTTAACAACAAACAAAGCTTTCAAAAATTACCCACACCCAACCTAACATACATGTCAACTCAAGCACGATGTTGTTTTAGCATGAATTTGTATACACATGGCACGAAAGTAACCATATGACATAAGGTCAATTAAGCATGACAGTGTTTTTCATCAATCCCTAACTAACAACCTTGTGAAGGATTTGTTTATTCATTTCAACATCTTTGCATAATATTGACTTCATGGAGCTAGAGAAGAAAACCTTGTGAGGTAGCCCCAAGGCGCAACAAAAGGGATATGAGGCTTTGGGTACATGCCATGTCTTCGTTGTGTAGTAGATAAGGGTGTACAACAAGAGGACCAAGCCGTTTGAAATGTGTATTTGCAAGCATAGTTGATTGCAAAGAAGCCCAAGCTCCATTTTCTAGGTGAAAACTTCGAATCATGAACTTGCTTACTCATGTCAACACCTTGGATAATGGCAATGAGAAGCAACTAAATACTTTGTGATACCACCTAAATGAGGAAGAACACAAACTTGAATGTGAGAGAGAGTATATGTATATTGTGATTGAGAGCGTAGAATGTAAGCAGTTACCATAATTTACATGCAATCAGTTTCTACGAAGTAATTGCCAGTACATCATTCTTGTCTATAATCTCTATAACCTACACATGAGTACTTTATCTGTATTGCTATCTGCTTGATTGGTAAAAAATATTACTAGTTGATAATAATATAGAACTCCCTCTACCTTGAAGTGGCAGGCCTTGTGATTTTACCACTTGTTTTGCATTCTATTGTTTTAGAATGTTAAAGTGAAACTTCACTTGCATAATGCTAGTAAATTCTATGGATACACACACACACACACACACACACACACACACACACACACACATAAAGTTAATGAGTTTTTTTAATTTCACAGCCTCACATGGCTTGACTTTTATTACATTCTATAACTTAATTCTAGTCAACATTCAGGAAAGTCTCTTTTATTAAGCGGCCGTCGACTGAGTTTCCTTCCTACAAAGAAGCGAACCGAAAATACTAGCATAAATTTAACATTTGCAGGATCTTTGAATTATTTTCTCACATATTTCATGAGTTTTTCTTCCCTTTACCATGGTTTGCAACCAGGTATTTGAACCGGCTCAAGGCTAAGGTGAGGCAATTCTTTCTTGAACACTAATTTTACTTAAACTCAACCTAGTGATTTTATCACGGTGTAATTATTTTAGAAAGCCACCGTGATTCTTTCACTTGTTATTCTCTATGCTGATCACATCTATCTTTTTTAATGACAACATTAATATATTCTTTTGTTTTAGATTTAAATGTGTTTTTTTTAATTGCTTTTTTTCATTTTATTTTGTTTTCAAATAATAATGTGTAATGTGCACCTTTCACCTTATTAATTAAGCAGAGTTTTTTCTTATATATAAACTATTTAAGATTATGGTTGAAATCACGAGAGCGAATGAAAGACATTCAAAAAGAAATGTGACTTCACCATGGAGGTTGTCCATTGGCACAAAAGGAGATTATACTTCTCTAGACCCACAAAAAAATTAGCAAGCCTTCTCCTCTTCGGAAGAGCAGTTCTACCGTCTACTTTTCAGCACGAAACGTGGACAAGTGTGATTGAATTGAATCCAGCAGCTACATAAACACTACCACTACACTACAACTCATTAAACGTCAAAATTATACAAAATAAATTTTATAGAGCTACCTACGTCCCTTGTGAATGAAAAGAGAGGTTGAGAAAGAGTACAAGGTTTTTGCCACTAGCTCTTGTGAATTTAGCTCGTGTATGTATAATAAATAATATTTTTATTCTTATTCTTATGTCACTTTGTTTTGTTTTCAAATGGTAATGTGCAATGTACATCTTTCACCTCATTATTTAAGTGGGTCCTTTTTTATTTGTGATTATATATGTATAATGGATAATATAATAAAATTTCACGCGATTGCGAGCACTCATTTAAACTTAATTTTCATGAATCCCATTCCTCCCTTACCTTAGGAGGCCTTCATGCCTCCTCACCTTGTTTGACATGCTAAAAAAGTTGTAGAGAAAAAAAGATTAAAAGGTATTCATAGAAATTTGATCCATGATATGAAGTATTGATTCAATATTTTTTTTATAGATTTTGATTTGTAAAGAATCGTTTCATTCAAAGACTTCACAAAGATTCATTTCATTAAATTGTTTCATTATTTTCTAAGCTTATTAAACCTATCTTTCTTTATGAATGCATTAAAATACTTTTTCATGTGGAAGGTCCTATGGGGAGCCATGTTGATTGGGGTGAAATTATTCTCCAAGGAAATTGGTCTGGATAGATGCTCACACTGCAGATCAGCTAGGGAAGACCTCACTCACCTCTTTAAAGAGTGCCCAGAGATTTGTGGTCTAGCAGGGAAAATATATAGGTCCAAAAAAGTTGGGAAATAAAAGTCTTCAAGAATGACCTATTCTTGGGAGGGAAGGTGGTGTTCAAGAGTCAAGCGCTTTTCATAGTCATGCAAATTGTGAGATACTTTTATTTCCATCATGTCGGAAGGCAATCGGATATCGAGAACACATTGGAGATAGCTAAATTCACAAAGATAGTCCAAGAAAGTAGGGAGGCAATCATGGCCTTCGAGAAACAAGTCAACTCTGCTGAGTGGAGCAAGGCTACAACCGTTATATTGGTCTATCTTTGGTGAAAGGGTGATCTTATCACTTGCATTGGGGTGGCTTTCCCATCAGCTGATGTAAGGTTGACATAGGGAAGTTGTCATGGCTCGGCTTGAGCATGGTAGGAACTTGTAATTTTTCCGCTATGATAATGTAATTTACAATTGTGAGTTTTGCAACAAAAAAAAAAAGTGAAAAGGTCCGACTAGCTTTCTAAAACAATTAAAAAGTGATAAAATCATTAGGATGAGTTTAACTGAAATTAGTGTTCAGAAAAGGATTGTCTCAGTTTGGCCTTGAGCTAGTTGAAAATCAAGACTAGTCAGTTTTTGCAGACCATGGTAAAGAGAAGAAAAATCGATGAAATATGTGAAAAAATAGTTCAAAAATCTTACAATTTTTTTCAAAATTTTTGCTACTATTTCTGGTTTGCTTCTTTTCAAGGAGAAAACTCGACTGATGGCTGCTTAATAAAAGAGACTTTCTCAAACACTAAAAGAAAGGTGAAATAAAAGATCCAACTAATTTTTAAAATCGAAATAATATTTAAGGTAAGTCTAAATTATCGTTGAAAACATTGACACTATGCGTAACTCAACTCTCCTCTAAGGCTTCTTTTAGATAGCCAAAAAGTTTTGAATGTGTCTTTTTTTCAAAGTAATGTACATACACACGCGCGCACACACACATATATATATCCACTTTTCACACACACGTTAACAATATACATGTCATGAGGCGTCTTAAGATTGATCCTACCATGCTTAAATATCTCTTCCCTTTTTCTTCTCTCTCTCTCTCTCTCTCTCTCTCTCTCTCTCTCTCACACACACACACACACACACACACACACACACACACACACACACCAAAAACACAGAGGGAGCCTTTACTCCACTTCAATCCAAGGATATATTAACAACAATTGGATAAGGAGGGTCTTGATGCATTTTACCTTTTGGACAATCAAGCATAGATTTCAAATTTTTCATTCAGACTATCAATTTATGTAGTTTGATTTATAAATTAAGTTAGCAAAATTAAGCTATAAGTTTTAAATATAGTTTAGACATTTATGACATAGTTAATTTATTTATGCAACTGTTGGTTTTTAATTTTAAAAGAAAATAAGAAAATTTAAATTATTATTTTTACTAGCATGACTTAGAATATATAAATAGACACGGTAAGTCATCAAGTTATGCCTCAAGAGTTCACAAAAAAGAAAATATTTTGACTTTTCTATTGTTTTTAAAACCTTTACTCTATTGTTTAAATTTTCTATAAGGTTAGTATAGCATTTTGCTAGTGTCAAATGTATACCACAAACAAGATTTTCTTTATATAAGAAAAATACATTAAAAAACTATTAAATCTTTTTATTTGAAAAGAGGTTCTTGAATTAAAAGTATATTCCTACCACTTATGATGAAGATCATAACACAATTTTTTCACAAAGGTTCTTTTACAAGCGTCGTGATTTTATTACTTGTTTTATTTTTTATTCTTATTCAACCTACCTTTTCTTAAGAATTTATTTTATTATTATCTATGCTTATTAAATCTACTTTTTAGTTTATGACAGAGTCTCTTTATTTTGTGATTTTAATTTTATTTTATTTAATCTTAGAATGCCAATGTGATCTTTTCACCTTGTTGTTTAAATGGGCCGATCTTAACAACAAACAAGGCATCTCTACTACTTCTTTATGGAGATTGGGAAAAATAAGTGTCTGCTTAATGGTGACTCCAATTTTTCTCATTTTGAAGGTCATCAAAAACTCCCCTTTTCTTTCTAAATTTACACAAACTGTAACCTCACTATTTGTTAATCATTTCACCTCTATGTAGATGTATATGCATATGTGTGTGGAGGACTAGGGACAAAGGGAAATTACATTTTTCCATATCCACAATCCATCTTCAAAGGTAGTGGTGGGGGCCAGACCAATCAGTAGGTCGGTTTGGAACCGCTAATTTGTAGTTATGTGTGTATATGGATAGTACAATTTTATATTAAACAATAAAACTACACAACTAATTAAGACCTAATTTCAATAGATCTTCCCCTGCCCCCTTACCTTCAACATGCCATCATGACTCCTCACCTTGTTTTTTTAAGATTTTGTGAGAGGCTATTGACATTTGTGTTGAGAGAGAAAGAGAGAGCATAGAAATAGAACCCCAAAGTGTGTAGAATACACACATGAGATGATGTATATAGAGAGGGGACCTGGGTGCCATATATAGAGAAGCCATATATTGAGTAGCTTCACATATAAGCTCAACACCCCCGCTCAAATAAGGGTCCCTAACTGTGGATGAAAAAACCCTTGGGGGATCAAGGGAAAAACCCACAGCTCTATATACACCCATCACCCTAGTTCCAACAATTGGTATCAGAGCAGGTCACATCCTCCCGGGCTTAGTCGTCAATTGCTCCAGCACACGCCTTCTCACTTTCTCCGATTTCAGTGAGCTTTGGCGATCGTTCGCAGGTCGACAAATATTTTGGGAGAGCTCTAAGAGCTTGGTGTGCTCAGAATTTTGATTTGGGCTCATTTCGGCCTTCGTTTCCACTACAGGCAGTACTGCACAGGCTATTTCATCATTTTGTGCAGAATTTCTGTCAGTGCCAATTTTTGCATAACAGGTGCCTTATAGTCTTCTACGGTTTGTGCTATATAGCGCAGGTTGTTCCAGCTCCATTTCTCCTATTTTCGGGCAGTTTTCACATCAGGTGCAGCATTTACCATGGCTGGCAACAACAACACAGATGTGTTCAAGATGTTTGTTGCTGAGGACAGGTTAGATGGGGACAACTACCCTATGTGGGCTTATATGATGCAACATGTTCTTGTGTCAAAAGGTGTTTAGAACATTGTGCAGGGCATTGATGTACGTCCTGGTTCTGAGGATGTAGGCGATGTTGAGGATGTTGCAGGTCTTGCTGCAAGGATTGCAGATGTTAGAGTTGTATTGCCTACGGTAGAACAAGCTCGTTGGGATGTTAAGGATGCGCAGGTTCATGCATTGATTGCGTTGTCTGTGAAGCGCACCATTGTTCCTCACAGCCGTTCAGCAAAATCTGCAAAACAGGCTTGGGATATTTTAGCAGGTGTTTATGCAAGCCGCAATGAGGCTAAAATTGCTTTGTTGCGTAAAGAGCTGGAGTCGAAGATTATGCATGAGGAAGATGATATGGACACTTTCCTTGCTAGTGTCAAGGATATCAATGAGCAGCTTATTTCTGCAGGTGAAGTCATTTCAGACAGTTCCCTTGTGCAGACTGTTCTTGATGCCTTACCAGATTCCTACCAGACTTTTGCTAGGACTTGGAGACTGATGACCCAAGGAAATCCAGAAGTTGTCAAGTTTGATGCATTATGCACATTGCTGTTGCAAGAGTCACTGTCCAGAAAAAATAGGACTAGACAGCGTGCAGTTGAACAAGCTTTTATTGCTTCTCAAAGAAAGGGTGGTAACAGCAATGCAGCCACTTCTTATGGTTCTGCTGCGAGTGGCAAAAATTATGTTCCTAATGCTTCTGCTGGCAGTACTTCGTCTGGCAATTCTGGTGATAAGGACAAAAAGAAGATGCGTTGCCATTATTGTAAAGCCAATGATCACTTGATCAAGTCGTGTCCTAAGTTGAAGGCCAAAGAGGCTAAGAAGAAAGAGGGTGGTTCCACTGCAAATGTTGGTTCCACTACAAATGCAGCCATTGTTGAGTCTTCTGTGAAAGGAGACTGTGTTGCTGATGTTGATGCAGAATGGGCTTTTAGCGCAGAGTGCACTTACAATCCTGTTGTCCATGATGCACGCTTGTCAGTTGCTGCAGATTCACATGTATGGTATTTCGATAGTGGTGCTACAAAGCACATTACCTCACATCGTGAATTGTTTACCTCTCTTGAGTCTGTCCCTCATGGGAATTCAGTCACTTGTGCCAACAACCCCTCTTATCCAATTCAAGGAGTTGGAAAGATTGTGCTCACTGCTGCTAATGGCAGTTCCTTCACACTTGTTGATGCACTTTATGTACCTGAGATCAATAAGAATCTCTTGTCTGTATCCGCACTTGCTAGACTTGGACTTGTATTCAAATTTGTGGATGACAGATGTACAATTCATGATCTTAGTTTTGGTGATGAAATTGTTGCATCTGGGATTTTGTGCCGTGGGCTGTATAAGCTCACTTTGTATGACAAGTGTGGACAAAATATTGCAAATGCTGTTGCAGATTCAAGGGCTATTTCATATGCAAAACTTTGGCATGCACGTTTTGGTCATCTGAATTTTGCCAGTTTGCTGTGTTTGCAGAAATCTGATATGGTTGCTTCTTTGCCACCTCTTGAAGCACCTGTCAAACATGTTTGTGAAGGCTGTATTTTGGGTAAGATGCAGCGTTCTAAGTTTCCAAAGGATGGTTCAATTGGGGCCACATGCAGGTTGCAGCTTGTGCATAGTGATGTTTGTGGGCCCATGCAAACTCCGTCCTTGGGCAATTACCTGTACTTCGTGACTTTCATTGATGATTACTCCAGGCATGCATAGGTATTTTCGCTTAAAGCGAAGTCCGAAGTTTTTATGTGCTTCAAACAATTTCTGGCTATGGCTGAAAATGTCTCAAAATGTACTATGGGCACCCTCCGTTCCGATCGAGGGGGGGAGTATATGTCTCATGAATTTAATGCATTTCTGGCTAGTCGTGGGATAAAACACCAATGTACAGTGCCTTATACACCTCAGAAAAATGGTGTTGCTGAGAGGAAAAACAGGTCACTGACAGAAATGGCACGATGTATGGTCAAAAGTCAAGCTTTTCCGCATTCTTTTTGGCTTGAGGCCATCATGTGTGCCACTTATGTACTTAACAGGTGTCCTACGAAAGCTTTGCAGTCTATTACTCCATATGAAGCATGGCATGATAGAAATCCCTCTATTGAGCACATGCTTGTTTTTGGCTGTTTGGCATATGCTTTAGTGCCACAAGTGCAGCGCAGAAAATTGGATGATAAGGCTGTCAAATGTATTTTTGTTGGTTATAGTGCTCAAAGCAAAGGTTACAGGTTGTATCATCCGCAAACAAAACGTATTCTGGTTTCACGGGATGTAGTGTTTGTGGAAGATTCTGTTCAGCCCTTGCTGTCATGTACTAGAGATAGTAATGTAAGCTCACAGGACATTTATGACACTTTGTTGCCTCTTTTCAGTGGTGGAAATACGAATGTAAGTTCCAATGAGGCAAATGTACAGCCTATGGGGGTTTCTGAAAATGTTTTAGATCAGCCTATTACTGATGCAGATGTACATGATGTACTTGATGAGGAAAGGGCTGAAAATGAGCAGGCTAGAGGTATGCCAAAATGGCTGGTGCACACTTTGCGTGACAGTAAATTGGATGCACCTTTGTCTAGTCGTACTCGTTCAGGCTCTCACCATGCATCTTATGCATCATATTGTTATGCTTTGGCTCTGTCTAGCTTACATGATGTTGAGGAGCCTCTGTCTTTTGATGAAGCATAGAATTCAGAAAATTGGATGGCTGCCATGCAATCACAATATGATGCACTCATAGAAAATGACACATGGACTTTATGTGATTTGCCTCCTGGCAAAAAGGCCATTGGTACGAAGTGGGTTTACAAGTTGAAACGCAAGCCGGATGGTGAGATTGATCGCCATAAGGCTCGACTTGTTGCAAAGGGTTATGCACAGCAAAAAGGCATAGATTATGAAGAGACTTTTGCTCCCACTTGTCGTATGACTACTGTGCGTTTTCTATGTGCATTGGCAGCTCATTTTGGTTGGGATGTACATCAATCAGACATTGTTACTGCTTTCTTGAATGGTGATATATTTGAGGAAGTTTATGTAACGCAGCCTCGCGGTTTTGTCATAAAAGGACAAGAGGACAAAGTGTGCAAATGTAACAAGGCTTTGTATGGGTTGAAGCAATCTCCTCGTGCTTGGTATGAGAAAGCTGACACTCATTTGGTCAAACAAGGCTTTCGTAACAGTCCAACAGAAAGCACATTGTATGTAAAGCGTGAGGGTGATGTATTTCTCATTGCGGTTCTTTATGTTGATGATTTGCTGATCATTGGACCAAATGAGAGACATATTGCTGAATTTAAGGCTGATTTGAATGCTACTTTCAAGATGAAAGATTTGGGGTTGTTGCATCATTACTTGGGTATACAGTTTAAGCAGTGTGATGGTGGTATTGCCTTGTGTCAAAAAAGTTACATAGAGACATTGCTATGTAAGTTTGGACTTGAGGATTGCAAACCTATTGCCACTCCCATGGAAACAGGTTTGAAATTGAGTCTACATGATGCTGGTGATCCTGCTGATGTCACTCTTTACCAAACTGCTGTTGGCTGCCTCATTTATGTATGCAACACGAGGCCAGATATTCAGTTTGCAGTCTCACAGGTCAGTAGATTTATGCATAGCCCAGGGTCTAAGCATTGGCAGGCTGTCAAGAGGATTTTTCGCTACCTTAGTGGCACTTTACATCTTGGCTTGTTTTATCCCAAGGGCGGATCATTGCCGCCAGACTTACATGCTTTTTCGGACTCAGATTGGGCTGGTTGGTTTGACACGCGAGTGTCCACAAGTGGTTTTTGTTTCATGCTTGGCAGTTCATGTATATCATGGTTGAGCAAGAAGCAACCTACTGTGGCCACTTCGAGTTGTGAGGCTGAGTACATGGCAGTCTTCACAGCTACGGTTGAGTGTGTATGGCTCAGACGCCTTATGGCTGATTTCGGTGTTGGACAGGACACTGCCAACACTATCTACACTGACAGTCAGAGCGCATTGGCAGTTGCGAGGAACCCAGTTTTTCATGCTCGCACAAAGCACATTGAGGTGCATTACCACTATGTCAGGGAGAGGCTCTTAGCAGGAGAGATCAGCTTGGCTTATGTGCCAACACAGGACAACCTTGCAAATCTTTTCACAAAGGCATTGTCTCGTGAGAAGCTTGAAGCTTTCCGCAAAGCTTTGGGCTTACTCCCCTTTATGGACTGATCCTGTCCTCAGGGCATGGCACTTCCCTTTACTCATGTGCCAGCTCTCGTTCACCGCATCACTCCAAGAAGGATTTGTTACCATATACATGTGGTAGTGATGTGTGTGAACACACTAGGACCGCCGGGGCATTTTTTCCCTCTTTAGGAGGTTTTTTCCCCCGTGCATTGTATATACGCCCATCACTCTAGGGCTGTCAATCTTTCCATTGCACACTAAGTAACACACTCTCTATTGTGTGCCTTGAGCTTCCTTCGTCTTCTCCAAGTTGTGTGTGTTTCTCTGCAACCCTAGTTCCAACAACCTTGTTTACTTATTGACCACCTACAGCAAGTTGTGAAGGCGTTTCTCAAATGTAAGGGGTGGTTAAGGACCCCTAAATTTTCTATAGAAAATTTAGTTGGAGGGCCCTTTGCTTTTGAGCAAACCTATGAGGCACATATTACTTTTTTCAAGGACCCCCCAAAAGCACACCTTTAAAGGGTCTATGGGGGAGCCCTCTTATAATAAAGGGAGTCTCTCACTCCTAATTTCTAAATCTACAGTGTAAAGACATAAGAGGCCTACCCTAATGTGCACATCTATGTGACGCCTCACCGGAAGTCTCTATGTGTTACACTTTGCCTAGTGGTAAATGAGTCTCTCCCCCTTGACACTATGCCTCCCCCCAAATCTATAGTGTAAGGACACAAACAATGGGGGGCCTAGCCCTATAGATTATACCCTATACTCAAGTGAATCCTTAGAGGTCCCAAGTTGAAGCCACATACAAAGCCACAATGCATGGACAAGAACGAACACACATAACTTATTGCATCACGTTTATATAAATAACAACCTATTTTGTATCATAGTCACATGCAATCTATGGCAACAAAAGTCCTTTGTCACTGGGCAAAAGGGCAATTCATCCATATGGGGGTGGTTGAGGCACTTCCCATCGAAAAATCTCTCACTTGGCTTGAAGTGTATTTTTTTTCCTAGGAAAACCGAAATGCATTAAGAAAAAGAAGGAAGAGAGGCAGTCCTGAAGAAGATCACAAAGATAGGCAAACCTTTTCATGTGTAGTCTGTAAAAACTCAAGATCTCTTAACTAAACACAAAGGAAGATCAAAGACTTTTCACATAGAGAGTACAATGAATAGCAAGTTGAGCTCAAAATGAAACAAATGGGTGTCTAAAAGTAAAACTACCTCTAAAAAGAACCTCATTCCTTTGAAGCCAACAATGCCACATAAAAGCATTTCTCCACATATTCCACAGTACAACATCCAAGTTGTAGCATTCTCCTAGGAGGATTTCCTTGACATTGAACTTTTGAGGGTGTAGAGGAGCACAACATTGATTGGGCAATGGAAAAAAAGTTGTTTGATACCCTCTGGGGACGCTTGGCATCTAGCACACTACCCTGAACCAATGTTGGCTTGAAGAGCCCTTTCTCCTTGATGCAATATCAATGTGAGAGATGAGTGTTTCATAGCACCATTGTTTGTTGCTCCATTGGGGATGTTCCACTGCTTGTTCATCTTGGCCTTAAGCCCTTCATCAAATTCAAGCAAGAGGGAGAACTTTTTGTAAGCCTCCTTTGTGGTAGGAACTGTTGAGCAAGCATGGGGCTCGCGAGCTGAATTTGAAGGCGTGGGCCTTTAGAGGGCCTATGGGGAGCTCTCTAATCTATACTACCTATAATGGGGGGAGGGATTCGGCCCCCCCGCCACGCGTCAGAACGTCCTGCAGCTCCGGGAGCACAGCAAGAGAGAGAGAGAGAGAGAGAGAGAGAGGTAGGCTTCCTCCACCGGCTGTACTAGCACTAAGTGAAAGTAATTTGCCTTTGCAAATGAACTCTCCTAGAACTAGACTTCCAAATTTAGCGTGTGAAATATAGGGCAGTCGCCGCGAGTCGGCTTTTTCAAAGTGTCGACAGAATGTCGACATGAGCGTTGACAACTCTGCTTCGATGAATATAACAGCCGCATGCAGCAGAAGTGCGCTCTCTGTTACACCCCGCGTGTACGTGTGTGTGTGTGTGTGTGTAGAGAGGCGGATGCTTCTGCTGAGAATATCCTCCATACCCGAATCTGCTCTTCTGCTCGTGGATTCTAGCCTGTTGTAAAGCAAAAAGCAGAGCTACCTCTGCCCTCAAAGGCAGGAAGTGAGGAAAGTACAACGGTATGCTCTCTTTTCTTCACACGCATGCAAAATCATCACAAAGCACTACTGCATGCATGCCTGCGTGCGCCACGTATGTGCAGAGTGGGCACGCATGCCACACACACACACACACACACACTTATCATGCATATATACACAAGTCTTGTACTATGAACACCCCACCATTGAAATGCAGGTTCACGGAAGCCCAACAGCCAGAAGGCCATGGAAGCCGCCATTGAATGCGTGAAAGGGCTGGAAGATTGCCGAGACACACATCTAGCATCTCAGCTCAAGATCGGCGCCATTGTCATCATCTTGGTAGCATGTGTGGTGGGAGTCTGTATGCCCCTGGCAGGACGATATGTCTCCGCATTTCGTGCCGAGAGCAATCTCTTCTTTGTTATGAAATCATTTGCAGCAGGGGTCATCCTCGCCACCGCATATGTGCATATGCTACCAGACTCTTTCAAAGCGCTTGGTAACGAATGCCTTGCCGAAAACCCCTGGGCCAATTTCCCATTTGCAGGCTTTATAGCTATGGTTGCCTCGTTGTTCGTTCTCATGATCGACTTTTTTGCCACCACCTACTATGAGAACAAGCACCAGAAGAGTGTTGGGACTGTTGGGGCGCATGGTCATGATGATCCACATAAGGGCAAGCTTACCCACATTAATGTACATGATGATGCAAAGACTGACTGCTCCAACCATCCTGATCAAGCTGCCCATCTTTCGGCTGTCTCGGTGCATGCGCATACACATGGTCCCCACTCACATACTCTCATGCTCACAGAAGATGAGACCTCCAAGCTACGCCACCGCGTCATTTCCCAGGTTCTCTCTCTCTCTCTCTCTCTCTCAGTGTTAAGTCATCAAATTTATGGGATGACAGTACTCCCAGAGCAGGGTAACCCTGCTTCGGTTCCTGTGCTCCGGGAGTATGTAACATAGTATTTTGGGCTAAGGATTGCTAGAGTTATGGCTTGTCTGAGGACTTAGCCATTGAGTTGATGACAACATGAATATGCATGTGGAGCTAAGGCAGTGGTCACTCGATGGACAGTAATCAATTACTATTGGAAATAACTATGCCTCATGCATGGTCACACATGCACCGGTTGTTTGTCGTGCAACTCCGCAGGTCTTTTTGTACAACATAACAGATTTTGGCATAGTTGCACCAGTAACATATTATTGATAAATGGGCTGGCATCCCAAGCCCAACAATCATCAAGAAATAATTAATGCTGACTATGCATTGAACATCATGCATGCTCCTATAGAGTCTGCGATTCTAGGCTCTAGGGCGTACTCCCTGTTTTCCTCAAGTACCCTAGATCCTATCTTGAGTTCAACACTCCTCGACTCGTGGGATACTCTCAGCTCATTGAAGGCATGTTGTTTGGTATGCAAGGTGGTGAGATATAGCTGGCTGAGGTCTCTTGTGGTTCATTCCTTCGACGTCAAAAGTTCCCCTCTCTCTCTCTCTTTTCTCGCTCGTCAATTATAGAAATGAATCATACATCATCACCATGGCGAATCAAACAACAATGCACAATGGCTAGAGGATTACTAAGTGTCATGCAAAACACAGGTGGATATTAACATATTTGCAAGGGACTCATAACATTGACATAACATCCAAGATGCCATCCCTCCAAACTTCTGTAGTGGTGAAAGAAATGACTCTAAAGAGGTGCACGAAGACCCATGGGATTCAGGTGACAAGAGGGGGGAGGGAGGTCACCTATAATATTTGTGTCTATCCTGGGGGTTCGACAGGAGGAGTTTTTTTATTTCAAATATTGTCACATTTTTACTTATAGGGGTATTATTTAAGGAACAGGCTCATATTATAAATAAATTGTCCCCATATGTGGGGTTAAAAAAGGGTAAAATGCATGCATATGAAGTCCCCTTGTTATTACTATGCCCCCTCCTTGGACAATGGGTTAAGACAAAGCATGTGTTCAAACACTATTGGCTGCTGGCGTCACCAAGAAGGAAGGTATTCCTTGTGGCCCCATAAACACCCATTAGCGTATTATCTCAAATCACAATAGGACTTATGTGAAAGAGCAAGAGCCTTTAGCACAATTGATGGTATTATTAGAAAGGAAGGCATTTGTTGTAGTCTAATTAAACTAGAAACTCCAACGGCGAATGATAGGACACTGCACGCAAGCACCAGTTTTCCATAAGATGGAATTGGTGCATCTATGTAAAAATTGGCATAGTTGCATATGATAAGTAACTCATGCAAGTATATGACCACACATGAGCTATGGTGATCTAGGAAAGAAAAACTATTGTTTTTAAGTAATGACTATACTATGCGTTTGAGGGGGTCACTACATAGAGATCATATATAGCACGTGCCTTCAAAAGGTATTTATAGAACTCTCTATTCTATATTTTTCTATGTATATAGAAGCCCCTTATGTGCCACTTTTCTTGATTAAAATACATGTTATGTACCCAAACAAAACACTTCCAATTTAAAATACCCTTATGTATGACTTCATAAGAGAAATTAACCCCTTCTGTTGAACTCTTGTGGCTATTGTACATATTTTTGAGTGAACCCTCCCCCCCAATCCCCTCTTCCGGGCAATGGTTAACACTAGGTTGGTAACCTAACAGGACATAAAAGTGTCCTTTCAGGGTTTTGAAAAAAACCTCCAAAACCATTGTAGATCCACTCATTTTGTAAAATCCTTTCATGAGGTTATAGTTCAAGGACTACTACACATGTAAAAAATAAGACACTTGTAAAATTTCTCATCTTTTGGTCACACCAAGCCTCCAAAGTTGATGGACCAGTACATTTTCATCAAAACAATCATTTCTTACGTTTTGTTGCATAAAAATAAGATTAGGGATCTTTGTAGGACTTGAGATAAACTCCCTAGTTAACTTCAATGGGTTGGTGATCAGAACATATGATTGCTTCTCACTCACTATTTTTTGTTTTCCCAAAAGAAATAGGAATAAAAAAGTTGAATTTTTACCATTCTGCAAATCTATCATCAAAGTTTCTATAGCCACGCTAAATACAAATAATATATGCATGTTTTCTTAGTTCCCTATTGTCCTTTAGGTTCATAAGGAGCCATGGAGCATGTCAAAAGAATATTATCTCTCTTACCAAGGGGAATCTTGGGGACAAAGATGAAGTGCTAAATACAGCAAACATGAAAAAACTGGGTTCAACATTATGAGTTGTACAATCCCATAAAAACTATTCAATATCTACCCAAAATTGATCCTTATGACTAGATATGGTTACTACCTACAAAATGCATGTAGTTGTCACAAGAAACTAGCAATATTGAAAAAGCTATACTTGATATACTAGAATGTTTCGTTTTCTTCTATAATTGAAAAAATCAACCATCGTTATCTACTATGCAAAATAGGGTATTAGGTGCCCCAAAACTCAAGAAATATTAGCTTTATGCTACAATATGCGACATAGAAAATCAAAACTACATTTGAATATCTTGAAAGCCACCAAAAAAATCATAGAAGAGCTAAAATTGGCTCAAAAACAGGATTTGACAATTTTTGTAATTTGGTCATAACTTACAACTTTAACATTTATTTCTCCCTAGAAGCATCAGGACATGTTGAGGACTACTAAAGATAGTTCTCTAGCATTATAGACCTCACAAACATGAATTCTAGAGTGGTATAGTTGCAAAAAGTTGAAAAAAACAAAAAATAGGACCCGTTTTTTCACACAGTTTAGGTTGTGAAATGTTGTGCAAGGACAAGGTTAAAGATGGAATTGATATTCCAAAAAAAATGTGGAGTTTTTTTCAACTCATGAGACAACTTTCTAGATAGATAGCACCTCAAAATCCATTTTGAAACTCTTGACATAATTCAAGGAAAATGGTCACTTCACAGGACATAAAAGTGTCCCACGACATAAAAGTGTCCCATTACCAACCTAGTGTTAAGTATCGGGGTGCTTACCCCCGTGCAGGTGGAGGTTACGGGCATAGCTGGTCATGCAGTTTTTGAGGGGCCCAGGATGCTGTTTTAACTTGCAAGGAGCTTTTTGCCACCTACAGGCCAATGCATGCATGCAGTGTATTGGTACACGTGCATTCTCCTAGTGGCCAGGTGCAGTCTCCTAGCAGCCAGGTGCAGTGTTCGACACCACGGGAGGTGTGCATTGACTTTTTCATTTTGGTCAATGGGCAGTAACCTGCTCATGGTGACTGGAGACCGGTTGGGGTCTGCTTGTCATGATAGCAAGCAGCCTGATATCTAGCCAAGTCCCTCCCCCCGATGGGGTTAAATTTCGTGTGGTAGTGCCTATGTGGCACTAGTGAAAAGCGTTCATTTTTGCTGATCTTGAAATTTTGAACAGCGAGTGCTTTTGCCACATACAAAGAGCAGCTTGAAACGTTGTCTCCGTTTGGGTGCTCCAGCCTCTAGGAGCTAATTTATCTCTGTTCTTACGACTTATTATTAGCTAACCAACCTTTCTTAAGATCAATCAAGACTTTCTTTCCACAATCCCCTTACTATATATCCTCATTTTGCAGGTATTGGAACTAGGAATCGTTGCTCATTCTGTGATAATCGGCATCACATTGGGCACATCGGAGAGCCCATGCACAATACGGCCCTTGCTTGCAGCCTTGACGTTCCATCAGTTCTTTGAAGGTGTGGCTCTTGGAAGCTGCATAGCTCAGGTATTTCAAACAAATTAAGCTGGTTTTGGTTCATGATTGGTATGAAGTTTGCAGTAAGTGTGATTGCACATTGATATTGCAGGCAGGTTTCAAGACTAGAGCGTCCATGTTGATGGCCTTCTTCTTTTCAATAACAACACCGCTCGGTATAGGAATTGGCATGGGTATTGCATCCACATACAATGAGAACAGCCCCACCGCACTCATCGTCCAGGGGGTTTTTGACAGCATGTCAACTGGCATTTTGCTTTATATGGCACTTGTTGACCTCATTGCGGCAGATTTCCTTAGCAAGAGACTTCGTACCAACGTCCACCTTCAGCTCTATGCATATACCGCGCTTTTCCTTGGTGTTGGGGCTATGTCTGTCATTGCGTATTGGGCATGAGCTTTCCCTCCCTCAATTTGTTTCTTCGAGGGCAGGTTGCACGTTCTTTTGTTCTTTCTCAGCACAATAACAGTTAGTCTACAAAGCTTTGCAGAGATGAGGATATGAAGGTCACTTTTACAAGTCCCAGTAGAAGGATTAGTGATAAGAGATATCAACGGGATCATCAATCACCTTCTTGCAAAGTGTTTGTGCTGGTAAGTAAAGAACCAGGCACAAACCCCACCCATCTCCCAACAAAAAGGAAAAGAGTATAAATGAGACATATAGATGAATTTTATTGCATGATAATGTCTTTCAAATCAAGCAACACATTACTATGATGGTGAGAATGCTGAGTTGATAAATAATGCGATCAATAAGCCAGCGCGAGTTCATTGGAAGTTTGTTTTTTTTTCTGCAAGTTTGTCTTGTTGGGCACAGCTAGTTTGTTAGATAGGGTTTGCCCTTAACAACCAATCTTCATTCTTCAGTCTTGTTTCAAACAACTTTGTTATTCCTTGTTTGTAGATATGGTGTGTAGTGTTTTTTTGCTTGATGTGTCACTCAGATCATGGTAACAATTGTGTTATATTATATTAATTGCTTCCATGTGCTCTCATACACACTCTCCTTTGGGGCCGGAGAAAGGTGGTGATTATGCAAATGAAGATAATCAGTAGTACCACGTGAAATAGCCTGCCTAAACATCGAGAAGAGTTAGACATTAATAGATAGCACGCATCTTGCCTACTACATACCTTGCTACCCCAGTCCATAGCCAAATCTCTCTCTCTCTCTCTCTCTCTCTCTCTCTCACACACACACACACACACACACACACACACACATGCATATGCAATATTCTACCACTTCCTACTACATAGACACATGCATATGCAATCTCCTACCACTTCCTACTACACACACCTCCCTCGACAGTCCATGAAGCTTGCAAAGCTATCGTCTCACGATGCACACACATCTAATTGCTCATCACAAACTATGGAATGCATAGTAAGGAAAGGCAATTATGCTTACACACACAATGCAAGTTACACATACATAAGCACCTCTACTAGTAGGAAAGAAGATTAGTGGGAAATAATATCAAGAGGGCCACCATACTTAACCTTGCTTCTTTTTCAAAAGGGAGGTCAGGTTTACCCACACCTTGGATTGTTCATTACATTGTTTGGGTGCCCAAGAATTAGTGAGCATCTTAGTCGTAGTTTAATCATCAAAGATTCTCTAAATACAATGTTCATACTCTTTAGGAGCCCAATCAACAAGGTGAGGAGGCACGAAGGCCTATTAAGTTAAAGATTTATGGCGAGTAAGATTAAATGAGTACTTACAATCACATGGAATTTTTGTTGTGTTTAATCTAAAATGATATTATCCATTGTACATACATAATCACAAATGATTTATATATTAGGAAAAGTCCCACTTAAATAATAAGGTGAAAGGTGTACATTGTAGATTATCATTTGAAAGCAAAATAAAATGAAAAAATATATATAATAAAAATGAAAAACATACATTATATTATCCATTATACATACATAATCTTGAAATGGTTTATATATTAGTAAAAGCTCCATTTAAATAATAAGATGAAAGGTACACATTGCACATTATCATTTGAAAACAAAATAAAATGAAAAATAAATAAAAACAATAAAATAAAAAGACACATTGAAAAACTAAAACAAAACAATAATTTAATGCTTTCATAAAAAATGATAGATCTAATGAGCATAGAAAACAATATAATAAAATGAATCTTTGTGAAGTCCTTAACTAAAAAGACATTTTGCAAATCAAAATATTAAAAAAAAAATTGAATCAATACTTCATATCATGGATCAAACTTTTATGAATGCACTCTTTAATCGTTTATTCTCTAAACTTTAAAGCCTTCTTTAGCATGCCAAAAAAATGAATGCAACTTTGGGAAATAGCATTTGAAAAGCCATGATTTCTTTTTTTCTCAAAACTTTTAAAGCTCTCTTGAGGGACTAGCAATTAGGATTGGATGACCTTCACACATATGGATACTAAGCCTGCTTTTAGCACGCCAAAAACAATATTTAGCAGTGTACATCTATAATAGGCACAAATATTACAAGGGGATTTTGTCCACCATTTTTGCAACTCTCATATCAATGGGAGAAATCATTCAATTTTGCATTTGTGTTTCATAACTGGTATAGGGCATTCTGAGAAATACACAACTTTTTCCTCTCTAAAGAGCACACGTCATGGAGTGCCATGGCAAAAGGGTTGCAATGCAAGCCAAGATGATTGTAGGATCATATAATTATCATGTCATGGCATGTGAACAACAATAGGAAGTATGTTTTGTCTAGTATTCATGGTCGTGATTAACTATTTGATTTCCATTGCCATCGAATGTCGATAAGAGTTGCTTCATATTTTCTACTATAGAGCAATTACACTTCCTCCTTGTGCTACTCGATCATTGTTATTGCAACTTTCTTTTAGAGGCTTGGATTTATTGGTATAAAATGTGCTAAGATCTCAGTACCTTGATGAACAAATGGACAAAACCCAAAAGAGTGGAAAGGTGCCTTTGTTATGTGGTATGGGGTTGCTATATCTACCTTACTCTAGAGAAGGGATATTTATATTAAGTGGGTATATATAAAGAGGTAGAGTAGGTAGATTCAAGGACAGCCTAAAAATGAGAAGTAGGCATCAGAAGATGTCGATAGTCTAGAGTCCTAGGGGTTAGGCTCCCATTCTTATAGAGACTTTAGAAAAGTCTTTCTTGGCTTTGGGGCTTTATGTGATATGGGTGGAGGGTGATGAGGTAGTATATAGCTTGCGAAGGGGAGGAAAATCAACAAGCTTCGTGAAGCGAGCTTTGGAACGAGTTTTTCCCCCCCTCCACCCCCGTCGCTTACTACCACTAGATCATACCCATTGCCGCTCTACCATTGGTGGCAACAATTGGCCACGACAACTCTCTTGCTCCTCCATGTTGCACCCCCTACATGTTCCACCTCTCTCTCTCTCTCTCTCTCTCTCTCTCTCTCTCTCTCTCTCACACACACACACACACACACACACACACACACACACACACACACACACACACACACACATGCATATGCAATCTCCTAGCAATTTCTACTACACACACCTCCTACCACTTCCTTCTACACAGACACATGCATATGCAATCTCCTACCACTTCCTACTACACATGAAGCTTGCAAAGCTATTGTCTCACAATGCACACGTCTAATTGCTCATCACATGCATGCTTGGATGAGAGACTATGGAATGCATAGTAAGGAAAGGCAATTAAGCTTACACACACAATACAAGCTACACATACATAAGAACCTCTACTAATAGGAACGAGGATTAGTGGGAAATAAGATCAAGAGGGCCACCATACTTAACCTTCCTGCTTTTCCAACAGGGAGGTCAAGTTTACCCACACCTAGGATTATTCATTACATTAATTGGGAGCCCAAGAACTAGTGAGCATCTTAGGCGTAGTTTAATCATTAAAGATTCTCTAAAGACAATGTTCATATAACTAAGAACTCTTTAGGAGCCCAATCAACAAGGTGAGGAGGCACAAAGGACTATTAAGTTAAAGATTTATGGTGAGTAAGATTAAATGAGTACTTACAATCACATACACTTTTTACTTCGTTAGCGTAGAAGACAAAATCAAAACTCTGGCTTCTCGTTAATCCACGTGTCAGACTTTCAAACGACAATTCGCTTGCTACATCGTTTCATATGGCTCGTACGCTTTTTGACAGCGCTATGCCATCATCCTTTGGCTCTATTTGCGTGCGGCTACCTCCATCCTGTGTAGTCTCCTAGGCCCGAGTCACCTTTCCTCATCATGATAGCGAGCTGCATGAAAAAGAAAACAAGAAAGTGCACATACAGCTGCTAAATGCTCACGGCTCACGTGTGATCATCCTCGTGCTACTAAACAACTCCTTGAATCTAAGTAGCTCTCTAGTGCAGAGTGCAACTCTTGAATTGAGGCACCTCTCGACCCAGCAGTAGGGCAGCAACAACTCAGAGAGAATTCATGATGAGATCATATACTTCACTGGATGCGAAGGCAAGTCTCCAAATGCATCTTGCACCTTGAAGGCTTATACCCTTCCACAAGACGTTGACATGGATGAGAGTATGTATGCTAGATATGTATGTCGAATGTGGTGTCCTCACCAAATCACATAAGTTCTTGATGGATACGTATACTTCACCGGATGCGAAGGCTCGAGTCACCTTTCCTCATCATGATGGCGAGCTGCATGAAAAAGACAACAAGAAAGCACACGTACAGCTGCTAAATGCTCACGGCTCACATGTGATCATCCTCGTGGTACTAAACAACTCCTTGAATCTAAGCAGCTCTCTGTTGCACATTGCAACTCTTGAATTGAGGAACCTCTCGACCCAGCAGTAGGGCAACAACAACTCAGAGAGAATTCATGATGAGATCGTATACTTCACCGGATGCGAAGGCAAGTCTCCAGATGCATCTTGCACCTTGAAGGCCTATACCCTTCCACAAGACGTTGACATGGATGATGAAAGTATGTATGCTAGATATGTATGTCGAATGTGGTGCCCTCACCAAAGCACGTAAGTTCTTGATGGATACGTATACTTCACCGGATGCGAAGGCAAGTCTCCAGATGCATCTTGCACCTTGAAGGCCTAGACCCTTCCACAAGACGTTGACATGGATGAGAGTATGTATGCTAGATATGTATGTCGAATGTGGTTCCCTCACCAAAGCAGTAGGGCAACAACAACTCAGAGAGAATTCATGATGAGATCATATACTTCACCGGATGCGAAGACAAGTCTCCAGATGCATCTTGCACCTTGAAGGCCTATACCCTTCCACAAGACGTTGACATGGATGAGAGTATGTATGCTAGATATGCATGTCGAATGTGGTGTCCTCACCAAAGCACGTAATCTCTTGATGGATATGTATACTTCACCGGATGCGAAGGCCCAAGTCACCTTTCCTCATCATGATGGCAAGCTGCATGAAAAAGATAACAAGAAAGCTCACATACAGCTCTGCTGAATGCTCACGGCTCATGTATGATCATCCTCGTGCTACTAAACAACTCCTTGAATCTAAGCAGCTCTCTGTCACACAGTGAAACTCTTGAATTGAGGCAACTCTCGACCCAGCAGTAGGGCAGCAACAACTCAAAGAGAATTCATGATGAGATCGTATACTTCACCGGATGCGAAGGCAAGTCTCCAGATGCATCTTGCACCTTGAAGAAGGCCTATACCCTTCCACAAGATGTTGACATGGATGAGAGTATGTATGCTAGATATGTATGTCGAATGTGGTGCGCTCATCAAAGCACGTAAGTTCTTGATGGATACGTATACTTCACCGGATGCGAAGGCAAGTCTCCAAATGCATCTTGCACCTTGAAGGCCTATACCCTTCCACAAGACGTTGACATGGATGAGAGTATGTATGCTAGATATGTATGTCGAATGTGGTGCCCTCACCAAAGCAGTAGGGCAGCAACAACTCAACGAGAATTCATGATGAGATCGTATACTTCACCGGATGCGAAGGCAAGTCTCCAGATGCATCTTGCACCTTGAAGGCCTATACCCTTCCACATGACGTTGACATGGATGAGAGTATGTATGCTAGATATGTATGTCGAATGTGGTTCCCTCACCAAAGCACGTAAGTTCTTGATGGGCATCCTTTTTCGGATGCCTCTTGTAGTGCTTTGATTGCAGGATATACTTCACATGGATGTGGCAAGGAAGCTTTGGGTTCTTTTCACAATATTTGAAGCAAAGACCTGCAAAAACTTTGAAAGCCTCCCCCTACGTGAGATAATTCATGATGAGAGTGTTATAGTCAAGGGTTGTTCAAAAAGTTCAAGATGCCATTCCTGGCACTATCTTGGTCGATATGTATGCCAACTGTGGTGTGCTTGAGAAAGCACAAAAAGTGCTTGAGGAGCTTCTTGTCCAGAATGTCGTCTCTTGGAATGCATTGATTGTGGGATGTGCGCAACAAGAGCAGGGCGAGAAAGCTATAGACTATTTCCAATGGATGCAAAGCAAGCTCTCTCTATATCCTCGTGTAAGGATGACTTGGAACGACATCTCTTGGAATGCCTTCATCGCGGGAAATGCACAACAGGAGCATGGCAAAAGGCTCTAGTTTGTTTTCACTTTCTATCCAGAGCATGGATTCTTGGAATGCACTGATTGCAGGATATTCCCCACAAGAGAAAGCTCTAGTCTGTTTCAACAGATGCGAAGTGAGTGGCTCTCTCCAAATACAATCACCTATGAATGCATCTGGCTCTACGCAAGATGTTGATATGGGCACAAAAATTCACAATTATATTGTTACTTAGAGGAAATTGAGAAAAGATGTCGTGCTTGGCAGAGTCTTGGTCGATATGTATGCCAAATGTCGTGCACTTGAGAAAGCACAAAAAGTTCTCAAGGAGCTTCTTGTCCGAA
The DNA here is from genome assembly GCF_014529385.1 of Adiantum capillus-veneris. Taxonomy (NCBI): domain Eukaryota; kingdom Viridiplantae; phylum Streptophyta; class Polypodiopsida; order Polypodiales; family Pteridaceae; genus Adiantum; species Adiantum capillus-veneris. Next base: position 3,185,889 of record NC_140952.1, on the reverse strand, counting down.
ACCTTGTCTCTTGGAACGTACGAATTGCAGGATGTGCCGAACGTCAGGGGAGAGAGCAAGATGCAAGGTAGTTGTATTTCTCCAGCTTCAATTCAATACAAACACAACTAACGAAGCACTCTAGTTGTTGTGTTTTAATCTAAAATGATATTATTTATTGTACATACATAATCACAAATGGTTTATATATTAGGAAAGGCCCACTTAAATAATAAGGTGAAAGGTGTACATTGCCGATTATCATTTGAAAGCAAAATAAAATGAAAAAAATATATAATTAAAAAAACATTATATTATCCATTATACATACATAATATTGAAATGGTTTATATATTATTAAAAGCTCCATTTAAATAATAAGATGAAAGGTACACGTTGCACATTAGCATTTGAGAAAAAATTGAAGTGAAAAATAAATAAAACCGATAAAATAAAAAGACACATTGAAAAACTAAAACAACAAAATATTTTAATGCTTTCATAAAAAATGATAGATCTAATGACCATAGAAAATAATAAAACAATTTAATGAAATGAAACTTTGTGAAGTCCCACTAAAAAGACATTTTACAAATCAAAATATTAAAATAAATTTGAATCAATACTTCACATCATGGATCAAACTCTCATTAATACACTCTTTAATCGTTTGTTCTCTAAACTTTAAAACCTTTTTTAGCATGCCAAAAAATTGAATGCAACTTTGGGAAATAGCATTTGAAAAGCCATGATTTCTTTTTTTTCTTCAAAACTTTTAAAGCTCTCTTGAGGGACTAGCAATTAGAATTGAATGACCTTCACACATATGGATACTAAGCCTACTTTTAGCACGCCAAAAACAATATATAGCAGTGTACATCTAAAATAGACACAAATATTACAAGGGGATTTTGTACACCATTTTTGCAACTCATATCAATGGGAGAAATCATTCAATTTTGCATTTGTGTTTCATAAGTAGTATAGGGCATGCTGAGAAATACACACCTTTTCCCTCTCTAAAGAGCACACGTCATGGAGTGCCATGGCAAAAGGGTTGCAAGCCAAGATGTTGTAGTATCTTATAATTATCATGTCATGGCATGTGAACAACAATAGGAAGTATGTTTTGTCTAGTATTCATGGTCGTGATTAACTATTTGATTTCCATTGCCATCGAATGTCGGTAAGAGCTTCTTCATATTTTCTACTAAAGCACATTTGAACTTCCTCCTTGTGCTACTGGATCATTGTTATTGCAACTTTCTTTTAGAGGCTTGGATTTATTGGTATAAAATGTGCTAAGATCTTAGTACCTTGATGAACAAATGGACAAAACCCAAAAGAGTGGAAAGGTGCCTTTGTTATGTGGCATGGGGTTGCTATATCTACCTTACTCTAGAGAAGAGATATTTATATTATGTGGGTATATATAAAGGGTAGAGTAGGTAGATTCAAGGACACAACCTAAAAATGAGAAGTAGGCATCAGAAGATGTCGACAGTCTAGAGTCCTAAGGGTTAGGCTCCCATTCTTATAGAGACTTTAGAAAAGTCGTTCTTGGCTTTGGAGCTTTATGTGATATGGGTGGAGGGTGATGAGGTAGTATATAGCTTGCGAAGGGGAGGAAAATCAACAAGCTTCGTGAAGCGAGCTTTGGAGCGAGTTTTTTTCTCCCCTCCACCCCTGCCGCTTACTACCACCAGATGATGCCCATTGCCGCTCTACCATTGGTGGCAACAACTGGCCACGACAACTCTCTTGCTCCTCCACGTTGCACCCCCTACATGTTCCACCTCTCTCTCTCTCTCTCTCTCTCTCTCTCTCTCTCTCTCTCTCTCACACACACACACACACACACACACACACACACACACACACACAAAATCACATGAGTCCTTTCACATGCTTCACCGCTTAAATTGGACAAAAAAAATCCTGCTGGTTTTTTTTTTTTTTAATCCCTTTGTTTTCACCTCTACATCTCTATTAAACCACCCATTATATGATCACACAAGCATCTGTCACAGTAATAACATGTGTTCAGACGCTCGGCTAAAGGTAAGATACGGGTTACCAAGACTACACCATACTCTCTGATGCGTGGTGTATTATTAAAGTATCCTCTAAGGGGCTGTCCATAACTGCGATACAAAAAAATCTTATGGTGTGGAAGAAACTGGGCTAGCAAGTATAACCGTTCTGGAAACCCTCGCTTCATTGAATGTTCTACATATTAATATTGTGGCCCTTGGCCCATGGCTTCCGTTACCATCACCATACGGATATTGTTCCTAACGTTCTCTCGACCCCAAAGGGTCACACACGTCACTCTGTCCTGATATGTCCACCACTTAGTCTGTGTAACAGATGTTCCTAATTGCGGCAATAAATGACGCTCATAATGAAGTAGTGTGGTTCTCCTAGTAGACTCACTTGACTGCTGAAGATATGCAGTTGCTATGGCTAAAACCTAATCTTGAATATAAGTCATAACATATAATGTGTATGACACACCTTATGATAGAGTAAGCTGGTGGTTGTAAACTCTGTGAAAGTTACTCAAGACTGATACTATACACTCGGTTTTATAATTAAAAAAACGCCCGTCTTTTAAAGACCCACTTTGATTCCTGGACCAAATAGGTATGGGTACGAATTACCCAAACTACATTAGGAAATTTCGGAGGTCATTTGGAGGGCCTTCTAAGAAAAATAGAATTTTGAATTTCTCTCTCTAGAAAATAGGTGTGGTAAAAGCAAATGTAAAGTTGGAATAACCATTCGAAAAGTGTACTTACAAGTAGATTCTTGCCACAGTGTCAGAACGGCCGTGATGATTGAAGAATAAATCGTTTTCAGCTGCATTTAGTGAACGTCCTAGAATTGGAGGGAGTTTCCTACACATGGAATGTATGAGTAAAGGAAATATACTTCCAAACCTGCTCTCTCCTTACTCTCGCAATGTTTGTGCACTGACCTTAAAGATCCTCCCTTTTATGCCATGTAGAACACATGGCTTCTTCTTCCACCCTGACAAATGTCCTCCTTAAGAGACCCTTCTATCATCTACACATTGACCTGGATCCCCAATATACACCACTGTGTAAGCGAGGCAAAACTAACATCAAAGTGACACCGCTCATGATAGAGAGACTCAGAGCAGAGGGAGCAAAACACTTAGATATTTGGACAAAAGGCTCACTCTATCCATTGAATCCCATGACAAATGCTTTCCCAGCATTTTCAAATCCCACTAACTTATTGAGCTTTGCAGGTAATGGAGAGAATGGATTGCTTGGCTACTGTAAAGCTCTAAACAACAAATCAAAAACTTATAAAGACATGGTGAAGCACCAAGCAAATGAGATTCAAAAACTTTCAAACTTGTATCATGAGGACCAAAAGACTTTAATGCAGTGCACACAAGAATCACAGGTCTTGCGAACAAAGTTACGGTCATTACAAAAGTAAGTGCTCATCTCTACCTTTAAGATCTTTTTTTGTTGGTACTTGGCCTCTAATTAAATCCTTGTTTGTGATTGTAGCTTAATAAAGAGCCAGCTCCCTCATGAAACCCAAAATGAAATTTTTATTTTAGATCCACAAATGTCTGTGCCACTCCGAATAAAGAACACCCCACATGGCACATTGGAGAGGTGGTTTATACATTGTCCAATGCTCCAGGTGACAACATTGGTGGTGCCATACGAATCAGCAAATCATTGGAGCCTTGTATGTATAGAATTGGACAAGCAAGTGGTATGGACTATCAACTCCATACAAGCAACACATTCAGAGATAAGAGTGTAAGTGTTGATAAAACCGTTAGTGTTTATTTGGGGAATGGTTGATGTCCTGAATATTGTTAATAATAAATAACCTTCATTGTTTACAGATGTATAAAATGATTACTTCATGTCTATGGAAAACTCTGTGGGAATCATGAACTGTACAAGTCCACCTTTAAAGCTGTCAAAGTGCCTAATCAGATAGATCCAAATTCCTGCGGTTGGAGATGTCTTCTCCATGCAGAGTATATACTCCAAAGTTTTTTTGCTCTTCATCCATTTATGTCAAAGGTATTTTCTTGTAATGGTATGGTCCAACATTAGTGCTATTATTAATTAAAGTATTGACCACAGGTTAACCTTATTTTGCAAAATGCTCTGGAAAATTATACAATAGAATATTTACAAAGGTACCGCACTTCAATGATTCAACATCTACTATCTCTTTCAACCCCAAGAATTTTAGATGCAGAGGACAGTCTTATCGACGACCACATTATAGCTTTAATAATGACCGGTGAAGAGGTAGTCAAGCCAATTTCCAACACCTTAAACCAAATTCCTCAAACTGACCCCATATTAGAGGAAAAGACACCGGTAAACTTTGCAGTTGGAGCGGCTAAATCCGAAGCTGGGGTTGAGCAATGTGAAGTAGACCAAGCCCCTGAAAATACAGATGTAAAATGCTCGTCGGAGACGAAGAATGCAACAAAGTTTCTAGTCGAAGCAGAGGAGAATAAGGGAGTGCTAGGGGAGGAGGCCAATATTGCAAATCAAGGCCAGGAATAGACCACAGAACAGGTTAACCATTCGACCATGGAAACACAAGAGTCATGTACTGCACAAGAACAAGAGGTGGATACGCTTGGCAATACACAAGGAAACATCGACACTCAACAACAAAATGTCAACATTAGAAATGACTAGTATGGACTCTTGCTTCAAGTAGATATGGTTCCGGTAATATCCATTGTACTTAAGTAATTAATGCTTTTTTGTTTCTAACTACTTATATGTATGCACACAATGATTGCAGAGACTGATTAGCTTGGATCTCAATGGATTGCTACTCCTACGACAGTCGTACAGTGTATATACAGAGTTCTCCGATTTACGTAGTTTTCGCTTGGGAAATGTCAAAGTATTAATTAGACCAGGCACAAAGGAATTTTTGAATTTTTTGATTCCAAGGTTTAGGGTGGCTATCTCGTCTTCAATGCAAGCCCATAACCTGAATCCCCTTGTTTCTATAGTTTGTAATTTGGCTGAAATTCAATGATTGGCTTTTTATTTTGTGTATAGTCAAAGAAATTGTAATACCATTGCGGGACATTTCCACCCAACTAAACCTACTGTAGGTCACTTTTCTACAAGCCCTTTGAGCAGATCAATGTACCTTATGATGCTTTCAACACTTTGTTGATTGATGACACACCACACAAGGGTTTACTTAATCCATTCGGCACTACTATATCCCACCTTCGTTTGAAGGGCATCTTCACGATTTTTACCTAGAGGATATTTTGGTCCCATATCTACAAGCAATGTACCTAAGCCCATTGAGCACATCGGAATTTGTACTTACAAATGTACTTAGTAATTCATTGATTATACCTTAAATTGTTATTGTCTATCTGTCTATGTGTTTCTAATACTCAGAGAGAGAGAGAGAGAGAGAGAGAGAGAGAGAGAGCCTTGAGCAAACACCTTATATGAAGATTAAACTAGTCAAAAATGTTACATTTCATTGAATCCATTCAAGGATGATTACATGGGCACAATCCCGGGGAGGTCACCTAGTAAAAATGTAACCTATCACGTGAGTTCAACAGAAGGGTATTTAAAGTTCTTGAAACTTACAGAAATATATATACAGAAGGGTGTTTTACACATAGTGAACCCCCCAAGGGCACAATTTGAATACAACCAGAGAGATCTCCACAAAAAAAATGCTTCTCCCTTCGTTGCATTACTCTTCGTTCATTCAGAAGAAAGAAAAGTATACGGAGTCAATGTCTGCAGTCTTCTCCACTATGTCATGTTGAAGTTGCAAAATATTGCATTGCTACCTTATTGTAATTACTATCATAAGATTTAGGTCTTTGTCCACCACTCCCACGTCTATGATAGCATTGTTTGCCAAACTTGTTGCCTCTTGATCCATAGGCACATAGCAACCTTCAACAATGGGAGAACGCTTGTACCAAAAGGAGATTATTAATGTCTATGTCGCAAGCATATTACTTGACAATGAAAGTGTCAAGAGAAATCTCGCAACATGTGCCATCTATTTCTTTCACATACCACCCTCGATCAAGAAGCTTATCGCACAAGAGGGAATCAAATGATTTGCAGAGCAGCATTGTTTTAGCAACATGTACTTTGCAGGTATGAAATAACTCAACAAAGAGACCAATAGGAAAAAAAAATTGCAAGTTTCACCAATTTAGTAGGTACAGAGTTTCGTAGATACCTCTGAACATCCCTATAGAGCCTGCTCCTCAATGCCTCACTCACTGTTGTGTTGGGAACGGGCCAATCCATAGAGTTCCAGTTGGTTGGTAGTGGAACCTTCACCAACAATGTCACAAGCATATTACTTGACAATGAAAGTGTCAAGAGAAATCTCGCAACATATGCCATCTGTTTCTTTCACATACCACCCTCGATCAAGAAGCTTATCACACAAGAGGGAATCAAATGATTTGCAGAGCAGCATTGTTTTAGCAACATGTACTTTGCAGGTATGAAATAACTCAACAAAGAGACCAATAGGACAAAAATTTGCAAGTTTCACCAATTTAGTAGGTACAGAGTTTCGTAGAGACCTCTGAACATCCCTATACAGCCTGCTCCTCAATGCCTCACTCATTCTTGTGTCGGGAACGGGCCAATTCACAGAGTTCCAGTTGGTTGGTAGTGGAACCTTCACCAACAATCCTCTCTGATTCCTTTGATTGAGTTGGTAGAAATGGTCATAGAAGAAAATACCCTCGTCTACCAGGCTTTTGCTAGTTCTACCAACATTTCCAAGACTCCAATATGAGCATGGGTCACAGAGATGAGACCTATAATGCACTCTAGTGGCTCCCATTCCTCATATGACTGGTTATACAGATGATTCTTATTTGAAATTAAGATAACATTTATAGAGGAGTGTTAAATAATTAACTTACAGTTTCACCGTGGATTATGCACCATGGAGACATAGCCTCCATTACCAATCACATCGGAGTGAGTGAAAACATGTTGAACAAAGACTTCTTTCACAGTCTTCTTATCGACCTCGACTTTGAAATCCAGAACTCTTGCTTTCCATGCAAAACGAAATATGTTTGTTGCTTTCAAGCTTTTTCTCCTTCTTGGCTGCATAAGAACCCAAGAACCTTTGCTTATCCTGTGCTCTTGCCACCTATTATTTGTAGTGAGAGAGTTTGAGATTGAGATAGTGCTTTTGCTACGACATGGTCTTCTTGGAACACTAATGGTGAGGCTGGTTGGGGACAGTGTAGAGCAACCTCTAGAACTTCTTGGGCGGATAGAAGACGAAGCCATAGGTAAAATGGAGGGAGAATGAGGTTTGAAAGCCTTTCATAAAGGTAGTGGATATCTTTTAATGAAGAGAGAGAGCTAGCTATCAATTAGTAGTCAAGTGTCATGAACTTGACGGCTACTAGCAGTGGGCCCTACTTTGTGAAAGCAGGAAGTTACCTTACGAAAATGGGACAAAACTCAATATTTTAAAATCTTTTCTTTCATTTTTGTGTTGCTTTCCATGTATTTCTACGTTATGTAAGGTTGCTGCTCATTGGCTGCGCCTTCTTTTCTCTCTCTTCAATAAGGCCCTCCAAATGACCTCCAAAAATTTCCTAATGATTGACTTCTCTAAGTACATTAACTCTCCACTTTGCAACTGGTGTATGTCTACTCTCGTAATTTGCCCAAGTGGATAAGCTTACTGATATAGTCTCATTGGATGTATCGGTCTTATGGGTAACTGGTTGGTTATGTCCACCCAGTGCTAGGGGAAATAACTTGTAACGAAGTATACGAACCTTGTATCGACCTTACAAAAGAATTACTATCTTTTGCTATATTAAAAGGGTTTTTTGTTTGAGATATTTTTGATATTCTTTTCTTTGCAATGGACATAAATATGTCTTTACCTATTAATTACCTTAAAAATGTATGACATGTTTGTAGCGTCTGCGTATTCCTCTGCAATGATGTTTCTATTTACCTTTCACACACTACCACCTGCGTATGGAGAGAGGGTTTCCAGGCGAGTGTTGTAGCGAGTGTGTCTTGACGCTTGCTTTTCTCTCCCAGATCTGGTGCTCGATGAAATCCCTGTGAATTGTTGGAATTTGGGTTGTAGAGAAACACACACGGCTTGGAGAAGACGAAGGAAGCTCAAGGCACACAATAGAGAGTGTATAACTTAATGTGCAATGGAAAGATCGATAGCCCTAGAGTGATGGGCGTATATACAATGCACGGGGGAAAACACCTCCTAAAGAGTGAAAAAATGCCCCAGCGGTCCTAGTGTGCTCACACACATCACTACCACATGTATATGGTAACAAATCCCCCCTGGAGTGATGCGGTGAACGAGATCTGGCACATGAGTAAAGGGAAGTGCCATGCCCTGAGGACAGGATCAGTCCACAAAGGGGAGTAAGCCCAAAGCTTTGCGGAAAGCTTCAAGCTTCTCACGAGACAATGCCTTTGTGAAAAGATCTGCAAGGTTGTCCTTTGTTGGCACATAAGCCAAGCTGATCTCTCCTGCTGAGAGCCTCTCCCTGACATAGTGGTAATGCACCTCAATGTGCTTTGTGCAAGCATGAAAAACTGGCTTCCTCACAACTGCCAATGCGCTCTGACTGTTAGTGTAGATAGTGTTGGCAGTGTCCTATTCAACACCCAAATCAGCCATAAGGCATCTGAGCCATACACACTCAACCATAGCTGTGAAGACTGCCTTGTACTCAGCCTCACAACTCGAAGTGGCCACAGTAGGTTTCTTCTTGCTCAACCATGATATACACGAACTGCCAAGCATGAAACAAAAACCACTTGTGGGCACTCTCATGTCAAAACAACCAGCCCAATCTGAGTCCAAAAAAGCATGTAAGTCTGCCGGCAATGATCCCCCCTTGGGATAAAACAAGCCAAGATGTAAAGTGCCACTAAGGTAGTGGAAAATCCTCTTGACAGCCTGCCAATGCTTAGACCCTGGTCTATGCATAAATCTGCTGACCTGTGAGACTGCAAATTGAATATTCGGCCTCGTGTTGCATACATAAATGAGGCAGCCAACAGCAGTTTGATAAAGAGTGACATCAGCAGGATCGCCAGCATCATGTAGACTCGACTTCAAACCTATTTCCATGGGAGTGGCAATAGGTTTGCAATCCTCAAGTCCAAACTTACATAGCAATGTCTCTATGTAACTTTTCTGACACAGGGCAATACCACCATCACACTGCTTAAATTTTATACCCAAGTAATTATGCAACAACCCCAAATCTTTCATCTTGAAAGTAGCATTCAAATCAGCCTTAAATTCAGCAATATGTCTCTCATTTGGTACAGTGATCAGCAAATCATCAACATAAAGAACCGCAATGAGAAGTACATCACCCTCACGCTTTACATACAATGTGCTTTTTGTTGGACTGTTACGAAATCCTTGTTTGACCAAATGAGTGTCAGCTTTCTCATACCAAGCACGAGGAGATTGCTTCAACCCATACAAAGCCTTGTTACATTTGCACACTTTGTCCTCTTGTCCTTTTATGACAAAACCGCGAGGCTGCGTTACATAAACTTCCTCAAATATGTCACCATTCAAGAAAGCAGTAACAATGTCTGATTGATGTACATCCCAAACAAAATGAGCTGCCAATGCACATAGAAAATGCACAGTAGTCATACGACAAGTGGAAGAAAAAGTCTCTTCATAATCTATGCCTTTTTGATGTGCATAACCCTTTGCAACAAGTCGAGCCTTATGGTGATCAATCTCACCATCCGGCTTGCGTTTCAACTTGTAAACCCACTTCGTACCAATGGCCTTTTTGCCAGGAGGCAAATCACATAAAGCCCATGTGTCATTTTCTATGAGTGCATCATATTCTGATTGCATGGCAACCATCGAATTTTCTGAATTCTATGCTTCATCAAAAGAAAGAGGCTCCTCAACATCATGTAAACTAGACACAGCCAAAGCATAACAATCTGATGCATAAGATGCATGGCGAGAGCCTGAACGAGTACGACTAGACAAAGGTGGATCCAATTTACTATCACGCAAGTGTGCACCAGCCATTTTGGCATACCTCTAGCCTGCTCATTTTCAGCCCTTTCCTCATCAAGTACATCATGTACATCTGCATCAGTAATAGGCTGATCTAAAACATTTTCAGAAACCCCCATAAGCTATACATTTGCCTCATTGGAACTTACATTCGTATTTCCACCACTGAAAAGAGGAAACAAACTGTCATAAATGTCGTGTGAGCTTGCATTACTGTCTCTAGCACATGACAGCAAGGGCTGAACAGAATCTTCCACAAACACTACATCCCGTGAAACCAAAATACGTTTTTTTTGCAGATGATACAACCTACAACCTTTGCTTTCAGCACTATAACCAACAAAAATACATTTGAGAGCCTTATCATCCAATTTTCTGCGCTGCACTTGTGGCACCAAAGCATATGCCAAACAGCCAAAAACACGCATGTGCTCAATAGAAGGCTTTCTATCATGCCATGCTTCATATGGAGTAATAGACTGCAAAGCTTTCGTAGGACACCTGTTAAGTACATAAGTGGCACACATGATGGCCTCAAGCCAAAAAGAATGCGGCAAAGCTTGACTTTTGACCATACATTGTGCCATTTCCATAAGTGACCTGTTTTTCCTCTCAGCAACACCATTTTGTTGAGGTGTATAAGGCACTGTACATTGGTGTTTTATCCCACGACTAGCCAAAAATGCATTAAATTCATGAGACATATACTCCCCCCCCCCCCGCAATCGGAACGGAGGGTGGCCATAGTACATTTCGAGACATTTTCAGCCATAGCTAGAAATTGTTTGAAGCACATAAAAACTTCGAACTTCGCTTTAACCGAAAATACCCATGCATGCTTGGAGTAATCATCAATGAAAGTCACGAAGTATAGGTAATTGCCCAAGGACGGAGTTTGCATGGGCCCACAAACATCACTATGCACAAGCTGCAACCTACATGTGGCCCGAACTGAACCATCCTTTGGAAACTTAGAACGCTGCATCTTACCCAAAATACAGCCTTCACAAACATATTTGACAGGTGCTTCAAGAGGCGGCAAAGAAGCAACTATATCAGATTTCTGCAAACGCAGCAAACTGGTAAAATTCAGATGACCAAAACGTACATGCCAAAGTTTTGCATCTGAAATAGCCATTGAATCTGCAACTGTATTTGCAAAATTTTGTCCACTCTTGTCATACAAAGTGAGATTATACAGCCCACGGCACAAAAGGCCAGATGCAACAATTTCATCACCAAAACTGAGATCATGAACTGTACATCTGTCATCCACAAATTTGACTATAAGTCCAAGTCCAGCAAGTGCGGATACAGACAAGAGATTCTTCTTGATTCCAGGTACATAAAGTGCATCAACAAGTGTGAAAGAATTTCCATTAGCAGCAGTAAGCACAATCTTTCCAACTCCCTGAACTGGATAAGAGGCATTGTTGGCACAAGTGATAAAATTCCCATGAGGGACAGACTCGAGAGAGGTAAACAATTACGATGTGAGGCAATGTGCTTTGTAGCACCACTGTCAAAATACCACACATGTGAATTTGCAGCAACTGACAAGCATGCATCATGGATAGCAGGATTGTAAGTGCACTGTGCGCTAAAATCCCATTCTGGATCAACATCAGCGTCACAGTCTCCTTTCACAGAAGACTCAACAATGGCTGCATTTGTAGTGGAACCAGCATTTGTAGTGGAACCACCCTCTTTCTTCTTAGCCTCTTTGGCCTTCAACTTAGGACACGACTTGATCAAGTGATCATTAGCTTTACAATAATGGCAACGCATCTTCTTTTTGCCCTTATCACCAGAATTGCCATACGAAGTGCTGCCAGCAGAAGCATTAGGAACATAATTTTTGCCACTCGCAGCAGAACCATAAGAAGTGGCTGCATTACTGTTACCACCCTTTCTTTCAGAAGCAATAAAAGCATGTTCAACTACACGCTTCCTAGTCCTATTTTTTCTAGAAAGTGACTCTTGCAATAGCAATGTGCATAATGCATCAAACTTGACAACTTCAGGATTTCCTTGGGTCATCAGTCTCCAAGTACTAGCAAAAGTCTGGTAGAAATCTAGTAAGGCATCAAGAACAGTCTACACAAGGGAACTGTCTGAAATGACTTCACCTGCAAAAATAAGCTGCTCGTTGATATCGTTGATACTAGCAAGGAAAGTGTCCATATCATCTTTCTCATGCATAATCTTCGACTCCAGCTCTTTACGCAGCAAAGCAATTTCAGTCTCATTGCGACTTGCATAAAGACCAGCCAAAATATCCCAAGCCTATTTTGCAAATTTTGTTGAACAGATGTGAGGAACAATGGTGCGCTTCATAGACAACACAATCAATGCATGAGCCTGTGCATCCTTTACATCCCAACGAGCTTGTTCTACGGTAGGCAAAACAACTCTAACAACAGCAATCCTTGCAACAAGACCTGCAACATCCTCAACATCGCCTACATCCTCAGAACCAGGACGTACATCAGTGCCCTGCACAATGTTCCAGACGCCTTTTGACACAAGAACATGTTGCATCATATAAGCCCACATAGGGTAGTTGTCCCCATCCAACCTATCCTTAGCAGCAAACATCTTGAACACATCTGTGTTGTTGTTGTCAACCATGGTAAATGCTACACCTGATGTAAATATTGCCGAAAATAGGAGAAACGGAGCGGGAACAACATGTGCTATATATCACAAACCGTAGAAGACTATAAGGCACATGTTATGCAAAAAACAACACTGATAGAATTTCTGCACAAAATGATGAAATAGCCTGTGCAGTATTGCCTGTAGTTGAAACGGAGGCCGAAATGAGCCCAAATCAAAAATTTGAGCAGACTAAAATCTGAGCCCAAATCAAAAATCTGCTCACTGAAATCGGAGAAAGTGAGCAGGCGTGTAGTACTGGAGCAGCTGGAGACTAAGCCCCGGAGGACGCAACCTGCTCTGATACCAATTTTTGGAATTAGGGTTGCAGAGAAACACACACAGCTTGGAGAAGACGAAGGAAGCTTAAGGCACACAATAGAGAGTGTATAGCTTAGTGTGCAATGGAAAGATCGATAGCCCTAGAGTGATGAGCGTATATACAATGCTCGTGGGAAAAAACCTCCTAAAGAGGAAAAAAATGCCCCGGCGGTCCTAGTGTGGTCACACATATCACTACCACATGTATATGGTAACAGGAATAGGGTCCTTAATGGCGACCTCGATGGCGGGAAAACCAGGCCGATTCTGGGTCTCTTCTACAATGGAGTGGCATCATCTTCTATAAAACCCTCTTAAGGTGAGTACTTTACTCACTTAGCATTGTGTTCTGCAAACTTCTACGTGTGCGTTCAAATCTGGTTTATTGTTGTGAGACTGCAACATGCCGAAAAAATTTGAGAAGGTGGTGGTGGAAACATCTTCGTCTCCTAATCTATAGGTTAACTATTTTGGCTCTCTTAAAGCTATAAAAAAAACTGTGAGCTGGACTGTTTGGCTAAAATGAAAGTGCTTGAAATTTGGTAAATCGTAATGTTTGAAGCTTTGTTAATTAGACTGATTTTTTGATAAACTCCTTGTTCTGGGAAGTTGGTTTTTGCTGGTTTACTAGAAGAAATTGTGGAATTTTTCCCATTGCTAAGGGTTGCCAAATCTCTAGACTTGCGTGCTTTATGGTTTTTAAACTATTGAGTATTGGATGGCTTTATGATGGATGGGAGGTTGTGATTCTCTATGGGTTGCTGATGCTGATTTCCATAAAATAACTACTCAATAGTAATTATGTGCTGGATACTGAGGTACTGCAAGTCTCTGAAAAGGTTTGGAAATTCTTTTTAAAAAACACTTTAAGACATTCTTGATTGTGCTGGGATGGTCTTATATGAGTGAAAAAATGTTTGGGTAAGTAGTAAAACTCTTGGTTTGAGGTACTCTGGATAATTGGACAGACTTTAGATCGAAATGTTGCTCAGTTCCGGGGACTGTTTCACTAAATCTTTTGAGATAATTGTGAGTTCACTGTCATACTGAGTACTAGTTTCAGAAGTGCTACCTTATCTTAAAATGATTTGTAAATGTTGAGTAGCATGACATACCCTATTGATGTAGTACTTTTTACATTTTTACTTGATCTCTTTTACCTTCTTACATCACCTACCTGTAAGATTGCTGACAGTTTTTTGTGGCTCGCCATCTGTTCAATTTGTTGACTGGTTACTACTTACCTTGTTTTAGTTTGGACCCTCAGCTATACGATAAATTAAGCTTGCCATTATTTGCTCTTTCTTTATCTCACTTGAGTATGTAGGAAGAGATTCGCCTACCCGCTTGACGCAACTACAAGGAAAAGTTTTAAGGGCTGATGGTTTAATAGGTTCTCTCTAGTGTAAGATATTTCGTCAACTTTGCTTTTGCTGGTCCCGGCTTGTAAGCCTTACTTCAACTTTTCTTTGTCTACTTCTGTGCTGGCATTGTGTAATGATTTTTTTACTTAGACTTGCCTAGCGGTTGTGTTTTCAGAATGGTCGCTTGGTGGCATACACTATCAATACACATATATAGTCTTTTTTTACAAAAAAGACTTAGACTGCTACTTTTTCTTAATAGAAAGAAAGGGAAGGATTGAGTAGTTTATGGTAACATGGGATAAAATGTAGTTTGTAACAAGCTTTGCTAAAAGTATGTCGGACATGACATAATGACGGAGGTATTTTTTATCATGGCAGTAAATATGACGAACCTGCTCAAAATTTATAAAATAGGCTCTGGTTTGTATTTAAAAGTCGGGAAATACTTAGATGGAGCTTTTTGTATGGGATATTTCAGCTTTTTAATAATTTAAAACTTTTGTACATTAGGAACTTTACAAAAGGATTTCCTTTTCTATATATCAAAGTACAACAATAGTTTTTTCATTGGGACATGGATTATGTTCTTAAAAAATCCAAACTCATGTTTCAAATTCCTCTAGGATGGTCTGCTGGTCTTGGACCTTAATGTATAGTTCTGTTGTGGGTTGGTTTGGCTTTCGCGAATATACTACTGATGCCTTTTGGGCTTTGAAAAGGAAACAAAATCATGCTCTAACTTCTATCATACATAACCATGTTGTGCTTTATCACTACAAGAGGTGTTTTAGCCCTTAAAAAATTTATATATGGTCTCAAGATTTCTTGTGCTTACTTCTATGGGGTAATATTCTCTCCGATCTGGTTATAGAAGAAGTTTGGTTTTTTTAGATTTTGTGGTAATCTCCTTAAAACTCTTTTAAACTAAGGTTAGGCAACGGAAAATTTTATAAAATAAATATGGAACTAACTTGATTTATAGTAGCTTTGTGGAAATTTTGCTCTCCAAAACTGGATTGGCAAAAGCCAAGGACTCTTTTTCTGTTTACAAAATACATGTAGAGAACTGTATGTTTTTTCATTGTGACATGGATAACAACTGGGATGCCCAGCATCACCTACGTACAGTCACGTGCTAACAAATTGTTTTCTTGTGGCTATGGGTGCAGGTGAGGGCTACCTTCTTTGATAAAAACATTCTGTTCTTAACTTGTGGCAGATCTCTTACCTTGAAGCAACATTACCTAGACTTTGGGATTACTGTTTCCCATGTTATACTTTGTTATCTTCATTACCTTGTACAAGATTTATTTTCAACTGCTAATAAATTATTGGACAAATCCATTGTATTTTCCTAGAATTGTTGGTCTTTGAATAGGTAATGTTTGTTTGTGTATATATATATAGAACTGCTACACACACAATAAACGCAAAAGAGAGATTAAGTTGTTTGTCTTTCTCTTGCAGACAATAGTTCTAGTGATAAACACCTATTACAGTATAATTTATTATATTCTAGTAGGCCTAGGTGCTATCACACAGTCTTAGTGGTCCCCTTTGACTTGACTTGTGAAAGGTTACTGGCACGAACATTCCACTCTATACTTAAGATTCTCATTCTCACTTTCTAAAAATTCCTTTTTTCCTTGTCATTTCACTAGTTTATTAAGTCAGTCTACCAGGTTATTGCAAAGCTCACTACAAGAATAAAGGTTTGTTCTAACCCAAACAAAAGAGCTCTAATTTCAGAGAAATTACGACTTGCTAAAGAAATAGAAAGCATCTTTCCTAATATCTCTCTTAGGATTAGGCCTTATCTGCATAGGGCTGTAAAACTCAAAAAGAAGTAACACTCTGTATAAGATCTTCAGGTCTACTCAGCTCTTCCAAATTGTAGTAATCTAACTACTGTTATTCAAATCTTTGCAGATTGTTTCCCTTTCCCAAGGGCTCGCTCTTCCTATGGAACCCCTTTCCTTTGCTTCTCTACTTGTGCTAAAATGTATACAAGATAGCGAAGCTTCTGTCTTCATTTTTGATGCCTCAAAGGATTCTAGTATGTCTCTTGTCCAGCTTATTTCTTTTGACCAATGGGAGTTAAAGGTTCTCGCTCTCCTCATTAAGAATAAATCCGATGGTATCAACCTACTGCTGGAATTTACTCTAATTTGGCTGGTCTTTCCAAAGCCCATATTCAGGACTTAGCTTCATTCTCTTCTAAAGGCTCTGAACTATCCAATCTTCTTAGAAAATTTTGCCGGCTTAGTCCCATCTTTGTTACTGCTCCCTCTACTCCGATAGTCCCTCCACCTAACAGCCTCTTTTGTAGAGATGCTACTGCATTGGAAGCTGTAAAAGAATTTCAGAAGGACTTTTGTTCAACTCAGTGAAGCGTCACTTTTGGATATGGTGCCAAAAGTCTCTAGGGACTTTCCTTTTTTACCATCACGACAAATTGAAGTTGAATCCTTGGGTGTAGAGCACAGGCTTTGGATGTTCCCAAACAAAGGGTTTCTTGCACCCATTTCTATGGAAACTTGGGTCTTTCTTGCCAACCTGGCAGCTGCCATTATTGAAGAATGCAAACTTAAAGTTTTTAAAGGGATTCAGCTCTTGGATAAAGGAGATCTGATTAAAGCTCCATTCAATATAAATTTCCTTGAGAAAAAAAAATGCAGTTCGAATACAGGATTATATGCAAGAACTAAAGGTGTGATGACGTTTAGTAAAAATAATGTTGATTACTACCCTAAAACAGTATGGAATGTGTTCAGGCCTTACCTTAAGTGTGCATGCAGATTTTTAGATCCTAAAGCTTCTAATGAGTCGAGCATGATTTGGTTTTACCATGCTATTTTGTACGCCCTCAACAATCTTCCTAGTATCTTTCCTGACAAAGGAGAAGAGTTTCACCTTTCCCTCTTTTGCTCATGGCTTGGTGGACAAGCTAAGGATCTGGTCTTATCTTAAATTGCCTTTATTCAGTACAGATCGATTATGTATGACACCCTCCAAGAGCTAGGTACTGATGGGTGTGGCACACTGCTAACCACTTATGGAGGCTATAAAGGAATCAAGAGCATGGTTGGGAAAATCAAGCCGAATATTGATGATGATGAAACTCAAGTTTCCAAACGCCCCAACACTCTTGTCTCTCCGTCTGCTTCTTACACCTCTTTCTTGACTCCCTCCTCGAGTGATTCTGTTTTTTGGAGAGGGAGAGGTAGAAGTTACGTTAGAGGACGGGGCAAAAACCTACCAATCAGAAATCTTTTGGATATGTCATGCGCAAGTACGTAGGAACGCTTGTGGTGGCAGACTTTACCTACCTCCAAAGGATGAAGCTTGTAATAGAATATTTTCACATTGCTTGTTTACTAGCAAGATTTTGGATTTCTTTACTCCCCAAGCTATTTTTACAGAATGTTTTAGACATGTGTTTGGATCAAATCTGTTACTAAATGATGTGATGTTTGGATGGAAATACTTGCCGCCTATCAAAATCTTTTTTATTTGAATGATTTCCTCCATAATGAAGAGGCTTCTGTCTGCTCTTGTCACCTATTTCCGAAGTTTTGTAAGATTTTCACTAACTTTGGATTACATGTTTGTACTTCTAACTTAGAAATCATATATCTGATTCTCCTGTAAGGAGCCTCTTGAGTAAAGGCTTGAATCATATTCCTCCCTTTCCACTAAATCCTCACCTTGCCTTATTGGATCTACTTGAATGCCTGGCCGACTTGGCCTTAAAACTCCAACTGGAGGTGGATGTTCACATTCTACTTACCTCGACACTCAAAGAAATTTTCTGGAAAAAGATCAGTCTTATGCCGCAAGTATGGCTAAGTACTGATACTACCTAGGTTACTCTTAAAATTAAAACTTCCATTTCTGACGTTAAGGAGAAATGGTTCATTATTGGCCTGGATAAAGCCTCAAATACTGCTTCCTTTATATGTAAAAGATTAGCATTTGAGTATGCCTATTCCTGACTCAATAGTATGGATTTTTTAAAAACTTGATACCTCCCCACTTAGTACGGCTACACTATCAAATAATGAGTTATCAAGACTTGGTTATTGTCCTAACTTGCTGAAAATTCATGTACTCTTCCCAACTTATAAAAATCATAAGCATAAATTTAGATGGATTTCTGACGCATCCAATAGCTTGTTTTCCTGTATTACGAATGACATCACCTACTGCTTAAATTTTATTCTTCTAGAAATTGAAGCAATTTACACCATCAAGCGTAATGATCTCAAACAATTCAAAAATATAGATTGTTGCCCATTTTGGGTCATTAAAAACGCTGCTAAGGTTTCTATTAACCTCCCAGAAAACATTTTCTTCATCTTTACAGCAGACATAACACAATGTTATGAGAATATCCCTCTAAAAGGACCATATGAGCTTTTTGATACTTTATCTATTCTGATAAAGATAGCCTTTTCTCACAGAGCAAAACTAGGGTATACTTGTATCTCAACAATAATGAATAAAAGCTAGGTAAAAATGTCAATAAGTCTACACCTTTAATCTTTAAAGAGGATGATTTATATAAGTATATTTTTTGGCTCCTTAATAATTGTTGCATCCAAGTAGGTGCTATCTGCTACAGAAAAAATTTAGGGATCCCAATGGGATTTTCGTGCTCTCCGATTATGTGGAATCTCTATCTTTGTCACTTCGAATACCAATGGCTCTTAAAAATGTTACGTAACCCAACTACTGCTTCATTACTCACACACTTTGGTCATTTGTTTAGGTTTATGGATGACCTATGTAGCCTTAACAATCCCATGTTCGAGGTTACACTTAAAGATATATATCCACCTTGTCTTAATATTGAAGCTACATTCTCTGATAGAGTATTATGGCATGATAAATGGGTCATTTCTAGGACTCACTTCCTGAATATTGAGTTACTTTGACTCCACCATTCTTGGGTAATTTTTATACTCGTTTCTTTTGAAAAAGACAAAATCTCAAACTTGTATCCTCTGAATTTACAAAAAGAGAAAGCAATAGGCCCTTCAAACATTCTTTACACACCTATCTAAGAATGCTTTTTCTTATAATGTATGCCTCGTCAGACAGTTTTGTAGCATATGAACAAATCAATACTCTGATTACCAAGTTCAATAATAATGGTTTTTCTAGAAAAGACCTTGTTGCTTGTATCTGCAATTCTTTAAAAAAACACAACTGGTCCAGCCTTAAGTTTGACTTACAAAATTTGATTAGTCTCTTTAAAACATAATAAGATTAACTCAAGTATTGAATGTCTCAAATTAATAAAAACGTTTCTTGAGGTAGTAGGCCCATATTCTATGGGTCTACTACCTCATAGAATATGGTGCATGGGAATGGGTGGGCGCGCATGCACACACACACACACACACAAAATTACATGAGTCCTTTCACATGCTTCATTGCTTAAATTGGACAAAAAATAGCCTGCTGGCTTTTTTTTAAAAATCCCTTTGTTTTCACCTCTACATCTCTATTAAACTACCCATTACATGATCACACAAGCAGTTGTCATAGTAATACATTTGTTCGGACGCTCGGCTAAAGGTAAGATATGGGTTGCCAAGACTACACCATACTCCCTGGTGTGTGGTGTACTGTTGAAGTATCCTCTGAGGGGTTGTCCATAACTGCGATACAAAAAAATATTATGGTGTGGAAAAACGGGGCTAGCAAGTATAACCGCTCTGAAAACCATCGCTTCATTGAATGTTCTACATAATAATATTGTGGCCCTAGGCCCATGGCTTCAGTTACCATCTCCATACGGATATTGTTCCTAAAGTGCTCTCGACCCCAAAGGGTCACACGCGTCACTCTGTCCTGATATGTCCACCACTTAGTATGTGTAACAGATGTTCCTAATTGTGGAAATAAATGATGCTCATAATGGAGTAGTGTGGTTCTCCTAGTAGACTCACTTGACTGCTGAAGATGTGCAGTTGTTATGGCTAAAACCTGATCTTGAGTATAAGTCATAACATATAATGTGTATGACACACCTTATGACAAAGTAAGCTGGTGGTTGTAAACTCCGTAAAAGTTACTCAAGACTGATACTATACACTCGATTTTTTTAAAAAGAACGCCCGTCTTTTATAGACCCACTTTGATTCTTGGACCAAATAGGTAGGGGTACAAATTACCCAAACTAATTGACTTTTCTAAGTACATTAACTCTCCGCTTTGCAATTGGCATATGTCTACTCTCGTATTTGCCCAAGTGGATACGCTTACCGATATAGTCTCACTAGATGTATCGGTCTTATGGGTAACTGGTTGTTTATGTCCACCCAGTGCTAGGGGAAATAACTCGTAAAGAAGTATATGGACCTCATATTGACCTTACGAAAGCATTACTTTCTTTTTCCATATTAAAAGGTATGTTTGAGATATTTTTTATATTCTTTTCTTTGCAGTGGACATAAATATATCTTTACCTATTAATTACCTTAAAAATGTATGACATGTTTGTAGCGTCTGAGTATTCCTCTACAATGATGTTTCTATTTACCTGTCACACGCTATTGTCTACATATGGAGAGAGGGTTTGCAGGTGAGTGTTGTAGCAGGTGTGTCTTGACGCTTGCTTTTTTCTTGCGGATCTGGTGCTGGGTGAAATCCCTGGGAATAGGGTCCTTAATGGCGACCTTCATGGCGGGAAAACCTAGCCGATTCTGGGTCTCTTTTGCTACAGAGAGGCATCATCTTCTATAAAACCCTCTTAAGGTGAGTATTTTACTCACTTAGCATCGTGTTCTGTAAACTTCTACGTGTGCATTGAAATCTGGTTTACTGTTGTGACTTCAACATGCCGGAAAAAAATTGAGAAGGTGGTGGTGGAATCATCTTCGTCTCCTAATCTACAGGTTAACTATTTTGGCTCTCTTGAAGCTTTAAGAAAAATTGTGAGCTGGATTGTTTGGCTAAAATGAAAGTGCTTGAAATTTGGTAAATCGTAATGTTTGAAGCACTGTTAATTAGGCTGATTTTTTAATAAACTCCTTGTTCTGGGAAGTTGGTTTTTTCTGGTTTACTGGAAGAAATTGTGGAATTCTTCCCGTTGCTAAGGGCTGCCAGATCACGAGACTAGCATGCTTTATGGTTTTTAAACTACTGAGTATTGGATGGCTTTATGATGGATGGGAGGTTGTGATTCTCTGTGGATTGATGATGCTGATTTCCGTAAAATAACTACTCAATAGTAATTATGTGTTGGATAGTGAGGTATTGCAAGTCTCTGAAAAGGTTCAAAAATTCTTTTTAAAAAAAACTTCAAGACATTCTTGATTGTGCTGGGATGGTCTTATATGACTGAAAAAATGCTTGGGTAAGTAGTAAAACTCTTGGTTTGAGGTACTCTGGATAATTGGATAGACTTTAGATCAAAATGTTGCTCAGTTATGGGGTCTGTTTCACTAAGTCTTCTGACATAATTATGAGTTCACTGTCATACTGACTACTGGTTTCAGAAGTGCTACCTTATCTTAAAATAATTTGCAAATGTTGAGTAGCATCACATACCCTATTGATGTAGTATTTTTTACATTTTTACTTGATCTCTTTTACCTTCTTACATCACCTACCTGTAAGATTGCTGACAATTTTTTGTGGCTCGCCATCTGTTCAATTTGTTGACTGGTTACTGCTTACCTTGTTTTAGTTTGGACCCTCAGCTATACGATAAATTAAGCTTGCCATTATTTGCTCTTTCTTTATCTCACTTGAGTATGTAGGAAGAGATTCGCCTACCCGCTTGACGCGGCTACAAGGAAAAGTTTTAATGGTTGATGGTTTAATAGGTTCTCTCTAGTGTAAGAGATTTCATCAACTTTGCTTTAGCTGGTCCCGGCTTGTTAGCCTTACTTCAAATTTTCTCTGTCTACTTCTGTGCTAGCTCTGTGTAATGCCTTTTTATTTAGACTTGCATGGTGGTTGTGTTTTCAGAATGGTCGCTCGATGGCATACACTATCAACACACATATATAGTCTTTTTTTTACAAAAAGACTTAGACTGCTACTTTTTCTTAATAAAAAGACAGGGAAGGATTGAGTAGTTTATGGTAACATGGGATAAAATGTAGTTTGTAATAGGTTTTGCTAAAAGTATGTCGGGCATGACATAATGACAGAGCTATTTTTTATAATGGCAGTAAATATGACTGAACCTGCTCAAAATTCATAAAATAGGCTCTGGTTTGTATTTAAAAGTCGGGAAATACTTAGATGGAGCTTATTGTATGGGATATCTTAGCTTTTAAATAACTAAAACTTTTGTACAATAGGAACTTTACAAAAGGATTTCCTTTTCTATATATCAAAGTACAACAATAGTTTTTTCATTGGGACATGGATTATGTTCTAAAAAAATCCAAAGTCATGTTTCAAATTCCTCTAGGATGGTCAAATTCCTCTAGGATGGTCTGCTGGTCCTGGACCTTAATGTATAGTTCTGTTGTGGGTCCGTTTGGCTTTCGTGAATATACTACTGATGTCTTGTGGGCTTTGAAAAGGAAACAAAATCATGCTCTAACTTCTATCATACATAACCATGCTGTCCTTTATCTCTACAAGAGGTGTTTAGCCCTTTAAAAATTGATATCTGGTTTCAAGCTTTCTTGTGCTTACTCCTATGGGGTAATATTCTCTTCGATCTTGTGAAAGAAGAAGTTTGGTTTTTTTAGGTTTTTTGGTAATCTCCTTAAAACTCTTTTAAACTAAGGTTAGGCAACAGAAATTTTTATAAAATAAATCTGGAACTAACTTGATTTATAGTAGCTTTGTGGAAATTGCACTCTCCAAAATTGGATTGGCAAAAAGCCAAGGACTCTTTTTCTATTTACAAAAAAAACAAAATATATGTAGAGAACTGCTTGTTTTTTCATTGCAACATGGATAACAAGTGGGATGCCCAACATCACCTGCGTACAGTCACGTGCTAACAAATTGTTTTCTTGTGGCTATGGGTGTAGGTGAGGGCTACCTTCTTTAATAAAAACATTATGTTCTTAACTTGTGGTGGATCTCTTACCTTGAAGCAACATTACCGAGACTTTGGGATTACTGTTTCCCATGTTATGCTTTGTTATCTTCATTAGCTTGTACAAGATTTATTTTCAACTGTAAATAAATAATTGTACAAATCCATTGTATTTTCTTAGAATAATTGGTCTGTGAACAGGTAGTGATCGTTTGCGTATATATATATATATATAAATAAATAAACATATTTATTTATTTATTATTATTATTATTATTATTATTATTATTATTATTATTATTATTTATTTAGAACTGCTACACACACACACACACACACGCATATGCAATCTCCTATCTCTACTACACACACCTCCTACCACTTCCTTCTACACAGACACATGCATATGCAATCTCCTACCACTTCCTACTACACATGAAGCTTGCAAAGCTATTGTCTCACAATGCACGTCTAATTCCTCATCACATGCGGAATGCATAGTAAGGAAAGGCAAGTATGCTTACACACACAATATAAGCTACACATACATAAGCACCTCTACTAATAGGAACAAAGATAGTGGGAAATAAGATCAAGAGGGCCACCATACTTAACCTTGCTTCTTTTCCAACATGGAGGTCAAGTTTACCCACACCTAGGATTGTTCATTACATTGTTTGGGTGCCCAATAATTAGTGAGCATCTTAGTCGTATTTTAATCATCAAAGATTCTCTAAATACAATGTTCATATAACTAAGAACTCTTTAGGAGCCCAATCAACAAGGTGAGGAGGCACAAAGACCTATTAAGTTAAAGATTTATGGTGAGTAAGATTAAATGAGTACTTACAATCACATACAATCTTTGTTGTGTTTTAATCTAAAATGATATTATCCATTGTACATACATAATCACAAATGGTTTATATTGTGGTGTATGGTCGTAGGGCCTTGGTGTGAACCCAGGTCCTATGTGCCAAGATAGTGTGTAGTCAGTTATATTCTCAATATAAGGAGGTGCTTGTGCTTGCATGAGGGACACTCAGTTTGGTCCCATCTTGTGTGTACACCACATTGGTGGAGTTGACGGGCACTGGATTAGTTAGGAAGAGTTCTTGATTTTCTTGTTTTCGTCTTGGGGGATCATGGGTTTCCTCCTTGATACAGGGTAGGCCAGATGGCTGCACAACTTGACAACAGGAAACTCCAATCTTTGGCGATTGTGTGTGTAGTGCTCATAGTTCATCCTCATCGCAGCTTGGTCCAAAGCTGAAGCCTACTTTGCCAGTTGTGTAGAAACCTAAGGCCGCCCAATACTGACGCAATTGTTTTAGTTACACCCATCAGGTGCTCATTCTCTGATCTTCTTGGGGCCCTTCCTAACCGGTTGCCCCCTGTAGCAACAGCCCTGCATAACATTCAAAAATAGACGCTATGGCTACGAGCTTCTTTGCAAGGTTTCTAACTTCTCACATTAATTCACAAGCTATTGAAACGAAGTGGAGCCAGCAACATGCAACCTTGGGCATAATCAGCAGCCCCGCATTCAGCTCATACTTTGAGCAGCCTGGCTGGTCCACACCTCAGCCTCATCATGCGCCCATAATGTCTTCCTCAACGTCGTCATGTTCAAAGCTTCTAGGCCATGTGGTACAAAGAACACCTTCAGAAGCTGTTTCGATTTATGTTGCTTTACCTACGATGCCCCCTTTCACATGCTCGCTCAACCCTGCTTTGTCTACTAGCAGGAGACCGACATCTTGCATACCCTTCGCGCAGGCGACAGCGAGAGACTCTACAGCCATGGCCACTAGAACAACAAGAAAATTGAGCCCTTCCTCTCTTCATCGGTTTGCTCCTCATCTCTTTGCAGAGTCCTTCTTCCCCCAGCTTCATCTCATCGCCATGGCTACTGCAGAAGCTTCTCCTGTCCCCCAATTGCATCCTGCAAAGAAGAAGACCACGAAGGGATCCACCAAGAAGGCCACGTCTATTGTAGCCAAGCCCAAAGTAGTTTGCGTCAATCATGCTGCCAGCTTGATTAATGTCCTCAAACCTGGGATGGTTCCATCTCCTAGTACAAGTCAAAGCAAAAAAGAGTCCTGCACCAAAACAGTGGCCAGTTTACAACGGTTCTTGGTTCTAGCAAGATCAAAGACACGGGAGTTGTTGCATGTTGGTTGCAGAGGTGCTTCCATAGCGGTGACGTAAAGTTGTAGCCCTGCAGCTCATCTTTTCTTTAGGTGTTTCGTGGTCGTCTTTTTACCTTTACCTCATTTCACAATTTAGTGTTTGTTGAATAATCGTTATCATCACACCGAGCCCCTTATAGAGAGGGATGCAT
Organism: Adiantum capillus-veneris; assembly: GCF_014529385.1. Lineage (NCBI taxonomy): Eukaryota > Viridiplantae > Streptophyta > Polypodiopsida > Polypodiales > Pteridaceae > Adiantum > Adiantum capillus-veneris. The sequence goes on along the minus strand of NC_140952.1, from coordinate 3,160,094 downwards.
GTCGCAAAAAATTTATCTTGATGTTTGCCCCTGGTCGTTCCTCGTCTTGTCCATTAACTTTGGGATAGCGACCTAAAGTTTGCATAAGCCAGATGTATGAGTTCCATGCCTCAATGATCTTCGACATGATGTTGATTCTATATTCAGTCCAGTCTCGAAGTCATGTCCCCTAGTCCCTAAGTTGTATGATCACTCCCACCGGATGAGGCGCCGGAGTTGATCCCTCTTGTCCAGTCCATTCTCATCCCAAAATTGTAAAACAGATGTCATCTTTTTTCTCCCCAAGGGGGAGGTGTGGTGTGTGGTCGTGTAGGTAGAGTCCGGCCACCTAGTGTGGTCGGACATGTTATGGTTGTAACCAACTCTCTAGCATAATATAAGGAGGTGCTTGCTCCAGGCAAAGGAGGCTCTTTGGGTTCTACTCTTGTCCACATGTGAGCACACCACATTTGTGGTGTGTGGTCGTGTAGGTAGAGTCCGGCCACCTAGTGTGGTCGGACATGTTATGGTTGTAACCAACTCTCTAGCATAATATAAGGAGGTGCTTGCTCCAGGAAAAGGAGGCTCATTTGGGTTCTACTCTTGCCCACATGTGAGCACACCACATTGGTGCAGTTGACAGGCAGTTAGGAATCCTTCTTTCTTTTCTTTAGTTTCTTGGGTTCCCCAATTCATGATGGAGTTCGCCATTGATACGAGATGAGAGAGAGCGAGAGAGTATTGTCTCTTTGCACGGAGGTTTTTTGTAGCATCCTTGCACCTCCCACATTTATGTTGCTCGGGCCCTTATCACCGAGCCCTTCTCTTCTCAGACAATGAAGACAATTCTCAGCATCCTCGCTGCCTGTTCTGTAGAGTTTCGCCATGGCAGGTCGTAGTAAGGCGCCCAGCAAGAAGAGCATGTCACGCAGCCTACGGGATTTTCTGATCTTTCTTCAGCTACAGCAGGTCGCCCATGCTTCTCTGCCCCTGCTATGCGCCATTCAATTTTGGTTGCATCATGAGGAGCTTCTCTCTTAGGCGGATCTGCATCAATGACCATATGTTGCTGATGTTTCACTCGTAGTAGAGGCAGTAGTTTCCACTCCAATCGCTTCTCCATCACGAGTATCATCATGATCACGATTTTCGTTAAATATTGGCCTGCTTGCCCTCGTGGCAAAGCAAACCTTCCCGGTTGCCGGTCGAAAGCGACTGGCTGGAAGCCTTTGACCAAAAAGTCAACACACAGTCTGCACGCGGTGTGGTTGATCCCGTGACGTCTGGAGTTGGATGCGCTGCACGTACCACTACGCTACATGCGTGCACTTGTGGGGAAAGGTAGGCCTGCCCATTTTATGATGAGAACAAGTGGTACCCCCCCAAAAAGCATCGTGACCGGTTGTGGTAGTCACCTCCACCGGCACGTATACTAGCAGGCCAATATTTAACCATAACCATCACCTTGTACGTGAGCCTCTCGATTGTAACTGACATGGTACGGCTCCATTTCCTACATCAAGCGGCACCCAATGCATACCTCTTCTTCACCTCATTTTGTCCAGGTATTGTTGGCATCAGGGCCTAGGTATTGCTCATGAGCCCAACATCTGTAGCTCTACTTTCTTGTTTTCATAGCTGCTTCTACGGTGATGCTTGGATAACCCGTGCTTGGAATCTACTAATTGCCTCTCAGTTTGCTAACCATAGTCCACTATCGATGACCTCCCCCAATCTTGCTAACCTCATGCGGTCCAGATGCAGAGTAGAACGCTACATGCTCGTAACATGTCTTTCTTATTTACAGTTGCCCGCTTTCATGGTCTGGCCGATTGAGTTGCTTGCACCATCAAGGTCAGCTCTAATGATTTCCAGAAAGCATGCAGTTGTTCGCAAAGAGACAAGTTCACTCCGAAAAGTGGTAGCTCATCAAGCTACAAAGAGCTGCGCAAACAGGCGTCAGCTTGCTCCTTCCAAGCCGATGGTTATTTATGGCCTCTACGCTGATGACCCCTACGATTCTTACCCTTGCATGAAACTCAAATCCTCCACTTGGAGCAGTCGTCCATGATGATGATGCTCCCCCGCATCCCATGCAACCTCCTCGGGGCAAATCAATCGTGATGGTTTTAATGCAGCTCGACTTTCGTGACTGTTTTGTTCAACAATCCACATTTAATTGCCCTACACGACAGACATCAAGTTAAATTTACACTTGGTTGGATTTTTCTTGTTGGCAAACGGAGTTACTGCAACTTGGTTGCAGAGGTGCCTTTTGCTACTGATTTCAGTTCTTGGAATTTTCAGTTTTTGTTCAAATAAACTCACAATCACACCAAGTCTCTTATGGAAATGAATGTATGTCACAAAAATTTCGCACCCAATCCTTAGTCAGTCCTTCCTCGTCTTGTCCATTACATTGGGATAGTGACCTAATGTTTGCATAAGAGATATGTTTGAGTTCCATGCCTTGATGATGTCGGCATGATGACGAGTCTAGCCCCCAAGCTCAATCCCTTAGCCCCAAAGCCGTTGTATGACCACTCCCCCCATATGAGGCGTTGGAGTCGGTCCCAGTCTTTCATTCCATTCTCAGCCCAAAACTTGTAAAAAAGATGTCCATCTTTTCTCCTCTCTCTCTCTCTCTCTCTCTCTCTCTCTCTCTCTCTCTCTCTCTCTCTCTCTCTCTCTCTCTCTCTCTCTCTCTCTCTCTCTCTCTCTCTCTCTCTCTCTCTCTCTCTCATCGCCATTGAGAGCCAGCTTACCGTAGCGTAGAACTGCAAGAAGGAAGAAATGGAAACAAAGTTCAACAAAACAAAGGAAGAAGTAGAGACCACCCTCACAAAGGTGGTTAAAAATCAAGTAGAGGAGGTCATCCTCCACAAGGTTAAAGACCGTGTGGCATCCACGCTATGCGAATAGCAAAACAACAAGAGGATATCGCCCTCAATGTTTGCATCAGCGGGCTCCCGAGTGATTGGAAAGAGGACGGAGACCTCAAATTCCACGAGGCCTTTTCCTGCACCCAAACAACAACCCACATGCTACAGTGGGACCCAGCAACAATCACCTCCCTTACACACGAACATCACACCAACCATGCGATCCTCACTTTCAAAACCCAGGCGGACCGAATCAAACTCTTTGAGAAATTGAGGCTTCTCAAGGACACTAAAATCTGGTTTGCAAAATACCTCACACCCACCCAACTCAAACAGAAGAAGGTAGAACTGCAAAAGGTGCGAGAAGCACGCACAGTAGGAAAATGGGCAGTTTATTGAAGAGGTAAAGCCATTATCCAAGAGTTTTGAACTCCCAAAATGGTTCCCCCCTCACCTACCCCTCCTTAGGTTTTTAGGTTTGTTTATCCCATCTTCTCTTTTGTTTCACCCCTTTTGTTCACCCCTCGTTGGACCCTCAGACCTTAATTGAGATGTATCTGCTGATAACCCCTTCACTAGAAGGAACCTTGGTTATGTGTTTTTTCTCAGTCCCATAGGTCATATCTGACCTCCATGGACGATAATTCAATCTATCTATCTATCTCTCTCTGGCCCCCTCATTGCCCACTACCCTCTCTCTCTTCCTCCCCCCCCCCCCCCCCCCCCCCCCCCCCCCCCCCCCCTTCCCCCCTTTCGCCCCCTCCCCGCTTCCAGCTCTCTCTTCATCGAATTTTTCCATTAGTGATATCACACTGGAGCGAACTAATTTCTTTAGGTAGCTATTCTAGTTGGTGTTCAGAGCTAGTTGTGAGTTCAAAGAATTCAGATGGTGCATGTCAAATCAGACAACTGGAATGGAAGTACTAAATTGGGACAGTTAACTAAACTAAGATAGAGTACTGAATTGGAAAGAGTACTGAAGGCTCGAACAAGGGAACTGATAATGTATATATTTAGACTAGTATGCATAATACAAAAAGTACAAGCTAAGCATTACAATACAAATGACTCCAAGTCCAAAAGGCTCCCAGGATTAATTTAACACTAGGTTGGTAATGGTACACTTTTATGTCTTGAGACACTTTTATGTCCTATTAAGTGAACATTTTTCTTGAATTATTTGCAGAGTTTGAAACTGAATTTCTAGGTGCTATATATCCACAAAGTTTCCTTATGTGCTGGAAAAAAATTGACATTTTTTTGGAATATTGATCTCACCATTAACCTTACTCTTGCACAACATTTCTAAACCTAAACTGTGTGGAAAAACGGGTCCTATTTTTTGCTTTTTTTCAAAGTTTTGCAACTACTTCACTCTAAAATTCATGTTTGTGAGGTTTTGATTGCTATAGTATTAGTCTTAGTACTCCTCAACATGGTCTTATGCTTTGAGGAAGGTTTAAGTGTTAAAGTGTAAAGTTATGGCCAAATTACAAGAATTACCAAATCTTTTTTTTTTGGCCAAATTTAGCACTTTTTGTAGCAAGTATAGCTTTCTCAATATTGCTAGTTTAAATTGTGTGCATTTTATAGGTAGTAACCATATCTAATTGTAAACTTCAAATTTGGCTAGATATTGTGTAGTTTATATGGAATTCTGTAGGTCATAATGCTAAACCGAGTTTTTTCATGTTTGTTGTATTTAGCACTTCATCATTGTCTGCAAGGTTCCACTTAGTAAGAGATCTATTATTCTTTTGACATGCTCATTGGCGCTTTTTGGATCCAAAGGCCCAAAAAGAACTAAAAAGACATGTATATAGCATTTGCATTGAGCATGACTATAGAAACTTTGATGATAGGTTTGCTAAATAGCAAAATGCAACAATTTTGTACCCATTTTTTCTGTCAAAAAGAAAAATAATGAGGTAAATGCAACTATATAATATTATCACCAATCCATTGAACTTAACGGGGAATTTTATCTCATGTCCTACAAAAATCCCTAGTCTCATTTATATGCAATCAACCATAAGAAATGGTTGTTTTGGGCAAAATGAACTGGTCCATCAACTTTGGAGGCTTGTTATGACCAAGAGATGAGAAATTTTAGAGTTTGTCATTTTTTCCATGTATAGTAGTCCTTGAACTATAAGCTCATGAAAGGATTTTCCAAAATGCGTAGATCTACTATGGTTTTGGAAGTTTTTTTCAAAACCCTGAAAGGACACTTTTATGTCTTGTTAGGTTACCAACCTAGTGTTGATACAAGAACTTCAGAGATAAGTACAGAGGCTAACAATAGTACATGACAACCAACCCGCATAGAATGAACAACCCCGTAGAATGTGTAATGGGTCCTATTTATATGATTGTGTAGAGTTACTACAGTATCTATTGTAGTTACTACCCGCTGGATACTTCTGGAAGTTACTACCAGTAATTCCTAAGGAACTGTTCTTGTCGCTGGTAATTTGTAAGGAATTGTTCTCGCTTGCCACATCTACACTATAGTTACTGCCCGTCGAATACTTCTAGAAGTTATCATCAGTAATTCCTAAGGAACAGTTCCCGCACTGATAATTCCTAAGGAACTGTTCCCGCCTACCACATCTACCTTCTTTCTTGAATTTTGTTATGAACCAAAATTTATCATTGACGAGCCAAAAGGAAACTTTTTCCTTCAAAAGTATAGGGTCATTCTTGATGTGTGTATGTGAAAGATCTACCTCATTCTGGATGTGTGTATCTAGAAAATCCGCCTAATTCTTGATGTGTGTTTTTGGAAAATGTGCCTCCGGATTTTGATATGAGGAAGTGGACTACCCAATATCCTTCCACTGAACCCGCTTCCTCTTGCCTTTCCTCTTTGGTGCCTTAGAAGGACTGGTATCAGCATTTTCCTTTTGGATGAGTCTGTAAATGGCCTCTTGTTCAAGCTGATCCTTCCTTGTTGTAGTCATCTCATGTTCATAGGGTGTGAGAGAGTTGTATGTTTTGCTGTCAGGGTCATACAAGGTTCATTTACCTTTAGTGATACGAGCTCTAGCCAGCTTATGACAATGCAAAGTACTGTGTATCCATCCTTGTGGGAGCGGCTAATTAGTCTTAACTCTGGCTTCCAAAAGGATTTCAGCCATCTGTCTGTACAATGGGCCTAAGGCTTCCTTAGCAGTGATGACTTTTTCTGGAATTTTGGAAGATTCTACTATTGACTGAAGGAGCTAATTTGTGATCTTTGTCAATTTTCGGAGCTAGACCCGCCATTGACCCATGCAAAGCTTAAAGTGTTGGATGGTAGCTTGTAAATTAGGTACAGTGTCTTTCTAAAGTGTTGTCTCTACTACTGGTTGCCAAGCTCTCTAGTCAACACTAGCTCTTGTTTGGGTGGTAAAGCCCAATGTGACGTGCATGAGTGTTGGGTAGTCGAAGACTAACTAGGAACTGACACTGACCATTCATTCTACATGAAACAATAAGGACTCATAACCCTAACACTACTATTGTGTTTGGATTCCACCCAAACATGTGCCTCCTCTCTTCTTTTCTCATCCATTTCTGCACACACACACACACATGCTCTCGCACACGCACTTCAATCGGTATCAGGCTAATGGATTTGGAGCACCATTGGAGCTCAACAGAGAAACAGGCGGAGAAGCAGCAAAAACTTCAGTACTCTTTTGTAGATCTATTTTGCCATATCAAAACGTATTTGCTCAAGACAATTCCTCTACTCCTAGCCGGTTATTTGTCCTCTTCAACTCTGCAGAAGAAAGTTTTTCCAAAATCTTCACCAATTTTGAGATACGTCACTCAGACTGCCTGTAGGTCGTGAAGTACAAGCTGCAGATTTTTACAAATCTGTTTTGACCTATAAAATCATCTTATTTTAATGTCCATTCTTGCATTTCCCAGCTGTTTTCACGTGGTCTACAACTTTGCACAAGGAAGTTTTTGCAAATTTTGCACAGTTTGAGAGATATTCAGTTCAGACAGTAGGGTGGTCTACCTTTGTCGGTTCTTCTGCGTCGTACAGGTTTTTGTTGCAAACTCTTTCTGCAATCTCTGTCACATGCATATTTGATGTAAGATTTTGAGGGTCTGTTAAATCGAACAAACCGCCGTAACGGTTACAGAAAAGGGTTTCTGTGGTTGATGTAAGATCTTATGCAGTTTATGTATTGTGATGGAAATATGCAAAGCCTATTGTTGAGGGTCATGGTAAGGTTTTAGTGAGCCGAGGGATTCTCAAATGTGGAGATCCTTTCGGTGATGCAGGTTTTGGAGCAAGTCCTCGACATCCCCATAGTTTTGGCATCGACATAGGATGTATGTTTATGCGGTTAGTGTAGTAAATATGTACATCTGTTGACCCGCCATTGTTGGCATTGTTGTCATCTTTTTGCATATGCGTTTGACAGTTTTCAATTGGTTAGAGACATTCTATAGATTTGGAGACATTAATAGTGATAGTTCTTTGAGATTCTATCTTGCCAGTTAAGCCACTTTGATGAGTGTTTTAGTCATTGTACACATTTGTTTTGGGTTCAAAAGTCAATTGTGCAGGGGAGACTGCCGAAATTTTTCAGGTTTTCTATCATCTTCTTTAGTGCAGCGGATCTATCACTTTTGTTCCTTGTCGAGTGATGGCTTCATCATCGGAGAACTCTTTGTTCAACATTGAGAAGTTAGATGGCACTAACTTCCCATTTTGGAAGGAACAAATTTACAATGTCTTAGTACAGAAGAAGCAGATCTAGTCGATAAAGATGAAGGAGATAAAGCCTGAGGGTATGGATGAATATGATTGGCAAGAGTTGGATGAGGTTTCCAGGTCCACCATCATCCTGACTTTGTCAAAGAATGTGTACTTCAATGTGAACATGGAAAAGACTAGCTAGTATGAGTTGTGGAAGAAGTTATGTGACCTATGTGAGAAGCAAAGTGCACCATCACAGGTTTATTGGTTGAAAAACTTAATTGATTTGAAGATGGATGAGGGCACACCCATTTGCAACCATCTCAATGAGTTCAACACAATTTTCAGTCAGCTTTCTTCACAAGGAGTCAATTTCGATGATTCGATTAAAGCAATGTTCTTGCTAGTTACGTTGCCAAAAAGTTGGGATACTTTTTGCACAGCCATAAGTAACTCAACACCTCCTGATGGTTTAACATGTGCTGATGTTGAGGGCAGTTTGCTTACTGAAGAGGTTAGCAAGAAGAATCTTGATGCTTCTCGTGGTACTAGCAATGCTCTCGTTATTCGTGGTCAAGCACAAGAAAAGGACAAGCAGAATCAGAGAGGAAAATCTCGTATAGCAAATCAAGTGGCCGAAAAGACATTGAGTGCTATCATTGTCACAAAAAGGATCATATGAAGAAATACTATCAAAAGTGGGATTAAGAGAAAGGTAAAGACAAGAAGTCGGAAGAAGGCAAGACAAAGGAAAGTAGTATAAAGATTGAAGAGATCAACAATGTTTTTGTTGAAGATTCTGATGGAGACATTTATCTCACATCTGCCATGGATTCATCATTTTTTGTTTCCATTGATGACTATGCTTTACAGGATTGCGTTCTTGACTCAAGAGCATTGTTTCATGTGACTCCTCATAGAGAATGGTTTAGTACATATGAAGCAGCCCGTAAAGGTCGTGTTTGTCTTGGCAATGATTTTGCTTGCGACATAGTTGGTGTCAGTGATGTGCAGCTGAAATTTGAGGATGGTTCTTCATTCATGCTCAAGAATGTGAGACATGTGCCGAAGCTTACCAAAAACTTGATTAGTAGAGAACAATTGGATGACGCTGGATATTACTGCACATTTGGTGATAGTTCGTGGAATATTACCAAAGGTTCTTTAGTGGTAGCACATGGTTCAAAGTCTGGGACTTTGTACGTGCTACATGTATCCAATGTTAAAAACCATGTAATTTGTGTAACCGAGCAGCCAAGTGTTTCTTTGTGGCATCATCAATTAGGACATATGTCTCAAAAGGGAATGAAAATCTTGTCTCATTTTGGTTATGTTCCTGGCTTCAATTTCTCATACTTGTCAGTTTTTGAGCATTGTCTTTATGGTGAACAAACACAGTCACCACCCAAAAGGGGAACCACTCGAAAAAGTGAGACATTAGAGTTAGTGCATAGTGACGTATGTGGACCTATGCCTAATGTATCCATGGGAGGTTCATTGTACTTTGTTACATTCATTGATGATTTCTCAAGGAAAGTGTGGGTATATCCTCTCAAGAAGAAGGATGAAGTTCTTTCAAAATTTAAGAATTTTGTGGCATTAGTGGAGAAATCAATCTGGCAAGAAAGTCAAGTGCTTAAGGTCAGACAATGGTGGTGAGTATGTCACTAAAGCCTTTCAAAAATTTTGTGATTCCAAAGGCATCAAAAGCTAGTTGACTCCTCCATATAACCCTCCACAAAATGGTGTTGCTGAGAGGATGAACCGTACCATACAAGAGAAGTTACCTAGCATGTTGCCTAGTGGATTTTGGGTGGAAGCATTAGCATTTGTTGTCCATCTTATTAATAGATCTCCTAACAAGGCTTTAGATGAGAAGATACCTAAAGATATTTGGTCTGGGAAGCCACCTTCTTACAAGCATCTTAGAGTCTTTGGCTGTGAAGCATATTGCCATGTTCCAAAGGAGTTTCGAAGCAAGTTGGCTCCTAAGTCAAAGAAATGCATATTTCTTTCCTATGGAAATCTTGGCGAGATGGGATTTTGGTTATAGGATCCTGAGCTAAAACAATAGTTCACATCAATGATGTATGCTTCAATGAAGAAAATATGCATAAGAAGCTTGCACATACATTAGAGGTCAAGAGAGTTATCTTCCAAGAAGATGGAATTGTCCACAATAGGGCTGAAGTGCCTAATGTCAGACAACAAGTATAGAATCCTCTAGTATAGTACAAGATGTTGTTGAGGGACAACCAGCTCAAGCAGTTATTAGAAGGTCTGCAAGAGTTTCAAGGCCTCCAGATAGATTTACTCCCTCATTGGCATTATGTTGATAGATTGCGGAGAGCCTTCCTGCTATAAGCAATCCATGTCAATGGATGACAAGGCAAAGTGGGAGAAAGCTATACAATCAGAAATGGACTTGTTGTTAAAGAATTAAGCTTGGAAGTTGGTTTGGTTTCCTAAAGGTAAAAAGGCATTACCATGCAAATGGGTGTATAAGAAAAAAATTACACCTCATGATAATAAACCCAAGTACAAGGCACGACTTGTTGCTAAAGGATTTAAGCAGCAGCAGGATATTGACATTGATAAGATATTTTCTCCGATCGTCAAGATGACTACTCTGTGGTGTGTACTTGTGTTGGTTGCTACAAAAGACATGGAACTTGACCAGATGGATGTCAAGACGGTGTTCTTGCATGATGATCTTCAAGAAGAAGTTTATATGCAACAGCTAGAACGTTTTGTTGAGAAGGGCAATGAAGACTTTGTGTGTCAATTAGAAAAGAATTTTTATGGTCTAAAACAGTCATTAAGGGAGTGGTATCATAAATTCTACTTGTTCATGCTCTCTCAAGGCTATAAACGTAGCAATATGGACCATTGCCTCTACACTAAGCGAGCTAAAGATGGTAGTTTACTGATTTTGGTCCTTTATGTGGATGATATGTTAATTGTCATGAAATGCAGGGATGAGATTTCAGCCTTGAAGTCAGAGTTACATGCAAAATTCAAAATGAAGACATGGGTGAACCAATCCATATCCTTGGCATGCGCTTTAGGTGAGACAGATGCAAGAAATTGGTCTATTTGTTTCAATCTGCGTATATTTCTAATAACCCTAGCACTACTATTGTGTTTGGAGTCCACCCAAACCTATGTCTCCTCTCTTCTTTTCTCTTCTCCATTGCTACACACACACGCGCGCGCGCGCGTACTTCAGCTCTGTCATACCAATCACCGATCTCATCTGCAATGCTGAGATATGTGAACTGGTCAACTAGTTCTGGATACTGCGGATACAGTGCTAGGAAAAATTTTGGCAAACTCTGATTCCTTAGCAGGTAAAGCATATAAAAGGACAAGAAAGTCACGTACAAACTCAAGGAAATTGAGAATGACCTGATTCTCTTGATCCATCATCTTCCTAGTAATCTTTACAAGTTGTAAACATTTCTAGGAATGGTTGCTTTAGCTCCTAGCTCCACTTTCAACTTTTGGATGCATTTACAGACCTTGACATAGACCTCATCTCTCTCCTGGCCAAAATTGTCCTCAAAACTAGAGGATTCGTGACTATCCTAAAACAATTCCATTCATATCCTTTCTCTTAGTTGGTCACTTGATGACATTGGGATAGGCACTAATCCTTCACCAACTCAATTGCTTCAGTCTCGGCCAAGTATGGTCTGACTTGCCTGACTTCTTCCACTTGCTAACATTGGGATAGGCACTGATCCTTTACCAGTTTACTTGTGTCAGTCTCGGCCAAGTCTGATCTGACTTGCCTGACTTCTTTCACCAACAATCATAGATTCTTCAATTCTAGATGCTGAGTGCTTTGTCTGTCCCTTCTCAGAAAATTGGGTTGGGATCTTCTGGATGGTGTGAGCCTCAAAACACTCTAGTTGTTCTGGTAGATTTTTAGCTAGATTCTTTGTAATCTTGGCTGCCAGCTCTCGTTGCTCCTGTCACTTATCCACTACCTTGGCCTTGCCCTTGGCCTTCCAAACCTCTCTCTGTTGTTACCACTTCTTGGCCTCAATAGTTATTAGTTGTTGAAGCTCCTCTGGAATTTCTTTGATGATTACACCTTTGCTTCTAGTAACTACCCAAAATGGCACTAGTTCTGGTTCCTTCACATCAGGTGCTTCAATTTTGACTGCCTTCATGCATTGAGCTGCAAAATGCCCATACTTTCCACAATTGTAGCTATGAAAAATTCTATGCTAAACATTCCCATACCCTCTACCTCGGCTAGTACCCCTTGGATAAGTGCCTCATCCATTACCAGTCCCACTGGTGCCTAGATTTTCTGCTTTGGACTCACACGCTCCTTCCGTTTTTACTCGTTCTGCATCGGTTAATGCTATCAAGGATAGATCTTTGTCTTTCTTGAAGTGATGAATTTGAATGGCATAGTTATTCCACAGATGGCCATAAGCCTTCTAATAAGTGCATTGTGGACATTCATTCAAAACGTGATCTTTAGATTTACATTTGGAGCATCAAGTTTCCATCTTTCTGACGAAAGGTCTCATTTGGGCGACTCTCAACAATCTGTCTAGAAATTTCTTCAATTTTACGCGACCAATAACCTTTCTTTCCTTTACCCTTTCTTTTCTCATCTGAATCACTGTCAGATGTACTGGAGCTGTTACTGGAATCTGAATTCTCAATGGATGAACCACTACTATTATATCTTCTCTTCTTGTGTCTTTTTCTTTCTTTGCTTGTTGCTCTAAATTGAGGGCTCTCTGCAACAAGTCATTAAATTTCTTTATTGGTGCAAATACTTCTTATTGTTTGAGTTTCTTACTATGGAATCCATTCAAGAACCATGCTCTCATTCTCTTTTCAGAAGGAGGTTCTTGCAATTGTTTGGTCAACTCCTTGATTTTCTCCACATAGCTTCTAACATGCAGTTTCCCTTGTTTAATTTGATCCAACTCACAGAGCATATCCTCATCCCCTCTATTGTATGAATACTCTAGTCTAAAAGCTTTTAGTAATTTTTTGTATGACCTGAGCTGGCAAGTCAGGTAATGGTAATACCATTTTTTGGCTACCGCTTGCAGTGTTTGGGAAAAATATTCCCCCCACTCATCCTCGTCAATATGCTTTAAATTATTGTTCAAAATCTTGGATATGATCATCGGGATCATCTTTCTTACCTCCTTTGACGACTCAAAATGAGATTTTCAATGAGGTACTGATAATAGATTCTCTAGTACTTCTGACTTTCAAAGTATAAAGATGGTGTTTGGATTGCGATTTACGATAATGATCAGTATCGACTTCCCAATGACCATCTTTTTGAGTCTTAGACTCAGTATCAGTACCAGTATCTGCCATTGGCTTCTTCTCCATTCTGTGATGAGTTTCCTTGGTGCCCTTACTTTTGGTGTGCTTAGCAATACCATGCTTGAGTGGAGTGTTAATTTCATTCCCAGGCTCTTGTTCTATGTCAGAGCCTTGCTCTGATTCTTCGGGAATGGCACTACCTCACTCTGCTTTGCTGGCTTTCGGCCACACGTAACTCTGGACGGCATGACTACAGCTTAGAACACCAATAGGGAGAGAGCTCGATGGTCAAAGAGCACTTTATCTAGCCACCATGATTGCCAACATGGAATGAGCTGTTCTCTTTAGGTAGCTATTCCAGTGTTGGTGTTCAGACCTAGTTGTGAGTTCAGAGAATTCAAATGGTGTACATGTCAGATCAAACAACAAGAATTGAAGTACCGAACTGGAACAGAGAACTAAACTAAGAGTATTGAATTGGAGAGAGTACTAAAGATTGGAACAAGGGAACTGATAATGTATATTCAAATCAGTATGCATAATACAAGAAGTACAAGCTAAGCAGTAAAGTAAAAATGGCTCCAAGCCCAGAAGGTTCCCAGGATTAATACAAGAACTTTAGAGATAAGTACAAAGGCTAACAATAGTACATGACAACCAACCTGCAATCAACCCACGTAGAATGATCAATTCCGTAGAATGTGTAATGGGTCCTATTTATAGGATTGTGTAGAATTGATACAGTAACTACTGTAGTTACAGTCCGTCGTCGGATACTTCTAGAAGTTATTGCTGGTAATTCCTAAGGAAATGTTCCCACCGTTGGTAATTCCTAAGGAGTTTTTCTCGCCTGCCACATCTACATACACACACACGCGTGCGCACACGATGGATAGCATCATCAACATGTAATGCCCGACTAGCACATAGGCGTATCAATTACCTACATTTAGACACATGGCTCTAGCAAAATTAACAATTGACATATTTTTGGTCATGTAGAAAAAGATCGCTTCAGGGAGGACCTTGTCTACCAAAAAGGTCACTTCTCTAGGCAATGTATGATAGACAATTGTCATACATCCTTGATGTAATACTCAGGGCCATGATATCCTCCACTTGTTCTTCTCATAATGAAGACACGATTTTCTTTGTGTTTTAAATCACTTGTAACTTTCCAACCAGTGCTCACAAAAAAATGACCTTTGGTGTATTTTCTAAAGGACAAAAACTGAAAATTCCCGATTAGTTTTGAGGATTATCTTGAAGGAAACCGGCTCAATTTGGAGGATTTTAGTGTAAAAACCCTTTTCCCTAAAAAAAACCCCCAAGATTTTCAATGCTTTCCTTTTTCCATTGCTTTCTAAAAAAGTTTTTGGTGAACGTTGTTTCCAACTTGCTCATAATTAGTACCCCCTAAATGGAAGCAAGTCCCCCGTTCTGATGTGGGCAAGGCAACTCTAAATGCGTCGACCTGTTGACCATGTTTGTTTAAGGCACAGAAATCCGAATGGAACTGGAACTGGAACAGAACACAGAAACTAACAACATACTAAATCCGCCATAACTTCCGCTTTCACATTCCCAAGAAGATACTGATCGTCGACAGTTACATACTTCGATAAGACTAATGGGCAACGCCCTTTCCCAAGAACACCCCTTGGAATCCCAAAAGTACAAAAGTTAACATTCCAACTTCCACTAAGGTAAAAAACATCCCAAAATTCCTAGGCTTAACACCTGGCACAGCCCGGTGGCTAGAGCCACAGGCTGACCTGGACCCACAATCCCTTGATCAAACAACCTGCCCCCCAGCATCCCCTTCTGCATCTGCCTTTTCTGCTACAACATCCAAATCCGCTTGCTTTTCCCCCTCTGCTTCCACCTGCTTTTCCACTTTTGATTCCACTCCTCCTGCTACAATCCGATCTGGTCCCAAAACATCACTGCTCAGCTCTGTCGTCCACTTACTCACTCCCCCTGCATTCACTTCAATCTCCTTACTTTTTTCCTTCAACTCCTGCATCTCTGCCACTAATTTCTCATTTTCCACCTTCAATTCCTCATTCTCCCTCCTAACGCTTTCTTTTCCTGCTAGCTGAAACCAATTTTTGAATCTGTCCCGTCAATTCCTCCATGTGTTCCCTCCAAATCCTAGTAGCTTTATTCCACATCTCTTGTGTATACTCCATCACTTCCTGCTTCAGAATATCCGCATCCGAATCTGCAACCAAAATACCTGTCATTCCCTGGTTCTGCAATGCGGCCTTCTCCATATCCATCAACGGAGTCAATCTATTAATCAAGAAAATATTCTCAATGGTCAACTCAGCCACTTTGTCTCCCAGTTCTTTGAATTGTTCATCCACTACATCTTTTAGTCCGTCTGCCTACCTAGTAAAATCCTCAACTACACTCAGAACTTCAGCATTTCTCGCCATAGCTTCTGCTGTAATCCGTTTAACTTCCTCCTGCAGTCTTTCTTTATCTAATCTCTCCTGAAACAACTGCATCCGAACTTTTTGCATTTCCCATTCCAGGATAGCACTGCATTTATGTTCCATTTTCTCAGCTTCCATCACCCTCAGAGCTGCATCTTGATTCTGCATAAACTCATTCAGTTGAGTCAAATTGTTAGCTGCCTCTTCCACAGAAAAAATCCCCTTATTTTCATGACTGTCACTGCTCCCTGCTTTAACTTTGAAACTTTCCAGAGCAGTCTTCTCCACACCTCCACCCATTGCTTTCATAAACAACGTTACCTTTTTGCCTTTGGACTCGATTTCTTTGATTCTGATTCCATGGTGAAACTGTTCGGCTTTGATTCCGATTCTTCCAAACCCTTCCAAGAGACTTTGAAAGGTGATTTACCTTTTTCAATTGTTGGAGAGCCCAACAACAATTTCCTTCTCTTACTTCCATATGCTATTCCCTCTTCTTTTGCCACATCTACCACTGGTGTCTTCAAACATGTTGATACTGTCGGAACCTTCAGAACATAGTCGAAAATTGCAGCCAAATAAGGTGCTACTCTGCCCACTACTGGTGTCCAGTGTCGGTCTCTTTTTTCGGTTAACTGCATCCGATCATACAGAACTGATGCCCAATCCACTTTAACGCCTCTCTCCACCTGAAACAAAGGTGCAAAAGCCTCCTTGGACATGTAGGCAGTCTTCTGGAGGATACACACTTTTTCCAAATACCAAAACAAATTTAAAGCTCTGTTTCCACCTGCATTCTTCACCATGTAGTATGCCTTCGTTCCTACCGGATTTCCAAATTCCCCTTTCATCTGGGAATCGGTCGGCTTCCTTGTCTTAGCCGGCACAGTTAGACAGGGAACCTTGAAGACTTTGGACACCAACTTTGGTGTCAAGCGCACATCCGTTGGTAATCATTCCATCACTTTTATTTATCATATTCCACTGCTACTCAGCGAATTCATTCTCTACCCATGTATCCCAAGGTAGACATGCAAATTCATAAAGACCTATACGCTTGAGCCATACATAGGTTTCCGCCTCATTAGGGTCAAACACTACCACCGCCATCTCCACATTGCCTTGATCACTCAAGATTAAGCCTCATCGCTTTCCACCTCAATGTGCTCTTCCTGTTGCCGTGCTTTGAATAGCTCCTCCATCGCCATCTTCATCGACCTGGTATTCGGCATCACTTCTGACGCATTATCTTGCATACCCACCATCAGCTTGCCCTTAATATTCTCAGAAAACATTTTGCCTTCTTGCCCGACTTAACACTCACTAAATTGTGACGTTCACACACTTGGATGTGATCCTCAACTCATCTCACCACCTTACTCTTATGATGATGAATTTTTTCCTTGATTCGGGCACGCCATGCAGGATTTGCCCAAAAATTATTCGTCCTTTATTGAGTCACATCAGCACTAAGTGAATTTTTTGCCTTAAAATGAGTACCCCCACTTATTAGTATCTTTGTACCCTTTTGCCCAATTCCATTCCTCCAACTTTCCACTTTCGAGACTTCAAATCCGACAGTCCGATTTCCGACTTCCAGTCCGCAATCCGAATTCCAAATTCCAGATCCCTTTATAAGTTTTGAATTGCTAGAACAAATTGCCAATTCTGCCTCTGAACATTCCACTGTAATTCCCAGAACACCAACTGTTAACAATTTACTGCCAATATCCTCAACCTTATTGACCATCCACTTGGGAACCTCAGGCACCTTTCCATAAAATTTCTTCAATCTGAATCCATTCATTGGTTTCAAAATCTTTGTTCCGAAAACATCTTTCAACAAAAATGTTCCTTGGCCCTGTTCTGATTCAATCTGATAAGGTCCCAAATATCTCAGCTTCAACTTACCCGGATGTGATGCCAATTTAGAATTATATAACATCACCCAATCCCCTTTCTGAAAAATTTTTAATTTCACCTACCTAGACATCCATGCTTGTCTCCTCTTCTGCCCAATTTCCACCAAATGGGCACTCTGAATTCTATCCTCTTCCAATTTAAGCAGTTCCTTCTGTCTATAAGAAATTGATTCCTTCGGACTTAACTTATGTTGAACTGACAACCTCAAGCTTGGAATTACATATTCCATTGCCACCATAGCTTCTATCCCAAAGACCAAGTTGAAAGGTGTCATTCCAGTCGCCACCTTAAAAGCTGTCCGAAAAGCCCATAGTGCTGAATCCAACTTGTCATCCCAATCCGATTTGTTTTCCGACACAATCTTCTTCAAAATTCTCACCAGCACTTTATCAGATCTTTCTGCCTACCCATTTGCTTACGAATGATATGGAGTAGATTTCTTATGCAAAATCATATGTCTGGATGTCAACTCCGGAATCACAGAATTCAAAAAATGTGTTCCCTGATCCGACACCAACTCAATAGGACATCCAAATCTTGTCATAATGTTTTTATATAGAAACCTTGCCACACTTGCTGCTTTATTATCTCCCAAAGCCACCGCTTCCACCCATGTGGTAGCATAATATGTTGCAACAAGAATATATCCGGAACCTATCCTCTTTGCCCGTGGTTTTATTGGGCCTACAAAATCCATTCCCCACTTTTGAAATGGTTCTAATGGTAAGACTGGATGATCCTGCATCCTATCCCCTTGTGTAGGCTACCCCACCTTCTAACATTGAACACATTCCTTGGCAAAACTATGTGCATCCTTCAATAACAAAGGCCACCAAAGTCCAGCTTGTAAAATTTTCCGACCTGTAATTTCCCCTGAGAAATGTCCTCCAGTTGATCCCCAATGTGCCTCCTGCAACACTGCTTTCTGCTCTTCATCCGGAACACATCATCGTATAATCTGATCTGCTCCTCTTCTATATAATGCTCCAGCTATAATTAGAAATGATCTGCTCCTCAATGCAAACTTCTTCCTCTGATCCGGAGACATTGTCTAAGGTAAAACTCCATCTGTCAGAAACTGAACCATCTGATCATAACAATTGTCAAAAATTTGTCCTTCCACTAGGAACAAATCCGCATCATGCAATTTATCCGATACTCCTGGTAATTCCTCCTTATGTTTCAATCTACTGAGGTAATCCGCCACTGCATGCTGAGTTCCTGGAGTATGAACAACTATGTAATCAAATTCTTGCAGCATGAGCATCCACCTTGCTAATCTACCTTTCAGTTTTGGCTTCTTTACCAGAAACAATAAAGCCTGATGATCCACATGAAAAACCACTCTGTTCCCTAACAAATAATGTCGGAATTTTTCCAAAGCAAAAATCATTCCCAAAGCTTCCCTTTTCGTAACTGTGTAATTCTTCTCCGGTGCTCTCAACATTCTACTAGCATAATAAACCGGTCTGAACCATCCCTTAATCTTATCTTGCATTAAAACAGGTCCTACTGCCATGTCGAAAGCATCAACATACATATGAAACGGCAATTCCCAATTTGGTGGTTGAAGTATAGGTGAAACTACCAACATCTTTTTTATAATCTGAAAAGCCTTCTCTTGAGCTTCTCCCGAAACAAATTCCACTTCCTTTTTAGTCAAATGACTAAGTGGTGCGCTCACATCCGCCAAATACCATAAATACCTACCATGACATTTGATCTTCCAACAAACCGCATCACTGCCTTCAAATTTTTCGGAGCTACAGCTTTCTGAATGGCACTAATCTTGTCCCCATCAATCGACATTCCTTCTTGAAAGATGATATGTCCCAACAATTTTCCCTTATGTACTGCTATTGCACACTTCTGGGGATTAAGTGACATCCAAAACATACTACATCTTTCAAAACACTTCCTCAAACATTCCAGATGCCTGACTTTTTTCCCAAAAATTGAAAGATCATCCATAAAAATCCTCATAAAATCTGTCAAATGTGGCTCAAAAGTTTTAAAAGCTGCCTTCGAAAACGATGGTGGTCCATTCTTCAACCCAAAGCTCATCATTGTATATGCAAAAGCTCCCCATTCTATGATAAAAGCAGTTTCTTCAATATCCTCCTCAGCCATTGGTATTTGATTGTACCCTGAAAATCCGTCAAGAAAAGTGTACATCTCATGTCCCGCTACATCATCCAGAACTAAATCAATAAAAGGAAATGGAAATGGATCTGCAATTGTTGCTGCATTTAATTTTCTGTAATCCACACAAACCCTTAACTTCCCCGACTTCTTGGGTACCACTACAATTGGTGACAACCATTCCGCCTGATCCACTGGCACTATAAACCCTGCATTCAGCGATTTATCCAATTCCTCTTTCACCTGCTTGGCATAATTTGGATTCATCATATACCTCTGCTGGCTCACTAGAACAGCATCCATTTTCAAATTTATATGATGCTTATACACTTGAGGATCCATGCCTTTCAAATCAGAATAATCCCATGCAAAGACATCAATATACTCCAACAGTAATTTCTTCAAGTCCTTCTTGAAGCCTTCTTCCAAATGAACACTAACTCTTACCATCTTTGGATGATCCTCCGTCCCCAAATTCAGATCCTGTAAATCATCCTCCTTAACTCGAGAAACTTTCTTTATCATCTTATCATACAGAGCTTCCGCTCTCTGAATTGCCTCCTTTGGCTCCAATTATGAATCCTCGATCACAGTTTCCTCTTGGATTTTCTTCTCTTCTAAATTTTTCTGTTCCACACCATCTGTATCCCCCTACAAACTGATCAATTCCCAAACTGTTCTCTTTTTCTGCATATTTGTCAATGATCCGCTCCACATCTACCTCAAATACCGGAACAATTGTTGGATTTGCTGCTAAGAAATATGCTTCTTCATCATCCTCCAATCCTTCAGACATGTTAATTGCTTGTGCCAACATTGGCTTCGTCTCTTCTGACAATTCCTTCTTCGGTCCCATTGGTAATGTAACTTCTCTCCTTCCGTTCTTAACCGTCACTTCATTCTTTCCCCAATCCTATTTTAGCTTAGCCGTGCGAAACCATGGCCTCCCCAACAACATAAAATAGGTATTTTTTGAATCCTTCATCCTGATGACTACAAAGTTTACCATAAACTGCAATCCATGAATGATAATTCCTTGCCTCCTTAACATCCCCACTGGTTGAACTCTGCTCTGATCAGCCATACGCACTTGAAATGGAGCTGGTTCCAACCTGACATCTTGCATCCTTAGAAACTCCGATTCCAAAAGTATGTTGACCCCTAATCCACCATCCAATAGAACATCGGAAAATTTACGGTTATTAAATTCCAACGACAGTGTTGGTACTGAAAAATCCACATCCTCCGGGCTAATCTGGCAACTCTGAACTATCTGCTGCACCTCCTTCATACTCGGAACAGTCTTTGTCCTTCTCATCACTGTATATAGTCTATCTCTGAAAATTGGAACTAATGACACAACTGATCCAAGGTAAAATGTATAGAGGAATTAGTTAACTCTTCAAACAAGTCATCCGTCCTTTCTCTTTCCTTCTCATCCTTTTTTACTCCTTTCTCCTTTGATTTAAGCTTGCTCTGTTGTTGATCCTTTTCCATAAAATCTTCAGCTACTTCATCCCAAATCTCCTTTTGCTCCTCCCAATCCAGTGGAGGTTTCAACCTTGCTTTGGACCTTGTTGTCACTAATACATCTACTTCCTCTTGCAAACATTTAGAACAATCACATTCTGGCTGACAATCCATAGCGACTTCATTCACCCCTTAATCCTGAAACGATTCTACTACTATCAAACTGCTTCCAGGCTCTTTGTTTGCTTCAGCTGACTGTGCTGGTGGTGCTGGCAACTGCGGCACTTGCCCTCTTGGCTGTTGCTGATTACCACCTTGATAATTCCAAATCGGCTGATTTCATCCCTGTGGTTGTGGGTGGCTGCCAATTCTGCCACCGCTGCTGCTGATCCCAATTTCCCCCTCATGGGGGTCTTGAATTCTGTCATCCTCCAAATCTCGGTCCTCCTCCTGAATTGAAATTCCTCTAAATGGTGGTCCCCCTTGATTAAACTGTGGTCTCCACCCTGAATACAATTGTTGCCTTTGCCACCCTTGATTATTGAACATCCTCTACCTTCCTCCTGTCTCTGGAAACACCCCATGAGTTTGAGGTCCTTGTTGCTGTATCTTCTGTTGAATCCTTTATGTTACAACACCCCTGAAATTCGGATTAAACCAACATTCCTTTGTCCAATGCCCATCCTTAACACAAATTTCACAATGAGGGGTTTTGGATTCCACAACTTTCTGCACTCCCAACTTCTTCAATTTCTTTGCTACCAATTTGTCCTCTCTATCCTCTTTCTCTTTAGACTTTTTCTTTGACTTCTTCTTGCTTTTCTTCTTCTTATCCTCATCTACTTCTGAATCCGAATCCTCACTGGAATCCTCTTCACTATCAGAATCCGTTTCCGTATCTGAATCAGTTGCAGTTTTCGAATCCGAATCGCTGTTCGAATCCGAATTATCTGACCTCTTCTTTTTCTTCGACCTACTTTTCTTCTTTTCTTTAGATGACCTCTTGGCTACTTTCCCATGAGAGACCCCAAACCTTTTCTCTGCTCTTTGAGTTGTTTCCACTAATGCTTGTAATCCACCTACAACATCAACTCCAGCAACAGCATATTTCAATTCCTTCATTAATCCTTCAAAAAATATCCAGCAAGCATTTCATCGGTTGGCCTTTCTTGAGCAGCCAACCTTCTCACATATTGGTTAAACTTTTGTGCATAATCCTCAACAAACGTTTTCCTTTGTTTCACTTCCCTAAGCTTGGTCAACACATCATGTGGAGTCTTTTCCTTTCTGAACCTGTTCAAAAATGTTGCTTTCAAACCATCATAATCAGCAAAATGACCTGCTAGAAAATTACTGAATCATTGCATAGCCTTCGCATCCGATGTAGCCTCAAACTAGCGCATCTTAGCCTGGGCATCGTACACTCTGGCAAATCCTCTGGCCTGCCATCTTGTCTTGTATTAAGATATGTGGCAATCGGGGTCTTCTTTCGACTTTCCCGAAAAGGTCCAAAATTTGACGCGCATATCCTGCCTAGCCGCTGCCATATTTGTAGTTCCACTTGGTTGTACAAGAATTCCTGCACTGGTACTTCCCAACGGATCAAAAGTCAATCTCCTTCTCGCCACTAATGCATGTTGCACAACTGCAATCGCCAACAGCCACGGAAATATATCCTGTTCTTCATTCGCTACTTCTTCTTCCCATCTATCATTTAGATAATCCTCTGCGCCATCCAAATCCTCCACAGTATCATCTAATCTTCCCCTATAGAAACTCGGTGCATCCCAGTATAATCCAAAATTCCCCACAGTTCCGAACGCTGACCATCTTGCCCATACAACTGCCGAAACCGCTTAGCAACTAACCTTGTCCAATACGGGAATGTATCCTCCTCCGCTTCCTCCAGAGTGCAACCAACTACCCATGCCAACTCACACTATTCTGAACATCCTCCCTCCATTGCCACAACACTCGCTCCTACAAGAGAAACTTGAATCCATCCATGCTACATCGCACTTACACCGTGATCGCCAATTGTTTAAGGCACAAACATTCAAATAGACAAAACACAGAAATCAAAATGGAACTGGAACTGGAACAGAACACACAAAACTGACAACAGACTAAATCCGCCATGACTTCCGCTTTCACATTCCCAAGAAGATACTGATCGATAGGTACATACTTGGATAAGACTAATGGGCAACGCCCTTTCCCAAGAACACCCTTTGGAATCCCAAAAGTACAAAAGTTAACATTCCAACTTCCACTAAGGTAAAAAACATCCCAAAATTCCTAGGCTTAACAATGTTAGTGGAATTCTCATGGGATAGTTGGATTTGATCCTACCTTGCCATATGAAAGCACTTTAATGAACCCAAACTAAGAAAAGGATGAGACATGAGCGTTACCACGTGCATGCTTATTAATTCACCAAATAGAAGCCTTCTCACCCTCTATATAGACAGTAGCTCCCCCTGCTCGTTTGCACAATGAACATACAATTGTGCATACACATCCACACCCCATTAGGAAGAGAATGGAGTCTAGGAGGGCCTCTTTATTTGGCAGTTCAAGGGAGTCAAACCTCTACTATTAAGAAAACAATCAAAGGATAGCTTTTGAATTCAAACAGGCAAAACGGTTACCTTATTTGAATTCAAATGTTCCCCCCAAAATGAAATTTAAAATCTAGTGGGCAAAACCATATCATGTAACATATCTACAGAAAGAGCTCGATGTGTAGATTACAAATCTATAATCTCCGCTCAAAATGGAGATCATATGTAGGGGTTGTGGAAGGCCAAAAATAATAAAATTGTCCACCCCCTTTTTTGGGGGGTAAAGTGCATCCTTTGACCACTCTTACATCTCTATTACACACCCACCATTCTTGCACACATGGCATGCATCTACTTGTCAAGATGTTAATCACCTCCATAATCTCATGGCAAATAAATAGGCCCTCCTAGACCCCATCCTCTTCCTAATGCCTTGCAAAAATTGCGCACACACAGCCACTCTGCTCGGCTCTGGCTGAAACGAACCATAGATAGGTTTTTGTTGAGCTATTCAAAACTACACCTTTCGATCAATGCTACAGAGCACGTGCACACACACACACACACACACACACACACACACACACCATCACACATACTAGGGTTTGACTAATGTCCATATACTGCTTCACCATTGGCACGAACATCAAGTATGATCACCTAACTTGTCGGCAAGAAACAAAACAAATATGCGGTCTTCCTCGCAAACACTTTCTTTGCAGACATATAGGGACGTCTTCAAGCACACGGGTAGGCACTAGTGCCTACTGAGATTTTCATAACATTTCATTCGTAGTAGAGTATAAAATTAATGTTTTTTAAGTTTTTTTGGATCTCATATGAAAGGTGGTGTTCAAGATCAGATGTTGGTCTGTAAACATACTAAACAATTAATGTTTAGAGTATAAAATTAATGTTTTTTAAGTTTTTTTGGATCTCATATGAAAGGTGGTGTTCAAGATCAGATGTTGGTCTGTAAACATACTAAACAATTATGGTAGAAACAATTGCATGACCAAATTTTGTCATGTCATGGAAACTTTAGTTGGGTTTTCGAACGAAGTGATCTTTTCTTATGAAGTGAAAGAAGAACATTGGGTATGTGGGGTGGCATTAAGATATGAAGCAGTATTCCCATTTGGGAAATATTAAACAAACACAGCTTGTGAATTCTAGTAATTCATGTGTTGCTTGCATGATAAAATGAAGGTTATAATAATTTTGCAACTTGTCGATACATGGTTTTTTTTGGTATACAATACAAAAGGCAATGATGGTTGTAACATTTAATGGCCTAAATAACTTATGTGTAGCGGAAATTAGCATGAACATAGTGGGCATTTCATAAGAATAGATTCCTAATGAGAATTACAAGAGTGCTTGGGTGGAGAGAGCAACAAAAATCATAACACCTAGTTAGATAACATCGACAATACTTTCAAAAGGGAGAGAAATTAAGCTATTGACAACAGTTGAGGACCGGATTTTCATGGAGCCGGTGCCCCCTCCAAAAGGCTTTGTATTATGGTTTCTCCCATCAAGAGAGACATTGTACAATACAATTCTTTGTGTTCCTTCAAGACTAGACAGTGCAATGAAGATGGAAACTTCATGCACTAAGCAAAACACTTAACAAACACAACTTGAATTATCCCCGTTCTCATACCCAAGACCTCACACACCTTCGAAGATGGTGAGAGCTAGCAGGGTATGAGAGTAGATTGAGAGGAAGAAGGAGTATCTTACGAGAAAGATGTACATCTCCTCACATAATCACTCATATGTAGCATAGCTTAGCTTAGTAATTAGCTTGGTAGAGGAGATGAGCATGCATTGAATCTTGGCTCTTGGTTGGATTTGCATCCACATGCCAAGAGAGTGTTGATGTAGGCTTTTATCTCACAAGCTTGGAGTAGGTGATGAGTTCTCCATTAAAGCTTGGGAAGAGATATTCTTCTCTTTCTTCACACATGAGCTTGTGTGAGTGTGTGTGTGATAATGCCTTGCAAAAATCAGCCCCCTCTCTCTCTTGGGCGAGCCCTCTTGCTAATTGCTCTTGCTGAAGCCTCATTGGCCCTCCCCAAGTCAAGCCAATTACAATTAAGAAGCATAAGTGATAGCCTTCTGACATGTGTCCCCCTTTCCCCTTTTGTGAGAGCTTTAGGTAATTAAATAATTAAACTAAACTCTCATTGGACCCCTTTTCCTCCTGGCCAATAGGAATCAGGCAAGCCATGGGGCTCCTGAATGCTCATTGGACCCCTTGGGAGACTGCCCAATAGTCTTCTAGGAGACTTAATTCTCATTGGTTTCTTTTATTAAATGTTTTTAAATTAATTAAACTAGATTTACTCTAGCTTAATTCTCATTGGTCCACTTCAAGGGTCATCCAATAGAAATTGGGAACACCTTTTGGGCATCTGGCCTAGGGAGCTGACATGTGTCCCTCATTCCCTTTGTGTAAAGGGAGCCTGTGTGTGTGTGTGTGTGGCTTTCTCTCTCATCCCCTACCTTTAGGGCTCGCCCCCTCCCATGTAGGGATGTGCAAAGACTTTTAGGGCACACACAAAGCATCCAATTTTCCCTAGGGTTGACCTTTGGACACAACCTTTGAATTTTGGAACCTTAGCATTTTGGAAGTCTTAATGGGCTGAACCTTAGGGTCTTTTTAGCCCATTGTTGTACATGGCTCTTTTGCAGATGGCCCCCCCTTTGGATCCCTACTGTGGCCGGTCTACTAGCTTAACCAATATTCTAGCTTTTTCTCCCCTGCCTTCCCCACATTAAATGATCAGTTTAATATGAGAAAATCATTTAGGAGAATTAGATATTGATTATTATGACATTACCTCTCTCTTGAAATCATATTCGTCCTCGACTATGGTGTAGAGAAGATAAAGCATGTTCATGAGTCCTTTTATTAGCGGGTAGAGGATCCCTATGTTACCCTACGACATCATTCCACAATGGATGACTAGTCCATTTGACGCTTGAGAGCCTGAGGCTGCCGCAAGCATGTCTGTACATTAGTCCTATCAGTCTTCCGTAGTAGAGTGACAAGCTCTACTTGGTGTTTGGGAGACTCGTCTCCACAAACTTGATCTAAGCATGCATACTACTTCATTTTTGTGCACAAATAAAGAAAAGGAGAGTCTTATAAGACAAAAACTTTATTCATTTTTTAACATTTTGTACATTTTCTTACTCTTGGGAAGCATTGTAAGCATTGACAAGGTTTAGGTTATCCTTTAATTGTATGCCTTGCATCCATCTAGAATCTTCAAAAGGATAATTCTTAAACTTAATAAGATATCGTCGGATAGTCTTACCGCCTCTTAGTACCTTGTCTTCATGTCGGAGAATGGACTCGGGCTGCAGCACCTCTTCTTGGTCCTCGATCTCCGGTGGGTCTTCAATAGTTGGTTCTTGAGGTGGCTCTCCTTTGTAAGGCTTTAATAGGCTCACATGAAAAGCATTGTGTATGATCCAATGATTGGGAAACTTGAGTTGATAGGCCATCTCATTGATTGGTCTAAGAATCTGAAAGGGACCATAATACCTTTTTGCTAATTTAGCATAGTACTTTTGGTGACCCGTAGGATTCTTGCCCGTTGTGTGCCTTAATCGAGCCTTGGGAAACTTTAACAAGATCCAATCGTTTTCTTTAAAGGCTTGGGATCTTCTGTGCTTGTCAGCAGCAACCTTTTGCCTTTGTTGTGAGATAGAGATAGCATCCTTAATCTTTTGGAAAGATTCTTGTAGGTCTCGGCTATACTCATCTGCAGCGAAGATCTTCCCATGTACCTTAAGTAGCAAGGGACTTTTTTATCTTCCCTCAATTACCTCGAAAGGTGCTTTTCCCGTGGAAGTATGTACAGTGTTATTGTAAGCATACTTCACTAAGGGTAAGTACTTCTCCCATTGGGATCTTTGATCTACTTCCGTTACATAGGCTTTTAGTAGATCGAGAATGGTTAGGTTAGCTATTTCACTTTGGCCATCAGTTTGTGGATGATAGGCCGAAGAGAAGTTTAGCCTTGTACCTAAATTCTCAAAGAGACCCTTCCAGAAATTATTGGTCATTCTAGGATCTCTATCCGACACTATGGACATTGGCAAGCCATGGTACTTGAAAATTTGTGAAATGAAGAGGGTTGCCATTTGATGGGCTTTGATAGTCTTTTTGACAGGTATAAAATGAGCTTGTTTACTGAACATGTCTACTATCGTCCATATTCCCGTATTCCCATGGATAGACTTAGGCAATCCAAAGATAAAATCCATGGATATGCTCTCCCATGGTGAATTAGGGATTGGCAAGGGTTGAAGCAATCCAAGTTGCTTCCCTCTATCAAATTTTGTCTTTTGGCATACCACACATTTGGAAACATACTCTTGTATGTTCACTTTCCATGGTAGGCCAATACAAATATGTTTCTATTCCCTTTAAGGTAGACTGAATGCTTTTATGCCCCGCATAAGGTGGAGCATGAGATTCATACATTACTTTCTCAGGTAGTGAGTTAGTAATGCATAGTCTATTGCCATAGAGAAGATAACCATCTTGTAAAGTGAATGGTTCTTCTTTCTTTCCTAATGCCAGGGCTGAAATCACATCTCTAAAGTCGGGATCAATAGCGTACTCCTCTATCATTGAAGATAGATCATTGTGAGTTGCTATGGAAACCGCATTCACTCTCGGCCGTCTTGAGAGTGCATCGGCTACTTGATTGTGCTTGCCAGCAATGTGAGCAATATGAAAATGAAATTGCGAAAGGAAATTTTCCCACCTCATTTGTTTGTCAGAGAGCTTGGTCTGCGTCATGAAGTACTTAAGACTTTGGTGATCCGTTCGCAGAATGAAAGGGGTCCCCAATAAATAGTGCTTCCATGAGTCTAAGGCATGTAAATCTGCAAGGAGTTTCTTTTCGTATATGCCTAGAGCTTGCTCAACAGGGTCGAGCCTTCGACTCTCATAGCCTATGGCGTGCCCTTCTTGGAGCAAAACAGCTCCAAGGCAATCACCACAAGCATCGCATTGGACCTCAAATGGTTTTGAGAGATCCGGTAGTGTAAGCACAGGTTGAGAGATAAGCTTTTCTTTAAGCTTTTTGAAAGCATTGTTCTCCTTAGCAAACCATGTATACCTAACGCTTTTCTTTGTTAGGTCATGTAATGGTCCCGCAATTTGTGAGAACTTTTCTATGAAGCGTCTATAGTATGCACACATACCTATGAAGCTTCTTAGTTCATGAAGATTCCTTGGTTTAGGCCATCCTTTTATTACCTCTAACTTGGATGGATCCATTTGGATGCCATTTTGAGAGATAATGTGACCTAAATACTGAATCTCTTGCAAGAAAAATTCACTTTTCTTCCAATTAACATAAAGTTATTCTCTCTTAAAACTTGAAATATTACCTGGAGGTGTTGCTTGTGTTCCTCCAATGAATTAGAGCAGATGATAATATCATCAAAGAACACTCCAGTGAAGGTTCGATGAGGCCTAAACAGCTTCTACATCAAGCGGTTGAATGTGGCTAGTGCATTGGTCAAGCCAAAAGGCATGACAATGTATTCGTAACCATCTTTCTTTTGCACTAATAGCACAGGTGAGCAAAATGGAGATGAGCTTGGCCTAACCATACCCTTCTCAACTAACACATGCACTTGCCGCATAATCTCCTCTTATTGAGCTTGAGAAACTCTATAAGGAGGTTTATTAGGCGGTGAACTTCCTGGAAGAAGTTCAATTGCATGGTCATCATTACCTCGTTTAGGAGGTAGCTCACAAGGGATGTCGTCAATAAAAACATCTTGAAACCCCTTGAGAAAATTGGATAACTCTAATTCCTTTTGGTTGCTTTTATTTTCTTTTGCTAAAGCATTAGGTTCATTTTGAGAGTCTTTAACAAAAATCATGTACACGGAAATAGAGCTCTTTATTGACTTGTTGAAAGCTGGTGTATGTACAATGGGGATGGTGTTACCCATTTCCTTAGCATCTATATACATGTCTTTTTCCCTGAACTTAAAGGAGATTCTCCTTTCAGGAAATTTAAAATCGGCAGCCAGGCGGTCAAACCATGGTGCCCCTAGGATTACATCCTCATGCTTGAGAGGAGAGATAAAGAAGTCCTCTTTGTCCACGTAGCCTTGGACATGAAGCCTCAATTTCTCGATTAAGGGAGTGACTGAAGCTTCTTGCCCCTTGAAGGCACTGTTTACGGGTAGGACATCTCCCATCTCATAGGATTGTATTCCTAGCGCCGTGGCCAACTCTATAGATATAAAATTGTGAGTAGAACCAGGGTCAAAGAGAATAAAAGCATCATGTTCTCTTACCTTTCCCCAAGCATGGCATAGAGGATATCCTTTGTGGTGAGTTTGGTGAGTCTCCTCCTCTTGGATTTCAACCAAGGAAGCTCTAGGAGGATCTTGGCGGTTGTTCTTTTGGGGACAAGCGCGGTACGCATGCCCTTGTTCGCCGCACTTGAAACACCGGTTATCCTTACGATAACACTCAATCTCTTCAGGAGAGAGTTTATTCTTACCTTTGTAAACTCCCTTCTCTTTAGCTTTGTTGGAATTGCCCTTAGGAGACTTTTGGACAGTGTCCTTCCCCTTAGGCTCATTGGAACCCTTGTTTTCCGGGGGCTTATTATTTCTTTTTGCCCCCGTTTGGAAATTGATTCGAGAGGTGACCATAGTGTGGTGTATTACCGACGATATGGTACGTGGTCTTTGGGAGTTGACATACTCCGCCATTTCTTCGGTTAAGTCCGCACAAAATTGTTGCTTTTGCTCTCCAAAATCCAACTTTTTGAAGACAGTGGCTTTGAGTTGTAGGTCCCAAAACTTGTCTACATATTTGTGGATAGATTCATTGGGAGAGAGCTTTAAGCTTCGCCATTCGGTGAGTACTTTGTCTTTGGCATCGGTGGCCAAAAACTGCTTCATAATGGAAGCTCTTAAAGCTTTCCATGTTCGTGGAGCTTCACCGTTGGCTCGTAGGCTAGACCACCATTGTCTGGCGGACTTTTGAAAGTGCATAGCTACATGGCATAGCTTAGAGGACTCCGTGAAGCCCTCATCTCCAAACGCCGCATCGAATTGTTGGATAAAGGCCAAGACTTTGTCCATAGCACCAAAGGTACCATCATAGGTAAGGAAAGAGATACTCTTCCCTCCCTCTTTGAATTTCTTCAACTTGGACGACCTCTTCCATGCGGCATAGGATTTCCTATGGCCTCTTCTTTTTGATGGTTCAAAGGTTGCACCATCACTTTCTTCAGAAGGTGAAGAATTTGAAGAAGGTGGAGAAGAGGGTGACCTCTTTCTCGCCTTTTTCTTGTCTTGATCTTTGTCATCTTCACCATAGCTTTCATAAGAGGAAGAGGATGAAGAAGATGGAGAAGAGGGTGTCCTCTTTCTCGCCTTTTTCTTCTCTTGCTTTTTATCATCCCTCTTTGAATTATGGCATGGAGAAGAGTGTGATGGTCTTCTCCGCTTTGGTGGTGATGGAGAGCGTTTAGCCCGCCGTCTTCGTGGAGCCATCTCCGCCGAGGTGGCGGGAGACTCACTTCTTTCTCGTTCCTTCGGTGGAGGCTCTTGAGTTCTCCTTTGGGAAGGAGATGCATCATCAAGAAGTAAATTCTTGAGCCCTTCATATGGATTCTCTTCTTCTTCCCGAATCGGAGAGAGACCTCTTTTGGTAGTCTAACAAGGAGGCTTCCTAGGTGTTCTCTCG
The DNA here is from genome assembly GCF_014529385.1 of Adiantum capillus-veneris. Classification (NCBI taxonomy): domain Eukaryota; kingdom Viridiplantae; phylum Streptophyta; class Polypodiopsida; order Polypodiales; family Pteridaceae; genus Adiantum; species Adiantum capillus-veneris. The sequence goes on along the minus strand of NC_140952.1, from coordinate 3,128,931 downwards.
TCATGGTGATGAGCTTGGAGAATCCCGTGAGCACGGAGCTGCCGTTGCACTTCACTTTGGAGAGATGGATTGCCCATGGCTTGTTGAAGCCTAGAAACAAGATAGTTAACAAGCATTGAAGCATCATTAGTAGCTTGCTCATGAGCAAAATCAAAGTTATCAACATTAATTTCACTCTCTTTACTATTGTCGGCCATTCTAACAACTTTTAGGTGTAAACTTTTTAGGTGTACTTTGGCACTTCAAGCCCTAGTTGCTACTCCTCTTTACCCCTTTAGAAAAAGCACTCAAGCTACTGTACCCGCGGCTCGAATACCATTAATTGCAAGGAATAGAAGAGAGGGTCTTTCGACACCAAACTAGCACCGGCTCCTGTCAAGCTTCTAATAGCTCAATAGTGGTTAAGCCATAGGCAAGCCCCGTAGGACTCCACTATTAAGACCATAGCTCTCGACGGTGATGCCCCGTTAACTGCACGAAGACAGACGCACTGCAAGGCTGAAAAATCCCTATTCTACTTACTCACAGGCAATTAATAATACCAACCATTTGTAGCTAGCTTGAGGACCTCCCTTCTTGAGCAAGAAAAGAGAAACCTTGAGCTCTGATACCAATGTAACATTTAATGGCCTAAATAACTTATGTGTAGCGGAAATTAGCATGAACATAGTGGGCATTTCATTAGAATAGATTCCTAATGAGAATTACAAGAGTGCTTGGGTGGAGAGAGCAACAAAAAGCATAACACCTAGTTAGATAGCATCGACAATACTTTCAGAAGGGAGAGAAATTAAGCTATTGACAACAGTTGAGGACCAGATTTTCATGGAGCCGGTCCCCCCTCCAAAAGGCTTTGTATTATGGTTTCTCCCATCAAGAGAGACATTGTACAATACAATTCTTTGTGTTCCTTCAAGACTAGATAGTGCAATGAAGATGGAAACTTCATGCACTAAGCAAAACACTTAACAAACACAACTTGAATTATCCCCGTTCTCAGACCCAAGACCTCACACACCTTCGAAGATGGTGAGAGCTAGCAGGGTATGAGAGTAGATTGAGAGGAAGAAGGAGTATCTTATGAGAAAGATGTACATCTCCTCACATAATCACTCATATGTAGCATAGCTTAGCTTAGTAATTAGCTTGGTAGAGGCGATGAGCATGCATTGAAGCTTGGCTCTTGGTTGGATTTGCATCCACATGCCAAGAGAGTGTTGATGTAGGCTTCTATCTCACAAGCTTGGAGTAGGTGATGAGTTCTCCATTAAAGCTTGGGAAGAGATAGTCTTCTCTTTCTTCACACATGAGCTTGTGTGAGTGTGTGTGTGTGATAATGCCTTGCAAAAATCAGCCCCCTCTCTCTCTTGGGCGAGCCCTTTTGCTAATTGATCTTGCTGAAGCCTCATTGGCCCTCCCCAGGTCAAGCCAATTACAATTAAGCAGCATAAGTGATAGCCTTCTGACATGTGTCCCCCTTTCCCCTTTTGTGAGAGCTTTAGGTAATTAAATAATTAAACTAAACTCTCATTGGACCCCTTTTCCTCCTGGCCAATAGGAATCAGGCAAGCCATGGGGCTCCTGAATGCTCATTGGACCCCTTGGGAGACTGCCCAATAGTCTTCTAGGAGACTTAATTCTCATTGGTTTCTTTTATTAAATGTTTTTAAATTAATTAAACTAGATTTACTCTAGATTAATTCTCATTGGTCCACTTCAAGGGTCATCCAATAGAAATTGGGCACACCTTGTGGGCATCTGGCCTAGGGAGCTGACATGTGTCCCTCATTCCCTTTGTGTAAAGGGAGCCTGTGTGTGTGTGTGTGGCTTTCTCTCTCATCCCCTACCTTTAGGGCTCGCCCCCTCCCATGTAGGGATGTGCAAAGACTTTTAGGGCACACACAAAGCATCCAATTTTCCCTAGGGTTGACCTTTGGACACAACCTTTGAATTTTGGAACTCTAGCATTTTGGAAGTCTTAATGGGCTGAACCTTAGGGTCTTTTTAGCCCATTGTTGTACATGGCTCTTTTGCAGATGGCCCCCCCTTTGGATCCCTATTTTCCCTCCTTTGGATCCCTACTGTGGCCGATCTGCTAGCTTAACCAATATTCTAGCTTTTTCTCCCGTGGCCTTCCCCACATTAAATGATCAGTTTAATATGAGAAAATCATTTAGGAGAATTAGATATTGATTATTATGACATTGGTCATCCATTTGGAACATATGTTTAAAGTCTTTAATGACCATTGGGTTTATTAGAACATTTTTTGTCATCATTTCGGTACAGTTCTTTCAAAAAAAAAAAGGCAATGTTTTCCCCGTCAACCTGGTCACTGGCTTTCGGCCACGCGTAATTCTGGGCGGCACGACTAGAGCTTAGAACACCAACAGGGAGAGATCTTGCTGGTCAAGAGCACTTCAGCTCTAGCCACCGTGATTGCCAAAATGGAATGAGCTGATCTCTTTAGGTAGCTATTCCAATGTTGGTGTTCAGAGCTAGTTGTGAGTTCAGAGAATTCAAATGGTATATGTCAGCTTAGACAATTGGAATCGAAGTACTAAATTGGAACAGAGAACTAAACTAAGATAGAGTACTAAACTGGAGAGAGTACTCAAGATTGGAACAAGGGAACTGATAATGTATTGTGGGCTTCTGCCACACGTATCGAAGCAACGCCTTGCCTAGCTTTTTGTGCGAGCCACAGATGGCTCCAAGCATGCAACTAGCCTAAACTAGTAAGCTCAAAGATGACGATGGTGTGTCACTCACCGCTCTACGCTTGCTGTCGTGGAGGATTCCCTGCTGCGAAGAAAAGGAGCCGCCACTCTGCCGTGCTCAATCGCTTCACCGCCGTCATGTCGTCGTCGCAATGCTCTCTCTCTCTCTCTCTCTCTCTCTCTCTCTCTCTCTCTCTCTCTCTCTCTCTCTCTCTCTCTCTCTCTCTCTCTCTCTCTCTCTCTCTCTCTCTCGCACACACACACACACAAGGAGATGAAGAAGAAGAAGATGGAGATGGAGTAAGAGCACTCTTCGATTGCACAAAAGAAAGAATGAATGATTTCTAGGTTTAGGTGACTTTTATATGAGCTCGCCCCATTCACACTTGGGCACCCATACTTAGCCAACTAACCCTTCAATGTTCCTGTTAGAGTGCGCCTCTCATCGGCGATCACTCTTACCCTTTTCCTATTGGACCGACAAGCCCAGCCCATGACTACTAGAAGTGGATGCCAGTGGTTAACATGCCCCCCTTCCTGATGTAGATTCTGTGCTCGAAATATAACAGTGCAGCATCGGGATCCACGACAGAAGTACCTGTGTCATAATTAAGCTCAAAGGTAGCATGTACAGGTGTGAAATAAGTGAGGTGCATACATGATATTCTAGGAAATGCAAAAACAAATTCATGAATTGTAACATTGCCAACTAGAACAAGCGTAGTACCTGAAGAAAATGCAATTGAGTTAGGGTCTATTAAGTCGACTCTAAGAGAAGTACACAAGAGCTAGGGCTACAGTAAGTACTAAATTGACCAACATTAATTAAAAAATGTCGACTAAAGAGTAGTTAACCCTAGGAATGCTCGTCGGGGTCTAAGGACCAGTGGTCTTGTCACTTATACCACTTAAGTGTGATCCACATAAAATACAAGGAAGTTTGTGGTATTTGCTTTCTCTTTTCTTTTTCTCTTTTTTTTTGTTTTCTTTTTTGTTGTTGTCATAGTTGCTACAAGTAGATGGGGGACTCGAGGTCTCAAATACCATCAGCTGAGAGACTCAAGGCCTCAAATACCAACTTGAGCATAAACTAGCCGGGAGACTCGAGGTTTCAAATACCAGCTTAACACATGGGCTTCCATAACACAAGTCACACTTACGTGGAATAAACTAGAGAGAACTATATCCTCATAGACTAAAATATTACTAAAGTTACTACAATTAATAGACTATTTAGGAATTAAAGTCAGCAATTAAGTGGCCTAGTTTAGCCTAAGGTCCTGATACCTACTTAAAGCCAACTAATAGACCAAACTCAAAGAGAAGAACAAGGTACTAGAAGTTTGAAAAATTAGAGCATCTAAATTGGCAATGTCACAACTTCATAAATTTTATGCATTGTTAGAATTCAAATGACAAGATGCAAACATGTAAATGTGGAAGCATAGATAAAAGGAAGTAGTACACCTGATATAATAGAGAACATCCATTGCAACATGTAAACATCCATTGTCATTGTCTTTCAAAGGCATCCTTATGTAGTCACAAACTGCACAACAGTCACCACCAAACATCCACCACATCAGTGGGAAAAGGTACCAACACTTATTGAACACAATTAAAAAACATAAGGAACCCTAACCTAATTATTTGCACTCCCCTTAGAGAGTCAAGGAAATACGATATTGTAGAGATTGGGGGGGAATCCTAAGGCTAAACCCCTATCCTCGTTGTCGAGAAAAACAAAGTCATCATCCATGAGACCATATGTACCATCCGTGTAATCATGTAAATCTTCTTCATCATCAGAGGCATCAATGTTTACTAAGAAGGTCACTAGATGCCTATAGTCATCTTGGTCAAAAGGATAGGCTTGTGCAATGGGAGAGACACTCTCTACTATATATGGATCAGTCGTGGTCAAGAGACGTATCAGCCATTCTAACTCTTCGAAATTCCTCTCACATGCTAGAGTACCTACCAAATCCCATTCACAGGCAAGCACTGGAAAGACCATGTGAAACACTTGTGAAAAGTAACGAGGGTACCTCTCACCCAAGACAGGAGTGGATGACTCTAGCATACTAGCCATATCTATACACATAGATAGATGATGGTGGTTAAAGTGCAAATATTACAAGGGTCGTGTTCTTGTGCATAATGTGTTTTTATGATTTTTTGTTATGTATAGAACTTGTAAGTTTCCACATTATTGTTTGGTGGCTCTTACTCTTTTACTTTTTTATCTTGTTTTTGTGAGTATAAGCTTTATATATACATTTCCTAGGATTGGAGATTGAGAGGTCAGGGAGGAAGGTTGAGAGGGAAGCAAGTAAATGATGGATGTGAGCAAATACTCCCCCCTTCCTTGGGTAGATCATAACTTTTGGAATGATGTTGTCACCTTTTGAAACCAATTATTCCAAGTTATTATGGGTGAAGGCTTTACCTATAGTTTTTGACCGCCATATGCGTTTCATCTAGTTGCAAGGGTGGTGAGGTACTCTCCAATGATTTTATTTACAATGTTGTTGTAGGTGGTGAACTTACAATGGAGGTGCAAACTTTTCCTTGTTTGTATGGATATGTACAATGGTGGGTGGAGGTTGTGTCAAAGCTTCTATTTCCATATAGGAACTACATGAAGAGCAAGAAGCTTCATATGACTTCCCTGTTCCTGAGCTAGGTGGAACAAATTGTCCTTTCTTCAGTACCCAAACTAGCTCTAGAGCCGGTGTCTAGCATTCCATGATTTTTTCCTTTCCACGATCTTCAATTTGTTTTGGAGCCACAAAATTGGGCTCACATGGGTCAGGTGAAAAGTAAGAGCACAATTTACATTTTGGCACCCAGATTTGATCATTTCCTTCATAGTAGCCTTGGGCTTCCAATAGTATTTTAGGAATCGAACACAACGTTTCTTTACATTTCTTGGGGCAAGTGGGACGTCTCTTACCAAGCTCTTGTCTTTTAGCACTAGCTATGGTCACTAAAGAAGCTTTATGGACCCACTTGTATGTTTCCTTTGTTATATTGGGATGGGTCTTGTGTGACTCAAGCTTTATTTCAACTACATCAGTTGAAGCTCTAGAGAGTTCGGCTATGGGGACATATGGTTCAACCTCTTGGACATGCAATGTTTTGGGTTTTATTTCCTTAAGAGGCAATATCTTAGGGACTATGGCTCGAGTAGCAGGGCTAAGAGTTGGTTTCTACGTTGTGACACCCCCTGTCTCCCAATCAATAGTGCATTTGGTGGCTATCATCCACGTGCGTCCTAGGTTTATATTATCCTCCATAGTTCCAGCAAGCATGACCAAAAAGTCTTGAGCTACAACCCCATTGTCACAACTAACAGAACTGTGTCACATTTCAAAAACAGCAGTTTTATTCTTGTTGACACACTTGACTTGGATAATACTCTTAGATAGAGGTGGCTTCCCTAACTGACACCACACCCCATATGATAGTAGATAATATTTAGCACCCGTGTCCAATAAGGCATTGGTGCATCCAAAGTTGGTCCAAGCTAGGAGGTGGTCAGTGCCAGGCAGAGGCAGCATGTGAGTGCAGTGCAAAATGCTAGGGCAGGTACCAAAGACCTAGGCAGCCCGAGGATAGCGGAGGTGTATGTTCAAAGTGGTTTTTTAGGCCGAAGGTGTGTTGAAAAGAGCTAAGCAGGTTGATGGACTATTGTGTCTGACATGTGGATTTTATGTCATAGAATATAGTGATCAGTGTGCTCTAGAAGCCGGTCCAGACGGCTTGTCAAACGGAGCCCCAGTGCTCAAGATATTGCAGTTTAAGGCTAAAGTGTGTAGCAGATCCCCGACGGATAGGACAGCTGGGGACAAGTGGACCGGGCTGATGTTAGTGTATATGTGTGTAGTGATCGAGTTGTGGAGCATGCTTGTCTTTTTGGATTGCAAATTGGAGCTCTGGTTAGCAAGATATGGTCAGTTGAAGGTTTACCGGGGGTCGGGTCTCAGCCCACTTGGCCGCATTGAAAGATGTGCCATCTGGAGTTTTCTGGGCCTTGCCAAGGTTCTAAAGAGTAGCATCCATCATGCGGTTCAAGCAGAAGTTGACGGCTCATGATTTTGAGGCCTGAGCGTCGAGTTACAGTGTGGAGAAAAAATGGGGTATTCGGCGGTTGACTGCCTGCAGATGGATTTCCCGTTTTTTGGCGGCTTTGGACGACAAACTCAGAGAAGTCAAAGGGCGACGAGGTTTGCATGGCATTGGCCCGATATAGTGAGAATCCGGCCCGGCTCAGCAGCTTGTGATTCCAGCGTCTGGTCATTTCATGGGAGTAGGGTCAAGTGGGCACCCCAAGAGGGGTTCTCTCTCACACAAAGAGATTTTTTTGCTTGTTCCAAGACCTTCAAAGGCTAGAGCTCTATGCTGCTGCCACGTGGCACCGGAATGGTCCCGTATGCGCAAAACAGGACGAATAATCCGTGGGTTATGTACTAAGGCGTGAGCCCCTCATTGTCATAAGAAGGAGATAGTGGAGCTCCTTGAGCTCGTCAGCTATGGTGGCGAGCGTCCCCCGCACTGCGCAGGCGGTTACGGCGGTTTTGGAGGTGAGCGGGGCGACGCAGTGGCGCTCGTGCCCGTGCGGCAGTGCAGTAGTGGTGATGATGTGGCAACCCCAATAGGGAATGGTCCCGCGAGCCCATGGGGCGCCAAAATTTTAAAGAAGAAGGGAAGGAGCAATAGCGACATCGCTATTGCCCTCCCCCCCTCATGTAAAGGAAAAGTCCCACAGCAGCAGAGCAGAGCAAAGCGAGTGAGAGTGAGAGAATGTCTAAAAGAGCCCGCCATGTGTCGGAAAGAGGCCAAACATGCTAAAAATGGGTGCTCCCCCTCTATAAAGGAGTCTTTTTTATCATTTTGAAGGGCTTTTTGTCGCCTCGTGAGGCTTGGGAGCCACAGGGAAAAGAGCCAAGGGTGGTTTTTGTCTGTAGAGGGCCGAGAGGGCGCCTCCCCCTATGTATTTTGTGAAGCCGAGTGCGGCTATAGTGTTTTTTTTTTAGCAGGGAGTGAGTTCCCTCCATTGAAAACGGGCGTTTCTTGTCGTGCTATTTCCTTCCCCCCTCTTCTCCTGCTCTGTTCTGTTGCATGTGATGCCCGGTGTGTGATGGCGTGTGCGCCCCCCCAATGAGTGTGTGTGCAAAGAAAGAGAGAGAGAGAGAGAGAGAGAGAGAGAGAGAGAGAGAGAGAGAGAGAGAGAGAGAGAGAGTGTGTGTGTGGCATGTGTGCAAGGGTAGGCGATGATTGCAGCCGTTTTGTGGGTGCGGGTTGATTGATGGTCTATTTGAGTGTGTGCGCGCTGCGGTGCGTCAAGTTGTGTTTGATCTTGTGTGCGACTGTGTGAATTCGGTGAGTCGAAGGTGCTCACTAAGTGGATTGGGGTGTTGTGTGTGCCCTGAGCTATAGAGAGGCCCTTTTGTTTGTGTCGGGCGTGTTCCCCCATTCCCCCTCTCCATCTTCTGGTGCCCCCACTGAGGAGTATGCTGGTGCTCCTAATTGATGTCGAAGCGGTGATTTTTGTGATGCCAAATGTGCGACCTTTGAAGAGCAGGTGCTGCTAGTGATGGCTTGGACGGGATTTCCCATTTGCACTGGGGTTGAAGATGCGGAAACTTGGCTTCAAGACTACGGATTGTTCGTGGTTGAAAGCGGTTTATCGAGAGAAGATGGTGCGGTCCCGCTCCTAGTTCATGGTAAAGCAAAGCTATGGTTCAATAGCCTTGGTGAAGAGGAAAAAGCAGATTGTGAAGCCCTGGAGGCGGCTTTTCGAAGCAGGTTCGTAGCGGATGCACAGCTGGATGAAGTAAAGCGAAAGCTGGACGGATTAAAGCAAAGCTTGGAGGGAGATTTTCAAGCGTTCGAGTGGGAGTTCGAGGCCCTTTGGAGGAAGTTAATCAAGGTAACTGTTGCAAAAAATGCCAGTTTTTTGAAATTATGTAAGTTCATGGATTGCCTGCATGAAGAGGTGAGAGATAAAGTGGAAATAGATGGTCCAACGTCGTATGAAGAAGCGGTAGCTCTAGCGAAAGGACGAACCAAGAAAATTATGAAGAAACGCGAGGCCAGGCGGTGTTTGCAAGGTGCAATGATGCCAAAGCAGTGTGAGGTGGTGGTAGCCGAGCCACAGGTGGTGCAAAAAGAAGTGCCAGTGCAAGAAGAACCAAGAGTTCTTTGGCTGCAAAGAGACAGGATGGTTCCTATGCTGAAGATGCCAGCTAGAGCGGTTCCGATGGTGGAGGAAGTGCAGGTGGTTCCAGAGTGGGTAAAGGAAGTGCTGTCAAATTTGAGTGAAGATGTTGAAGCTCCATTGAAGTGCAGTAAAGAGCAAGGAGTACGGTTTGCAAATGAGGTTGAAACGGTGAAGCTAGAGGAAGCTCCTAAGCTTGAAACTGAAGAAGAGACTGTGTCGAGTGACAGTAGCTCTATGGACGCAGATACGAGTTGGGAGACCGAGTCATCCCAATCCAGGTATGATGAGTTCGACCTCTTGCATGTGAGTGGAGAGGCAGTGAACATGTGCGTGGAGCAGCAGGAAGTGCAAGCCGAGGTGCTTAGTGAAGACCGAGTGGAGCAGTCTAGCCCTATAGGTGGTGAAGAACAGGTAAAACTGGTGTGCAGTGCCATGCTAATGGCCATGTTGATGAAGGTAGCAGTAGAGTATGCCATGGTGGTGCAGCAGGTGCAAAGCTGTGCTAAAAGGTGTGAAGTAGTTGTACCTATGGAATAGGACGAAGAGGAGGTGATAGAGAATGAGTTTCTCTCTTCCTTGGCAGAGCTTGAGGATGCAGCAGTAGAAGAGCAGGTAATTGCAGTCGACAAGCAAGCAGTGCTTATTGACCTTGAAGGGCCAGTTGACGAGGAGGAGCTCGACGATACTAGAATTGAGTTCATGGCATGTGAGAAGGGCAGAGCAGAGTTAAAGAAGGAGGTGCTTCCTATGCAATGGGTGCCCTCTATGACAGGTGATGCGGATTCCGAGGTGGTGTCCAAGATTTGTAAAGAGGTCTGTGAGTGGTGGCTGAAAGGAATGGTGATAAAGGTAGTTGTGCAGTATGCTGAAGAGCAGGTGCAGGATCTGCTTGTAGCTTTACATGGATGGGAGGGCGGGTCAGATGTGTTAGGTTTGCTTGGTGCGAGTGATGGTACAAGCAGGTCTTTGGATGGTGACCACGAGGATGCTCTATTTGGTGTTCTTGGGAGTGTTTTGTTGCGAGTGGGAAGTTTACCAAGGAGTGCTTGGAGTGGTAGAAGCATGTGGTTGGCAGTTTGGATATACAGTTGGGTATGTGCCTTAGTGTGGCACTATGCAAGGTTGTTGCAAATGGATGGAGAAGATCAATGCAAAGTGTTCAACCCAGGTGGGTGATTACAGGTAAAGCAGGGGGTTGGGAAACCCGCATGAGCAAAGAAAGTGGGTAGCAGGTGCCAGTTTTGTACATATGTTAGGTGTTTTTGCAGTGTACAGAGAGTTTGTTTGTGGCGTGCATTTTTTTAGTGCAATAAGGCCATGTGTGGTTGAACATAAATGTTCAACAAGGGGGTGGGCAATGATGGTGCAGCCAAAGTTGGTCCAAGCTAGGAGGTGTTCAGCGCCAGGCAAAGGCAGCATGTGAGTGCAGTGCAAAAGGCTAGGGCAGGTACCAAAGACCTAGGCAGCCCGAGGATAGCGGAGGTGTATGTTCAAAGTGGTTTTTTAGGCCGAAGGTGTGTTGAAAAGAGCTAATCAGGTTGATGGACTGCTGTGTCTGACATGTGGATTTTATGTCATAGAATATAGTGATCAGTGTGCTCTAGAAGCCGGTCCAGACGGCTTGTCAAACGGAGCCCCAGTGCTCAAGATATTGCAGTTTAAGGCTAAAGTGTGTAGCAGATCCCCGACGGACAGGATAGCTAGGGACAAGTGGACCGGGCTGATGTCAGTGTATATGTGTGTAGTGATCGAGTTGTGGAGCATGCCTGTCTTTTTGGATTGCGAATTGGAGCTCTGGTTAGCAAGATATGGTCAGTTGAAGGTTTACCAGGGGGCGGGTCTGAGCCCACTTGGCCGCATTGAAAGATGTGCCATCTGGCATTTTTTGGGCCTCGCCAAGGTTCTAGAGAGTAGCATGCATCATGCGGTTCAAGCAAAAGTTGACGGCTCGTGATTTTGAGGCTTGAGCGTCGAGTTACAGTGTGGAGAAAAAATGGGGTATTCGGCGGTTGAGTGCCTGCAGATGCATTTCCCGTTTTTTGGCGGCTTTGGACGACAAACTCAGAGAAGTCAAAGGGCGGCGAGGTTTGCATGGCATTGGCCCGATATAGTGAGAATCCGGCCCGGCTCAGCAGCTTGTGATTCCAGCCTCTGGTCATTTCATGGGAGTAGGGTCAAGTGGGCACCCCAAGAGGGGGTCTCTCTCACACAAAGAGATTTTTTTGCTTGTTCCAAGACCTTCAAAGGCTAGAGCTCTATGCTGCCGCCACGTGGCACCGAAATGTTCCCGTATGCGCAAAACAAGACGAATAATTTGTGGGTTATGTATTAAGGCGTGAGCCCCTCATTGTCATAAGAAGGAGATAGTGGAGCTCCTTGAGCTCGTGAGCTATGGTGGCGAGCGTCCCCGGCACTGCGCAGGTTGTTACGAAGGTTTTGGAGGTGAGCGGGGCGACGCAGTGGTGCTCGCGCCCATGCGGCAGTGCAGTAGTGGTGATGATGTGGCATCCCCAATAGGGAATGGTCCCGTGAGCCCATGGGGCGCCAAAATTTTAAAGAAGAAGGGAAGGAGCAATAGCGACATCGCTATTGCCCTCCCCCCCTCATGTAAAGGAAAAGTCCCACAGCAGCAGAGCAGAGCAAAGCGAGTGAGAGTGAGAGAATGTCTAAAAGAGCCCGCCATGTGTCGGAAAGAGGCCAAACATGCTAAAAATGGGTGCTCCCCCTCTATAAAGGAGTCTTTTTTATCATTTTGAAGGGCTTTTTGTCGCCTCGTGAGGCTTGGGAGCCACAGGGAAAAGAGCCAAGGGTGGTTTTTGTCTGCAGAGGGCCGAGAGGGCGCCTCCCCCTATGTATTTTGTGAAGCCGAGTACGGCTATAGTGTTTTTTTTTTGAGCAGGGAGTGAGTTCCCTCCATTGAAAACGGGCGTTTCTTGTCGTGCTATTTCCTTCCCCCCTCTTCTCTTGCTCTGTTCTGTTGCATGTGATGCCGGGTGCGTGATGGCGTGTGCGCCCCCCCGATGAGTGTGTGTGCAAAGAAAGAGAGAGAGAGAGAGAGTGTGTGTGTGTGTGTGGCATGTGTGCAAGGATGGGCGATGATTGCAGCCGTTTTGTGGGTGCGGGTTGATTGGTGGTCTATTTGAGTGCGTGCGCACTGCGGTGCGTCAAGTTGTGTTTGATCTTGTGTGCGACAGTGTGAATTCGGTGAGTCGAAGGTGCTCACTAAGTGGATTGGGGTGCTGTGTGTGCCCTGAGCTATAGAGAGGCCCTTTTGTTTGTGTCGGGCGTGTTCCCCCATTCCCCCTCTCCAGCGTTATATAGCACTTTTCCATAGGCATTGTTTAGCTCAATAGGGTATCGTAGAGGTGTGTCAGAGTCCAACCAATCCTCGTCGATTTCAACGTGGAATGCATGTGTAACTCCAAGGTTAGCCTCTTGTTGGCGTCTTATGCGTTGTTGTCGTTCCTTAGTCTCAACTTGAGCTTGTATCTTCTTTAATTCTGTTTGTGCCTTGGCTGCCTGTTTTTTATGGATGGCACATAGCTCCTCTTGGCTTAAAGGATCATAGTATCTTTTAAATTTTCTCCCATTGAGGAATCCAATGGTTTCAACTTCATCAAGAGTCTCCACACGAATGGTTCCTTGTGGGGTGATCTCACATACTCTATATGGTCCTTTTCCCGCATGTTTAAACTTTTTCTTTTTGTTACACTTTATCACCAAAATTGATATCTTTGTTCTTTAGATGACAATCAAACCATTTCTTCCTCCTATCTTTCTCCACAAGTGTATTTTGCACAGCTAATTGCCTCTCTTCATCTAGACTTTCAAGGATATATAATCTCTCAACTAAGGGGTTACCATCCCAAGCTTCTTGAGAAGCTACTCAAAGACTAGGAACGACAAACTCCGATGGCATAACCGCTTCTTGGCCATACACCATCTTAAACGTTGTGCAGTTAATGGCAACTTTATACGTAGTATGATAAGCCCATAAAGCTAAAGTCAGCTTTAAATCTCAATCTGTGCGATGAGCTTCCACCGTTTTAGTCAAGATAGAGATTAAGGTCTTGTTGGTGCTCTCAGCTTGGCCATTTGCTTGTGGATAATATACGGTGTGGACTTATGGTGAGCTATCATAAAGTTGGTAGTGAGGTCTTTTATTGCTCCATTTATAAAATGAGTACCATTGTCACTCACAATCTCAAAGGGACAACAAAATCTTGTAATAATGTTCTCAAAGAGAAACTTGGCAGTTGACCTCGCATCGGCCTTACGTGTCGCTCTGGCTTCCGTCCACTTTGTCACATAGTCACTGGTAACGATAATATATCGAGATTGAGTGCTACGAGCTACCGGACTAATTGGGCCTACAATGTCCAAACCCCATTTTTCAAATGGTTGAGTCACTTTAACAGGATGTAAGGGCATCTTATCCTTTTGTTGTGTGATTTTGTGACGTTGGCATTCATCACATTCTTTTGCAAAAAGTGATGCATCCTTGAATAAGGTAGGCCACCAATAGCCTAATTACAGCACCTTTCTCGTTGTTAGTTCCCCTGAGAAATGTCTTCTGGCTATACCCATGTGGGCTTCTTGCAGTATGTATAAATACTCATCCTCACGTGCACAACGTCTAAGAATATCATCCTTCCCTAACCTGTAGAGAGTTCCTGCAATGAGAGAGTAAGGTTCACATTCTTTTAACATTTTTCGAGCTATGTCTTACGAACCTCTTTGGGTGGAAAACCATTAACTAGAAAGTTCACAATCTTCTCACTCCATTCAGGTATGGTTTTGACTAGGAATAGAGAAGTATCGGGCAACTCGTCATCAACTCCAGTAGGGGCTTCACCATTGGGTATGTAAGACAAATGATCCTCCATGACATGTCTTTTACCAGGTCTCACCACAACGGTAAAATCAAACTCAAGGAGAATTAACAACCATCGTGTAATTCTTCCCGTGGAACAAGGTTTATTTACTAGATACAACAAGGCTTGATGATCAACATAGAAAACAAACTTGTTGGCCAGAAGGTAGTAGCGAAATTTCTTCACTACATAAATCATACGTAAACCTTCTCGCTCTGTAGTGGTGTAGTTTCTCTAGTATCATTCAATTGACGACTTGCAAAGCTAATGGGGTAGTCCAATTTGTGTTTTCATGGTTGATCTAGAACACACCCAATAGCAAAGTTTGATGCATCAATATGCACATGGAAAATTGCATTCCAATCGGGCACTCGTAGAATAGCAGGGCTAGTCAAGGTCTTTTTCAATGACTCATAAGCATGGTCACACTCCGTGGTCCAGTGGAACTCAATAAGAAGCTTGTACAGAGGACGAGCTATCTCGGCAAAGTTTAAAATAAACCGCCAATAATAACCAACATGGCCCATGAACCTTTGAACTCCTTTATAGTTTGTAGGTGGTGGCAATTCAGCAATGGCTTTAATTTTTCTCTCATGTGTGGAAATCCCATTTTTGGACACTATATGCCCTAAAGTGACTCCATGTTAACCCAAAATTGGCATTTAAAAGGGTTTAAGGAGATGCGATACAATCTGCACTTCTCAAACACTTTTCGTAAGCATGATAGATATTCTTTCCAAGAGCAATAAACACAAAGGTCATCTAAGAAAGCTTCACAAAACTCCCTCAAATATTCTCTAAAATCAATGTTTATTAATCTTTGAAAGGTAGCAGGGGCATTGGTTAAGTCAAAAGCCATAACATGAAATGCGAACACTCCAAATTCGGTTATAAAGGCTGTTTTAGCTTGGTCCTCCAGCGCAATTGTGATTTGATTGTAGCCAGAGTACCCATCTAAAAATCTATAAGCTTCCTTCCCTGCAACTCTTTCAAGAAAATGTGAATATGGCAAGGGGTAATGGTCCCTCCTAGTGGCGGCATTGACCTTCTTAAGATCCACGCACACAGTGAGTTTTCCATTCTTTTTTGGCACAATCACTATTGGAGACACCCATTCTGAGTTCTCAATAGGGTATATCAATCCACATTTCACAAGCTTTTCAATCTCTTCTTGAAAGATTTTTACATATTTAGGATTCATTGGGTAGGGTCGTTGTTGAATTGGTTTAGCCATGCTATTCATGGGGATTGTGTTTTGCACCACGGAAGGCGGAACACCTTTCATATCATGATATGTCCAGGTAAATATATCCCTGAATTCCTTGAGAAGTTCTTTAAGTACACACTCCTCAGTCTCTGTCAGATCTTGGGTAATGAAAACAGGTTTGGACTCTTCTCTTGGGTCTGCTAACTCTATTTCATTAACTATTACTGGACCGTCATAGACTCCATTGCTCCCATCGGTAGGTTTTCTTTGAGTCTTTGTATACACAACCTTACGTTCCTTTTTCTATAGGATTTGAAATGTTCAAGTGCAAGGTGTAAATCTGTGGGGTCCTATTGTTCTGTGGACTGTGATTTCACTTCCAATTACTTTTGTTGTTGAGCTAACTCTTGTTTTTGTCATCTCCTTATGGTATGGCTCAACTTTGGCTTCTCTGTAGCCTCTATTTGTGTGATGTCAATGGGTTGTGAACTACACCACATAACGCTTTGAAGGTATTCATCCCAGTTATCTACCAACTTGCGATGAGCATCACATGCCCTTATATAATTAAGCCATTCTGCGGTAGATTTCTTTTCATTTATTCTAGCACGCATATTTGCTCAATATCATCGCCTCTTACATCTCTTACTCTTCTTGTCTAATTTTCAATTACAGCCAATCTCTAGTGCAAAGTCACTAGATGAATCGCTACTTGCGTCTTCTGCTCCCTTGGATAGATTGTCATCTAGGGTACCACTGGGTCCTGAATGGTTTGTCCCCACATTTGCACTAAGATTTAACTCATATTCTTTGTCCTCAGAGTCCATTTCAATTGATGATTCTGACCCCAATTTGTGTGGACTATACTCTTGTGATATTCTACTGGTTCCAATGCCAGCCAAACCTTCATCTTATAGGTCATCGTAAGCTATATGCATTGCTTCTAGCATATTTAAGGGTACGAGTGGTGGCATTTCATCCCCCTCAGGTGTTACCCGGGTCGTCCCCCTGTTTCCCCAAGTGTCTATGGTTGTTGCTAGGTGGACCCAATCCACATTGTCCGACTTAGTCATCCCAGGTAGTACATCCATATAAGGAGAATTTTCCCCAACATTAATGTCCGCTTTACACGTGTAACAATACTGCAATGGGGCCCATTGAACTGTGGTGTTAGATCTATGGCGAATTATAAACTTGTTTCCTAGGGGATGTAGTTGACCAGTTACAAGATCCACTCGAATGACAGAATCTTGGAACTGCAAGTAGACATGGTTTTTAGACCAGTCATGCACCATTTTTGCTTCCCTCATGAAAGGACGTCCTAAGATCATCTCCGATGCCATAGTGTGCTTGGAGAAATCCATAACAATGAAGGTAATTCTTGTTTTATGTCCAAAGACCTTGATCTTGAGATCTTCTAGCATCCCAATAGGTTTAACAATAGACCCATTGGCCATCTTCACTACTATGGTTGTGGTCGCAAGGTGAGGTCTTCCCATAGTTTCCCAGCAATTTTTAGTCACAATGCTAACCCCAGTGCCACCATCAAGGATTCCCTTCACAGTTAATCCCTTAGTAGTGATTGGTATGGTCGCATTGGATTCATCACCCTCAAAGTATTGTCCCAACTTGTTAACAGGTATTTCTTCCACAAGGTTCTCATCTAGGTTGGGTTGTGGATCTAAGTGTTCCTCCTCTATTGGCATGCCCTTAGCTCCATCCATTTTTGCAAATTGTGGTAGCCCAAACTTCAGTTCTCCATTGAGGAAATCTCGAAGAGCTGAGACTAGCTCAGGGTCTTTATATAGTTTGGACATGATGGTGGTTCTAACTTCTGAAGACATGAAATCCATTAATTTGGCAATGTTTAATGGCACCTTTTGGGCTTCAGTCCCTTGACGTGGGGAATATGGGATCTCCATTTCTTTGATAGGATCAGGTAGTTCCTCTATAAATATTCTTTCCATCGAGAAGTGAGGACGCCCACTTTCCCATGACTTTAAGTCACTTTCTTCTTGGATGACACTTTGTATGGCTAAGGGTCTATCGACTTGGTGAGGTAGTTGTTGTGTAGGGAACACTGTGTCTGTAATCTGGATCTGCCTAGGTGTTGGTTCTAGATCCCTTTGGGTATCTTCTACCAAACTCCTTAATTGCTTGACTCGCTCGATCTCCTCTGTAGGGTTTGGAGAAGTTCATATCTTCTTCTTGGATCCTGGCCATTGTGGCTCATGAAGATTTTCCTTGTTGGTTTCTATCTTAGTGGTTGTTTTGGTCTCCATGGTTTCACGTGAATCAGAATCCTCTTCAGCGTCGTTCATATATAGGAGTTCATCACCAATCCCTATGTTGGTCTTTGAACTGGGGTCTGATTTTGCTGCTTTTTGCGATCTCTTCCTTCGTGTTTTCTTCTTTTTTTGAGATTGGGCAATTGATGCCGTGTCTCTTTCTTCAAGAATATAATTCTGTTTTTGGAGCATCAATCGTGTGAGTACGTTTACCAGTACCACAGGTGTACTTTGTGATGGCTCCTCTGTAACCTCAATCAAGTTCAATGGCGTGATCTTCGATGCATTTGGATTATTTGGACATTGGGCAATCAAAATGATCTATGCCACATCGATTACATATGAGTATCGGCATTGTAGACGTGCTCGCTTGATTGGTTTGCATTAGTGTGGCGTTCTTTTGCAGCCTAATAATACACTCGGCCACACGATGTGGACTCCACACTCATAGCATTGAAGAGGTGGTCTCTTAGCAGTGTAATTGATATTTTGGCCTCTTGCAGCAAGAGCAGCTACTTGATAGACAGGTTTGACTTGTCCCCAATAGTCCTCCATGTAGTATTGTGGACTTTCTTCAAGCGCATCCATCCCATAGGCAATATTAGGGTCTATATCTTCCTCACAGCCTTCCAAACAAGCAATAGATGACTCACAACCCACTTGATTCACAAAAGTGATTCTCGACTGTGGTGGTTGTGGCCCTAGCACTAGAGGTGGTAAGGGTGTTGTTTGAACAACATATTGGGCCCTAGGGACCATATGTTGTGATGTTTGTTCAAAAGGTGGGACTGGCATCAATATAGGCACTTGAGGTGTGTCTGTCCATTCTAAGGTTGGTCTATTGGCCATCGTGAGCTTAAATACTATGAAATCCTTAGCTTGATGACCATACCTCGCACAGGCATTGCAGTTCTCATTGAATTTTACTCTAAAAAGTAGGGCATTCACTGGTACTATGCGGTCCATAGCATACTGAGCACCATTGCTGCTCCCTTCTTGGATACATATGATTGTTTTGCGGAGCACGATTGTCTCTAAGACTCTCTTGAATGGCCTTGGTGAGATCTGCTAAAGTCATCTCAGATATCATTGGCTCCTTAGCATAGGCTTTAGGGTCATTGGCTGATGCCCCGATGCTTGCGAGCTAATAGATTTAGGCTCAACAGACACTCTTTCTCGTTGAATCATTAAATTATCCTCCAATTGGATCGCATTGGTGGTGACTGCTTCCCAAGTGGTGGCAATGAGCTAAGCCATTGTAGATATCCTTATGTCGTAATCTCCTAATGAATCTATCAAGAAATCGATTATTATTAAAGCGCTCATTTGGATTACAACAAGAATTCAAATGCTTTATGCGACTAATAAAGTCTCTCACTGAATCTCCTTCCTCTCGTTGGGCTTTCTGGAGTTGAGAGGCTACACCCCAAAGCACTCCCTCTCATATGTATTCTTTTAAGAACATTCTCCTAAGAGTAGGTTAAATTGTTTTTTCTTCCACCCTTAGGGTTCTATACCAATCCCCAGCCTTCCCACTTAAGGTTAGGCTTAAAGCATTACTCTTCTGTAGGTCATTGTGTTCTTCTAGAGAATCACATATTTGTTCAAACACTTCAATATGCTTTCTCACATCCCCGTCTCCTCTAGATTTTTGTGTGAGCTTGGCTATTTATACTGCCTTACTTCTAGGTTCTCTATCAGGCATGTTACGCATATTCTCAGCAATAGATCGACCAATAGCTTGAGCAAACGTTGCCAAGTCACCTAAGTGAGCATGCACCATGGGTGAAGGCACTCCAGAGACTACATGTGGAGTAGATATTGGCATTGGGCTTGGCGCATAGGAAGCCCTTGGGTTCCATGTTTGGTAGGTGTTGTGCCATGCGACAGCCCAAAGTTCATATGTGTGGCCCTAGACATAGCATACATTGGATGTGACAAGGTAATGCTAGCCGATATATGGTCCCATGGAAATAAGAACTTGGGTGTTGTGGTTGTGGAGCATAGGTTGTTGAAACAATGGGAGGGGTAGAGGCTACATGAGTACGAGGACCCATGGGTGTTGTGGTTGTGGAGCATAGGTTGTTGAAACAATGGGAGGGGTAGGGGCTACATGAGTACGAGGACCCATGGGTGTATACGATTTGGTACACACTTGTTTGCAGGCATTGAGCGACCATGTAGCGGTGCTTTACTAACAAATGAGTTCCATGGCGTGTTTCTTGCCATGCCCATCATTGGGGTAGGCATGGTAGCCGTGGTTTCATCAAGGGAAAGATGAGCTAGTAGACTTGGAAAAGTAAAGCTATCACTTGTGGGCTCATGTAATATAACCTCGGAGGGGAATAGATCTAAAGATTCAGGGGGTGCAGTGAATGAAGTATTCATGTACACACTCTCTAAAAGCATGGGGTCTACGTTGGTCATGAATGGCTAATTTACTTCCCCACCCCCCTCATTTACATCATTAGCTCCATGTTCGGAGCGAGTGGCTCTACTAAAGGTTTCCTTCAAGCGGCTAAGCACACTTGGCCCAAACCGTGGACCCATAGCATGCATGTCTTGGCTTGAGCTATCGGGATTAGGCATTGGGAAACCCTCCATGACGTCGTAGTCAGAGGAAGAGTCACTAGCCGCTATGTTTGGGTCTTGGTTTGTACTACCTTGGGTCCCCGCCGAGGGCCCGGAACCTAAGGTAGGTGGATATTGAGAACTCGTGTAATTCGAAATGTTCTCTAGTTGCTCGGCCTCTAGCACACAACCAGAGCGCAGATGCATGTGGCCTTTCGCACCCTACAAGCGTTGACAAATAACTTGAAGGTTAACCGCTTACTTTTTTAGGCATCCGTTTTTACTCATTTTTTTATGTTTTTTAATGACTGGTTTTTGGATTAGAGTGTGTGATAGCTTGAAACAAGCATATCGCGTAGGAGTCGTGGTGTACTTTATAGCACAGCGTTTGGTTACTCGAAGCTCCGTTGGTCCTCAAAAAGGTCGATTTTTACCTACACGTGAGACTAAACTACGTAATTTTAAAGGGGGACTGAGGCCTGATCCTGAGTGTGAGCTTGGGCTTAGGTCTTGCGCTTGGTCCTGGGAAATGTTCCCTAGCCCAGACCTACCTTTAAAAATTTTATTTTATTTATTTATTTATTTATTGGGATAAAATCGCCGCGGCTGCATTGTGCATGCGAGCACAAACACACACCCAACCTACCTACTTATAACTAATAGAGCTACTATTACACACTAACACACTAGTACAACAACTCATTAGCTAACATAACTACTTATTGTGCTTTACACAAAACTAACATTATGGATCTACTACCTTAATTCTAACACCTTATCACAGGGAGAACACCTTATGAATAGAAAAAACACAGTACCTTTCAATACCTTATTAACAAAACAATACACAGCAACAAAACAAACTCCTTCTCAACACACACACCTTCCTTCTCTACCTTTCCTACATCTGAAATGGCACCACAATGCAGCCCAGAGCGCCTCTTGAGCTTAGTGCAGGGCGATTCCCCGATAAATGGCGCCAAAAATGTGGGCTTCTGCCACACGTATCAAAGCAAGGTACTGGCCTAGCACTGTGTGCGAGCCACAGATGGCTTCAAGCATGCAACTAGCTTAAACTAGTAAGCTCAAAGACGATGATGGTGTGTCGCTCACCGCTCTACACTTGCTGTCATGGAGGATTCCTCGCCGCAAAGAAGAAGGAGCCGCCGTTGTGCCGTGCTCAACCGCCTCATCACCGCCATGCCGTCGTCAAAAATGCTCTCTCTCTCTCTCTCTCTCTCTCTCTCTCTCTCTCTCTCTCTCTCTCTCTCTCTTGTCTCAACCCCTAATACACAATTAGACATAAGGTGGGTTACCTTCATTCAAAGTTTTTAACCCAACATTCAATACCAACCTAGTAAAGAAAATAGTGTTCCTGATACTTTGAGTCAAAGACCCTCTCTTAATAATCTATCTATTATTACAAGAACTTTGTTTAATACTATGCATGATACTTATGCACAAGATAATGACTTCAAAACCACTTGGTTGCATATGCTTGAAAATTCAATGCACACCTTTCTTAAATACACTATACAAGAAAATTTCCTTTACATAAAACACAAATTGTGTCACAAAACCATTTCGTGGTGGGATGTTGTATGTGGTTAACTACAATTGGGATAGTTGGAGCGTAATGGGTAATTGTTGAGCTGTCTTTCTATTTTGTTAGTAACAATGAGTTGATGACTTGTATATTGGAGTCCTGGGAGTTGAGAAAAAGGTGTTGATAATAAATAAATTCATCAATCATTTTATATTTGCATTGTGTTTTTAGATCTTTTATCAATAAGCCACTGTGGTTGTTTTGTAAATAGGATAGTGAGAACTCACCCCAAGAGGGTCATGCAATAAGTGATATGCTCCACTCATAACTAAAGTGGAACTAAGTGTAAAAGAGGGGCCTCCAATTTTTTTTACACCAACAAGTAATATCAAATATTAAATACAAAACTCCACAAGAGGTGTCATGGAGTTTGGGGCTACATTCTTTAGGCCTTTCTTGTGTAGATGCTCTCAATTTTTCACTTCCTTTGTCTTATACTATGTTGTGTTGTGTACTCCCTAATCAAATTTAAATCTCCTCTCTTACTCTCTTACCCTCTTTCATTATCAAGCTTATGTGTGTGAGTGTGTGTGTGTGTGTGTGTTGTCATAGTCTAGGTGTGTGTGTACTTGGGAATTAGAAGAGATGGTGAGAAGTTGACAGTGACATCTATAAGCAAGATTAAAATTGGAAGCAGGCATTCTCCCCATCTCCTTTCCTAACAATATGGTTTAGTAGTTTGAATAATCAAACTATTGTTAGAATTCTCATTGCAAACACACCCTCTTGTTCCTAGCTAGCTTTTGGTCGAGCTAGCACCATACAATGGCAGCAGATCGGTTACATTAATATTAACTTGATCCACCCAATCCAAAGGGATAGCTTGGGGCTCTTTAACTCCTAAATTGGTCAAGCACCCTACAAGCTTACATGTAATCAATGTATTTTAACAATTATAGGAGATGCACTACAAAATAACAGGAGACAGGGTTTATTCTTGACATAATAAATGGCTTACTTATCAACAAATACCTTATCAAGTATGGATTCTGTAACTCCATAATGTCCCACAAGGACCCCTTATATTATTTATATATATATATAAGTCGCAAAGCTCCAAAAGCTTGATAAGATGATTCACAATCTTTTCACGATGTTCACCTAAACATAATCAGTGGGGGATAGGTCCACTTGGTGGCCTATCCTCCACCAAGTGGACCTCTCCTCAAGGATGGGGGAGGGCCATACACACATTTGACATTTGTAGATCCCAAAAGGATACATGATGGATAGCATCATCAAGACCTAATGCCCGGCCAACACACAGGTATATCAATGACCTACATTTAAACACATGGCTCTAACAAAATTAACAGGACATATTTTTTGTCATGCAAAAAAATATTTCTTCAGGGAGGACCTTGTCTAGCAACAAGGTCACTTCTCTGGGTAGTGTATGATAGACTATTGTCATAGGTCCTTGATGTAATACTGTGCGCTCCTTGCCGCACTGTCGAAGCAAGGGACTTGCCAATACACCGTATGCGAGCCACAAACGGCTCCAAGCACACAACAAGCCTAAACTAGCAAGCTCAAGGAAGCAAAGGGTGTGTCACTCACCGCTCTACGCTATCCTTCGTGGTGGATTCCTCGCCGCGATGAAGAAGAAGCTGCAGTCGTGCCGTGCTCAACCGCTTCGCCGCCGTCGTGCCTTCGTAATGCTCGATCGCACACACACTCTCCCTCTCTCTCTCTCTCTCTCTCTCTCTCTCTCTCTCTCTCTCTCTCTCACACACACACACACACACACACACACACACACACACACACACACAAGGAGGTGAAGAAGAAGAAGATGGAGATGGAGCAAGAGCACTCTTCTATTGCACAAATGAGAGAATGAGTAAAAATTAGGTTTAGTTGGCTTTTATAGGAGCTCACCCCATTCACACTTGGGCACCCATGCTTAGCCAACTAATCCCTTGAATGTCCCAGTTAGAGTGCGCCTCTCATCGGCGATCACTCTACCTTTACCTATTGGACCGACAAGCCCAGTACCTGACTCTACCGAATACATAATACACGTCCGTCGTAGGTGATGGGGTGTCCGTGTGCCATGAGGGTTAACATGCCCCCCTTCCTGATGTAGATTTCGTCCTCGGAAGCTATTGAGTTGAAGCTGGTTCATCGAGGTGGAAGAGCATTTGAGATGAATGTCCTTAGCCTTCTTCAGTCACTGCAAAATCAAACAACATTGGCACAGTAATTGCATTCTCTTAAAAAGTATATGCAGTTTTAGGTAGACAAATTGATTGGTAAATGAACATTAAATTGCAATGTAATCAAATGCATAAACAGATGTAAAGGTAAAAAATTAAACAAGTCTGGGGTCGCTAATTTGACGATCGAAAGGCACTAGAGATCGAATATTAATACCATGGGTAAGATTCTTAATTTTCTGTGGTCCATTAAGTTGTTTAATCGCGAGAGCCAAGTATTCATGTTCGAGGGCTGACTAGAGGCTATATCTAGAAGACTTTGTAGTTAAGCTACCATAAAAGGAATTTCTCATGAAATCATCGCCTGACTGATTACTTTTTCTTTGACCCCCCAAAGTCTTTTCACAGTGATTCAATTATGATGTGTGTGCTTATTTTGTATGCCTTGGGTTTTTTGCTTTTCAAGGAAAAGCGCCCACACTGGGAACCTCTAGGGCTCTAGTACCATAGGCAATACATGTGAGTGAAGTACCAATTCAAGCTGAGATTTCTCTTCCAGCTTAAAATTTTACATTGTGGCACTTTGATATTTTGTTTGTTCATTTTCAGCATTTAAATTTTGTAACTTTGGGGGGTCATATAACACTGTTACCCTCCCCAGGCTCATCACATTAGTAAACTCCCTTTATAATACTTAAGCTAAAGGTCAATAGGGTTAAGCCCACTAGAAAGCCCTAGTACATTTCATACAATGCTGCCTAAATCGGATTAAGAACCTAAGTAACCATTGCTTATTAGGAAGGCATTCCCCATGGTATTAAGAGAAGATTTCTAATACCTAGCTTCGTCAAACTAGCTTAGTCGGACTGCTTGATTTTTAAACCTAGACAAGTGATTATGACAAAACATTACATTGAATTAAATGTTTGATACTAAGCAAATGCGCTGAATATTATGCTACCAATCACAATCAAAGCAGACAAACATGGATGCAAAAAGATAAGGGCAATGCTAATGGACAAGAAACACCTGTTTGTGTCGATGGTCGCGCTTGATCTGAAGTGTGAACGAGAGAAAGGTTCCATGAAGGTCCAAATCCTATCAATAGCAACACGCTCCTGTACACACTAGGAAACAAAAGGAATACCTCCAGGAGGCACATCAGTGGGAAAAGAGAACTTTGCTAATCTCTCAACTCTAAAACCGAAACACTCCTATCGTACTAATCTTACCTACCCTCCATCATTCAAGTGATGAGGATCAAAGGTGTTTTATGGCATAGGTTTCTGTTTCACTGTACCAGATGTGACATGTGTAGGTCTGAGTCAATGTTTTGACTTTAATGTGCATACTCGTTTGCTAATTGCTCTTGCTCCCTTTTTCTTTTTTTTGAGTATAAAGCTTTATATGTACATTCCCTAAGATTGGTGATTGAGAGGTCAGGGAAAAAGGTTGAGAGGGAAGCAAATGAATGATGACTGTCCACAAACACTCCCCCCTTCCTTGGGTAGATCATACCGTTTGAAATGAGCTTGCCACCCTTTGAAACCAATTGTTCCAGCTGGTAATAGGTGAGGATTTTTGCCAGTAGTTTTCTATTACCCTAGGTGCCTCGTCACGTTGCAAGGGTGGTAAGGTACTCTCCCAGGATCGAACTTGAAGTGGTTCATCAGGTGATTCTTGAACACTGGGAGGTCTGGGTTCTTTTGTAGCTTCATTGAGGTCCACTACTATAGATGGAGGCTGTGTAGAAGCTTTTACCTCTATGGATGTATTACATGAGGATCTAGAATCTTCATGGGACTCCCCCCTTCCTAAGCTAGGTGGAACAAATCGTTCTTTCTTTGGTACCCAAACTAGCTCGGGAGCGGGTGTGTAGCATTCTGTGATTTTTTTCTTTCCACGATCATTGATTCGTTTTGGAGCTACGGGATTGGGCTCACTTGGGTCAGGTGATAGGTAAGAGCACAATCTACGTTTTGGCACCCAGATTTGATCATTTCCTTGATAGTAGCCTTGGGCTTCCAATAGTCGTTTAGGGATCCATCACAACATTTTCTTACTTTTCTTGGAGCGAGTGGTACGTTTCTTACAAGGCTTCTGTTTTTTAGCACTAGCTATGGTCACTAAAGAAGCTTTAGGGACCCACTTGTATGTTTTCTTCGTTACATTAGGATGAGTCTTGTCGGAAGCGATATGCATTGCTTGTAGCATATTTAAGGGTATAGGCATTTCATCCCCCTCAGGTGTTACCCAGGTCGTCCCCCTATTTCCCCAAGTGTCTATGGTTGATGCTAGGTGGACCCAATCCACATTGTCCGATTCCGTCATACCCGGTAACACATCCATGTAAGGAGAATCTTGGCCAATGTCTGTATCCTTCTTACAAGTGTAACAATATTGTAGTGGGGCTGAGTGAACTGTGGTGTCAGAGCGATGATCAATAATGGTTTTACTCCCTAAGGGGTGTACCTTACCAGTCACCAAATCCACTCTAAGGACAGAGTCTTGGAATTGCAAATAGACATGATTTTTAGACCAATCATGAACCATTTGTGCTTCCCTCATGAATGGTCGTCCTAAAATCATTTCATATGACGTAAGGTGTTTAGAGAAATCCATTACAATGAACGTATGTCGTACCTTGTGTCCTAGAACTTTGATCTTAAGATCCTTGAGCATCCCCATAGGTTTGGCTATGGTACCATTTGCCATCTTTACCACAATGTTAGTAACACTGAGGCGGGGTTTTCCCATGGATTCCCAACAATCTTTTGTAACGATGCTAACTCCCGCACCACCATCAAGAATTCCCTTTATAGTTAATCCCTTGGTAGTGATGGGTAGGGTCGCATTAGACTCGTCGCCTTCAAAATACTGCCCTAATTCGTTAATGGGTACCTCGATCACAGACTCGTGTCCATCTAAGTCAAGTGATTGCACATGATTTTCCTCATCAATCATAATCGAGTCATGCCTATTTGGTTGCGCAAACTGCGGTAATCCCGTTCGTAGCTCTCCGTTAAGGAATGCTCGAAGTGCAAGGAATAACTCAGGATCTTCATACAGCTTTGCTATGATCGTGGTTCGGACCTCAGAAGACATGAAGTCCACTAGTTTGGCAACATTCATTGGCGTTTTGCAGGGTGTAGGTCCTTGACTAGGAACTGGTGAGGATGGAATCTCATATTCCTCAATGGGATCAAGTATTCCTTCGTTAAACATCCTTTCCAACAAGAAAGGTGTATGCTCACTTTCTGATGTCCCGTCCTCACTCCCTTCTTGGATGATACTAGATATGGCTAACGGTCTATGGTTCATGTGGGGTGGATGAACTTACGTGGGAAACACTGTGTCATGAATTTTGACATGCATGGGTTCTGGTTCTAGTTTCCTTTGAGTCTCCTCCACTAAACCTCTTAGATGTTTCACCTGCTTAATCTCGTCTACTGGGTTTGGGTACGTCCCAATCTTCTTTTTACGATTCTTCCCTTTTTGCCCCTGCGGTTTATCTTGGGGGTCTTGGATTGGATTTGGAAACACTTGTGGTGTTTTCAGAGGCTCTTTATGGTTTTCTCTTATTCGGTTTTCATTTGGTTCCATGTTACGATTTTCTTTGTCGGTCTTTCCCTTTGTGGTATTGGTTCTAGTCTCCATTGTCTCGACTGAATCTGAATCATCCTCGAGGTCATTCATATACACGGGGTCATCTCCTGTTCCTATGTTTGTTTTGGAACTTGGCTTTGAATTTTCCGTATTCTGCGACTTCTTCCTTCGTGTCTTCTTTTTCTTTGCTTAGATAACTGAAATGGTATCTCTCTCTTCAAGGATATGGCCTAGCCCTTGAAGCATGGACCGTGTAATCGCATAAGCGGGTGCGACGGGTGGTATTGGCGATGTCACACTAGCAATTTCGACCAAATTCAGGGGTGTGATTTTAGGCGCATTTGGGTTATAAGGGCATTGGGCAATCAAGTGATCTATGCCACAACGATTACATGTGAGTATTGGCATTGCAAACGTTCTCCCTTGATTCATTTGCATCTGTGCAGCATTCTTTTGCAGCCTAATAGGGCACTCCGCTGCTCGATGTGGTCCACCACACTCGTAGCATTGAAGAGGTGGCCTCCTAGCCTGGGTGTTGATATTTTGACCTCTGGATGCGAGAGCAGCAGCTTGATAAACCAGCTTGATTTGCCCCCAATAATCTTCCATGTAGTATATAGGACACTCTTCCAATGTATCAAGTCCGTAGGCAATACTAGTGTCTATTTCCTCCTCACAGCCATCTGCATAAGCATTTGATGGCTCGCAACCCACTTGGTTCATAGGGGCGACTCTTGGATGCGGGGGCTGCGGTCCTAGCACAGGAGGTGGTAACGGTGTAGCTTGTACAACATTTTGAGATCTAGGGACCATGTGTTGCGGTAGCTGCTCAACAGGTGGAGCAGGCATCAATACAGGAGCTCGAGGCGCATCCGTCCAGGCTACAGGTGGTCTATTTGCCATCATACGTTTGATCATTAAACAATCCTTAGCTTGGTGACCATACCTACCACATGCGTTGCAAGTTCCATTAAATTTTACTCTAAACGTAGGGCACTCACTAGTGCTATGTGGACCTAAGCAAATGGAACACCATTGTTGCTCCCTTCTTGGATACATGTGACTATTTTGAGGGGGTCGATTATCCTTAAGAGACTCTTGGATTGCCTTGGTGAGGTCTGTCAAGAATGTCTCAAATACCTTTGGCTCATTGGCAATGGGCTTTGCAGTCATGGGTTCATACTCAATGGCTTGTGAGCTAGTGGATCTCGTGTCAGTAGACACCCTCATGCCTGCTATCATCAAGTTGTCCTCTAATTGGATTGCATTGGCAATGACATCTTCCCAGGTTGTGATACCTCTAATCACTAGTCCATTATAGATTCCTTCATTCCTCAACCCTCGAATGAATCGATCAAGCAGTTGGTTATTGTTGAAGCGCTCATTTACAGGGCAACGAGAGTTTAAGTGCTTTAGACGACTAATGAAGTCCCTTACTGACTCTCCTTCCTTACGTTCGGCCTTCTGTAGCTGAAATGCTACACCCCAAAGCACACCTTCTCGTATGTACTCCTTTAGAAACAACCTTCGAAGGGTAGGGTAGATTGTTTTCTCGTCCACCCTTAGGGTTCTATACCAATCTCCAGCCTTCCCACTTAATGTCAAGCTTAAGGCATTGCACTTATGTAGTTCATTGCGTTCCCCTAAGGAATCACATACTTGTTCAAACACTTCAATGTGTTTCCTAGCATCTTCGTCCCCATTGAATTTTTGCGTGAGTTTGGCAATTTGTACTGCCTTACTTCTAGGCTCTCTATCAGATGCGTGACGCATATTTTCCGCGATAGATCGACCTATGGTTTGAGCAAACGCTGCCAAGTCACCTATGTGAGGAGGCAGGGCCGGTGGAGGTACTCTTGGAATCATATGTGGGAGAGGGACGGGTGCCGGTCTTGGCATATGTGTGGATGATGCAGGATATGGAACATAACCGGGCATAGGTCCACTCGGATAAGAGCTAGGGAGCGGCACTCGAGGAGCATAAGCAAGTGGTACAATTGGAGGTGTGGGGGCCATGTGTGCATAAGGGGCTAGAGGCACATACGGTCGAGGCCCTATATTAGGTACTACGACACTAGGTAGTGGCACTGCGCTAACCGTAGATGTCATCGGTACATTCTCTGTCAAGCTTATCCCTGGAGTGAGCACTGTGTTTTCCTTAATAGAGGGTTGAGCCAAGTTAGGGAAGCTAAAGTTTTCGCTCGGAGGCTCAGATTGCATAGAGACCCCAGGTGAAATGACGTAAGATGGGTCCATGGGGCTCATTAGAGGAGTCTCCATTTGTGATAGAGTAGGCTGTTGAGCCTTGCTCGTATCCAGAAATCTCATGGGGCCAGCTGAGAGTATATTTACCCCTCAGTTTTGCCTTTCTGATTGAATAATGCCATGGATAACATTACAGATCATTTTCTGTTGATCTTCGATGCTCGTGGCACTAGAGGTGGATTGTACAATCTCTATCCATCCTACATGGTAGGCGTGGCCAGAGTGTAGATCCGTCAACACCTCAGTGTGGAGGTCGTATGTCCAATGATCATTAATGAACAATCCTTCTAGAGTCGACGTGTTAACGGTTTCTTGTGAGGTAGAAGCAATATTGCTCCCCGTGGTTTTACTTGTCACCAACGGTACTCTAGAGGGAACTTCTGAAGGAGGCAGCTCAACAGGGCCTTCTTGGTAAGAAGTTGGCAGGATATCCACATGGACACTCTTTGGGGGTGTGGGGTCCACGTGCGATGTGAAAGGAGAGTCCACTTCCCCACCCCCTTCGTGTGCTTCATTTGCATTAGGTTCCGAGCGAGTAGCTCTACCTAATGTTTCCATGAAATGGCTAAACATACTAGTACTAGGCTGTGGAGCTTCGGGAGGTGCATGGCCTTCTCTCTCAGTGTTTTGGGTAGGGTATGCTTCCATGATTTCTGAGTCGGAGGAGGAATCACTAGCGGCTATTTTAGGGTCTTGGGTGGTGCTACCTTGTGTCCCCGCTGAGGGTCTAGAGCTTATCGTGGATGGGTAATGGGTGTCCGTATGAACAGAGGCACCCTCAATATGCTCGTGTTCTAGCACCCGCCCAGAGCGTAAGTGCATGTGCTTTTGATACCCTAAGGTGTCAAAAAGCTGCTCTAGGAGGCCTTGTGACTAGTTTTTAGCGTATTTTTTGTTTGTTTTTTTGCTAGATTTTTTAGAGCGTGTCGTGGAATGGGCCGTGTGATAGCTCGAAACGAGCGTATCGGTCAGAGGGTCGTGCCGTGCTTTACAGACCTTCGTTTGGTCACTCTATGCCCTCGGAATCCCTAAAACTGTCAATTTCCAGTAGGGAACTAGGCCCAAACTAGAAAGTCTAAGGGTGCAAGTGGGAAGAGAAAGGAGGAGAGTGGAGGACTTGTCCCACATGCTCTCATTCCCTCTTGAGGGAGTAGGGTATATATATAAGAGTGAGTCTAGTATATATCAAAGGACTGAGGACTGAGGCCTGGGCCTGGGCTTGGGCTTGGGCTTGGGCTTGGGCTTGGGCTTGGGGAAATGATCCCGATCGCGATCTATCTTTTATACAAACCAACCCGTCCGTTTTAAGAGTCACATTCTTCGAAAAATTTAGCCGCTCGCTCACTCACGTTTTTATTTTTATTTTTAAAGAAAAATAAAAAAAATCAGATTTTTTTTTTTTTTAAATGCAGAAAACGCAGAAATTGAAAATGCAAAAAATTGCAGAAATTGAAAACGCAGAAATGCAGAAATTGAAAAAACTCAGAAATGCAGAAAATTGCAGAAATTGAAAACGCAGAAATTTGCAGAAATTGAAAAAACGCAAGAAATGCAGAAAATTGAAAAAACGCAGAAATGCAGAAAATTGCAAAAATTGAAAACGCCGAACTTGAAAATGCAGAAATTGCAGAAATTGAAAAAACGCAGACAATAGCAGAAATTGAAACTTGACAGCAAATGCAGAAAACGCAAAAAACAGAAATCTCCACACACTCCTTCCCTGCCTTTCCTATGATAGAAATTGCACCACAAGGAAGCGTAAAGTGCTAACCGAGCTTAGTGTAGGGCATATCCCCGGCAGCGGCGCCAAAAATGTGCACTCCTTGCCGCACTGTCGAAGCAAGGGACTTGCCAATACACCGTATGCGAGCCACAAACGGCTCCAAGCACACAACAAGCCTAAACTAGCAAGCTCAAGGAAGCAAAGGGTGTGTCACTCACCGCTCTACGCTCGCCTTCGTGGTGGATTCCTGGCCGCGATGAAGAAGAAGCTGCAGTCGTGCCGCGCTCAACCGCTTCGCCGCCGTCGTGCCTTCGTAATGCTCGATCGCACACACACTCTCCCTCTCTCTCTCTCTCTCTCTCTCACACACACACAAGGAGGTGAAGAAGAAGAAGATGGAGATGGAGCAAGAGCACTCTTCTATTGCACAAATGAGAGAATGAGTAAAAATTAGGTTTAGTTGGCTTTTATAGGAGCTCACCCCATTCACACTTGGGCGCCCATGCTTAGCCAACTAATCCCTTGAATGTCCCAGTTAGAGTGCGCCTCTCATCGGCGATCACTCTACCTTTCCCTATTGGACCGACAAGCCCGGTACCTGACTCTACCGAATACATAATACACGTCCGTCGTAGGTGATGGGGTGTCCGTGTGCCATGAGGGTTAACAAATACTCAGGGCCATGATGTCCTCCACTTGTTCTTCTCATAATGAAGACACGATTTTCTTTGTGTTTTAAATCGCTTGTAACTTTCCAACCAGTGTTCACAAAAAAACAGCCTTTGGTGTATTTACTAAAGGACAAAAATTAAAAATTTCCGACTAGTTTTGAGGATTACCTTGAAGGAAACCGGCTAAATTTAGAGGATTTTATTGTAAAAACCCTTTTCCCTACAACTTGTTGCAATTTCCCTTTCAAGGTTGTTTTTCATCCCGGTAGATTTTCAATGCTTTCCTTTTTCCATTGGTTCCTAAAAAAAATTTAGGTGAACACTATTTCTAGCTTGCCTATAATTAGTACCATGTAAATGGAAGTAGTCCCTCATTTCGATGCCAACAAGGCAACTCTAAATGCATAAATGTTTTACAGCTTCTAAATGTGTCGACCTCTTGACCATGTTAGTGGAATTTGCAAGGGATAGCTGGATTTGATCCTACCTTGCCATATGAAGGCACTTTAATGAACCCAAACTAAGAAAAGGATGAGACACTAGTGTTACCAGACACTAGTGTTACCACTTGCATGCTTATTAATTCAGCGAACAGAAGCGAATAAAAGAGAATTAAAAGTAGCTTCACCTACTCTTTCTTAATGCACATACAATTGTGCATAGACATCCACACCCTCGCAACAATTGTGCACACACACCTACTCCGCTTGGCTCTGGATGAAATGCAATGTGCACACACACACACATCATCACACATAGTAGGGATTGGCTAACGTCCATATAATTTTCCATCGGCATAAACATCAAGTACGATAACATAACTTCTCGACAAGCAACAAAACAAATCTGTGGTCTTCTTTGTAGACATATGGGGACATCTTCGAGCACACAAGTAGGCACTGCGATTTGCATAACATTTTGTTCGTAGTAGAGTATAAAACTGATATTTTGGAGTTTTCTTTTGCTCTCACATGAAAGGTGGTTTTCAAGATCATCTAGTGGTCTGTAAACATACTAAACAATTATGGTAGAAACATTTGCATGACCAAACTTCTTCATGTCATGGAAACTTTAGCTAGGTTTTGAAACATAGTGATCTTTTCTTATAAAGTGAAAGAAGAACATTGGGTATATGGAGTGACATTAAGATATGAAGCAGTATTCCCTTTTGGGAAATATTAGATAAACACGGCTTGTGAATTCTAGTATTTTAGGTGTTGCTTGCATTATAAAATGAAGGTTATAATTATTTTGCAACTTGTCTCTACATAGTTTTTTCTGGCATACAATACAAAATGCAATGATGGTCGTCCATTTAAAACATATTTTCAAAGTCTTTGACCATTCCGTTTATTAGAACATTGTTTTTCATCATTTTGGTACAGTTCTGTACAAAAAAAGGGCAATATTGTCCACATCAATCATCAGAAAGTAATTTTGGAATATGAGTTTGGATATGTTGACCATTGGATTTCTCATCTACTATTGGTTAAAATTTGGTAGTTTAGAAAGTTTTTTTAAAATAAAGAATGACAATGGTAGTCTAGATTATATTTATTGGTTTTTTGTAATTATTGTTAAAACAAATGAAATGCTGGAAAAAATTAAGTTGATTTATTAGCGGCAAGAAATAAACATTCCATGTTTTGAGTCATTAGCAACAATGAGAGGTACATCTAGAGGGTTGGTCTTGCCCTATACGTAGAAAATAAGAGTTTCTTCTCTACACATGAATGAGAGAAGTAGTAGTAAGTATTCTAAATATGCTTATTTTAGCATAGCTTGAATTTTGGTGAGCAGTATTTCTAGCTTGCCTATAATTAGTACCATGTAAATGGAAGCAAGTCCCTCATTCCGATGCGAGCAAGGCAACTCTAAATGCATAAATATTTTACCGCTTCTAAATGCGTCGACCTCTTGACCATGTTAGTGGAATTTGCAAGGGATAGCTGGATTTGATCCTACCTTACCATATGAAGGCACTTTAATGAACCCAAACTAAGAAAAGGACGAGACACTAGTGTTACCACTTGCATGCTTATTAATTCAGCGAATAGAATCGAATAAAAGAGAATTAAAAGTAGCTTCCCCTGCTCTTTCTTAATGCACATACAATTGTGCATAGACATCCACACCCTCGCAACAATTGTGCACACACACCTACTCCGCTTGGCTCTGGCTGAAATGCAATGTGCACACACACACACATCATCACACATAGTAGGGATTGGCTAATGCCCATATAATTTGCCATCGGCACAAACATCAACTACGATAACCTAACTTGTCGACAAGCAACAAAACAGATCTACGGTCTTCTTTGTAGACATATGGGGACGTCTTCGAGCACACAAGTAGGCACTAGTGCCTACTAAGATTTGCATAACATTTTGTTCATAGTAGAGTATAAAACTGATATTTTTGGAGTTTTCTTTTGCTCTCATATGAAAGGTGGTTTTCAAGATCATCTACTGGTCTGTAAACATACTAAACAATCATGGTAGAAACATTTGCATGACCAAACTTCTTCATGTCATGGAAACTTTAGCTAGGTTTTGGAACATAGTGATCTTTTCTTATGAAGTGAAAGGAGAACATTGGGTATATGGGGTGACGTTAAGATATGAAGCAGTATTCCCTTTTGGGAAATATTAAATAAACACAGCTTGTGAATTATAGTATTTTAGGTGTTGCTTGCATTAAAAAATGAAGGTTATAATCATTTTGCAACTTGTTTCTACATAGTTTTCTTTGGCATACAATACAAAATGCAATGATGGTCGTCCATTTGGAACATATTTTTAAAGTCTTTGACCATTGGGTTTATTAGAACATCGTTTGTCATCATTTTGGTACAGTTCTGTACAAAAAAAGGGCAATATTGTCCGCATCAATCATCAGAAAGTAAGTTTGTAATATGAGTTTGGATATGTTGACCATTGGATTTCTCATCTACTATTGTTTAAAATTTGGTAGTTTAGAAAGCTTTTTTTAAATAAAGAATGGCATTGGTAGTCTAGATTATATTTATTGGTTTTTTGAAATTATTGTTAAAACAAATGAAATGCTGGAAAAAATTAAGTGATTTATTAGCGGCACAAAATAAACATTCCATCTTTTGAGTCATTAGCAACAATGAGAGGTACATCTAGAGGCCTGGTCTTGCCATACACGTAGAAAATAAGAATTGCCTCTCTACACATGCATAAGAGAAGTAGTAGTAAGTACTCTAAATATGATTACTTTAGCATAGCTTGAATTTTGATGAACACTATTTCTAGATTGCCTATAATTAGTACCATGTAAATGGAAGCAAGTCCCTCATTCGATGCGAGCAAGGCAACTCTAAATGCATAAATGTTTTACCGCTTCTAAATGCGTCGACCTCTTGACCATGGAAGTGGAATTTGCTAGGGAGAGCTGGATTTGATCCTACCTTGCCATATGAAGGCACTTTAATGAACCCAAACTAAGAAAAGGATGAGACACTACTGTTACCACTTGCATGCTTATTAATTCAGCGAACAGAAGTGAATAAAAGAGAATGAAAAGTAGCTTCCCCTGCTCTCACATACAATTGTGCATAGACATCCACACCCTCGCAACAATTGTGCACACACACCTACTCTGCTTGGCTCTGGCTGAAATGCAATGTGCACACACACACATCATCACACATAGTAGGAATTGGCTAATGCCCATATACTGCTTTGCCATCAGCACAAACATCAAGTACGATAACCTAACTTGTCGGCAAGCAACAAAACAAATCTGTGGTCTTCTTTGTAGATATATGGGGACGTCTTCGAGCAAACAAGTAGGCACTAGTGCCTATTGAGGTTTTCATAACATTTTGTTTGTAGTAGAGTATAAAACTGATATTTTTGGAGTTTTCTTTTGCTCTCATATGAAAGGTGGTTTTCAAGATCATCTATTGGTCTATAAACATACTAAACAATTATGGCAGAAACATTTGCATGACCAAAATTCTTCATGTCATGGAAACTTTAGCTAGGTTTTGGAGCATAGTGATATTTTCTTATGAAGTGAAAGAAGAACATTGGATATATAGGGTGACATTAAGATATGAAGCGGTATTCCCTTTTGGGAAATATTAAATAAACACAGCTTGTGAATTCTAGTATTTTAGGTGTTGCTTGCATTATAAAATGAAGGTTATAATCATTTTGCAACTTGTCTCTACATAGTTTTTTTTGGCATACAATACAAAATGCAATGATGGTCATCCATTTGGAACATAAAGTCTTTGACCATTGGGTTTATTAGAACATTGTTTGTCATCATTTTGGTACAGTTCTGTACAAAAAAAAGGGCAAGATTGTCCCCATCAATCATCAAAAAGTAATTTTGGAATATGGGTTTGGATATGTTGACCATTGGATTTCTCATCTACTATTGGTTAAAATTTGGTAGTTTAGAAAGATATTTTTAAATAAAGAATGACATTGGTAGTGTAGATTATATTTATTGGTTTTTTGTAATTATTGTTAAAACAAATGAAATCCTGGAAAAAATTAAGTTGATTTATTAGCGGCACAAAATAAACATTCCATGTTTTGAGTCAGTAGCAACAATGACAGGTACATCTAGAGGGCTGGTCTTGCCCTATACGTAGAAAATAAGAATTGCCTCTCTACACATGAATAAGAGAAGCAGTAGTAAGTACTCTAAATATGCTTACTTTAGCATAGCTTGAATTTTGCTTATACAAAGAAGATGCTACCCAATTTTGCAGATCTAAGTAAAGTATGAACTTCTTGTCAGCTAGGACATGTAGGTAGATGATAGCTATCAAATATTTTTATAAAGGGGACTTCTTATTTTTGTGTATACTTGACATGTTGATACGTTTGAAAAATGATTTCACATTATTCTTTGGTCAAGTGGCTACTTCCCTTGAATTAGAATAGTTTAGATGATGATTTATTCTTCAAAGAAAGCCTTGAGAATGCTCTTACATTAGAATTTTAAAGAATAAGATACTATCCAAACTAAGGATAGTATTTATATTTGGATTTTTACATGATGATTGGCATTGAATAAGCTAAAAAAGAATGATTACATGATTATTTAGGGTTTCCAATTTAGCTTAAAAAACCTTAATCCTCATGTAAGGGTCTTCAAAGAGATGGCAATTACCTTTTTTTTTTACAATTTCTTTGAAATATGAACAAGATGTTGTCCAATTTTTGCAAAAAAGAGTACTTCTTGGTTTTGATGATACATTAGACTATGGTATATGGTGAAAATAAATGATAGTCCGTAGGGTAGACTATAAGCTCATTCCGAAGGTGTGACATGAATAACAACTGGACCAGTTTTGACACCTGTAATACTCACAAGCATAGCTAATTCTCATTGAATGCCTTTGTATCGATGCAGGTAACAGTTGGATCCTTCTCCTTGTAGGATTAGTGTAGGGTTGTCTCTAGGATTGGATGTCTTCTAAGTGGATCACAGCAATAACAACACCTGGAGAAAGGAATCTCTACATCAAACACTTCTTCACTCCTTAGTATTCCAGGCTAATGTTGATTATATACGTGTAGCTTATCTTTCTACCTAATGTCATTATCTTTGTCCATATGAAGTTGCCTTTGTCCATATGTCAAGTCTGGTCTACTCCATTGTATGGTTCAATAGTTTGTAAAATCAAACTATTGTTAGGTTTCTCATTTCAAACACACACACACACACACCACACACACACACACACACATATATATATATATATAAGCACATGAAGTCAAATTTCCCCTCGCCAAGAGTGTCATCGAAGTCCAAAAGAAAGCTCACGAGGAAGCCCATGAAAATATTGACACCAAAATTCAAGCCGCCCTACAAGTGTGCCGACTACAAGAATCTCTTGCCCTCAAGGTCTGGATTGGGGGGCTCCACACACCATGGTGAAATGACAAAGACACCCTTGAAGAAGCCATCACCAAACTTAATGACATTCTTCAACCAGTTGAGATCAAGTCCGAATGTGTTTCTTGGATCAACGACACGCATAGGCATGTGACACCCAAGCAATTTATCCTCACTTTCAAGGACAAAGAGGAGTGGGTCAAGTTGCTATGCCAATCGTGACTCTTGAAGGGAACAAAGCTTTGAATCGCCGAAGAATTAACCACGACGCAACTCAAGATGAAAGCAAGAGAACTCAAGACGATGCACGAAGCCCACAAGCAAGGTAAATGGGCAATATATCGAGGTGGTAAAGCCATCATCCAAGAATTTCGAACTCCCAAACCAGATATCTCCTTGCCTGAGCCCCCTTAGGTTGTTTGTTTAGGTTATTTTTTTCTATTTTCTTCCATGCTTTTGATGGACCCTCAATCCTTAACTAATATGTATCAAACGTCCACACATACTTGGAGCGATTGTTATGCTTTGTTTTTGGTCCCATGGGTCATATCTGATCTTCGTGGACACATCCCCCATTGAGTAGCCCCTATGCTACATTGTCAACAAATCACATCTCTCTCTCTCTCTCTCTCTCTCTCTCTCTCTCTCTCTCTCTCTCTCTCTCTCTCTCCCTCTCTCTCTCTCATTGAGTAGCCCCTATGCTACATTGTCAACAAATCACATCATGTTTGTATTGCAAATTGTAGAGCGTTTAGCGTTTACAAGGTGCCCACTCTCGCACTAGTGTCCAAAAGCCTTGCCCCCTCCTCCCCAAACATCAAAAACCTTGTACCCTCTCTATTTTAGTAGGCCTTGGATTGAGTTGCACTTCTGACAGCTATTCCAGAGGTTAAGTTAGTAGAGTTAGCTAAACCTCTTCAGGCAAGCAGACTTCAATCACCAAATCAAACAAAGACAAAGGAAGAACTGAAAGGAAAACGTGAGATTGATACTAGAACTGGAACTAGAATATATTTCGATAAGTACATTTGGTAATAAGTACAATAGCATGAGTCAAAAGAATTCTCTAAGCTTAATGACAAGAGAGTACAAGAGCACAACAAGCTCCAGGAATAGGAATAGACAACAATAGATCCAATAGATGACTATAGATCCAATCAAATGTGTAATGGGTCATATTTATAACTGATGGATTGGGCCTTTGACTGACTGTCCGCTGCGCATTACTGCAGTAACTAGGCTCGGTATTTACTAGCTCCGCTGCTAGTCTGACTTCCCAATTTGGGGTTGTTTCCATTGTCTCCATTTCCTTCCCATTTTCTTGAATTTTGGAATGTTTCCAAAATTTCAGGTATGTTGCTAAAATTTTCAAGTATATTCTTGAAACCAGGTTAGAATCCACCCATTTTCCTTCCAAAAAATTTAGGTATGTTACTGAAAGTGGGTTGGAATCCAGCCACTTCCCTTCCATCCCTCCTCTAGAATG
The DNA here is from genome assembly GCF_014529385.1 of Adiantum capillus-veneris. Lineage (NCBI taxonomy): Eukaryota > Viridiplantae > Streptophyta > Polypodiopsida > Polypodiales > Pteridaceae > Adiantum > Adiantum capillus-veneris. The sequence goes on along the minus strand of NC_140952.1, from coordinate 3,089,640 downwards.
GGTCACCAACTAGCTTGGGTGCACCCTACTTCTTGCCAACGCTTTGTGCTTGTGAATTGGCTTGCATATCTGAACATTATGTGGATGTCATCGTTTCCTTTTATTTGAGGCCTTCTCCTTCGTGGGTTTCAATGTAACATTTAATGGCCTAAAATCTTATTTGGAGCGGAAATTAGCATGAACATAGTGGGCATTTCATTAGAATAGATTCCTAATGAGAATTACAAGAGTGCTTGGGTGGAGAGAGCAACAAAAAGCATAACACCTAGTTAGATAGCATCGACAATACTTTCAAAAGAGAGAGAGCAATTAAGCTATTGACAACAGTTGAGGACCGGATTTGCATGGAGCCGGTCCCCCCTCCAAAAGGCTTTGTATTATGGTTTCTCCCATCAAGAGAGACATTGTACAATACAATTCTTTGTGTTCCTTCAAGACTAGCTAGTGCAATGAAGATGGAAGCTTCATACACCAAGCAAAAAACACTTAATCAAACACAACTTGAATTATCCCCGTTCTCAGACCCAAGACCTCACACACCTTCGAAGATGGTGAGAGCTAGCAGGGTATGAGAGTAGATTGAGAGGAAAAAGAAGTATCTTACGAGAAAGAAGTACATCTCCTCACATAATCACTCATATTAGCATAGCTTAGCTTAGTAATTAGCTTGGTAGAGAAGATGAGCATGCATTGAAGCTTGGCTCTTGGTTGGATTTGCATCCACATGCCAAGAGGGTGTTGATGTAGGCTTCTATCTCACAAGCTTGGAGTAGGTGATGAGCTCTCCATTAAAGCTTGGGAGGAGATAGAGTGTTTTCCCTTCACACATGGTCAAGTGTGAGAGTGTGTGAGTGAATGCCAAGCAAAAATCAGCCCCCTCTCTCTCTTGGGCGAGCCCTAGCTGCTAAGTTAGGCTGGCTTTTTCCTCATTGGACCTCCCCAGGTCAAGCCAATAGGAATTAAGCAGCATAAGTGATAGCCTTCTGACATGTGTCCCCCTTTCCCCTTTTGTGAGAGCTTTAGATAATTAAATAATTAAACTAAACTCTCATTGGACCCCTTTGCCTCCTGGCCAATAGGAATCAGGCAAGCCATGGGGCTTCTGAATGCTCATTGGACCCCTTGGGAGACTGCCCAATAGTCTTCTAGGACACTTAATTCTTATTGGTTTCTTTTATTAAATGTTTTTAAATTAATTAAACTAGATTTACTCTAGCTTAATTCTCATTGGTCCACTTCAAGGGTCTTCCAATAGGAATTGGGCACACCTTGTGGGCATCTGGCCTAGAAGCTGACATGTGTCCCTCATTCCCTTTGTGTAAAGGGAGCCTGTGTGTGTGTGTGTGTGGTTTTCTCTCTCATCCCCTAGCTTTGGGGCTCGCCCCCTCCCATGTAGGGATGCAGAAAGACTTTTTGGGTACACACTAAGCATCCAATTTTCCCTAAGGTTAACCTTTGGACACAACCTTTGAATTTTGGAACCTTAGCATTTTGGAAGTCTTAATGGGCTGAACCTTAGGGTCTTTTTAGCCCGTTGTTTCACATGGCTCTTTTGCAGATGGCCCCCTCTTTGGATCCCTATTTTCCCTCCTTTGGATCCCTACTGTGGCCGGTCTGCTAACTTAACCAATATTCTAGCTTTTTCTCCCTTGGCACTTCCCCACATTAAATGATCAGTTTAATATGAGAAAATCATTTAGGAGAATTAGATATTGATTATTATGACATTACCTCTCTCTTGAAATCATAGTCGTCCTCGACTATGGTGTAGAGAAGATAAAGCATATACATGAGTCCTTTTCTTAGCGGGTAGAGGATCCCTATGTTACCCTACGACATCATTCCATAATGGATGACTAGTCCATTTGGCGCTTGAGAGCCTGAGGCTGCCGCAAGCATGTCTGTACATTAGTCCTATCAGTCTTCCATAGTAGAGTGACAAGCTCTACTTTGGTGTTTGGGAGACGTCGTCCCCGCAAACTTGATCTAAGCATGCATACTACTTCATTTTTGTGCACAAATCAAGAAAAAGAGAGTCTTATAAGACAAAAATTTTTGTTCATTTTTTTTTAACATTTTGTACATTTGCTTACTCTTGGGAAGCATTGTAAGCATTGACAAGGTTTAGGTTATCCTTTAATTGTATGCCTTGCATCCATCTAGCATCTTCAAAAGGATAATTCTTAAACTTAATAAGATATCGTCTGATAGTCTTACCGCCTCTTAATACCTTGTCTTCATGTCGGAGAATGGACTCGGGCTGCAGCACCTCCTCGTGGTCCTCGATCTCCGGTGGGTCTTCAATAGTTGGTTCTTGAGGTGGCTCTCCTTTGTAAGGCTTTAAGAGGCTCACATGAAAAGCATTGTGTATGAGCCAATGATTGGGCAACTTAAGTTGATAGGCCATCTCATTGATTGGCCTAAGAATCTGGAAGGGACCATAGTACCTTTTTGCTAGTTTAGCATAGTACTTTTGGTGGCCCGTAGGATTCTTGCCCGTAGTGTGCCTTAATCGAGCCTTGGGAAACTTTAACAAGACCCAATCGTTTTCTTTAAAGGCTTGGGCTCTTCTGTGCTTGTCAGCAGCAGCCTTTTGCCTTTGCTGTGAGATAGAGATAGCATCCTTAATCTTTTGGAAAGATTCTTGTAGGTCTCGGCTATACTCATCTGCAGCGAAGATCTTCCCATGTACCTTAAGTAGCAAGGGACTTTTTGATCTTCCCTCAATTACCTCGAAAGGTGCTTTTCCTGTAGAAGTATGTACAGTGTTATTGTAAGCATACTCTACTAAGGGTAAGTACTTCTCCCATTGGGATCTTTGATCTACTTCCGTTACATAGGCTTTTAGTAGATCGAGAATAGTTAGGTTAGCTATTTCACTTTGGCCATCAGTTTGTGGATGATAGGCCGAAGAGAAGTTTAGCCTTGTTCCTAAATTCTCAAAGAGACCCTTCCAGAAATTACTGGTCATTCTAGGATCTCTATCCGACACTATGGACATTGGCAAGCCATGGTACTTGAAAATTTGCGAAATGAAGAGGGTTGCCATTTGATGGGCTTTGATAGTCTTTTTGACAGGTATAAAATGAGCTTGTTTACTGAACCTGTCTACTATCGTCCATATTCCCGTATTCCCATGGATAGACTTAGGCAATCCAAAGATAAAATCCATGGATATGCTCTCCCATGGTGAATTAGGGATTGGCAAGGGTTGAAGCAATCCAAGTTGCTTCCCTCTATCAAATTTTGTCTTTTGACATACCACACATTTGGAAACATACTCATGTATGTTCACTTTCATGGTAGGCCAATAGAAATATGTTTCAATTCCCTTTAGAGTAGACTGAATCCCTCTATGCCCCGCATATGGGGGAGCATGAGATTCATACATTACTTTCTCACGTAGTGAGTTAGTAACGCATAGTCTATTGCCATAGAGAAGATAGCCATCTTGTAAAGTAAATGGTTCTTCTTTCTTCCCTAAGGCAAGGGCTGAAATCACATCTCTAAAATCGGAATCAATAGCATACTCATCTATCATTAAAGATAGATCATTGTGAGTTGCTATGGAAACCGCATTCACTCTCGGTCGTCTTGAGAGTGCATCGGCTACTTGATTATGCTTGCCAGCAATGTGAGCAATATGAAAATGAAATTGCGAAAGGAAATTTGCCCACCTCATTTGTTTGTCGGAGAGCTTGGTCTGCGTCATGAAGTACTTAAGACTTTGGTGATCCGTTCGCAGAATGAAAGGAGTCCCCAATAAATAGTGCTTCCATGAGTCTAAGGCATGTAGAACTGCAAGGAGTTCTTTTTCGTATATGCCTAGAGCTTGCTCAACAGGGTCGAGCCTTCGACTCTCATAGCCTATGGCGTGCCCTTCTTGGAGCAAAACAGCCCCAAGGCAATCACCACAAGCATCACATTGGACCTCAAATGGTTTTGAGAGATCCGGTAGTGTAAGCACAGGTTGAGAGATAAGCTTTTCTTTAAGCTTTTCGAAAGCATTGTTCTCCTTAGCAGACCACGTATACCTAACATTTTTCTTTGTTAGGTCATGTAATGGTCCCGCAATTTGTGAGAACTTTTCTATGAAGCGTCTATAGTATGCACACATACCTATAAAGCTTCTTAGTTCATGAAGATTCCTTGGTTTAGGCCATCCTTTTATTACCTCTAACTTGGATGGATCCATTTGGATTCCATCTTGAGAGATAATGTGACCTAAATATTGAATCTCTTGCAAGAAAAATTCACTTTTCTTTCGATTAACATAAAGTTTATTCTCTCTTAAAACTTGAAATATTACCTGGAGGTGTTGCTTATGTTCCTCTAATGAATTAGAGTAGATGATAATATCATCAAAGAACACTCCAGTGAAGGTTCGATGAGGCCTGAACAGCTTCTCCATCAAGCGGTTAAATGTGGCTGGTGCATTAGTCAAGCCAAAAGGCATGACAATGTATTCGTAAAGACCAAATGTAGTACGAAATGCGGTCTTTACAATGTCTTGATCAACTATCCTTATTTGATGATAGCCACTTTTTAGGTCAATCCTACTGAAGTAGGTCGATCCTTGTAGCTTATCAAATAGGTCTTCTACCCGTGGAACGGGAAACCTATTCTTGATAGTGATCCTATTTAGTGCTCTATAGTCGACACACATACGATATGTGCCGTCTTTCTTTTGCACTAATAGCACAGGTGAGCAAAATGGAGATGAGCTAGGCCTAACCATGCCCTTCTCAATTAACTCATGCACTTGCCGCATAATCTCCTCTTGTTGAGCTTGAGAAACTCTATAAGGAGGTTTGTTAGGCGGTGAACTTCCTGGAAGAAGTTCAATTGCATGGTCGTCATTACCTCGTTTAGGAGGTAGCTCACAAGGGATGTCGTCAATAAAGACATCTTGAAACCCCTTGAGAAAATTGGATAACTCTAATTCCTTTTGGTTACTTTTATTTTCTTTTGCTAAAGCATTAGGTTCATTTTGAGAATCTTTAACAAAAATCATGTACACGGAAATAGAGCTCTTTATTGACTTGTTGAAAGCTGGTGTATGTACAATGGGGATGGTGTTACCCATCTCCCTAGCATCTATATACATGTCCTTTTCCCTGAACTTAAAGGAGATTCTCCTTTCAGGAAATTTAACATGGGCAGCCAGACGGTCAAACCATGGTGCCCCTAGGATTACATCCTCATGCTTGAGAGGAGAGATAAAGAAATCCTCTTTGTCCACATAGCCTTGGACATGAAGCCTCAATTTCCCGATTAAGGGAGTGACTGAAGCTTCTTGCCCCTTGAAGGCACTGTCTGCGGGTAGGATATCTCCCATCTCGTAGGATTGTATGCCTAGCTTGGTGGCTAACTCCATAGATATGAAATTGTGAGTAGAACCAGGGTCAAAGAGAATAAAAGCATCATGTTCTCTTACCTTTCCCCAAGCATGGCATAGAGGAGATCCTTTGTGATGAGTTTGGTGAATCTCCTCCTCTTGGATTTCAACCAAAGAAGCTCTAGGAGGATCTTGGCGGTTGTTCTTTTGGGGACAAGCGCGGTACGCATGCCCTTGTTCGCCGCACTTGAAACACCGGTTATCTTTACGATAACGCTCAAGCTCTTCAGGAGAGAGTTTATTCTTTCCTTTGTAAACTCCCTTCTCTTTAGCTTTGTTGGAATTGCCCTTAGGAGACTTTTGGACATTGTCCTTCCCCTTAGGCTCATTGGAACCCTTGTTTTCCGGGGGCTTATTATTTCTTTTACCCCCCGTTTGGAAATTGATTCGCGAGGCCACCATAGTATGGTGTATTACCGCCGATATGGTACGTGGCCTTTGGGAGTTGACATACTCCGCCATTTCTTCGGTTAAGCCCGCACAAAATTGTTGCTTTTGCTCTCCAAAATCCAACTTTTTGAAGACAGTGGCTTTGAGTTGTAGGTCCCAAAACTTGTCTACATATTTGTGGATGGATTCATTGGGAGAGAGCTTTAAGCTTCGCCATTCGGTGAGTACTTTGTCTTTGGCATCGGTGGCCAAAAACTGCTTCATAATGGAAGCTCTTAAAGCCTTCCATGTTCGTGGAGCTTCACCGTTGGCTCGTAGGCTAGACCACCATTGTCTGGCGGACTTTTGAAAGTGCATAGCTACATGGCGTAGCTTAGAGGACTCCGTGAAGCCCTCATCTCCAAACGCCGCATCGAATTGCTGGATAAAGGCCAAAACTTTGTCTGTAGCACCGAAGGTGCCATCATAGGTAAGGAAAGAGATGCTCTTCCCTCCCTCTTTGAATTTCTTCAGCTTGGACGACCTCTTCCATGCGGCATAGGATTTCCTATGGCCTCTTCTTTTTGATGGTTCAAAAGTTGCACCATCACTTTCTTCAGAAGATGAAGAATTTGAAGAAGATGGAGAAGAGGGTGACCTCTTTCTCGCCTTTTTCTTGTCTTGATCTTTGTCATCTTCACCATAGCTTTCATAAGAGGAAGAGGATGAAGAAGATGGAGAAGAGGGTGTCCTCTTTCTCGCCTTTTTCTTCTCTTGCTTTTTATCATCCCTCTTTGAATTATGGCGTGGAGAAGAGTGTGATGGTCTTCTCCGCTTTGGTGGTGATGGAGAGCGTTTAGCCCGCCGTCTTCGTGGAGCCATCTCCGCCGAGGTGGCGGGAGACTCGCTTCTTTCTCGTTCCTTCGGTGGAGGCTCTTGAGTTCTCCTTTGGGAAGGAGATGCATCATCAAGAAGTAAGTTCTTGAGCCCTTCATATGGATTCTCTTCTTCTTCCCGAATCGGAGAGAGACCTCTTTTGGTAGTCTCACAAGGAGGCTTCCTAGGTGTTCTCTCGTCATGGTGATGAACTTGGAGAATCCCGTGAGCACGGAGCTGCCGTTGCACTTCACTTTGGAGAGATGGATTGCCCATGGCTTGTTGAAGCCTAGAAACAAGATAATTAACAAGCATTGAAGCATCATTAGTAGCTTGCTCATGAGCAAAATCAAAGTTATCAACATTAATTTCACTCTCTTTAATATTGTCAGCCATTCTAACAACTTTTAGGTGTAAACTTTTTAGGTGTACTTTGGCACTTCAAGCCCTAGTTGCTACTCCTCTTTACCCCTTTAGAAAAAGCACTCAAGCTACTGTACCCGCGGCTCGAATACCATTAATTGCAAGGAATAGAAGAGAGGGTCTTTCGACACCAAAACAGCACCGGCTCCTGTCAAGCTTCTAATAGCTCAATAGTGGTTAAGCCGTAGGCAAGCCCCGTAGGACTCCACTATTAAGACCATAGCTCTCGACGGTGATGCCCCGTTAACTGCACAAAGGCAGGCGCACTGCAAGGCTGAAAAATCCCTATTCTACTTACTCACAGGCAATTAATAATACCAACCATTTGTAGCTAGCTTGAGGACCTCCCTTCTTGAGCAAGAAAAGAGAAACCTTGAGCTCTGATACCAATGTAACATTTAATGGCCTAAAATCTTATTTGGAGCGGAAATTAGCATGAACATAGTGGGCATTTCATTAGAATAGATTCCTAATGAGAATTACAAGAGTGCTTGGGTGGAGAGAGCAACAAAAAGCATAACACCTAGTTAGATAGCATCGACAATACTTTCAAAAGAGAGAGAGCAATTAAGCTATTGACAACAGTTGAGGACCGGATTTGCATGGAGCCGGTCCCCCCTCCAAAAGGCTTTGTATTATGGTTTCTCCCATCAAGAGAGACATTGTACAATACAATTCTTTGTGTTCCTTCAAGACTAGCTAGTGCAATGAAGATGGAAGCTTCATACACCAAGCAAAAAACACTTAATCAAACACAACTTGAATTATCCCCGTTCTCAGACCCAAGACCTCACACACCTTCGAAGATGGTGAGAGCTAGCAGGGTATGAGAGTAGATTGAGAGGAAAAAGAAGTATCTTACGAGAAAGAAGTACATCTCCTCACATAATCACTCATATTAGCATAGCTTAGCTTAGTAATTAGCTTGGTAGAGAAGATGAGCATGCATTGAAGCTTGGCTCTTGGTTGGATTTGCATCCACATGCCAAGAGGGTGTTGATGTAGGCTTCTATCTCACAAGCTTGGAGTAGGTGATGAGCTCTCCATTAAAGCTTGGGAGGAGATAGAGTGTTTTCCCTTCACACATGGTCAAGTGTGAGAGTGTGTGAGTGAATGCCAAGCAAAAATCAGCCCCCTCTCTCTCTTGGGCGAGAGCCCTAGCTGCTAAGTTAGGCTGGCTTTTTCCTCATTGGACCTCCCCAGGTCAAGCCAATAGGAATTAAGCAGCATAAGTGATAGCCTTCTGACATGTGTCCCCCTTTCCCCTTTTGTGAGAGCTTTAGATAATTAAATAATTAAACTAAACTCTCATTGGACCCCTTTGCCTCCTGGCCAATAGGAATCAGGCAAGCCATGGGGCTTCTGAATGCTCATTGGACCCCTTGGGAGACTGCCCAATAGTCTTCTAGGACACTTAATTCTTATTGGTTTCTTTTATTAAATGTTTTTAAATTAATTAAACTAGATTTACTCTAGCTTAATTCTCATTGGTCCACTTCAAGGGTCTTCCAATAGGAATTGGGCACACCTTGTGGGCATCTGGCCTAAGAAGCTGACATGTGTCCCTCATTCCCTCTGTGTAAAGGGAGCCTGTGTGTGTGTGTGTGGTTTTCTCTCTCATCCCCTAGCTTTGGGGCTCGCCCCCTCCCATGTAGGGATGCAGAAAGACTTTTTGGGTACACACTAAGCATCCAATTTTCCCTAAGGTTAACCTTTGGACACAACCTTTGAATTTTGGAACCTTAGCATTTTGGAAGTCTTAATGGGCTGAACCTTAGGGTCTTTTTAGCCCGTTGTTTCACATGGCTCTTTTGCAGATGGCCCCCTCTTTGGATCCCTATTTTCCCTCCTTTGGATCCCTACTGTGGCCGGTCTGCTAACTTAACCAATATTCTAGCTTTTTCTCCCTTGGCACTTCCCCACATTAAATGATCAGTTTAATATGAGAAAATCATTTAGGAGAATTAGATATTGATTATTATGACATTTTCCACGTGACCCGATGTGGAGCCTGAATGGTCAGTTCTTGGCTCGCACCTTGAGCATGCTACTAGCACTCTCCTTTTGAATCACGGATAAATCTCTTCCTACTCCAACTACTCCCTTCAATTAGTCATCGTCTCCACTTCCTAGGGTGTCAAGGCATTCCAAGTCTCGGTGTCAGCATCATACAAAGTTTTGTCTGCCTCTGGCTAGCCTAGCCTTGGGCAACTTATCACAAACTGAAGCAGTGTGAATCCATCCTTCTCGCAGTGGCTGATTTGCTTTGATTTTGGCTTCAACCAGGAATTCAAGCATCTCTCTAAATTGAGGCTCTGATGCAGCCTTGCTTTTTGATTCCTTCTCTGGAATCTTCAAAGCTTCAATTGATAATTGCAGCAACTCATGTTGGTAATCTTTAACAATTGCCTGAGATGATTCCTCCATTGGTACATCTTACTTCTGAAATCTGCAAGTCGGCCTTCAATTTATCTACATTGAATTTATGCTCGACCTCATTCGAGATCTTTGTCGAGGATGCCCACTCTACTTTACTTTCTTCATACCATACTTGCAGCATCTACGATCTTGATGTAGCACTGTTGATCAGCTCATTCGTTATACTTTGGGTACAAAGGAGGAAAAAGTATGGGAAGTTCATCCTCCTTGATTGGCGATGCATACATAAGGATTGGTGAATCGGGGACAAATTCAATGAAATTCATGACAATCTCGTTCTCTTGTTGCAGCATCTTCTTGATGAGATGATACAAACTCTTAAAATTCATTTCTTTCTCCCTAAGTGCCATCCGTGTCTTACACCCTTTGCTATTGGTCGCATTGTTCTCCAGCAATAGCTTCACCTTCTAATCCATGACCCCTCTGAAAATCTACATTTTGACTAACATACCTTTGATCTGGGTCCTGATCTCCTTCATGCATTTGTATGTGGGCTTGTCTCCTAGTAGCATTTCCAAATGTAACCCAATGCTCTAACGATTAACCATGGATGGATCCTTTACATGCAGGTTGACCATAACATTATCATTTGTCAGGAACCATTATAGTACCCTCTCCGGTACCTAAATGCAACTAGGATGTAACAAGTGGTTTTTTCATGGTACTTAATCATCTACCATTACTCCACCATCCTTCTAGCTCCAACGTACAGCATGTGGAACCATTTTGGTACCCTCTCCAATACCTAAATGCAACTAGGATGTAGCAAGTGGTTTGGTCATGGTACTTAATCATCTACCACTGCTCCACTATCCCTCTAGCTCCAACGTACAACATCTGGAAGAATTCTAAAGCAGAGTATGCTATCTCATCATGTAGGAACTCTTGAATCTGCATTGACTTTTGCTTCCTCATTCTTCTATTTAGTGTCAGCAGCTTAGTAGAGTAGTTTGGATCTTTGTCTGAACTTGAATCTGAATCCACAACAATTTCTTGTCCTTGCCTATTCTTTCACCTGCTAACCGGCCCTGTCTAATTGACTACTACTGGTGATTTCCTTGCTAGGTTGGCTGTTGGAATGGACCACATCAAGTATGATCTTTCTATTGTGTCTGATCACTAGCTTCCCCATCTTTCTTCTTATATATCCCTTGTCCAACGTTGGTCAATCCACCTACTACTGAGCCTAGTGCGGGCCCAGAAGATGGGGTATCATGATTATCATGATCACCATCATCATCATCAGCATCATCTCCTTTGTTGTTGTTGGGACCCTCACCATTATCCTCGTGCTCATCTATATAGTCATCATCGTTTTGGTCTTGATTCTTTATATATTCCACAAGTGCCTCATTGACTAGAGTAGTTGTGTACTTTTTTAATTTATCCTCCAAATCAAATTTGATGGAATCTACAAGACTTTGAAAATTTGATGGAATCTCCAAATCAAATTTGATGGAATCTACAAGACTTTGAAAATCACTTAGATTCAAGGTCAAGTCACCATCTCCATAAAAAATATCTACCAAAGATCGATAGATATATTTATCCATTACATCCTTCTTCAGAACGTTGTGATTATCATTCAATGTACTAAGGACAGCTCTCTTCCGATCTAGTATTATTTTCACGGTGTCCTTCGCCTTAATAGCCTCTTTCTTTTCTTCTTCCAGAACAACATTGTCGACTATCAGTCTTTCTATCTACCTCTGTTGTGAAGTCAGCAATTGTGCATCCCTATTCGCATTGATCTGATGATCCAAAAGTAAAGCTCTTAGCTTAGCAATTTTTTTCTTCGACTCTTTAGCTTCAATCTTAGCCTTCTAGAGTTCCTCTTGCAAGGCAATTAGGTCTGAAGTGGAAGCAAATCCTTGTTTCACCATCATCTGTCCCATTGCATTGGCTATTGTATTCCAACCTTCTTGGATGGTATCAACACATCCTTCAGTAATTGTGTCTCTGTCATTTTGGTCAATTTCATATAGCAGCATAGGAGTATGATAGGGTTTGTCAGCTTTGTTAAAAACCAGATTGCCTTGTAGAGGCTTCTTCTGTAAACACTGCAACCTATTGAGTCAAATTTGTTGAACACGCTTGTGCACAAGTACAATTTCTTCTTTGCTCTTTTATTTTTCCATCGTGGATGTTGGTGGAGTACTAGGCAACTCAATTGCCTTATCTTTTGAGGTCCCTTTAGTTTGGTCAATATCAGTGGATGTCTTTTTCTTTGTTGGCATCTTTAATTTTGGCTGGAATTGCAACAGCAAATCCAGTGTTTTTCTCTTCTTTTCAAATGGTCCTGCTTTTGATATGTTGCTGGTCTTTTTGAACCTACAATAGCCAACTCTTTTCCTTTCCCTTCTGGAGTCTGTTCTGTTTCTTTGTCTTCCGAGGTCTCTTGTTGATTGGTCTGCTTTTATTTAGTGTCATCACCCAAAACCTTCTTCCATACAATTTCATTGACATGTGTTGGTATGTAGGTGGCCCAATTTAGAAACTGCCAGCTATACCATGCCTTAAAAGAGATTTTGTGCCTTAACCTTGGCAATCTGCTGCATGAGGCTACGGTATAGAAATTGGCTAATGTTGATCTCAACTTCAAGGTTCTTAATCTTGGCTAGTAACATAAGAATAGCTTTTCAAAGACAGACGTGGGATTGTTCTTGAGACTGATGTCTTCAATGACAAATTTGTATGCTGGCTTGCATTCCAGTGATGCAACTGGGATTCCTTGTCCACCAATTTTTCACTTCTTTTTTCCTCGAGCATTTCTTTCAAAAATTGGCTTATTTCATCGAGAGTGCAGGGTTGAGAACGGCACATACAGGACATAAGAAAGCGTTGCGGCCATAGTCTAAACTGGTCTGCCATGGATCTCAGTAGTACCTCTGTTTGTGTGAAACGTGTCAACCATTTTATGAATCATCTCTACATCAAAACTCACCTTCATGGCTTTAAGCACGTCTTCCATGCTCCATAGCCTAAGAAGCTCTTTTTCCTTATGCTAAAAACAATATTTGCCTATCTTATAATGCGACACCAAGCACCGGTGTGCTTGCTACTGGGTTGAGAAGTGCTTGAACTTCTGTAGCTTTCTCATCTAAAGTCGGAGTCCTATGAACAATCTTGAGTAGGGAGAGTACTCACTTGTTGAAGTCGGTGAGTCGAAGCGAGAGGGTTTTGGTGGAACAGCAAACACAGTCGAAGGAGAGGACGTGAGCGAAGAAGCTTGTTGTGTAGAAGGCGATGTCATAGTCGATGGCTGAGGGAGCTCTGGAGGCCAAGGAGCAAGACACACAAGTTGTTGAGGGTAAAGTGATGGATTGCACACTCTTCTCATAGTTAAATGCACGCACACCATGAATGCTCCACTCCCTTCCTGCCTTAGGGTTATGTGGTTGGTCCTTGTAATCAAAGTCATTACTAGCAAGATTCTACTGATGATTTGGTCCTTCATACTTTGCCAGTGACCGTTATGCTTTTCAATCTCAACTGGTTGTTCTGGATTCTGAACCTAAACTGGGATCATACCCAAGCAATCCACTAGTTTTCGAAAATCCTCCCCTGCTACCTCAAGTGGTCTGACCTGCAATAGATTCAAAGACTCATCATCCAACCCTAAACTGAACGCTTTAACTGGTGTTGCTGACATGGGCAGACACCATGACAGATGATTGTCGTGGTCCTCCCTATCTAAAACTAAACTATTTCTTTGAAGCATAATTTGATTCAATGTTTGCCTATCATTGACCTTCTCAAGTTTCTCAATGACACTCGTCTTTGTCATTTCAATGGAATGTATTCTTTGTTCAAACTCTGGATTTTGAAAACATGAAGGTCTGACCAGTGTCTCGTCAGAAAACATAAACCCTGATTAACCGTATGCTGTTCTCATTAAAAATCATGTCCCAATAGTCGACTGCGGAAGTTGGAGTCTCCCTCAAGATTTCATTATCACTACACATTTGTACCATAATGCACTGTTCTTGCACCCTCCGTTCCTCACTCGTGACCAGAACGTTCCTTTTCTCGTGGATCACCATAACCTCTGTAATGAGTGCCTCCATCCTCTCTAGAACTACCATCACCCATGAAACTGGTGCATCCTCCGTCATGCAATATAAACATCCTTCAGGGGAATAGGTATCAGAGAGTAGCTCAAAGCATGGAGCATAATGCAAAAATAATGGGAACAAGAACTATTGAGACGAGTTGTTCAGAAATGGACTGATTTTGTATCTTTTAAGAAATGCAAGTATTGTCATTCCGAAAACCATTCAAAGTACCACTATTCGGCAAATATAGTGATTGGAGGACCTTTGAGAGGCATTATACTTGTTCGTATGACAATGTCTTTGCAATTTTAGTAGTTGTCAAAGAATTGTGGCAGTAATCTCTGATTGAGAATAATCGGCCACGAAGAGTATGTGATCATTGTCAGAAGCGAGGTCACAAGGTTTCCAATACTGAGGATTGTCCATATCTTGTTCTTCAAACTGTGGTGAATCTTCAGACGTGAGTTCAGAACCAATGACGAATGAAGTTATAAAATTATGCAACGCTTCTAATGATTCTTTTTCAGATTCTGATTTGAGGTTGCAACATCATAATACCCGGAAAGACCAGCATCAAGATCCTGATGCTGGTTGAACTCACCATTCCTGAATTGAAGGAAGGTAGACCAGAATTCCAATGTGATTGGATACTTTGGAAAAAGCGCACAGCCTGAGAGGAACCAGACCATGCCACATATTTCTGACAAATCATGAAGTCAGATACTGATTTGGGAGAATGCTGGTTTTGTGATTGAACATTAGCATATCCATAGTAACGTTCCAGTATCAAAACCTCTATCATGATCTTCAATAAGTCTCTTGGATATTCTCCACTCATGTCGCAGTCTGATGCTCGGCACGATTGAATCCAACTAACTTTAAAAACCCAACGGGAAGATACATTCACTATCAAGAGCTAGTTTGCTCAACCATCATGAACGCCAAAATGGAATCAATTGATCCCTTATAACAACTATTCCAAGTTGAGTTGGTAGAGTCAGCTAAACCAGTTCATGCAAGCCAACTTCACCACGACGAGCACCAAGATTAGCAATAGACAACAATAGATCCAATAAATCACATTAGATCCCGTCAAAAGAGTAATGGGTCCTAATTAGGGATAGGCCTCTGATTGACTATCCACTATGCAATTATCGCAATAATTGGCTCAATATTTACCAATGTTGCTACTAATCTGAGTTCCCGACTGGGGGCAGATCCACTATCTACAAGCCTCATAAACAACCATATGCACTCACTCACTCACTCACTCACTCATGGCAAGCATACACATCCATACAATGCCACACACACACACACTTATTGAAAACCATGTTTTGGGGACTCAAACAACCCAAAACACTAGTACCCAAGCCCGGCAAAACCACACACACACATATAGATGTAGACAACCCAACACTGCCATACATGTGAGGCCATTGAGCCCTACACGGCTAATGCATGAAATCAAGAGGCTTTGGAAGGTTTTATTTCAAGAAATTGTAGTATGGCTTCCAAAGCATTTGAAGCAACCAACACAAAGCTTTACAGAAAGCTGGTTAATAGCAATATCAATGCTACAAATCACCACATACTTGAAGTCATGAAGATGGACAAGGATAGAGAAAAAATACAATAATAGATGGAAATGACGAGAAAGAAAGAAATTTTGAAGGCAGAGGTAACATCATTAACTAGTCGAGTCCGATGAGACTTGCAACGATGACTTCAAGTTATAGATCAAGGATCATCAGTTTACAGTTGTCTCAAGCTCGAGTAATATACATAGCCTTATGCTACTTCTCACCATCACATATACATGCACATACTACACATGTTAACATGTGCAACTATATACATGTGTTCCCTTGTACATTCGTCTATGTACAAGATGATAACTATGCATGTAAAATCTACAGGTGGCTCCTTCAAAGATTTGCCCTCACCCTTTCTTTCATCGCTGTTAGCAGTACCTCCTTAAAAGTAAACTGCACTCCTAGATGCCAAACATGTAATCTCACCATCAAAAGACCAGGCACAATCCAAACCTGGTGTACTTAAAAAAGTCAACAAGCACTAGCAAAGCTCCTCAACGCGATAGATCTTGTGACAAGCTAAGCTAAGCAAAATCGGCCAGAGGCTGTAAGCTGCCTGCATCACAAGTTGAGCAGAAGGCAAATGGGCAACATCCTACTCTAAAGAAAGCAAGTTAAAGTAACCTAAGAGAGGCTGTCTAAAATAATGCTGCACAAACATTGAACCTTAATCTAAAGAGGAGATCCCCTCTGCGTGGTTGCCAACTATTAAAGCCATGCAGCATGTACAGTTACACATATGTAGGAAAGACAGCTATACACTTCATTAGTCAACTCAACAGCATAACAAAGAATCACAAGAAATAATTACATCTATATGATCACACCATCCCCCTTCCAAGATCCACCATCACTTTCATACAACCTTGCTCAACCACTACAAGAACAACCACTTACTACTGCTCTCTCAAGCCATGGTTTGTAATATGTTCATGGTGTAAAGCTACCACACCTACCTATTGCATACTTCGCATATCTACTACACATTGTGTTCATGCTCGGTCCTCCTGTATTATCTATGGTTCTGTTGGATTGCACAAAGGACGTGACCACCATAAGTAGGACATGTAATTACATGAAACAACAAAACAATCAATAAAGTATAATCCGTGGTTATACCATTTAACAATGAGAAGGATGAAAAAAAGTGCAGTTTACGCATAAATGAAACTAAACATCAGGCACGGCAGAAAAGAAGTGACGACCACAAAATGAGACCATCGTCTCCGCCTTACAGGCACCAACACACTGCCGCAGAAGCAGGTTTAGCTGGTTTCACATTACAGCACAAGGAACCAGGGTTTGGTTCCGATTCAATCTACATACATCAGGGCCAGCATGAAACACTACACTAGCTGCTATGCTATGTAACTGATTTCACCACGCTGCTCTAGAGCCCCTTCTTACAAACCAATGAATAGCGTAAGGCCCTCATTTCTATTGCCGTGACGTAATCAGCACTATATGACAGATATACCTAGATGAATCCAGGAAGAGCCCAAATTCACCTATATGATTGAGAACCACAAGGTTGTGTCACCGTTTGTGAGCTCCCAGACTAGAGATTGTCTGGGTCATCTTCTCCATTGATGTGATTAAACCTTTGCCAATCTCAATAGTCGCTTCTAGCTTTTTCTCTTCAAGAAGGAACCTCTTCTCCGCAAGCCTGATTTTTCTCTCCTCTAATGCAAGCTTGCGTTCAGCCAATTCAGCTAACTTTTTCGTTA
This sequence comes from Adiantum capillus-veneris, assembly GCF_014529385.1. Lineage (NCBI taxonomy): Eukaryota > Viridiplantae > Streptophyta > Polypodiopsida > Polypodiales > Pteridaceae > Adiantum > Adiantum capillus-veneris. Next base: position 3,072,758 of record NC_140952.1, on the reverse strand, counting down.
GCTGAGGATCTTTTGGAACCTTCGCAGAAGACCCATTCTCCTTCCTCACATCTATACCAGTGTCGCCCTGATTTTTGAAGCCAGAAGCGGGACTTTTTCGCTTCTGGCCAGCTGCCACAGGTGCTAAGTCATCCACCACAGATGGGCCATCCTCAAAGACTTCAGGCTCATTAAACGCAGAATCGTTACCAAAGTTTGCCACATCCACTGTGAAGTCAAAAGCAGAGACAAATCACAAAATCTGATAATGTTCAATGCAAAGACACATTTTTGACAAGCAATTCACAAACCTGAGTCTTCATTAGATGAGTCAACCACGATCGATGCCAGGTCAATAGGTTTGATGTAGCCAAACCGAGCCGCCATTGCATCATATAGCTCTTTGTCAAAACCACGAGGAAACCCTTCCTGCTCTCTTTCATCACCCAACATTGTCCAGAAGCTTGCTTTGCCAACAGGTATTTGCTTCTCCCAGTCAAAAATTTTCCTAAAAGCTGGCCAGATCTTTTCCCACTTATCCTTGCACTGAGACGCAAGTTTAGTGCAACCCCTAGTTTTTACAAAGGCAGCCACCTCATCCCACCGTTCAGAGGAATACTTGATTTTCTTTCCAGGCATCTCAACATCAAATCTATCAGCTTCTGCTTTCTTTGCATCAAACAGGGCCATTACTTCACCATGAGACCAGTGGCAGCGAGACCGTGGTGCCGCTTTGACAGGCACACTGTCAATAGCCATCTTATCCTGGCCATCATTAAATACAACGGACTCAGGTACAACCTTTGCTATTATCTCCATTTGAGAGTTTGGACTGTTTTCATTGTGGTGAGGATGGAAGCTGTGGCCTAGCTCAAACTCATTCTGTGCCTTTTGGCTATTCTGTGACAGCTTTTGCACAAAATTCAAGTCTAGCGAAGGCTCGTTAGGACAGTCTGGGAACACCGAGGAAAAATGGCTGGGGTGCAACGTCTGGCCTGTAGGAGATCCTGTGAGTGAAGCGAAGCTCATGACAGAGTGAGGATGATTCATTGTGCCAGATAGTGCCAACCAAACCTGCAAAAATGAGCCCATCTCTCTCTCTCTCTCTCTCTCTCTCTCTCTCTCTCTCTCTCTCTCTTTTTTCTTTTTTTTTTTGGAAAAAGCAGGGCTATATATTACTGAGTACAAGATAATCCCCAGCGGATGCCAAAATAGCCTATCACGTGGGGTGTACAAGCTGAATGTAAGGTTGAGAGCCACTATAGTGACAACTCGACTAGAACAAGCTCATGGTGGTCTGTATGAGGAGTGGAGGAGAAACCACTGAGGAGGTGCATAATGCCATGTAATCTGTCCACCTGTAAGTGCGAAGAAGAGTGGAGATCGGGCCCAACGCCGAAGGAAGTCAAATCGACGAGCCTCGGCTGCTCTAGATGTACCTGAGGAAGAATCCCACTGCCAAATGAGGGTGTGAATTATGTCCAGCCAAATGGCAGTGAGGGTAACTGGTAGGAGCTGGGAAGCCGCACTGAGAATATGAAGACAACGAGCTCTCCAAACATTCCAGAGTGCAATGCTAGTGATGACTGAGAAGATTTCATCTCGTGTCTGAGGATCCCCTTGCCAAGCAATCTGTGGTAACATAGCCAAAGTCCCTCGCCGGTAACCAGTCATGGTAAGCATAAGAGCTGGATCTGTGTCTGAGCCCTCATAGAAAAGATGCGGTCCGGGCATCGGCATCAACCAGGAGACAGATCCCCAAGTGAGAAATCCATGATGAACACCAGCTCTGCTAAGTAAAAAGCAAACTGCTAGCCAAACTGCATGAGAAGACGAGCATGACCAAAGGCAGTGTGCAGGTGACTCAGGTAGGCGCAAAGAACAACGAGTACATAACGGATCATGACCCATAGAAGCTAATCAAGTCCCAACTGGAAGTCCCGCATGTGCAGTCATCCACAGGAAAAAGGAAATACGACGAGCCACATGTAAATCCCAGATGGCTGACCAAAACTGTTGTAGATAGGCATGGGAGAGACCTGAATGTAACCAGAAACGCATACGAGTGGGCTGCTCTGGGTGCTGTCTCATCAAAGCGAATCTTCCAATTACGCCGGTGGGGTTAGAGTGAGGCCAATGCCACTCTCCTGGGTCCCAATAAAGCTGAGATAGGGCACGACCCTCCCACACCCAAAGCCTCCAAAGTGCAGCATGAGCGGGAGCAAAACGGGGGTCAACACGACGACGCTTCCCGCGGGAGCCAACTACTCGTATGGCCTCCCATAGAGCGCCGGGGTAGACAAGGCGTGGAGAGGTAGGAGCATATGTCAACCTAGCATGCATCCCCGAAGAGTAGTCAGTATCAACTGTGAACAGCATGGTGTCGAAACGAACTAATAAGAGAGTGCTCTGAGTAAAGAGGCCTTCCCAGCCACAATGTGGAGGCATCTGAGCTGTGCCTCGCATGACTGCGTCCCAATGTGAAGGAATGGCAGAGCCAATCTCAAGCAGTCTGTCTGTTACCCCGCGACCAATGTCATAATGTTCCGCCACAAAATCTGCATCCAACATACGTGTCTCATGAAATAGCCACATAGAGGCAGCAGGGCCAGTGTCCCAAGCAGCCCAATCTATGTGAGTCCGCTCTCCAAGCTGACGGGATGGATTAACCGAAGAATCAAGAACTGCATCATTCCAAATGAGAGGCTGGCGCTCAATCTCCTCACGGCATGAGAGAGGTGAGCGTTTGATAGCTCGTCGCATGGATACCCAAATCTGAAGGAGCGATCGGATGAAGGGTGAGCGAGTGCTGGTGCACAAGGGGGCATCCGTAAAGAGAAAACGATACCCTGCTTGCCAAGTATGGCCATCTCTAGTGCCGTGGCGCGGAGTCGCTGTGGAAAGAGCGGCCAGAAGAAGAATCTTCCAAGGTTCTTGGCCGGGAAAAAGACCCCGAACAATAAGCTTGGTAAGAAGGGCGCGGCTCTGTAATTCTGGATCAATAATGCCAAGGCCACCCTCTGATCTAGGACGAATAATCGTAGACCAACAAACTCAAGCACGAGTATCAGTAGTCCCATCTGTGCCACTCCATAAAAAATTCCGCACGAGTCTGCGGAGCTGAGCTATCACTCTAGAATGCAGCATCCAACAGGAGGCCGTATACCATACTGTAGCCAAAATGACCTGGTTGGCGACCAATGCACGGCCAGCCAACGACAGGTGACGTGAAGACCAATGACAAAGCTTCCTGCGAATAGACTGCAGCACGGGTGCAAACTGCTACTGTGAGGAAACGTCTAATCCAATCTGAAAGCCCAAATATCTGCATGTATGACCTGGCTGCAGCCATGTGAAACCATCAGTTACCCCCCAAGTAGGTATGTCATCACTGCCAACCAATAACCCATAGGATTTATGCTAATTAATGCGTGCTCCACTGGCAGTGCAAAAAACCTCCAGGGCTCCCCGCATGGCATCAAGAGCTGCTAGCAAATAGCGCAACATCAGCATAGTGTCATCAGCAAACTCTTGATCGATAAGGTCCGGAGCTGAAGGTACTGGCATGGTCAAGCCACGGAATGCATGACTCTGAGCACGAAGAAAGTCAAACATAGTCTCTCCCACAAACAGATACAGATATGCTGCTAAAGGGCATCCCTGACGGACAGATCGAGAGAGCTCAAAACTGCGATTGACACGACCACCAATGGTAATAGCACTGCTGGCAGTCCTGAAGAGAGCGGAAATGCCTGATATCCATCTCGAAGGGAAACCCATCCTGGCTAATGATCCTTCGAGAAAGTCCCACTCAACACGATCGTATGCTTTCTCGAAGTCAAGGATGAAGAAAGCGAGAGGTTCAGAAGATGATCTGGCCCACTCTACTGCCTCATAAAAAGTAAAGATATTATCCAGTATGCATCGATCCATGACAAAGCCCGTCTGAGAACTGTGGATAATATCTGGTAAGAACGGTCGCAAGCGATGGCTGATCAGCAACGCTAATATCTTATAGACCGAAGGGAGTAGGGTAATCGGTCTCCACTTGCAAAGCTGAGTGGTGTCACCCCCTTTCGGAATAAGAGAAATGAGACCTGAACAAAGATCCAGATGCATATAGCCTCTCTCTCTCTCTCTCTCTCTCTCTCTCTCTACATGTGGGTGAGACTGAAAAGCAGAGACAGGCAGATACCTCTATCTAGCTATTTGTTACTTTCCCCCGAGTACATCAGTTTATGCACCACCCAGAGGACGGTCCCCTTTCTCTATTTTGGATGATGACATATGGGAGTTCTCTAGGGACGGTGACATTATCATCCTCGGGGACTTCAATGCTAGGATTGCCCATCACCAGGCAGTGTTTTATGATACTTCAGAGGAGATGCTAAGAGAGATAGATGTGGCAGAGACGGGTCTTTCCAAACTATCACACGATATGGAATATACTGAGTATGGGCGACACCTGATAGACATGGGCACTGCACATGGATTGGCCATCTTGAACGGCCTACAGAGATTTCCTGCTGCGGGAGGTTTTACATGCTTCCCACACAAACATGGAGCCAGCACGGTGGACTATGTCATGGCACAACCGAATCTCATCTCTAGTATCCACGATCTCACAGTTGGGCCGAGACCGGTCAGGGTGGCGGTGGATCATGCTCTGGTGTCAATGACCATCTCCTTCCATTTCAATGTAGCACATAGGCCACGAGTAGCAGCCCCTACTCGCTACACATTCACGAGGGAGACGGACTCTGTATACATGGACGGAATCTACAAACGCCTATGCATTGAGGACCCGGGGCGACCTCTGGAGGAGCTAACTACTATACTGACACAGACATTACATGAGGCAGCAGCTGAAGCATACCCACAAACCCAGCCTGAGCAGAGCCGCCGATTTGGGAGCATGCCTCAGAACAGCTGGTACGATAAGGAGTGCCGCCAGACTAGAGCCAGACTTCAGAGGGAGGTGCTATTGGGGGACGTCACTCACAGACAGTCACAGATGGACTTCCGATGCCTGGTGCGGCGGAAGAAGAGGGCTTTCTTGGCTAGACTCGAGCAGGATCTATATCAGCTATTCTTGAGTCAAGACTCGCGTGAGGCGTGGCGGCTCTTTCATGAGCAATCCCCCCCCCCCTACTATTTCCTCCACAGAGACATGGGGTCAGTACGCATCATCTTTGTACACAGTACCTGGACAGCCGCCCCTCCCCAACCCCCCCGACCCATGCCCACATACATGTGTCTTTTTCACTGCTGAAATGGTGAAGAAAGCCATTGACAGGATGAAGACTGGGAGAGCATATGATCATGAGGGCCTAGTAGCTGAGCATTTCAAGCATGCCAAAGACCTACTAGCAGAGCTTCTAGCAGTTATGTTTAACCGTGCCATGTGTGAGGGCCTACCGGACACTTGGAGCCTATCTACAATCGTACCTATCTTCAAATCAGGAGACCCCAGGGCCCATGGAGCCTGGGAATTATCGCACTATTATGATTGTGCACAAACTGGCACGGTTGTATGCATCCATTCTTGAGCAACAGCTGAGTAGATGGGCAGAGAGGGAAGGAATACGTGCAACTAGGCAGGCAGGATTCAGGAGAGGCTTCTCTACTCTTGACCATATCCTAACACTCAGGGCCATCATCGAGGAAGGCAGATCTCATGGGAGACAGATCTATTGTAGCTTTGTGGACTTCCGCAAAGCTTTCGACACGGTACCCAGAGCTAGACTGATGCGCAAATTACAGGAAATGGGAGTACCCACAGAACTCATTTGGGGGATCATGGCATTGTACAGATCACTAGTAGGGCATGTACGCACCCCGGAGAGACTTTCTACACCGGTTCACTCCACTATTGGGGTGAAGTAGGGCTGCCCGCTCTCTCCCACTCTTTTCCGTATGTATGTGGATGAGATTTCTGACTACATTGATAGCGATGGGGATAAAGGTGCTCAGTTGGCAGGGATATGGATTCCACTTTTGTTATATGCTCATGACATAGTGTTGATCTCCGAATCCCCAGAGGGAATGCAACATCAATTGGATGCTCTGCATACGTTTGCCCACGAAAGTGGTTTGTCTGTCAACCTGGGTAAAACCAAGGTTATGGTGTTTAATACCACCCCACAGTGGATCAGGAGGTCAGCACCTACACTCACATACGGCCAGGAGACTGTGGAGTACACAGACGCTTGCACTTACCTTGGAGTGGTTTTTAGCGGACCTACATTCTCACTCAGAAGAGCAGCAGAAACCAGACTTACTAGAGCCCACGCAGCATTGGGTAGATTGGAGAGGATGTGTTCGCAAGTTCAGTTTCAGGAACCCCGGACGAAGCTCTGGCTCTTTGACATCTTGGTGGCTTCAGCATTGCTCTATGGAACCGAGATATGGGGACCTTCACTGGATCACCACGGGAGGACGGGTCGCTCAGACGGATGGGGAAACATGGATAAACCTCTCGTCTCTATGATCTCGCGGCTCATTAGAGCCAAGGCATCAATACCACGGGCCATTATCCGAGCAGAGCTAGCGGCCCCTCCAATTGTGGTGGAGGCGCTCACCAGATCAGTCTCCTTCATAAACCGCACATGGGAACTTCCTAGAGACAGATATGCTCGCATAGCACTTGAATCCTCTCGACAGTTAGCCATACAAGGAGATACAACATGCTGGTATGGGGAGATGACATCATGGTTTCAGGCACATGGGTTCAGCATAGACCGGCTGTTGGGGTATAGGCGCCTGTGCCTTGCCCGGCCGCCCAGAGTCTGGGCGCCCACTGACTTGTATACCTTATACATAGCATAAGTGTATAGGGGGCTCCTCACTCTTTGAGTCTCCCCACCCATATTTGTGTGTCGTGTGTCTCCTTCTCTCGCTCACTCTCCGTCTGTGGTGCTCCCCGATCCCCTTCAATTGGTATCAGAGCTTTGGCTTCGCGTCAGATGGAGTGCTACAGAGAAGTGAGCTTTCAGCTATGGTGAGCTCGCTTTCGGTGGAAGCTTGAGATCGGTGAGCAACCACCAGATCTGTGCTCATGGAAGCTTGAGGGGCATTCCCAAGCTTGAGGGAAGAGTGTATTGCAAGTGTGTATGGTTATTTGCAACCATACTTGCAGGAAGAATGCAGATTTTCATTTCCGCAGGTCATTTTTCGGGCCCCAAAAACAGTGTTTTTTGCATAACTTTTACATACGGAATGCGATTTATGCAAGGTTAAGGTGTAACTTGGGGTTTTGGCACGCTCCGGACGCAATGGTGATGTCTATTTGAGCTGATTTTGACCTCTGAAATTTCTGCAGCAGCAGCAAGTTTTTGCTGCGTTTTTGGGCCGAAAACAGCCTTTTTTGGCATAGCTTTCACACCCAAACTCGGATACATGTGATCTAGGAGTCTACCTTGGGGTTTTGGCATGCTCCGGACGCGCTCGTCATATCAGAATTTTAAAATTCTGAACGCTGAATTTTCTGCAGCAGCAGTTGTTTATTGTGTGTCTAGGATTCCACACATGGTTTGCTCTCAAATGTGAGAGTGATATTTGTTGCAAGTTTCCTCATAGGTGGGAGGATACAATGTATGCGTTATGTGGTTTGATGCTCAGGGAGACTAATGTGATTGCATTTTGAGCTCGACAATGCATGCCTCGAGCATGTTTTTTTGGCAGTCACAGGTAGAGCAAATATTTGTGTACTAGATTTGCAGGTGTTTGCAATGATGTATGCAAAGTCTGGAGATTGGTGTATGCATTTGGAGTGCGGTTTGATGCGCTTTGGTTGCTCATGGTTTTGAGCGTGCAGTCAGTTTGGTTACTGGTTTTGTGGCCGTTTTACTGACGAAACTCTGGCGAAATTTTCCTAGGAGTTTTATGCGTATCATTTATGCGATCTAGGTAGAGATTGCGGGTTGCACTCAGCATTTGCGTGCGGTGTTCTCTACAAGTGGGAGATTTGTGCGTGTATGCATCAATACCGCACAGTGTGGGCTTGGTGATTCGCTCACGGCGTACAGTTATCTTGGCACACTCACAGGAGTGAGTATTGTGATGTATGCTTGTGTGGCTACGAGCTAGGTAGCCGAATTTGAGCACTAATGGCTTGAGGTTTTTCAGCAGGTTTCAACTACAGGTTTACAAGTTTACAGGTAGGTTTGAGGGCTTATTTGGGTGCTGAATTTTCAGCCATTGTTTCCTCTTTGCAGGTGTCCATGTATGGCTCAGTTGTAGGCTGATCTGGGACACATTTGTGACTTGTTTATGCAGCTGTTTAAGAGCTGAATTTTGGGGCTGTTTTGGGGCTGATTTACAGCCATATTTGCAGACTTTTGTTGATGCGATTCGAGCCAGTTTAGGGCTGATTTGGTTAACATTTGCTACTCATTGTTGGTTGCTCTTTTGCGAGCATTATGGCTGATTTTTCATTTGACTTCGAGCGTTATGGTCTGACACAGTTTGATGGTGCAGATTTTGTTGCTTGGAAGGAGCATATGCTTGTTGCATTGGCGGATTTGGGGCAGGATAAACCCTTGCGTGGTTTATCGGCGAAGCCCAAGTCTATGCATGATGATGATTGGCAGGATCTTGATGAGTTAGCCATGTCTACGATTCATTTGCATCTGGTTGAGTCTGTTTATTGGCAGGTCTCGCGGGAGACTACAACTCATGCTTTATGGCAGAGTTTACATGCTATGTAAGCGACATCCATGTCTACTGGGGAGTCTAGTCCCACTTCTATGTCCATGGGAGAGATTGGTCCCACACGCAAGTCTCGACGGCATAGAGACTTGACATGTTGGCATTGTGGACATAGAGGGCACATTAGGCGTCGATGTTTCAGGCATTTGAGACAACGGAGGCGACAGATGCGTGATGCAGATTTGGGCACGACAGATGCTAGTGAGATCAGTACGGTGGTTACTGAGTATGCTTGTGACGGCAATGTCACATTTACATCTAGCTTGTCTTCAGACGATCTTATGTCTATGGATTGCATATCGGATTGCACATTGTCTTCACCTTGGTTACTAGATTCAGATGCTACTTTCCATGTCACGTCGCATCGTGAGTGGTTTAGCACGTTTTCTAGTGGGAGACTTGGTTGTGTGCACATGGCTGATGGTTTTGTGTATGACATTCAGGGTGCAGGAGACATATGTTTGTCCTTGCCTAGCGGTATGAGATTTAGCCTGCGTCATGTGCGTTATGTGCCAGATCTGAGACGGGATTTGATCTCAGTCAGACAGTTACAGGATAGTGGATGTCAGATTTCGCTACGAGAGCGAGATTTTGTGATGCATTTGGGTTCGCTAGTGATTGCGAGAGGTTCCAGGAGTGGTACAGGTTACGGTTTACCCATTGCACGTAGTACTGGTGCGAAATGGTCGAGTCTCAATCTTGTTACAGCCATGCAGAGAGCGAGAGACCCGGACAGTCTCTTTTGCTTATGGGTTGCAGGGTGCTTTTCATGGAGTGCAGAGTAGTGAGCTCGTTGTGCACACAGCTGGGGCACGACTTGAGCAGTCACACAGAGAGGTGATAGAGTCAGACATGCATGCTTTGCTAGTGACCGAGCAAAGTAGAGAGTCAGTTGTGCGAGATACTTCTATGCAGGATAGACAGGTAGAGCGGTCTTGCTCTAGTGAGTCACGACAGGAGGACGTTGTGCAAGAGTCTATGCATAAGGAGTTAGAGCATGAGAGCTCTAGTGAGTCGCAATAGATTGAGTGGTCATGTTTGCAGTGGATGATTGCAGAGGAGGCTGAGATGTCAGCGATTATGCAATCATTCCTTTCTGTGAGCATAGGGATATAGTTGTGCAAGATGTGTCTTCCAGGAGACACCTAGAGCAGCTGGTTTGCTCTGAGGTTGCCAACAGGTTGATGCGTCTTTTGCGGACAGTCAAGAGATGCATGTGGCTGACACGCCTTATAAGTCAAAGATACCTATTGCCAGGGATATATATGTTGATGCATGCTCCGTAGAGCTAGCAAGGCCCGCTAGCATTGCATCGGCATTCGGTGGTCTCATGTATGAGATGTTGATCTTGAGACCGGATATCGCAGCTACAGTGGGAGCATTTGCAATTGGGGTTGTCAGTCGTTTGTTGACTGATGATGGCATAGTGCACGAGGGAGATATGCAGGTATTGCGTACATACTTGCAATACGTGTGCGGTACGTCTGGTGGTGTATGGACATACACGGGAGCAGGACAGCCGAACGCACACGATCACAGCCAGCCAGTGGGCATTGGTTGAGAGTGATTTTCTCTCGCCTTTTGTAGTCTTTAGACTAGGTTCTCTTGCTTAAAGGCACAGTCGCCTTTAAGTGGGAGGTTGTTGGGGTATAGGCGCCTATGCCTTGCCCGGCCGCCCAGAGTCTGAGCACCCACTGACTTGTATACCTTATACATAGCATAAGTGTATAGGGGGCTACTCACTCTTTGAGTCTCCCCACCCACATCGTGTATGTGTCTCCTTCTCTCTCTCACTCTCCGTCTGTGGTGCTCCCCGATCCCCTTCAATAGTTGTTGGGGTTAAGGCCTATGTGCCTTGATCGGTCGCCTAGGTCATAGGCGCTCGCTCACTGTTACCCTATACTTATAGTGAGTATACTGTATAGGGGGAGCTGCCACTCTTTGAGTCTCCCCACCCATATCTGTGTGTCGTGTGTCTCCTTCTCTCGCTCACTCTCCGTCTGTGGTGTTCCCCGATCCCCTTTAATTGGTATCAGAGCGTAGGTGCGGAGGGAGCGCGTGTGTGCACAATCACGACGACAGCGGAGAGCCAGTTTCATTCTCGAAATCGCGTCCGCGTGCGCGCACTTTCAAGAGTGCAAACAGGGTTTCGACTTCAGCATCGGCAAATTCAGCTTTCCGAGAGCGTTTCCACCAGGCGTCCTTACGTTTTACCCCCCTTTCGAAGCCATTCGAGCCATCAAAAACCTCAAGCCATTAGTGCTCGAATCCGGCTACCTAGCTCGTAGCCATACAAGCATACATCACAATACTCACTCCTGTGAGTGTGCCAAGATAACTGTACGCCTATCAAACCGTGACCGAATTACTGCCGCCCAGAGTTTGGGCACCCACTGACTTGTATACCTTATACATAGCATAAGTGTATAGGGGGCTGCTCACTCTTTGAGTCTCCCCACCCACATCGTGTATGTGTCTCCTTCTCTCTCTCACTCTCCGTCTGTGGTGCTCCCCGATCCCCTTCAATTGGTATCAGAGCTTTGGCTTCGCGACAGATGGAGTGCTACAGAGAAGTGAGCTTTCAGCTATGGTGAGCTCGCTTTAGGTGGAAGCTTGAGATCGGTGAGCAACCACCAGATCTGTGTTCATGGAAGCTTGAGGGGCAATCCCAAGCTTGAGGGAAGAGTGTATTGCAAGTATGTATGGTTATTTGCAACAGGGTTGATTAGTTGTTCGATGACTGATCTCGGCATAGAGCATAGGGGAGGTTTGCAGGTATTAGACAGATACTTGCAGGAGTGCATGAGCTCTTGTAGACTCTTTGCAAAGCTTGGAGCTAGCTCTGTGTGGCTTCCGCAACGGGATGTTTGTCTATCAGTAGAGCCGGATTCACTAGCTCATCGAGAGTCCATGGGCATAGGTTGAGAGAATATCTCACCTTCTATTAGTTGTACACTAGTAGATCTTGCTTAAAGGCACATTGGCCTTTAAGTGGGAGGTTGTTGGGGTTAAGGCCTATGTGCCTTGACCGGTCGCCTAGGTCATGGGCGCCCGCCCACTATTACCCTATACTTATAGTGAGTATACTGTATAGGGGGAGCTGCCACTCTTTGAGTCTCCCCACCCATATCTGTGTGTCGTGTGTCTCCTTCTCTCGCTCACTCTCCGTCTGTGGTGCTCCCCGATCCCCTTCACCGGCTGCCACCATTCCATTACTCATTGGATGCACCATCTCTCACTCTTACACAGTCAGAGATCACCATGCTCATACGCCAAGACCTGACGCAGCTAGACACCAGAAGGACATGGATACAGCCAGCACAGGAATTGGGCACGAAGATGGCTTTCTACAAAGACTACCTTCTCCAGCTTACGGAAAATGGTTTTGTGGCGAGACCCAGATACATGGATACACACTTGTCTCATGGGATACGATGTGCTATAGGCCAATTACGCACATCTTCTCACTAGTTGCGGATTGAGACTGGGAGATACAGCGGAGTACCAGCAGAGGACAGGACATGCCCCTTGTGTAACATGGAACCTAAGACAGAGCTACACTATACATGTCGCTGCCCCGTCTACTACGAGATACGAGGCCGCTTCCATTGCTTGTTCAGAGAAGGTTTTGGACCACTCTCAAGAGTCATGGGATACGAAGATCAGAGATGTCTGGGTTTGTTGTTGCTCAAGCTGCGCAGACACAGAGATAGCCTGATGAATGGCGAGGCTAGCCAGTCTCAAAGACGGATCACAGACTTCTTCAGAGCAGACACAGGACAGCCGCATGAGCCACTCCCACAGCAGAGCCCCCCCTTGTCTCACACTAGAGGCACACTGATTGACCAAGCGATTGAATTGGGGAAATCCAGGCGCCCGCGACTGCAAAGAACTACACAGCATCGACGGAGGCTACGGCAGAAAATTCGGAGCACGCTGGCCAAGCATGCACGACGCCCGATCAGACTACTAACCATGGAGGAAATTGATGAGATTCACCAACGACCGATGCTAGATCTCTTGTGATTCAGCTATCCCAACAAACCGCCCATTTTTTGTTTAGTCTTTTGCTTGGTTCACATCGATCAACTTAGGACCCCATAGTATATATCTTCGTTTTGTACTGTTGTTAGGTTATTTTGTTACTCTGACTTTGTATCAGATCCACCACTTTGTAACTTTCGAGTCTCATAGGTCATTATGGCCTTTTGAAGACGTTAATATAACATTTCAATTCTCTCTCTCTCTCTCTCTCTCTCTCTCTCTCTCTCTCTCTCTCTCTCTCTCTCTCTCTCTCTCTCTCTCTCTCTCTCTCTCTCTCTCTCGTCGTGTGACTGCCCAAGGTGAGGAGATCGCATTACTCAAGAAGGAGCTTGCTCAGGAGACACTCTCGAAGGAGAGAGCTTCAACCTCAGTAATTGAAAAACTCGACTCGATTGAAGAGCAAGTGCGGGCCATCAAAGAGGGGGAGGAGCAACACAAAGAAATGAGGAGTTCTTGGGTGGATGTTATTACAAAGACTCGGCAGAAAGCGGACAAGCCCAAGAAATGGATAGAGATTGCCAAGAAATGGATAGAGATCGCCAAGAAAGGAAAAGGCAAGGAAACAACACCCACACCCACCATTATTAACTTGAGCACCACACCAATAGACTCTGTTGAGTCCTTGGTAGAATCATTGTTACTATTGTCCTCATCAAGCTTGTCTTTACTTTTGTCCTTCTAAGAGCTCTTTGTTTGCCTTTGAATGTTCAATCCCGTAACAAATGACCTTGCTTTCGACACTTGTAACAACGGCTCTGAGACTTCTTTTTAAGTTTCCAACGTAGTATATGCTAATTCGTCACTTTTTGAAACTTGAACCTTGCCTTGGGAGATAGTAATGTAACAAGAGGGCACCATGTGTCAACGGAAAAGAACAGATGGAACAAACTTTGAGCACTTCAAAACAACTGAACAACTGAACTGAAAGAGATGCACGGCACTATTAGAGTTTAGTTTCCTGTCCGGTGGTAGCTCCAGTATCTCAGAGGCGGGACCCCTGTTCCTAGGGTTTCCCGGGGTCAGAGTCTCGAGTCTTCTACAGTTATGCTACTAAATATGTGTGTCGGGTCACTTTTAGTGTGTTTACATATTTATTAGCCATTTATCAAGATCTTGGGGTTTTGTTGGAGGTAGGGCAAACCTGAGGTTTGCCTATATATGTAACACCCCCCGCTCCCCTTCCCCTCTTGTACTTTTGTGTTCAGTGCAGAGATCCAACGTTTGGGCTCTCTCTCTCTCTCTCTCTCTCTCTCTCTCTCTCTCTCTCTCTCTCTCTCTCTCTCTCTCTCTCTCTCGTTTTGGTGTGCAGCGACTCTCCTCTCTCTAGTGTTTCCTCCTCCACATCGATCTCTCTCCATCTGGCGTTTTCTCCTTGCAATCTCCTTCCCTCTTGCTAGCGCTCCCCATTCCTAGCATGTGCACACCCTCTTCGGTGTGCCATTGCCTGCACTGTATTCACGTTCCCGTTTAATGGGCGGTACATGCTAGGAGCTTGGTAACGAGGAGATCCATTGTGGTAGGTCCGAGATCTATCGCATAGTAACCCGGAAGGGAAATTGGTACGAGGAACACGGAACAGTAGTATACATGAAATGCCATTCCCTGTTTCGGATACTCACGTCTGAAACACAGAATGGGGATCCAGAACGGGAAATGGGGATGGGAACGGGGAACAGAGACTTGAAAATGGCCATTCCTTGTAACTATAATCTATTGGCTGTCCAGTTCGGAGAGGTTGTTTGCTTACAGATGTAGACAATTTCATCACCCAATTCACCATTTTCCGTTGCACCTTTGACATGGTATCAAAGCGACGACGTGCTCTTGAATAGGATCGGTCGTTTGTGTGGTTTGTGGTGCGGATTTTGTGCGACAAAAAGAGACAGGTTGCTGGTTTTTCTGCGTTTTTCACTTTCTTGGGGCTGATTTCGGTTGTTCTTGGCAGATTTGCAGATTTTATCTTCTACCTCGACCTAGCCCTATCACATGCTTAAATTCTCCAACACCATGGAGGGAAGTGATGATTTTGAAACAAGTTTAGCCCGTGATGACAAATTACATCATGAGGATGAGACCGGCGGCGGAGAACACACCGTCAACGACGAATGAGGAGATTGGTCCAGTTCTACTCTAGCGTAGGTGATCAACCAATCAAGATACCTACACTACCTTTCCCTCGCATCAGCAATTGAATAGAGACAACTATGCCATTTAGAAAGCCACCATGATGGCCGTCTTTGACTTTTACGAGCTTGGAGGTTTTGTCTCGAGCAACTTTCAAAAGCCAAAGGACCCTACAGGAGCGAAGCTATGGGAGCGTCTCAATGCTCCAATCCAGTCTTTCATTATCCTCAACAGTACACCTTCTGTTTTTAGCCACATACGATTGATGAAAGATGCGAAGTTGATCGGCTTTCTTCATTTTATGATCGAGTTTCTCCAATGAAGCGGATACCTCTCAAGGTGTAGTTGAGGATGCATGCAAAACATTCTTCCATGTGGGATCACATCAACAAGATGCAGGAGCTTCAACAAGGGATACTTCATATGGGAAAGCTTATCAGTTCAGAGGCCATGGCCATCCAACTTTTGGTCTGATTACCTCCTCGGTACACCAACTTTTACTCTTCATTGATTACAAGTGCTATCCCTTGGGACGAGATTGTTTCAATGGTATTCGACCAGAAGGAGCGGTTCACTACGAGGAAGAAGTCAGGCTCCGAAGCAAGGTGGAATCCGTACGTACGTACCTAACGATTCTGTATGGTACAGGCGTACGGTACGTACGTACGGTACAATACGGCAATTTTTTTATTTTTTATTTTTTATTTTTTATTTGTATTTTTTGGGGCGTTTTCTCCACGAACCACTCGCGCTAGGGGCGTTTTCAAATTGGGATAATAGGGTGAAGGGGAGAGAGCCTTAGGCTTTTTTAATTGGCCAGGATTACAAAAGACTCTTTTGAAAGGTCTACGAACTTAAATTTAGTGTAATTTTCTTTTTTTACAAATGGTACGTACCTATCACGTACCTAAAGGTTGGTTCAATACGGAAGTACGTTCCGTACGTACCTAAATCGTACCGTACACTACGTACCTTTCCACCTTGCTCCGAAGCCTTGACCAATTCTTCCAACAATAAGAAGCGGAAGGGTAAGAAGAAAAGCAACAACACCAACGACAAGAAGAATGATGCCAAACGGGATGCATTGAAGGCAAAACGGTATTGCAACAATTGCGGTGAGAAGGGACATTATTGGAGAAAGTGTCCAAAGCGAGTTGGAGATGCTTCAACTTCTTCGGCGGCAGTGGTACAATCACCAACCTTTGTTCATTTGGAGATTCTCCCTTCATAGGACTCTCTAGGGACATCGAAGGTTGCGTCAACTCTTGCGGGTCGAGATGATCGTGATTGGATTCTTGATAGTGGTGCCTCACTGCACATGACACCTTCGAAAGATCTCTTGTCCAACATGCAACGACATTGTGGTACTATTTTCATTGGCGACAAATCTGAAATTCCTATACAGTGAGAGATCTATGGAGCTCATCCCGACGGCAGAGGAGGTATGCATACCTCCAAGGTACTTGATGCTCCAAAGCTAGGATTTCATCTTATGTCTGTGCACGAGGTGTGCAAGCTTGGCATGGAGGTGATCTTTACATAGGATGCGGTATCTATTCGGGATCGGAAATCCGGTGAATAGGTTAGAGGGGGCTCGGTGGAGAACGAACTCTACAGGCTCCATGCTCTTTCTTCACAGAATCGGATACCCATAGGTGATCTTTGGCATTACACATTTGGTCATTTGAAGTTTGAACAATGATGCTATAACCGGCCTGTACACAGTAAAGGACGGTACGAAATCTACACCCTATTAATTACACACACAGAGTACTGATGAAAAGAGAGACTCAACACTTGCGTCCAGCGGCTAGAACGCCACTGCGCACACGAGACCGACACCTTGTAGGCCCCAAAGACTGGCGCCCCTTTCGGTATTTCTTTAGTCAATTTAAGGTAGACGATCCAAGCACTTAGTACAAGCTTTCACAAAGCTGTCCAAACATGGCGAGGGCTGAAAACGCAGGTTTCTAACCTGATTTCGGCAACATGACGGCGCAAAAACCCCTGTAGGTCAAAAGTACCTGTTCAGGATGGATTCCCTCGCTATGTGGAAGCTTTCTGGTGAGCTGTCACAGAAATTCAGCGTGCTGTAATTCTCTGTTTTTCATTGCCGGGTGCCCAAAAGCTTGTACACGCATCCCCAGGCTCTCAAGGAGCTCCCCTCGCGTTCCCTTGCAGTTTAGGTGCGAAACCCTAAACCTGTAGAAAAACACAGCAAGCTGTAGTTCCCTGTTTTGGATTGTTTTTCGCCGAGCGAACATGCCTACGCGTGTCCCAAGGGCTCCCGCACGCGATGAGGCAGTTCCCCTATGAATTGGACGAGTTTTCACACAAGAAAACTCTCCAAACTCGCAATCTTTCGCGATGGAACTGTGCATACCTATGGGGGATTAGCAATTAGCTAATCCGGTTCCTGTTCAGAAGGCTCTTGCCTTAGCAAAGGCGCATAAACCCTCAGAACTGTACATATTCACCTGAGTAGCCCAACTAGTGGGGCATTACCATATGTGCCAAAGGGGAGAGAGAGATGCACGAGAGCAAGCCATCGCGCTACATGAGACAGAGGAGAAGGCAAGCTTTCCATTAAAGCTGTAGACCTGCACCCACTACTCACACAAACACTGTAGGTCACTTAATGGTAAAAATCAGCCTCCTCTCTCAAATTGGGCGCCCCGCCGAGTCACTTATAACTTTATAAGTCAGTGGGAACTAGAGAATTAACTCAAAAGGGGCAAACTGGACACATGGCAGCTCCAGGTGACTTTACCACTTCCAGCATGAAGAGGGGGCCCAATTTCCATCTGGCGCACACAAACTTCTATACTCATCAAAATTCAGTACTAGTTGGCCCGACGAGTCCCACATTGATCGACCTAGACTCCCGATGTGAGAAACTCAATCGGCTGGAGCCGTTTCACATTGGCCATGCGCTGTCCACTTGCACCTTTTCAAAGGTTCCGGGGAAAACAAGTAAAAATAAAATAAATAAAAATATGTAGTACATATTTAAAGAAAGCAAAAGGAAAAATACACCTCTTGGTGACACACCCCACCATTGAAATATTGCAAGCGATCTCGCTTGCATGCCAATAATACATGTTGTTATCTCTTGATAACACATATATTCTATGATCGGAATCCAAGATATACATGCTTCTGGAAATGTAGCGTTGGACAATTAAACAATCCCACCAACCTGGCTACCACACATATATCAAGCATAGAAGTCCTTTGGTGTACTCTCAAGCACAAACTTCTCTAGCCAAATTCTGTATGGAAAGAGTAGATACAATTGCTTACTACTCTTTTGAGCATCATGAACCATGCTCTCACATTGCGCCATAGAGCTACATCAAGTCACTCTGGGTTCCATTTGAAAGGCTTCAAGATATAGTTGCAATAGTTGAGGTGAATCAACCAAATCAGACTCTTCCATCCATTTAGCATCCAATGGTGGATAGTTCTTGAGCTTCACCAAGTAGCGCCTTGCAACCTTTCCCCTAACCTTCCTGTCCTTATGTGCCAATATCTGTTCAGGAACAAGAATCTCATCCAATTCTTCCACTTCGGGTTGTTCCTCATCAGGCATATTCTCTGGCACATCACCAACAAATGGCCTTAGAAGGCTAACATGAAAAGCATTATGTATTTTCCAGCCTTCTGCTAGCTTCAACCTGTAAGCTACATCGATGATTTTTTCTGAAATCTGAAAAGGACCATAATATCGCATACTGAGCTTAGGAAACAAACATTCCTTACTTTCCTTTTCCTTAACCTAGTCTTTTCAAAGCGCAAAAGCACCCAATCACCAAGTGAAAATACAAGTTCACGACGGTGACGATCGACAGCTTTCTTTTGCTTAACCTGAGAAGAAGCAATCTTTATCTTCCTGTATGTTTCATCCATAACTTGCACATACTTGTCTGCCTCAAATATCTTGTCCTTAGTCTGCAAAATGGGCGGGACTTTCTTCCTCCTCCCACTATCTCAAACGGTGCCTTACCTGTTGACGTATGCACAGGTGTTATTATAAGCATATTCAACCAATGGGAGATGGTGTTCCCAAGTTGCCTTGTGCTCTGACACATAACATTTGAGCAGATCCAGGACAGTAGAATTTGCCTCTTCTAACTGTCCATCAGTTTGCGGATGAAATGAAGAAGAGAACTTTAGAGTAGTGTAGTGCCCATGTTCTCGAACAATGCCTTCCAGAAAAGACTCATCATATGCGGATCCCTGTCTCTGACAATTGACTGAGGCATCCCGTGATACTTAAAGATATTACCTTGACCATGTGTTCTGGCTTTATCTTCTTCCTAACAGGAATGAAATGGACATGCTTGTTGAACCTACAAATGATAGTCCAAATCCCATCATTGCCTGTTTGCGTCCTTGGAAGATCAAAGATATAGTCCATTGCTATGCTTTCCCATGGCCTATCAGGGATCGGCAATGGCTGCAACAATCCTGGTTGCTTTTGTCTGTCAATTTTAACTTTTTGGCATATTAAGCATGATCTTACAAATGTGTCAACATCTTGACGCAAAGCTGGCCAATAGAAGATTGCTCGCCTTTCACTGTCGCATCAATTCCACGATGCCTAGCATAAGGTGGAGCATGACCTCCCATCAAAATCTTTGGCTGTTACTGTTTAGTAGCACATAACTTTCCATGCATCATGAGAAAGTCATTCTTAAGCATATATTGCTCATGATGTTGCCCATCAACAAGCTGATCATGAATCCTTGATCATGAATCCTTGCAAAATCTGAATCTTCATCATATTGTGTCTTCACTTTGTCTAGTTCACAATGGTACGGAATTGACATTGCTGAAATTTAGGGCTTTCGTGACAACACATCAGCCACCATGTTCTTTTTCCCTTACACATGCACAATCTGAAAATGGAACATTGACAAGATGTTTGCCCATCGCATGTGCTTCTCAGACAACTTCATTTGTGTGAGAAAATATCGCCAGGTTTGATGATCTTATTGGACAACAAAATCAGCCCCTAGGAGATGGTGTTTCCAACTAGTGAGAGCATGAATTACTGCAAGCAATTCTTTCTCATGAACTTGCAAGTTCCTTTCGGTCTTCAAAAGAATTTTGCTCTCATATGCGACTACTCGGCCATTTTGCATTAGAACTGCACCAAGACTATGGCCACATGTATCACATTGAACCACAAAAGGTTTCGAAAGATCTGGCAAAATGATTACCGGATTTAAAGTCAACTTCTCTTTCAAAATTTCTTTGGTTGTCCACTTGAAAGTAACTCCTTTTCCTTGGAATGCATGGAGTGGAGAAGCAATCTCAGCAAAATTTCGGATGAACCTCCTCTAGTAGGAACATAAGCCTAGAAAGCTTCGAATGTCATGTACGGACTTCAAGTCTGGCCATGACCTAATTGCTTCCACTTTGGCAAGATCCATGCGTACCCCATCCTTTGAAGCAATGTGCCCAAGGAAGTGAATCTCTTCCAAAAATAATTCACTTTTTTCGCATTAATGAGTAGCCTGTTCTTGCGTAGCTCATTGAAAATTGCTGTCAAGTGGTCTCTATGCTCCTCTTCAGACTTTGAGTAGACAATCATGTCATCAAAGAAAGTACCCACGAAGTTTCTATGTGGTCTAAAAATTATGTCCATCATTATATTAAATGTGGCAGGAGCATTTGTGAGACCAAATGGCATAACAAGAAACTCATAGAGACCAAATGTTGTCAAAATTTAGTGCTAATTGGCCCGACCAGTCCCAGACTGATCGACCTAGACTCTCGATGTGAGAAACCCGTTCGACTGCAGCCGTTTCACACTGGCCATGCAATGTACACTTGCACCTTTTTTAAGGTTCCGGGAAAAACAAGTAAAAATAAAATAAATAAAAATAAGTAGTACATATTTAAAGAAAGCAACAAGAAAATTACACCTCCTAATGACAGATGCTCTTCGGCTTGCTTTTCGTGAGTAGATGTTTACAAGCTTACCAGATGTTGGGAGTAAGCATGGAAAATGCTTTACTTGCATTCGTAGGAAGAAACATCAAGAATCTATTCAAAGGCTTGCTTTACGCCGAGCCATTGCCGTTTTGGAGTTGGTTCACACCGACCTTTGTGGACATATGCAGACTCCTTCCCTCGGCAAGGCTCTTTATTTCATGTTATTGGTGGATGATTTCACCCACTTTACTTGGGTATACTTTCTACAACACAAGCACGAGGCATTTGGCCTCTTCAACGAAAGCAATCAAGCGTTGAAGACTATTCAATCGGACAAAGGCGGGGAGCTAACCTCCAATGCTTTTATTCAATTTTGTGCGGACCATGGTATCAAACGAGAGCTTGCAAACACCGGATCACCTTCAAATAATGCGGAAGAATAGGACAGTGGTAGAAATGGCACGGACCATGCTTGAGAATCAAGACTTGCCCAAGTCTTTATGGGCAGAGGCAGTTACGACGGCTATCCATACCGTAAACCGATCTCTAACCTCTTCCGTTCCTAAGAAGACCCCATTTGAAGCCTAATTTGGTAAGAAGTCCGACGTCTCCCACTTTCGCATTTTTTGGGAGCGATGCATATGTCCATGTACCGAAGGAGCAAAGAGGAAAAGTTGACCCAAGTCCCAAAGATTAATTTTTGTCGGCTACAACTCTCTTTCTAAGAGATATCGACTTTATGATCCAGAGAAGAAGGATGTTGTACTCAGACGTGATGTTCTCTTCCACGAGTTTTTACCTTCAAAGGGGGCTTTCGCTCCCAAGTCTTCCATGACTACCCCCGACTTACCGTGTCACGTGCACATCTAACCCTATGTGTACGTGGACAAGCTACTTCATGGCAAGGGTTCAGTTCAGTTAGCTTAGGAAGTGTTCTGGCACTTTTGTGAGTCTGTTCGCAGACCGTGCATGTCCAAACACTTAGAGTAGATGCATATCCTCTGGTTGCACACAGCATGATAATCAGCATTACCATCAGATTCCATCAAGAGCATTTCACAGTGCAGAAAACCTATTTTTCCTATTTTAGCCATTTTTCACTTAATATTTTTAAATGACTTTTGTTGGTTAACTGGGTAGGGCAATTTACCCAAGCCACTATATAAGAAAACTAGCGCTAGTGATTTCTGGCAGAAGAGGCAGTAGGGACCAGACATTCGATAGTGCACCTTCTCAGCAAGACCCCCCGACCTCCCCCGCAGCAGTTTACCTAGCGTTTTCTGCAGTGGACCCCAGATCAAGCCTAGCGTTTTTCATCAAGACAACAATGGCGCTTTGCAGTTGCAGATTAGCCCTGGTGGTAGCAGATTCCAACATTCAGCCTAGCATTTTTGCATCAGACACAGATTCAACCCTAGCGTTTTTGGATCAGTACAACAACATAGTGTTTTGCAGATTCTCCGCGAGACAGAACCATCATATGCATCAGCGTTTTCAGTTTTCAGCAGTCAGACTCCATACCCCAGCCCCCAAACCTCGCGGATTTCACCTTTCCGCAACAGATACTCGCCGCACGGTCAGATCAACCAGCGTTTGCAGATTCAGCCCGCTATTCGCAGATTTCAGCATCTGCGTTTTCAGCGCATTGTCGTCGCGCCGTCGTCACCGACATGGAGTCAAAATTCAGCAGATACAAGATTTGCAGATTTCAGCCCTTAGCATTTTCAGTTTTCATCCCGTCTCGTCGTCGTCCTCGACATCGTCGGCAAGTCTATTGCATTGTAGAGATTTGTGCAATCAATAGTAGACCGCTCTCGCCATAGAGAGTGGGGCCTTCGAAGGAGGGTTTGACAACATTCTGGTGTCGTATTCTTCTCTCTCTCTCTCAGTCTCAACACCTTCATTCACAGTGTTTGCCACTTGTTTGTAATCATTTGCACTCTCTCTCACTAAATGACCGGAAGGCTCTCCCTTCCGTAAGTAAAGGGAACCTTGAGCACAGTTCAGAGCACTCATCTTGAGCAAAGTTCAACATTCACATCCGCTGAACCTTACATTGGTATTAGAGCTTTGACAGTGTTCTGTATCACTCAAGGAAAGAACCACAAGAATTTTTTTGCTTGCTGCGGTCACACGTAACCCAAGTCCTCTTAGGCGTGTCGATTCCTAATCGTGCTTTTGAAGAGTGATAGGTAACCCAAGAAAGAAGGGCGTGGCCAGCCTCCCCTTGTGCCTCTTTTCAGTCATTGAGAGTGGACCGTGCACTTAGCGGCCGGCCAATCGACGTGAGGTGGGAAAAAGCAACCTTGGTGTGAGCGCAAGGCCGCCAAGGGGTGCGCCCGCGAGAAAGAGAAGAGCTCGGGTAAAGAGAAGATCCTTCTCTAACACAGATTGCAAGCTACAAAAGAACCTCAAGAACCCAAGAACCACAAGAACCCAAGTTCCTCGTGAACTTAAGAACCCAAGACTTCAGAATATGGTCATTATCCGAAGCGGAATGGATACTTCGCATGGAGATGATGAGCATGGCAGTGGCGAAGAAAAATTTTCCCCACCAAGAGGTTTTTCTGACCCTCCCCCTTCCTCGTCTACACCAAATCCTAAGGAGGCTTTGGTCCACACGTTGATAGACATGATGAGACAACACGTAGAAAGACAGGCAGAATTGGACCATGAACACGAAGAACGAATGGTAGCCTATGAGCGTGAGCGCGAGCAAGCGGACATGGCGGCCAAAGAAAGAATAGCCAATTGGATCGCGAGCGCAAAGAAATACGATTAGCGTGAAGCGCATGGACGCCAACACATGCAAGAGTTGGTCCCACTATTTTCCAATGTGCAAGCGCAGATTGAAAAGAATCAGGAGAAGGAGACTCTCAATCTCTTCTTTTCCAAAGCAATACACATGATTTGCATGATAATAATCAGCATGATAAATTACATGACAATGATAAGCATGATGATTCGCATGATCAAGATATCATTATTCACGAGCATGATGATTTGCATGATCAAGATGTGATTATTCACAAGCATGACGATTTGCAGGATAATGATGTGATTGTTCACAAGGATGATGGTTTAGTTGATGCTTTTTCTAGCGAAACTAACCTTGTTGCAAATTCAATCAATCACGCGAACCGATCTTGGCTCTCGAGTCGAGGTCCAAAGAACCCCCACAGGAAGTATTATGTGTTCGAATGATTAGTCAGCACGCATCGTTCGAGCGTTTCATTCGTGATGCTTTCCTGTATATTAGTCACCGTCCTTAAGTGATCCCTTTTCATAGGCATGACGTATTGTACGATGAACACGATTCACTCATGAATGAGCACGGATGTATGCCGATTACTCATGAAAAGATGAAATGTTTGCACTTAAGGAATCCACATTCCATGTCTCTTCATAACACAGTACCCGAAAGAGTACATGAGGGATTGAGCATCAAGCATCGGCATTTCCATTGTGATTTGCCACAGTTGATTGCTTTAGATCAGCAAGTCAAGATTCGACCTCATTGTTTGCGTGATGAACGGTTTGGCACTCCGTCTCTATGTTCGTCTACATTGCATGCACAATCTTTAAAGGAAACTAGAATTCTTCCAGTCACTTTACATGGAATGGGCCTGTTCATGTTGTTGTGTTGGAAGTGGTTTCAGGAATTTTCATCCTCGGAGATTCTTGAAGAAGGTAGACACATGACTATAGACGAAGTTGAAGCATTGAAGCAACCACAGAAGACTTTGTGTCGCTTTCGGCGCGGCCCAAAAAAGCAAGCATTGCAAATCTTTATGAAGTTCAAGTATCGCATGACCCATGCATTAGAGTGGACCGGCGAAGAGTCCTTTCCAAGATTCCACACACTGTTGGCGATCTCCCTCGACGCCATACAGTTGGGTATAAATACCTCACTTTGAAAAGGATGGGATGTAACGTGCACATCTAACCCTATGCGTAGGTGGACAAGCTACTTCATGGCAAGGGTTCAGTTCAGTTAGCTTAGGAAGTGTTCTGGCACTTTTGTGAGTCTATTCGCAGACCGTGCATGTCCAGACACTTAGAGTAGTTGCATATCCTCTGGTTGCACACAGCATGATCATCAGCATTACCATCAGATTCCATCAGGAGTATTTTACAATGCAAAAAACCTATTTTTCTTATTTTAGCCGCCACCAACGCCATAACAGACAAGGCAATTGTAAAGTGTGAGCTTTGTCCTAGAGTACAAGAGTATAAGTCAAGGAGAGGAAAGGTGGAATTATCCCACATGCAGTGGTGCAAGGCTGTAGCCAAGTTAATTGATCTTGGAAGCTAATTCGCTTAAGTGATAATCTGACCAACACACACTCACTTGTGAGCACGATGTTTCTCTTTCATCCACCCTAGCTAACACGATCCCATTCCAATCAAGTGACGTATCAGAGCTACATGGTTTGCTAGCTAGCAATATTGTAATGCATTTGTGTGCTAGTGATTAGCATTCTCTAATTAATTCCTCTAATTACACACTTAATTTCTCTTCTTTTTCATTGAGTATTAGAAGCAATAAGCTACACAATCGCATTGTAACTCGCGATTACTAGCAAATTAGTGTTTGTCTTAATTAACATCTGCATTTAGATTGCTTTTTGGTGTTGATTTTTGCACAGCTCACCTCTTCAATTAATTTCATTGAACTCAATTTCTTCTTGCATCAACCACATCAATTCGAAGTGCTCCTTGATAGCCCCATAGAGCCCTTTGTAAAGCGAGTGCGAGAGCCCCCTCATCTCCTTCCCCAAAGTTATGCTATAAGTGGGTGTAAGGTGCAACGGAATGAATGTTGTTTTTTCTCAAGATTAGTGATCTATATTTTCTCAAGGTTCCTTTTAGTTCTTAGGGAAGGAGAGAGCCTTCCGTCTTATGGAGAGTGCTATGATCACGAACAAAATGAGTGGATATTGTGCGTGCAAGTGTATGAGACTGAGAGAAAGAGAGAAGAGAGATACGACACCCGAGAGTTTGTAAAACCCTCCTCCGAAGGCCCCACTCTCGTCAGCGAGAGTGGTCTACTTTGATTGCACAAAGGTGTACAATGCGTATGCAATGGACTGATGCAACTTGGACTATGTCGATGACGACGACAGTGATGACGACGACGACTTGATGGCTGAAATCTGTGGTCTTCTATCTGCTGAATTTCGGGGCTGTTTCGGTGGCTGAAAATGACTGTTTTGGCTGCGTTTTAATGGGCTGAAAATAGTGGTTCTTCTGCAATGCTTCAAGGGGTTTCTCTGCTACTGTGTCTAATGCTGAAACGATGTGTATCTGCTGCAGATTAGGGCTGAAAATACAAAACGCTGGGCTGATTCTGTCACGATAGATCTGCAAAACGCTGAAGTTGCTGGTAGATGCAAAAACGCTAGGGCTGAAAATGAGGGATTCTGCAAATGCAAAAACGCTAGGCTCATCTAAGGTCCTATTGTTGCCGGAATCTGCAAGTGCAAATCGTTGGCTGATCTGGTCCAAAAACGCTAGGCTGTTGGCAGTTGGAGCAAAAACGCTAGGTTACTTGGGGGGTTCTGCTGAGAAGGTGCCTGTTGAGCATGTGCTCTTGCTGCCTCTTCTGCCATTGAGTGCTAACTTGGGTTTGCTTATATATTTCCTTAGCAAAATTGCCCTACCTACTTTTGTTGGAAAGTAACTTAAATTAATAAGTGAAAAAATGTCAAAAATAGGGAAAATAAGCTAAATGCACTGGAAAAATCCCCTAACTGATTCTGATGGATTTTGATGGGAATACTGATGATCATGCTGTGTGCAACCAGAGGATATGCATCTACACTTAGTGACTGGGTATGCATGGTCTACGAATAGACTCACAAAAATGCCAGATCACTTCTAATCTAGACTTGACTTGACTGGCTAAACCGTGATCATGCTGTAGCTTGTCCACGGACACATGGGGTTGGATGTGTCACGTGACATAGGGTGTGTGTGCATTGCTGTAGGAACTGCAATGCTTTCTTGCGATCCTTCACCCCAAAAAAAAGTGAAAAATTTGACCGTCGCGTCACGTGACACATCCAACCCTATGTGTCCGAGGACAAGCTACAGCATGACCAGGGTTCAATCAGTCAAGTCAATCTAGAATAGGAAGTGTTTTGGCACTTTTGTGAGTTTGTTCACAGACCGTGCGTGACGAGACACTTAGATTAGATGCATATCCTCCGGTTGCACACGGCATGATCATCAACATTCCCATCAGAATCCATCAGGGGAATTTTCTAGTGCATTAAAACCTATTTTCCCTATTTTTGACATTTTTCACTTATTTATTAAGTGGCTGTTTTGGAACTAGGTAGGGCAATTTTGCTAAGATAATATATAAGCAAACCAAAGCTAGCACTATCTGCATGAAGAAGAAGGAGAGCATCAGGCACTCAAGTGCAGCAAGCCTCTGGAGACCCTTCTCAGCAAGACAACCCCCCCCCCCCCTACAACCTGGCGTTTTTGGAGCAGCCTCAGCGAGGGTTTTTGTTCAGCATTTTCAGCCCTGCTACTTAGCGTTTTCAACCTTGCACCCTTGGCGATTTCAGCAAGCAAAAGGCTCAGTGTGCCAGTGTTTCTCAGCCCTGCAACTTGCGTTTTTCAGCCAGCCATACCAGCGTTTTTACATCAGCATGGCAGCGTTTTCAGCAAGAAGCCTAGCAAACCAGCATTTTGCAACAGTAGCAAGTCTGGATTCGAAGCATTCAGTTTTCAGTCATAGTCTCGTCCTCGTCGTCCACACCGTCGGACTCAACATAGCCCATTAGATTTGCATCAACCATTGTACCAGATTGTGCAATCAATAGTAGACCACTCTCGCCATGGAGAGTGGGGCCCTTGGAGGAGGGTTTTACGTCTCTAGTGTCGTATTCTCTTCTCTCTCTATCTCTCAGTCTCATGCACCTTCATTCACAGTGGTCACCACTTTGTTTGTGTCCATTGCACTCTCTCACTAAAGGAACGGAAGGCTCTCCCTTCCGTAAGTAAAAGAAACCTTGAGCACAGTTCGGAGCACTCATCTTGAGCAAAGTTTAACATTCACTTCCGCTGCACCTTACACGTCGAGCCGCCATCTTTGAAATCTTTGGGTTGGTTAGGCACATATCCCGGGTATGGATATTAAGGGTATCCATATGGGCTCCAACCATTGTAGCCTGATGGCGGCGGTGGTGGTGGTGGTGGTGGGGGCAATGGCGGTGGCAAGGCGGTTGCACTAGATCAGGGTCAGATGGCTGCACCATATTCCTGAAAACTCCCCCGATTGGAAAAGACAGCTGAGAAGGTTGCCAGTTGGAAGCTCTCGTACTTTCGGGTGCCGAAGGAGGAGGTACCACCTGGGGCATTAGGGAGGTAACATGTAGTTCAAAAATTGTTGAAAACTTTGCAGCATCGAAAGATTCTGCTGAGGATACTGCGAAAGAATGTCGTGGAGTTCATTGAGCAAAAACTGCAAATATTCTCTTGAACACATATCTTGGGTTCTTTATGGCTTATGCCCTGTAAGACAGAGCGATGAAGACGAGAGCGCGCCTGATGCGTGATGAAGGGTGGGAGTGGCTAATAAGTCCGGGGTCGAGACCCGAAGATACTTTAAGTAAAATTCCAATAGCTATGTCTGCTCTTTTGTAGGACCGGTATGCTTTCAGAAAAGCAGACGCCTGATGATCTGATACCATTGTCACAAGACGGGCACCACCTGCCAATAGAAAAGAACAAACTAAACAGACTTTTAGCACTTCAATAACAATTGAACCGAGAGAGAGAGAGAGAGAGAGACAACACGCAACACGGAGTGGCGGAATTCCACCCCAGAGAGTATTGGCCCCAAACCTTGGCGCCCCTTTCGATATTTCTTTATATTGCATTAACATTGTACAAGCCAGTACTCCAGACTCTGCACCTTCTCCAAGAAGCATGCCAAAAATGAGCCCTTAGCACATATTTAAAGACCCTAGGCCCAAAAAGCAGTTTACATGAAAAGCCTTCATAACTCAAAGCTTCTGGTCCAAAAGCGATGCCGTACAACTGCCACGTCATCAGTCAACGCAAAACACGGAGTGCCATACAACTACCACGTCATCAGTTTTGCGTGTGTGTGTGTGTGAGTCTTGCTTTATTTTAATCCCTTTATATCACTAGGGCCCCATCGGACGGGGTCCCCATAAGTTGGTAGGACTTCTTCTTCTTCTACTACTTGTCCTTCTTAGGGTTTAGGCCCCTCGACCGGCATTTGTAAGTTGGCTCCATTCTTCAGGGCTTTGACACGTCAACGGTTTGTGGCATCTTTACTTCTTCTAAGTAGTTTCCCATGGCGTAGATGTTGTCAAATTGGTGCAGAGCTGTAAAGCTTTCCTTGGATCTTTCTCTCTCAAAAATAAAAAAACATTCTTGAAAAATATGGAAGCACCATCTTACTCTATCTGGTCTTTGAAAGGACTGGTATGCTTTCAAAAAAGCACACAATTGGAGCTGAGATTACCACTGTAATGAGAGGGCACCACATGCCAACGGAAAAGAACAAACGAAAAAATTTTAAGCACTTCAAAGCAATTGAACAAAAAGAGATGCACAGCATACGAGACACGGAGTGGCGGAGTTCTACCCCAAGAGAGCACTAGCCTCAAACCCTGGCGCCCCTTTCGGTATTTCTTTATAATGCTTCAACTCGTCACAATTCTAGCAATACCTCCCTGCACCTTCCACGCGGCAGGATGCAAGAGAGTGAGCCCTCATGTCAAATTTAAAGGCCCTTGGTGCTCAAAAGGAGTTTAAATGAAAAGCATCAAACTTAAAAGCTATGTTCTCCCACAAGCTAGCACCATCAAGGTTGTCCGTACAACAACGCCATGTCAACACTTTTCCGTAAATCATTGGATTTCCATACGACAAGCCACGTCAACATGTCAGCATAAAATGCGTGCATTCATACTACTGTCTGGCACGTCATCAATTTGCTACGCAAATCTTGAGTGATGTGTATGCGCGCTTTTATTTTTTCAAATGACCTTAGGCCCCATCAGACACAATATCATAAGTCAAGAAGAATTTTTAATGATTGGGCCGCTCGACGAGGAACTATAAGTTGGTGAGAACTTCTCTTTCTTCTGCTTCTACTAGGTTTTAGGCCCCTCGGCCAGGATCCGTAAGTTGGGGTTAGGCTCGGGGATCCATAACCGATCGGGTCTTCAATGGCTTGACACGTAAGCAGTTTGTGGCAATAAAGTAAGACCGCTTCCTTCTCAATGAGAAAAGAACTAAAATGATCAAATACCAGCTTTTCCTTCATGATTTGCAAGTGTAATGCCTTTGGCACTATCTTGTACTCCTAAGTACCAAGGCAACTAACTGAGTACTAGTCAATGCAGTGTCCATAGCCTAGAGTTGATCATGGATGACCTTTGCCTTCATAAAAAATAATTGCATGAAAGCCCAGGCTTCAAACTTGAAGGAAAAAACTGTCCAAGAAGGGTGACCGCTTGCATCGTAGAGCCCCAATCACTCCAATCTTTGACCACATCTCACTTGCAATTTTCAAAGTTTGTACCACTAGATAAATCTCCTTTGAGAGTGCATGACCAATAGCAGACATATAGCCTTCCAAAGCAATGCATAATTGAAGAAACTCGTCCTTCTAAAGTTGAGTCTACCTATTGTTGTCAGACCGCACAGGTCTCATCTTCGAGCCACCAACAATATTCCCCAAGCCTTTGAGTTTCTTGTTGCCTTCCGTAAATAAGTACTATATATTTTTATTTATTTTTATTTTTACTTGTTTTCTACGGAACCCTTGAAAAGGTGCAAGTGGACATTGCATGGCCAGTGTGAAATGGCTACGGCCGAATAGGTTTCTCACATCGGGAATCTGGGTCGGTCAGTCTGGGACTGGTCAAGCCAGTTAGCACTGAATTCTGATGAGTATGGAAGCCTATGTGCGCCAAATGAAGTTTGTCCACTCGGAAAGTCACTTACAACTCTATAAGTCAGTGGGAACTAGGGAATTAACTCAAAGGGGAAAATTGGACACTCAGTAGAAGGAGAGCAACCTGCAAGACACCTCAGCAAGAGGGGGCGCCCATTTTGAGGCTGGGGCTGGTTTTAGGTTCATTAAGTGACCTACAGTGTGTGTGTGTGTGTGTGTGTGTGTGAGAGAGTAATGGGTGCAGGTCTACAGCTTTAATGGAGTGGGTGCAGGTCTACAGCTTTAATGAAAAGCTTGCCTTCTCCTTTGTCTCTCATGTAGCGCGATGACGCTCTCATGCATCTCTCTCTCCCTTTTGGCACATATGGTAATGCCCCACTAGTTGGGCTACTCATATGAATATGTGCAGTTCTGGGGGTTTATGCGCGTTTGCCAAGGTAAGAGCCTTCTGAACAGGAACCGGGATAGCTAATTGCTAATCCACCACAGGTACGCACAGTTCCATCGCGAAAGATTGCGAGTTTGGAGAGTTTTCTCGCGTGAAAACTCGTCCAATTCACAAGGGAACTGTCCCATTACGTGCGGGAGCCCTTGGGACACGCGTTGGCGTGTTCGCTCCGCTAAAAACGATCTGAAACAAAGAATTACAGCCTGCTGTGTTTTTCTGCAGGTTTAGGTTTCGCACCTAAACTGCAAGGGAACACCAAGGGAGCCTCGTGAGAGCCTTGCGATGCATGTACAGGCTTTTGGGCACCCAACAGTGAAAAACAGAGAATTACAGCACGCTGAATTTCTGTGACAGCTCACCAAAAAGCTTCCAGATAGGGAGGGAATCGGCCCAAAAAGGTACTTTTGACCTACAGGGGTTTTTGCGTCGTTATGCTGTCAAAATCAGGTCGAAAACCTGCGTTTTCAGCCCTCGCCAGGTATGGACAGCTTTGTGAAAGCTTGTAGTAAGTGGTCGGATCGTCTACCTTAAATCGAATAAAATAATATGGAAAGGGGCGCCAATCTTTGGGGCCTACAAGGTGTCGGCCTCATGTGCGCAGTGACATTGTAGTCGCTCGCATCTGTGTTCTCTTTCCTTTTCAGTGCTCTGTGTAAAGTTAACAGGTAATTGAAATAGTACTGCCCTCTACGTTGTACAGGCCGGTTATATTGTTCCATCGACGGGATAGTCACTTTTTCTTAAAAAAGTGCAGCGTGGATTATTGTGGGTGAAAGCAACACAGAGCTTGTCGTTATGGCAAGAAGAGGACAGGTTGTTTAGAGCTCAACTGCGTTGCTGCATGGAAATGTTTCAACAATTAGCTAGCAATCCAAGGATGCAGGAGTTCTTACAAGCTCTGACACAAGGTTTTGAGCCTCCTATACAGGGCATGACTAAGCCATTGCAGGAAAAGGAGATTTCCAATGCGCAGAGGACTCACGATGCTCGAGGGAAAGCCCATGTGGTTGAGCAACTAGCAGTGTCCAATGATTTAAAGCAACTTGCTTTAGCTGGACAAGAACCGTTTGTGAATGGTCAAGGGAGTAATGAACAGGCTATGCGTCATACCCTTCCATTACCTATGACTTATCCTGGTTATTTTGGAGGTGGTTCAGTGTTTCAAGCTATGGCTAGACCTTCCACAAGTTATATGCCAGGGAATGTGTTAGGTGCAGCGGAATGAATGTTGTATTTTCTCAAGATTAGTGATCTTTATTTGCTCAAGGTTCCTTTTAGTTCTTAGGGAAAGAGAGAGCTTTCCGTCTTATGGAGAGTGCTATGATCACGAACAAAGTGAGTGGATTGTGCGTGCAAGTGAATGAGACTGAGAGAAGGAGAGAGAAGAGAGAAGAGATACGACACCCGAGAGGTTGTAAAACCCTCCTCCGAAGGCCCCACTCTCGTCGGCAAGAGTGGTCTATTCTTTGATTGCACAAAGGTGTACAATGCGTATGCAATGGACTATGCAACTTGGTCTATGCCGATGACGACGACGATGACGACGACGACGATGGCTGAAATCTGGGATCTTTTATCTGCTGATTTTCATGGTCTTCTTGGTGGCTGAAAATGACTGTTTTGGCTGCATTTTGATGGCTGAAAATGGGGGAGCATCTGCAACCTTCTTGGGCTGATCTGCTACTGTGTCGTAGGGCTAGAAATGCTGTGGATCTGATGCGATAAGGGCTGAAAGTTAAAAACGCCGGCTGGATCTAGTCCTTGCAAAAACGCTGACCTGCTGGGAATAAAAACGCTAATGTCAAAAACGCTGATCTGCTGATGTATGAAAACGCTGGAACTGTTGATGTGCATAGCGCTAGGGAATGCTGAAAACGCTAAGGCCTGAAGGTGGTTGGTCGAGGGAAAAATGCCAAGGATGGCCTTGGATGGCGATGGATCTTGATGCTGAGGGGGGTACTGCTCAGAAGTTGCTTGTTGAGCGGGAAGCTCCTGCTGCCTCTTCTGCCAAATAGTGCTAGCTCTAGTTTGCTTATATACAAACTTAGCAAAATTGCCCTACCTACTTTTCTAGGAAAGTCACTTAAAAATAATAAGTGAAAATCCCAATAAATAGGAAAATAGGCTAAATGCATTGGAAAATAGGCTAAATGCATTGGAAAATTCCCCTAACTGATGCTAATGGATTTTGATGGGAATTCCAATGATCATGCTGTGTGCAACCGGAGGATAGGCATCTATGCTAAGTGACTCGGCATGCACAGTCTACGAATAGACTCACAAAAGTGCCAGATCACTGCTAATCTAGACTTGACTGAACTGATTGAACCTTGCTGTGGTGTAGCTTGTCCACGGACACATAGGGTTGGGATGTGTCACGTGACAGAATGTATTCGGGACAATGCAAACAGGCATGGGTAACCCTATGTACGCGAACATGGGTGTCCAACCAAGATTTTAGGGCGCCTATAGCCATTTCAGGAGCCTGGAACACAATTTGGTATGGTTGGTTTTTCGCAGCTATACGCCCAAAATGCAGTTTGACAGGTAAAAGAGGTGATGCGAGTGTTGGAATGGGCAATCGTGGAGCAGCACTTTTGCAGGCACATGTTTATGACAACGTGGCTCCTTTGAGTCAACCTAAGGATTACAAGGAAGGTGGACAGGGAGTGAAGCTTGAAACTTTCAGAGGAACTGAGGATCAATTGAAGTCTTTGACCTTCATACAACAGTTCGATGTAGCTTATGTTGGAGAAAACTTCACGGAATCTTGAAAGATACGCAAGTCTGCCACTTTCTTGACAGGGAATGCGCTTCAATGGTGGACCGCATTGTTGAACCAGGGTCAAGCCCCAACAACGTGGGTCCAATTCAAACAGCTTTTTACACCTGCATGGCTGACAAACACTTTTGAAGTGGATGTGATGACAAAATGGCACGAGTTGAATGCTAAACAGTGTGCGAATCTAGAAGAGTACAATAAACAGTTTTGGGCCGCACTATTGCCAGTCACCTCTTACACATTTGTGCCATTGTCAGCACAGATTGAGAAGTATTGTTGCGGATTGCCCAAGAAAATCAGGGACTACTGCACAAAGACTACTGTCATGAATATATTTCAATTGATTGAGAATGCAAGAGTGGCCAACAATCTATCGAAGGGAGATTTCGATGGATTTAATAGCAACAAGAGAGGGTCCTAGGGCAAACAGTTTTCAGCCAAGGGCAATGTTGCAGCAAAGCCTTTTGTGCCTCTCACAAAGAAGCCCTCCAATGAAGAAGCTGACACGTCCAAGAAGCAGTCTAAACCTTCTTCGGGACGAGTACAAGGACAAAAAAGGCATTTTTCTGCAAAACCTTCGAAGAAAGGAAAGCTCTTAGGGAGGCCAAGAAATGCTACATTTGTGAAGAGGAAGGACATTTTGCAAATGAATGCCCACAGAAGAAGTCACAGGATAAGGCTGATAAGTCAGACCATAAAGGGAAGAAGCCAAAGCCGAGTGCAAGACTTGTCCCAGATTTGGCTGGAGACCAGCCAAACATAGATGCCATGGAACTGTGCAAAGCTTGGGGCAAAGTTAGAGACCAGACAGCGCTGGTTTTCTTTGATCCAAAAGCCCGTGCAAATTTCATATCACCAGAATTGGCATAGTTGGGCATTCGTGCAGAGGAGATGGGTATGACAGGGGAAGCAGGTTTGGCATGCCCAGGTCATTCAGAGCTGTTACTCCCATATTGAGGAAGCTTCGTCTGCACATTCAGAGCTATGTGGATGCCGAAGAATTTCATATTATGCCACTTGAGAGTTGTGATGTGTTACTAGGTATCCCATGGTGTTACAGGTTGCATGCTATGGTGGATACTTACAACAAAAAGATTACCCTTGTACATAGAGGAAAGACTCATGTCCTTGATGTAAAGCTTAAAGGCGAGTCTGTTCCAGTTGTTTCTGCTTCTGCTATTTCATCTGTAATAAAGAATCATCTTTCTGCGTACTTGATCTTTGCAAAAGAAGTACCTGAAGTTGTATCTAATTTGTCTACCTTAGATAAAGACAGGTCAACTTTTTTGAGTGGTTTCAGTGATTGTTTTTTGAACTCTTTGCCAAGGGAGTTACCTCCTGAGAGACCTGAGGATCATACCATAGATCTTGTGCCAGGTTCTAGTCCACCGAATAGACCACCATACACGGTTAGTGCAGCCCAACAGAAAGAGATTATGAGTCACGTCGACGAGCTTTTAGAGAAGGGGTTGATTCAGCCCAGTTCATCCCCTTTTTGTTCGCATGTACTCCTAGTGCAGAAGAAGGATGGTTCACAGCGCATGTGCATTGACTATCGCGCCTTGAATAAGAATACCATCAAGAGTAGGTTCCCCATATCGAGGATAGATGACATTCTTGATCGACTTGAGGGAGCGTCATTATTTACAAGGATAGACCTAAAGAGTGGCTACCATCAGATACGCATTAGGCCAAAAGATGTTCATAAGACTGCGTTCAGGACAACATTTGGTCTCTATGAGTTTCTTGTCATGCCGTTTGATCTCACAAATGCTCCTGCCACATTTAATAGAATAATGGACATAATTTTTAGACCACATAGAAACTTTGTGGGTACCTTCTTTGAGACATGATTGTCTACTCAAAGTCTAAATAGGAGCATAGGGATCACTTCACCGCAGTTTTCAATGAGTTATGTAAGAACAGGCTCCTCATTGATGTGAAGAAAGAGTGAATTCTTTTTGCAAGAGATCCACTTCCTTGGGCACATTGTTTCAAAGGATGGGATACGCATGGATCCCGCCAAAGTGGAAGCAATTAGGTCATGGCCAGACTTGAAGTCCGTACATGACATTCGAAGCTTTCTAGGCTTATATTCCTACTATAGGAGGTTCATCCGAAATTTTGCCGAGATTGCTTCTCCACTCCATGCATTGCAAGGAAAAGAAGTTACTTTCAAGTGGACAACCAAGGAGATTTTATCCTTCAAACACTTAAAAGAGAAGCTGACTTGAGATCCGGTAATCATTTTGCCAGATCTTTCAAAGCCTTTGTGGTTCAGTGTGATGCATGTGGCCATAGTTTGGTTGCAGTTCTAATGCAAAATGGTCGAGTAGTTGTATGACACCTTTGGTGCTACCGACAAAGTGTTGGCCTTCATCCAGCAATTTGATGCGGCCTTTGGAGACGAGGGCTTTACGGAGTCCTCTAAGCTACGCTATGCACTTCCAAAAATCAGCTCGTCAATGGTGGGCTAGCCTTCGAGGAAACGGCGATGCCCCAAAGACATGGAAAACTCTACGAGTTTCCATCATGAAGCAATTCCTTGCAAGCGATGCAAAGGATAAAGTGCTTACCGAATGACGCAGCTTGAAGCTTCTCTCTCGTGAGTCTATCCACAAGTATGTAGACAAGTTTTGGGATTTACATCTCAAAGCCACTGTCTTTCAAAAGATAGACTTTGCCGAGCAAAGGCAGCAATTCTGTAAAGGATTACCTGAAGAGATGGCCGAATACATCAACTCAGAACAGCCTGGTTCTATTAGCGAAGCAATCCATCAAGGGGCTCGACGGAATGGCAAGCCCATTTGATCCTAATGTTTCATCAAATGTAAATGGTAGGAATCAAGAAGAGTTAGACTTGTCTAATTTCTAAAAGGATTCCAAGATGTGTTCATCCATGATATCCCTATGGACTTACCTCCAAAACGAGAGGATGATGACCATCGTATTGAGCTCCTTTAAGAAAGCTCACCGCTTAACAAGCCTCCTTATCGAGTCCCTCAAGCTCAACAAGAGGAGATCATGAGGCAAATATAGGAAATGGTAGACAAAGAGATGGTGAGGCCTAGTTCCTCTCCCTTTTGTTCTCCAGTCCTTTTAGTGCAAAAGAAAGATGGTACATACCGTATGTGTGTGGACTATCGAGCACTAAACCTTATCACTATCAAAAACAGATTTCCCGTGCCTCGGATAGAAGGTCTGTTTGATAAGCTACAAGGCTCTACCTACTTCAATAGGATTGACCTTAAGAGTGGCTATCATCAAATGAGGATAGTGGATGAATATATCCTAAAGACCGCGTTTCGCACAACGTTTGGTCTTTATGAATATCTAGTCATGCCTTTTGGCTTGACTAATGCACCAGCTACATTCAATCGTCTAATGGAGAAAATTTTTAGATCGTACCGTAAATTCATTGGAGTGTTTTTTGATGATATCATCATCTACTCCAAGTCTTTGGAGGAACATAAGCAACATCTCCAAGTGATTTTTCAAGCATTGAGAGAGAATAAGCTTTTTCTCAACCAAAAGAAAAGTGAATTTTTCCTTCAAGAGATTCAATACCTAGGTCATATTATCTCTCAAGATGGTATCCGTATGGATCCATCAAAGTTAAGAGGTAATAAAAGCATGGCCTAACCCAAGGAATCTACATGAGCTAAGAAGCTTTATTGTTATGTGCGATAAGACGCTTCATAGCAAAATTCTCTTTCAAGTAGTAGGACCACTACACGACTTAACTCAGAAAAACGTTAAGTATATATGGACAGCTAAAGAGCAAAATGCTTTTGATAAGCTCAAGGAGAAGCTTACCTCTCAACCAGTCCTCATGCTTCCCGATCTCTCAAAACCATTTGAGGTTCAATGTGATGCTTGTGGTCATTGCCTTAGAGCAGTTTTGCTTCAAGAAGGGCATGCCATAGCATATGAGAGCGGCAGACTCAATACAAATGAACGAGTCTTTGGCATTTATGAGAAAGAGCTTTTAGCGGTGTTTATAGCTACTCACAATGATCTATCTTCTATGATAGATGAGTATGCTACTGACCCTGACTTTAGAAACACAATGTCGGCCCTTACTTTGGGGAAGAAAGAGGAACCATTCACCTTGCAGAATGGTTATCTTCTCCACGGCAATAGGCTATGTGTTACCCATTCCCTTCGTAAGAAAGTTATGTATGAATCCCATGCTCCTCCATATGCGGGGCATAGAGGTATTCAACCTACTCTTTGAGGAGTAGAGACGTATTTCTATTGGCCTACAATGAAAGTAGACATACAAGAGTATATTTCAAAATGCGTAGTATGCAAAAAGACTAAATATGATAGAGGGAAGCAACCTGGATTACTCCAACCATAGCCTATCCCAAATTCACCATGGGAGAGTATATCCATGGATTTCATCTTTGGATTACCCAAGTCTATCCATGGGAATACGAGAATATAGACAATAGTCGACAGGTTTAGCAGACAAGCACACTTTATTCCTGTCAAAGAGACTATTAAAGCACACCAAATGGCAACTCTCTTCACATCACAGATTTTCAAACACCATGGATTACCAACATCCATCGTGTCAGATAGAGATCTTAGAATGACCAGTAATTTCTGGAAGGGTCTCTTTGAAAATCTAGGAACAAGATTGAATTTCGGCCTATCACTAACAAACGGATGGCCAAAGTGAGATAGCCAATCTTACGATACTCGATCTACTAAAGACTTATATTACTGAAGTAGATCAACGTTCACAATGGGAAAAGTACTTATCTCTTGTAGAGTATGCCTACAATAATACTGTACATACTTCTACGGGAAAAGCACCTTTTGAGATCATTGAGGGAAGACCTAAAAGTCCCTTGCTACTCAAATTACATGGGAAGATCTTCGCCGCCGATGAGTATAGCCGTGACCTACAAGAATCTTTTCAAAGGATTAAGGAGGCTATATCCATCTCTCAACAAAGGCAAAAAGTTGTTGCTAATAAGCACAGAAGGGCCTTAACGTTCAAAGAAAATGATTGGGTCTTACTCAAGTTTCCTAAGGCTCGATTAAAGCAAACAACAGACAAAAATCCTACGGTCCATCAAAAGTATTATGCTAAGCTAGCAAAAAGATACTATGGTCCTTTCCAAATTTTGAAGCCTATCAATGAGACGGCCTACCAACTCAAATTGCCCAACCATTGGCTCATCCACAATGCTTTTCATGTGAGCCTACTCAAGTTCTACAAAGGAGAGCCACTAAGTGAACCAATTATTGAAGACCCTATCGAAGTTGAAGACCAAGAAGAAGTACTACAACCCGAAGCTATCCTTCGCCATGAAGACAAGGTACTACGACATGGTAAGATTATCCGTCGGTATCTTATTAAATTCAAAAATTATCCTTTTGAAGATGCTAGATAGATGCAAGGAATACAGCTTAAGGATGGTATGAATCTTGTCAATGCTTACAATGCTACATTAGAGTAAGCAAATGTACAAAGTTCTTTTAAATGATCCATGTTTTTGTCTTATAAGACTAGTTCTCTTTTTAATTGTGCACAAATTTAAATAGTATGCATGCTTAGAATAATGTTATTGATGACAACGTCTCTCAAACACCAAGTAGAATTCGTCACTCTACTTTGGGAGAATGAAATGGACTAAAGAGCAGACAATGGTAAAGGGGCCCAAATGAGAAATGGTCTATCAAAGAGCAAGGCTGGCCAATAGAGCAAAAGACGTTAGGGTTGACTTCATTAAAGCCTCCAAAGGTAAGTGTTAAAAGCCTTAAGACATAGTCTTTAATTTTTAAACTTTAGTCAATTAAGGTCCAAGCAGGCAAGGGGGCAACTTGCTTAAGCAAGGGCTGTGCTTAAGCAAGGGGACTACCTGCTTACCAAGTTCAAAGAACTTGCTACAAAGAAGAGGGCGAGCCCTACAAAGGAGGGATGTGAGTAGTATGTGTGCACCTCACCAAGGGCCCATACTCTCATGAGAGGAAAGGGGCCACATGTCAGGTGTAGAGGCACACTGCTTAAGCAAGCAAGGGATGTGCTTAAGCAATGGGGGTGCTAGCTTAACCTCACAAGAGGGAAAGAAGAACACTTGTCAAGAGACTACACAACTTGCCCCAAAGGGAGCCAAGCTCTCATTGCCTAGAGGGCTACATGGCCCAATGAGCTTAAAGGGAAGCCTAGGAAAGGGGGGATCGACCAAGCTACCTTTCTCTCTCTCTCATTTGAGCATCCCACAAGCCCTCTCTCTCTCTCATACTTCTCTTCACACACTCTTGTGAAGCAAGAACTGCATCTTCTTCTCCAAGCTTGAGAAGTTGAGTGCCTACTACAACAAGCTCTTGGCTATGGTAGCAAATCCACACAAGAGAATGCTTATGCTTACTTATCAATCTCTCTTATCTCCATTATCACTATGCTAAGCTATGCTACAAGAGCTATGAGTGATTATGTGCAAGGGGTTATTGCTTTCTCGTAGAGCTACTTCTACTTCTCTCTTCTTCCTCACTCCCTGCCAGCTCTCCTCACCTTTCATGGTGTTTGAGGTCTTGGGATTGAGGCTGGGCATTCTTCAAGTTCATGATAATCATGTTTATTGTTGTTACCATGCTATACTTGGTGAGTGAAGCTTGCCATCTTCACCTCATCAAGAAGGTCTCAAGGAACACAATCAATTGTATTTTAAACAAGCCTTCTATCATGGAAGAATCTATAATACAAATGCCTATTGGAGGGGGGGCCGGCTCCAACTAATCCGGTCCTCTATTGGTGTCAATTTCTCTAAACTCTCACTCTCTTTTACAAGTATTGTTCATGCCATGTTAATGAAGTAACGTGTTAGTGTTGCTCTCTCCATCCAAGCACTCTCCTTCTCACTCTCCATCTAAACACAAAGAAATGCTCAAGGAAATGCTCAATATGTTATTCACTTTCCGCTCCAACTGAAGCTAAAAGGCTAATTCCATTACATGGGTACTACGCTAAAGTTCTCTTCTTCGTTTCATTCGTAAACTGATGGACAGTCAGAAGAGGCAAATTCTATTGTCGTGGATCTGCTCAAATGCTATGTGTCAGGGCACAAGGCAACTTGGGAACACTATCTCCCATTGGTTGAATATGCTTACAATAACACTGTGCATACGTCAACAGGTAAGGCACCATTTGAGATAGTGGAAGGAGGGAAGAAAGTCCCGCCCATTTTGCAGACTAAGGACAAGATATTTGAGGCAGACAAGTATGTACAAGATGTGGATGAAACATACAAGAAGATAAAGATTGCTCTTGAAAAGACTCAGGCTAAGCAAAAGAAAGCTGTTGATCGTCACCGTCGTGAACTTGTATTTTCACTTGGTGATTGGGTGCTTTTGCGCTTTGAAAAGGCTAGGTTAAGGAAAAGGAAAGGCAAGGAATGTTTGTTTCCTAAGCTCAGTATGCGATATTATGGTCCTTTTTAGATTTCGAAAAAGATCAACGATATAGCTTACATGTTGAAGCTACCAGAAGGCTGGAAAATACATAATGCTTTTCATGTCAGCCTTCTAAGACCCTTCATTGGTGATGTGCAAGAGAATATGCTTGATGAGGAACAACCCGAAGTGGAAGAATTGGATGAGATCCTTGTTCCCGCACAGATATTGGCACATAAAGAAATAAAGGTTAGAGGAAAGGTTGCAAGACGCTATTTGGTGAAGTTCAAGAACTATCCATCGTTGGATGCCAAATGGATGGAAGAGTCTAAATTGATTGATTCACCTCAGCTATTGCAATTGTATCTTGAAGCCTTTCAGATGGAACCCACAGTGACTTGATGTAGCCTTTTTGGAGCAAGGCAAGAGAATGGTTCATGATGCTCAGCAGAGTAGTTAAGCAATTGTATCTACTCTTTCCATACATAACTTAGCTAGAGAAGTTTGTGCTCAAGAGTACACTAGTAGACTTCTATGCTTGATATATGTGTCGTAGCCAGGTTGGTGTGATTGTTTAATTGTCCAACGCTACATTTTCGAAAGCATGTATACCTTGGATTCCCATCATAAAATATATGTGATATCAGGAGATACCGCATGTATTATTGGCATGTAAGCGAGGTCGCTTGCAGTATTTCAAGGGTGAGGTGTGTCACCAAGAGGTGTATTTTTCATGTTGCCTTCCGTAAATAAATACTATATATTTTTATTTTACTTAATTTCTGCAGAACCGTTGAAAAGGACATTGCATGGCCAGTGTGAAACGGCTGCAGCCGAATAGGTTTCTCACATCGGGAGTCTCGGTCGGTCAGTCTCGGATTGGTCGAGCCAATTAGCACTGAATTCTGATGAGTATGGAAGCCTGTGTGCGCCAAATGAAGTCTGGCCCACTCGGAAAGTCACAACTTTATAAGTCAGTGGGAACTAGGGAATTAACTCAAAAGGGGCAAACTGGACACTTGGCAGAAGGCGAGCAACCTACAGGACACCTCAGCAAACGGGGGCGCCCATTTTGAGGCTGGGGCTGGTTTTTGGTTCATTAAGTGACCTACAATGTGTGTGTGAGTAGTGGGTGAAACTCTACAGCTTTATTGAAACGCTTGTCTTCTCCTCTGTCTCATGTAGCGCGATGACTTGCTCTCGTGCAGCTCTCTCCCCCTTTTGGCACATATGGTAATGCCCCACTAGTTGGGCTACTCAGATGAATATGTACAGTTCTGGGGTTTATGCACGTTTGCCAAGGCAAGAGCCTTCTGAACGGGAATCAGATTAGCTAATTGCTAATCCCCCATAGGTACGCAGAGTTCCTGAAAACTCTATATACTTGGATGAATCCGGGATGAGCCCGGATTCACCCTTAAAGGAAAGTGCAAGATATAGACCCATGGTAGTCACCCACAAGACAATATAACCATCAGCTCCATCATGCATAGTATTGACTAAATACCACGACATCCCCACTAACGTCGTCAGTGCCCAATAGTGGGTGTAGAACTAGGTACTAACATATGCTCCCAAACACAGCACACACCACACGCACACACACATGAGCATACATCAACACAAAGTTCAGCGTACTGAGTTTCTATCATGACTCCGGAGATCAAGGCCCACGCATAGGTGTGTTCGCTCCGCTAAAAACGATCCGAAACAGGAAATTACAGCCTGCTATGTTTTTCTGCAGGTTTAGGGTTTCGCACCTAAACTGCAAGGGAACACCAGGGGAGCCTCGTGAGAGCCTTGGGATGCGTGTACAAGCTTTTGGGCACCCAACATGGAAAAACAAAAAATTACAGCACGCTGAATTTCTGTGACAGCTCACCAAAAAGCTTCCAGATAGCGAGGGAATCCGCCCTAGACAGGTACTTTTGACCTGCACGGGTTTTTGCGTCATTATTTTGCCAAAATCGGGTCGAAAACCTGCATTTTCAGCCCTCGCCAAGTTTGGACAGCTTTGTGAAAGCTTGTACTAAGTGGTCGGATCATCTACCTTAAATCGAATAAAGAAATACCGAAAGGGGCGCCAGTCTTTGGGGCCTTCAGGGTGTCGGTCTCGTGTCCGCACTGACATTCTAGTCGCTGGACGCATCTGTGTTCTCTTTCCTTCTCAGTGCTCTGTGTAAAGTTAACAGGTAATTGAAATAGTACCACCCTCTACATTGTACACACCGTTATAGACACAATTGCGTGATCAATTTCAATGAGCATAGTTGTCTCCGATAAGTTTGTCGCTAGCATTCAAACAAGGGAGAGCCATCTCAAGTTCAAGGTCACATGGGAAGAACTATTGAGATCATGAAAAAACTCTCAAGTGTAAATCTAGATGAAAATAACCTTCTTCAAGTTCTCTCCACGTTCTTGCTCCAAGTGATCGTGCTCGCCAATTCCAAACCCGCTGTCGTGCTTGAACTCCTCTTCTCCTTCACGCGCATCTCCCACGATCACAAGCCAACTTGCTTTGATGTCATGTCAATGTAAAGGACGTGGAAGCATATAGGATTGCATCTTTCCCCCT
Source organism: Adiantum capillus-veneris (assembly GCF_014529385.1). Classification (NCBI taxonomy): domain Eukaryota; kingdom Viridiplantae; phylum Streptophyta; class Polypodiopsida; order Polypodiales; family Pteridaceae; genus Adiantum; species Adiantum capillus-veneris. Next base: position 3,028,798 of record NC_140952.1, on the reverse strand, counting down.
AGTCTTCTTGGAGCTCCACCCCCACCCTCTTGTACCACCTACCCCCCCTCCTCCCCTAGTCATTACACAGGATAGCTTATTCTTACTTTTGTACCTTTTATTCTTTATGGATACACAGAGGACACCCACCTCATGTACTTTGATTTGTCTCATAGGCCGACTTCGGCCTTTTTATAGACATTAAAAAATCTCTCTCTCTCTCTCTCTCTCTCTCTCTCTCTCTCTCTCTCTCTCTCTCTCTCTATATATATATATATATATATATATATATATATATATATATAGATAGATGTAAAGGACGTGAGATGCTATCCTATCTCTAGCTCCATCCAGTCCCATAGTCAAGGTGTAATACATGATGCATGGGTGGGTAGGGTGCGAACAATCCGCGTAAGATGGCGACTGGATCTGCAAAAGCCCGAGTACGTCGCTCCTCCAAGGATCTGTAGTAGTGCTCTTGGATCTCCTGGATCTCTCTCTCCTGTAGGCGGGGTGCCCGATGCCCTACGTCCATGGGTGCGTTGGCGTTTGTGAGCTCGGACCTCCTCAACCTGTTGTAGAGTCACTCCTCTCTGGGTGGTCGAAAGTGATGGTGCTGCTATGGTCCTCTGGAAAAAATCCATGAGCTGTGTCTAGCACTCGTCTCTCACCCCTGATGCTGCCTATAGAAGGGAGTCCAATGTTGTTGTGCCTCTACGAGGAAACGGCCGAACTGTCGCTGGTCTCTGGACCCAAAAATCTGATGTAGAGTGGACTGATATGCAAACAAGGTCGGATATGTATCTATCTATATATATATATATATATATAGAGAGAGAGAGAGAGAGAGAGAGAGAGAGAGAGAAGAGAGAGAGAGAGAGAGAGAGAGAGAGAGAGAGAGAGAGATTCATCGAACCAACACACACAACAATGAATTAGATAATTATAGCAATGGGGACTAGGGGCCTTTGAATCCCCCTTAATTGAATTGCCCAACCCAATTCTCATGTCAAATAGGTAAAAAATACCTAGAAATGACAAAATAAATAAATAGGATCGCACTAGGAATTCACTTGAGATGCATAATTCACTTACTGAAACATCTAACAGAAAAGGGCATACGTGAGTAGGTCTGTATACACACATACATATACACCTATATGTATAAACCCACACATAATATGCACATATATATACACCTATATGTATAAACACACACGCATACATATACACGGACATATATGAACATGCAAACATATATACATATGTATGGAGAGATGCATATACATGTATTAGAGTACAGATGTGTATGCATCTACATAAATCTATATACCCATATGTACATTCAAACACAAATGCATGCATGCACTCAAGGATACTGAAACGAACACACGGGGTGGATCTCTCGGCTACACAGACCGCCTACAGACATGCGTCGAACGAACCACCTGACCATAGCCACCATCCGACAGCTCCCCCATGTTGGGGCCAACGTTCGAGGACATAGACGTGCACCTGTAAGACCGAGCGTCCCATACCCCTCGGCCTCACCTCCTCGAGGTAACCTCGTGCACTCCTAACCTCACGGGCTAACCACTGGCACTATGCCAGTGGGGGTCGATAACTGCAAATAAGGCCATGGCCTCCCTTTTATAATAATGGCCGACCACGTTGGCCGAGTTCACACTACGTCCGCACGAACACTGGACGCCCATTCTGACGACACTAGGCTAGATCCCCTCTCCTGTGAGCGAAACATAACATACTTCCCCCCTTAAGAACCATTGATGTCCTCATCAATGAAGTGGATACTAAGCTTTCAAAGCTCTAACCGATTCCCAAGTAGCAAACCTTTTAGGTTGACCCTTCCATTTAATTAGGTGCTCATCATAAACCTTTTGGCACAAGTGACAGGGTACGATGATCTAAAACCACCTCTGAGTTTGCAAATCTTGCCATACATTTTTCTCAATAGGCACAACAACGTCGGCTTCGCCTAATTTTTCTTTAAGGCGACTGACATGAAATACTGGATGTACACTAACATCCGAAGGAAGAGCGAGTTTATAGGCAACTTGGCCAATTTTCTTTGTGACCAAGAATGGACCACAATATCTAGCCGAAAGCTTTTAATGCTTTCCCGTTCGCATGGTCTTGGAATGCTTAGGTATCTTCAAATAGACCCATTGTCCCACATCTAGAGTCCTTGGCGATCTCTTTTGATTAGCATAAGTAGTGACTCAATCACGAGCCGTTCTTATACTATCCTTAGCCAATTCGGACATTTCTTGCATGTCATACAAAAAATCACGAGCTTGGCGTTCCTTGACTTTCTCTAAGCCAATAGCAATCGGATATTTAGGCTCAAATCCATACATCAGTATGAATTTGGACTAAATCCAATAACAAAAAGCTTGCTACTATTATAGGCAAACTCTAATTGTGGAAGATACCTTTCCCAATCAGACTGCCTGTGAGAGACAAGCTTTCAACATGTCCTCTTAACATTTGGTTCATCCTCTCTAATTGTCCGTCGGACTCAGGATGGTCAAAAGACAACATACTCAACTTCGTCTGAAGATGAGCAAACACATCTCGCCTAAATCAACCAGTGAACTTAGTATCTCGATCACTGACGATATCCTCTGGCAGACCATACAGCTTGTAAAGCTGATCGACAAATAAAACCGCCAACTCATGGCTTTTTATTGTCGACTTCGTTGGTATAAATTTCGCCATTTTTATACGTCTATCGACCACAACCCAAATGGCGTCATTTCTCCAACTAGTATTTGGCAAACCAACGATGAAGTCCATGGAAATACTTTGTTACTTGGCATTTGGGATTTCCAATGGATGTAGCAGGCCAGCTTTCTTAAGGCGCTCTGCCTTATTGACCTGACATTGAGTGCATCTCTTCACATAGCTCTCTATGTAAGAGCGCATCCTTGGCCAATAGAAATATCGCTTGACCAAAGCCAAACTTCTTTGGATGCCTAGGTGTCCAACGCTAAGAACATCGTGGCATTCAAACAATATCCTTTGTCGAACCTTATCGATTTCCGGCATGCAGACTTTTCCATTTCTGAACAATAGTCCACCTCTAATGGAATATTGTCGCTGTCTCGTCTCTCCAGCACGACTCACTTGGGTCTCCGAACCACCCAAGCCCGTACACGAGTCATGCCCTGCTTCGACCTCGTTCCATATCTTGTCAAAATAGCTATGGGAACGACATAGCCCTCGGAGAGAGAGATAGAAATCCGTTGAGATTTCAACCATAGACAAAGCATTAACCTCAGGAGTTTATCGGCAACTCAATTGCTGGATCCTTTCCAATAACGGATCTCAAAGTCAAAATATTGCATAAGTTCAACCCATCTAGCCTTTCGGCCTCTGAGATCACCCTGATCACAGACATAGCACAAAGAGTGATGGTCTGTCCATGCAACAAACTTAGAGCCATACAAGTAGTGCCGCCATTTCCTCAAGGCGTGGACTATGACGTAAAGCTCCTTCTCTTACTTTCAAACGCAACATGACGTCCATCCTAGTATAACGCCGTACAAATGGCATAATCGCTAGCATCCGTTTCAACCACAAACAATTTGCTAGGATCCACAATGTGCAATATTGGCGCGATAGTCACCAAGTGCTTTAGTGTCCGAAAGCTCTCGTCGAGACGCTCATTCCAGACAACAGGGGGATTACCTTTACGGTGAGGATCCGAAGTCTTCGGTCCTTTCACCCGTTCGGTCCTTTCACCCCTCCTTTTAGAAGTTGCGTGAGCAAAGTAGCAACTTTAGAGTAATCCTTGATAAACTTGCGAAAGAATCCAATAAAGCAATTTGGCGTAAGCTTTCAAAGGACTTCTTTAGGTAAATTCTTCTTGAATTTCACACAAAAGTCAGCCCATATTGTAAGCTTCTCTGTCATATCACGCCACCAGATAAGCGCCTTGCTGCGTAAATAAAGAGGAATCATCTGAATCCTCAGTTCGTCATGCTCCCCATGGAGGTTGAAATATGTGGTCCACTGGTGAAGCCAATTGTTTACGGCCAGTTCCGTACATTCCTTCTTCTCCCCTGAGAAATTTGTAGTTTTGTACATAATCGTGGCAGTTGGACCACCTTGTGAATGCCCAAAAGCAGCACTCTGCGTCCGCAATTGTTGGAGATGGGTTTCCCGATTTCGCCCTTGAAAATACGCGCAGTCGTAGACTGAGCCGTATTTTTCAGAGCGGTAAGCCAAGAATTAAGCCCTTGCACGGCTCCTTCGAGAGAGACCAAGCGAATGTTCGTTTGAACGTTCACGTTTTCCAGAGCGATAACACATTGGTCGAAGCTCTAGCAAGTGTCCATAATCCATGTGTATAGAGCATGCATGAATAGAATTTGAATGTTACCTGGCGTGTCGTCACGTTGCGCATCCAAGCTGAAGGAATCCATGGCAAAATGTGTAAAAAACTGAAAATTTCACGCGAAACTAGGTCTTTTCTACACTTTTCAATCGCGAAAAGTTGAACTCCCAAGAGCGCTATGCGCCGCCGTAAGCGTCCGAAGGTAAGCAGGTGATGGCGGAAGCGCGAGTAGATAGCATAGGGAGAGAAGCAGAGGCCTTGAAAATGAGTTCTCTATATGTTTTTGCAATCTTCATAAGTGAGTTTTAATAACCTGCAAGTTTCATACTTATCAAAAAAAACCTTTATGTGTCCTGGCCACTTTACAATTAAAGGGACACTTAATATATAAAAAAACTCTTAAATGAGTTTAAAAACTAGACGCATACCTACCTGCGAAAAAAGAAATCGAACGCAAGCAACAAGAGTAAGTGACGCATGGAGAAAAGAGGAGTCAAGGCTTGTGCCCGCTTGTGGCTAACACGCGAAAGAAGTGCCCACGTTGGAAGCAACCTCCACGTCAACACAAATCCTGCGATCTCTCTCTGCTATTGTTCCACGCAAAGCAAGGACTCCCTCCTAGCGCAAGAACTCCCTTGCTTCCATGCTCTCTCCGTTGAGAGGTACTACTCTCTCTCTCTCTCTCTCTCTCTCTCTCTCTCTCTCTCTCTCTCTCTCTCTCTCTCTCTCTCTCTCTCTCTCTCTCTCTCTCTATGCTTCGCACAGAGAAGGGCATTACAGAGAGATTTTAAAAAGTACAATACACTGAATTTACTCTAAAATCAGCAAGTTAATGAGAAATACATTGATTTTCATCGAAAACCAGTCAAATTAATAGAAATCCTCTGATTTTCAGCACTTCCACTTGCTAAATTGCAAAATTTTATCAAAATCAACGAAAAGCACATTAAATTTCACATGCACACCCGCTCATGAGAAGAAAAGCAATTAATTAAACAACCATTTCATCAAAAACTGCATGAAACAATCATTATCCGACTCGAACTACTCTATAGGTGTGCACACTATCTATTCCGTAGCTAAGCCGGCTCTGAAACCATGAAAGGAACACGCGGGGTGGATCTCCCGGCTACACAAACCGCCTATAAACACGCGTCGGATGAAACACCAGACCATAGCCACCATTCAACAGCTCCCTCGATTTGGGGACAGCGTCCGAAGACATAGACGTGCAACTGTAAGACCGAGAGTCCCATACCACTCGGCCTCACCTCCTCGAGGTGACCTTGCGCACGCCTAGCCTCGCGGGCTAACCATTGGCACTCTGCTAGTGGGGGTCAATAAATGCAAATGAGACCTTGGCCTCCCTTTTATGATAATGGCTGGCCACACTGACCAAGTTCACACTACATCCGCCCGGACACTGGATGCCCATCCCGACGGCGTCTAGGCTAGATCCCCAGCGGGACATAACAGATATATAAAAGATTTTTTTCAACAAAGTTAACATCTCTGAATTTCAAGCTTGCAAAGGTAACTATGTACATATTGCACCCCAACAAGTCAACATGTTTCCAAGTTCTGCAATTCAGCTACTAGCAACCTATTTCAAATAAGCAAAGCTTAAATCTAGAGAGAGAGAAGGGGGAGAGAGAGAGAGAGAGAGAGAGAGATTGTGTTAATGTTCTTTAGAAGCAAACTATAGGATAGATTAAATACATCTTGGTTACATCTTCTAGGCATCCATAGCAAAAAGGCATAAAAAGAAACAAAGGGAAATACAATGCTTCTAGAAAACCTCTTAGAAGGGAGAAAAGAGAGTTTTTAGGAATTTTTTAAATAGTAGAGTAATTCTTAAGACTGTTCAATATTAAAGCCAAGGTTGGCACACTGCATGTGAAGACCAAATATAAAGGCATGTTTAAGTTTCATGTGAAATTTTTGTTTACCTTTCAAGTGTTTCACCTCCAAGCGTTTCAGAGACACAGTGAAACGTTTTGGCCATTTCACATTTCAAGGCTAGTGAAATGCGTTTCGCGATGACACAAAACTAAGCCGTGCAAAATGCACCACTCAGCATGCTTAGCACATTACCTTTGTGTTCTTCACGGGTAGCCTATATTCGCATCTTCCACTACCTCTCGCTTGTCTTGAATCCTCTCTTTGTACAAGGCTAGATTTTTCACATTGCACATCATGTCAATTTGGGCTAATCGTATCTTCCGCTACTTCTCATTGTCTCGAACTCTCTTTTGGTACAAGACTAGATTTTTCCCATTGCACGTGATGTTCCCAAAGTCAATTTGTCTAGCTGAGGGGAAAGGTTGTTAGGGTTACTACCCGGACCTTTATCAAACTGTTGGTCAACAACGCTGGCTTACAAAGCAAGAGTAAAGGCATGTGACAATTTCAAACCCGGCCATGTAATCACGAAATACTAGTTACTTGGCTTCCCAACACAGCCAAAGAACAGTGCGCAAAGTAGTCTCAGCTCTCATCATACAAAATTGCCAAACAAGTAAAGTCTCTTTGACAAAATCAACCTTGAAAATTTTTCGCACGAAGGCACTTTTGATGGCGGTAGTCCTTGTTTCAAAAGTAGCATGCATGTGCACCAAGGTACAGCATCACTCTAGACCAAGAACTTCAAAATGCGGTAGCCCTTCATCTGGAATGCCCTCAAGTTATGGAATGCAGCAACTGATGAAACATTATGTAACGTGCCAACCCACGAGCTATGCACGATGCAAAAATCATTCAGGAGAACTGAGCAATTGCTGATGTGAGCTAATTAGACAACATCAGGTAATAGCATGTCTACACACCATTCCTGTAAAAGGGAGAATACATCCGGCTTCTAAGAAAGAAGAGATTTGAAGCAGCCTATTAATTTGACAGAAAAAGGACGCACAGCTCCAAAGCTCCAATGATCAGCAAGGCAATGCATCGTGAGCGATCAAAAACCCATGGCCTGAAAAGATATTACTTTTGCTACCAAACAAAACAGAAACGGTCTCTCTCTCTCTCCCTCTCTCTCTCTCTCTCTCTCTCTCTCTCTCTCTCTCTCACATGCACACACCGCCGAAAATACACAGATGCACACAAACATCGCCGTGATAAAACCTCGAGGAGCTTACCGAGCGCAGCCGGGAAGATTAGCAGGATCTGCGACTAAACACCATGACTCCAAACCTAGAGAACTTACAAGTCAGTAGATTATCCACTTAAATGACCGTGGTAGGTGCCTACACCTTTAAAGCCCCGCCAAGTCTATGGACTTCTGCTGCGTTTGCAAAATTTTCTTGTTGCTTCCTTAGGGCGCGTTCAGACCACTCCCCAAAAGTAACGTTGTTAGCGTTGTTAGCGTCGTAGTCTCCTCCTGCCAAAAATCAAGACTTCGCTTACTCGGGTGTTAAGTGAAACTTGCATGTTTCTGAGGGGAGTGTTGTTGAGATGTGGTTTGGTCCTATAAAGCATATCTCAGTCTTGGACCCATCTTTGGAAGCCACATTGGGAGGATGTTCCCTCTCATACTTTATTCTTTGCGCTTGAAATCCCTCCCCCCCCACCCACGGAACTATTTGACACCACCTTGTCACATGGGATCGACGATCTAGGATCTCTAAAGATGTGGACCATCCGTTTATTCCCAATAATAAAAAGATTTCGATCAGTCTGCCCCCACGATTTGAACCCACCACCTCCAACACTAGAGATGTCGGCTCTCCCATTAAGCTATATCGTGCCACTTGAAAAGAGGGTGAGAACATAGTATGATATGGCAAAAGCGACGGGGTGGGGATCATACGATGTTCACTTGGAGATCGCTATGGAATGGTTGGGGTCACACGGTGATCACTTGGAGATCACTTTAGAATGGTTGGGGTCATACAATGATCACTTTGGAATAGGTAGGTTCACAGGGTGATCACATCTCAATTAGGAATCACACGGGGATCACTTGGCGATCACTTGATGTTCACATTGAGTTTCCTTGGGGTCACTTCGATTGTGATCACATTAAGATCACTTGGGGATTAATTTGCCATCGGATGGTGCAAAACCAATCCCGCCGTCCCTAATTAATAGCGACCATTGATCCCACCTGACACAAGTGGTGTCAAATAATCACGAGGTCCCCCCCACCCCCAAAATCTCCTTCTCTAGCTAGTGATGCCTCTTTGGTCTTTGCTTAAACTTAACTACAGGATGTTGATAAAAAGATGATAGCCCAAATATTTAACAAATGTAAGGCAAAAAGGATGGACTAAAGGCCTTTATAAACCATCCTGCAAATAGATCAACACTGACGCTACAAAGATAAGGAGGGTGCAATCAAAGTAAGGGATGGTGTTAGGCCTAAGGGAGTTTGCAGTGCAAATCTCGGATAGCATGCATAGAGTTATGAAACCAAGTTGAAGTATACAACAAAGAGAGAGAGAGAGAGAGAGAGAGAGAGAGGATAGCATGTGGGAGAACACGATGTTGGGGACTAAATATTACTTAGGGGGTGGGAAGGTATGGGGCCTCTAGTTGTGAGAAGTATTAAGCTAGAGAAATTGAAACAAGCACATGTGAAGCAACAAATAGATATTCCAACTATATTTTATTGATTGAAACATAATATATACAAAAGAAAGCTGACACAAATGTTGCTATCCCCAAACAAGAACAAAAACCATATAAATTTTGCTCAATACGTACTCAACCACCACGACGGCACACACTTGAGCAAATGCCATATTTGTCAACCCAATTTATAGAGAGACAGTTGAATCTCCCTCTTTGTATCACCCTTCATGTATTTCTCATAGAGTTGAAGGTTAAACCTCAATTTTTTGTCCTTGAATCATATAGTGATTGCTTTTGAAACTCTATCCCTAGTGAATTACGTCCCTCCAGAGGGGATGATAACCATAAGGTCAAGCTAGTGCTTAAAATTGCTCTTTCTAATAGACCTTCTTATTGTGTTTCTCATGCACAACACGAGGAGCTTCTCTCCCAAGTGAATGATTTCATAGCAAAGGGAATGGTACATCCAAGGTGAACTCCTTTTTGCTTGTTGTGCTTCTAGTGCAAAAGAAGGATGGGTCCTATTGTATGTGTGTGGACTACCATGCACTAAATAATAGCACAATAGACAATCGGTTCCTCGTTCCTCGCATAGAGGACATGACATACACAAAGACCACATTTCGTACATAACTTGGGTTGTATGAATACCTGATAATGCCTTTGTCCTTACCAATGCTCCTGCAATCTTTAATGGAAAGACTCTTTCAAAATCATTGACCATAGAGAGTATTCTTTGACCATATAATCATCTACTCCAAGACTTTGGAAGAGCACAAAGAACACCTGAAGGCGGTTTTTGAAGAGTTGTGTGCTAACAAGCCCTATGTAAATGGAAAGAAAAGTAAATTCTTTCTCAATGAGATACGATGATACTTGGGTCGTATTATCTCTAAAGAAGGAATTTGTATGGATCCTTACAAAATTGGAGTGATAAAAAACTAACCACAAGCAAAGAGCTTACATGAGCTAAGAAGCTTTATAGGCATGTGTTCCTACTATAGGCGATTTATAGAGAAATTATGTAATGGGAATGGCCTATGAACTTTGAGAATAGCGGAATTAAGAGAATTAGAGTGAGCATTTTTGTGAGATTACTTTGAGAACTTGGAGGGTGAACTTAATTGATGGTAGCAACATAAACATAGTACTTAATTAACTTGGCATAAACAATACTTTTGCAAGAGAGAGTATTAGAGAACATGACAATAGATGAGGACTGGATTTACTTGGAGCCGGTCCCCCCTCCAAAAGACGTTTGTATTATAGATTCTCCCATCAAGAGAGACTTTGTTACAATACAATCTTTGTGTTCCTTGTGACCTTGGTGATGCTATGAAGATGGAAAGCTTCATGCATCATGAGCTTAACATAAGCTTTGCAAAAAAGCATTAACTATCCCAAGCCTCGGTCCCAAGGCCTCAAACACCTTCGAAGGTGGAGAGAGCTAGCGGGGAATGAGGGTAGGGAAGAGGAAGAAGAAACATTCCATAGGAGAAAGAAATAGTTCCTCACTTATCATCGCTCTTCTTGCTTAGCATAGCATAATAGCATAGTAATGAAGATGAAGAAGATGGCAAGCTTAAGCATTGAAGCATGGCTCTTGGTTGGATTTGCATTCCATAGCCAAGAGTGTTGGTGTAGCTAAGAGTCCACTTCTCAACAAGCTTGGACAAGGAGATGGAGCTCTTGCATTTTGCGCTCCACACAATGAGAGAATGTGCGTGTGTGTGTGTGTGTGGGGGGGGGGGGGGGGGGGGGGGGGGGGGGGGGAAGAGTATACCCCCCCTCTCATGCTTGGTCTGTTGTGCTCGTGTACGGGGTGTGTGCAAGAGAGGGGAAGAAGAGAATGGGGAAGGGGATGATACACAGACAGCCTCTGCTTGGGTTAGTGGAGAAGAAAGAGAGGAGTCAACCCTCTCTCTTTTTCTCCCCATATTGATTAGGTGAAATCAAGTGTACAAGGGTGGTTTCCCACGGCCACCTGGCCTACACCCCAACAACCTCCCACTTGAAGGTCATGGTGGCCAATAGTGGCATTAGTATAGTTAGTCTATACAAAGTTGATGAAGCATTTCCGAGGCTTCATCCTACACCCATAAGTTCTATACAATGTGTAAATCGCTCCGAGGCTAGGCTCTTTCTGAGAGCATATGCGGGGTTGTTGTCAGTGTGAACCTTGACAAGCTCGATGCGCTTGCCAGCCAATGCATCACGTATGACATGGTATTTGACCTCTATGTGTTTTGACTTTGAGTGCAACACCGGATTCTTTGCCAAAGCAATGGCACTTTGACTATCACAATGCAGTACTGGAACCTCGTGAATGCCCAAATCTCCCACTAGAGTGTTGACAGGCACATCAGTATGACAATTTAGTGGTCAGTCAGATCTGTTTTGCTAGTCAGTCGGATTCTGGTCAGTCAGATGTTGGTCAGTTGGATTCTGGTCAATCAGATGTTGCTGCGTCGGATTGTGGATTACTGCTGAATCAGATATTGTTGAGTTTGATATTATCTGAAGTTGTATTTATACTGAGTCGGATTTCTTCTGAGTCGATTTCTGCTTAGTCAGATATTTTGCCAAGAACTTCTTTTGGGCAGTTACAATTGTTTCGTGTTGGATAATTCATGGGCTTAGAGGACGACTTGGAGAGATGATTTCTCGAGCTGTAAGCCTTTCTTGCAGATGAATACGAGTTCGGAGTTTGCCCTAATCTCTCCTCTTTGCTCTGTCTGATCTTGTTTGTGTTATTCTGCTGAGTCTGATTCTTGTATTAAGCCTTATGAGGATTGTTTAGCTTGTTTTTTCTTCATGTGTCGTCGAACCCCAACACATTTGGCGATCCTACTGAATCTGTCTCTCTGCTGTGTCTGTTTCTCTGCTGAGCCTATTTCTCTGCTGATTTTGTTTCGCTGTTCTGCCTGATGTATTACTGTGCCGTCATTGCGTGAGTTGGGTTGTGTGTTCCATTGGGAGATGCTGCATGTCAGAGAGACCATTTGATGTTGCCTTGGGGGGCATCATCCATCCCCAACATTCATCTGTAGATTCAGATTATCAGCAATTCAGAGAATCGGGGGGCTGTCCTTGAATCGTACCATTCACTCTAATGGAGGCTTGAGAGTGGGTCTAGTGCTGTGGCGTGTTGACATTAAGGGCCATGAGCAGCATGAGCGATTGCGATTTGGAGAGCAGATGGTGGACAATGTGGTTTCTTGGAAGCGCAAATAGATGAAGCAAAGTACCAAGTGAGAGAGGCAATAGGGGTTGTCTCATGAAGGGCTGCAAGATAGAGAATCCAATTTGCTGAACTTGAACCTGCATATTCAACTTGACCCTGTTGAATCAAAATGTGAAGTTGCTGAATTCAACTCTATTTGTGCTGCTGAATCGGAACTGTAGCTGGGATTTATTTCAGACAACTTGCGCAGTACAAGAATCCTTGAGAAGTTTAGAGTGTTTCAAGTAAGAGTTATTTCAAATTTTGCACAAAGTTTACCTAGATTTCTGATTTTAGAAGTTGTATAGCATGATGAAGCAACTATGTGTCAAGATGGGAGTGGATCTAGGTACTGTATCCTATGCTCTCCACTTTCAAATTACATGTAGTCTCAGTTCAGTGTGGTGCACTGAATATGAGGGCTAACTTGTTATGTGATTTCTGATTTCTGGAAATGGGTAAAAAGAAGAAGAAGAAATGTGAGGTTTGCATGAGTAGGCTGCATGAGGTGGATGCTTGTCCGTATGTGGTTGATGAGTGCTCAAAGGGAGAGAATTGCAAAAAATGGTGCATGGTCAGATTGTGTAGAAAGCTTCGCAAAGTTGTAAAAATTTTGCAGAAAGCATCATGCTTTGAAGAGATGGAGAGGGCATTAGACAAGTTAGATGGCCTAGAGTATGAGTTGGAGAGTGCATATGAGTGGCTTGCTGATCATAAAGGGGAAAGACGTAAGTCATGTGCAAGTAGGAGGAAAGTGAGTTGTTTGCGAGAAGCATGTCAAAAATTGAGGGATGTTTTTGAGGAGGTGTTTGAGTTGAGCGAGGATGAGGATGATGAGTGGGAATACCCAATGGGCGTGTCAACATGTCAGGGAAAGGGAGTACAAGTGGGAGGAGTGAGCCAAAGGAGCCACCAAGGACCCATAGATACCCCTAATCCGACATCAGAAATTCCACCAAATGGGAAAATTCTTCACCACATACATCCAAATAACAACCATGATGTTGAAAACATGTGTAGAAGCAATGTTTTTGCATAAGATAGTCTCAGATTTGAAAATTCAGCTTGTAAACCATATCAGATTTCAGTTCCAAGTCCTCCTAGAGAATACTCTGATGTTGCAAAAACCATTATTTTTGCAAGTTTTCTTGACCTATTGGAGCAAGATGGAAACACAACATCAATGCATGCTTCCACTCACCAAGATAGGACTGAAAATCACCAAAAATCAGATCAGGGGAGTCAATCTGAGTGTCCAAAATCAGACCAGGGCAGTCACTCTAAATGTGGAAGACTTCATGTTTTAAGTAAGGGAGAAACCCCAACATAGACGAGCCAACCATATGGCTTCCTTGCTGGCGTCAGACGCAACAACATATTCTGCCTCAGTGGTAGATGAAGATTTGCAATCCTAGAGACACAATCTCCAAGAGATAGCTGCTCTAGCAAACATGAACACATAGCCAGATGTGGATCTTCTACGATCCACGCAACCCGCATAATCCGCATCCGTGTAACCTACAATAGATGCATCACTGTTTCCAAAGCGTAAACACTTGCTAGCTGTACCTTTCAAAGGAGAACTAGGTGACCTGTTGATGATGTGCACTGCTGTCAGAACAACATCCCCCCAAAACTCTGGAGTAAGCTTTGCCATAGCCATCATAGAGACAACTCGCTCTTGAATCGTACGATTCATTCTTTCAGCTATCCCATTTTGTGCAGGTGTGTATGGAGTAGTAAACTGCCGCCGAATGTCTCTTCTATTGCAAAAATCCTTGAACTCCGTGGAGACATATTCTCCACCATTGTCCGTGCGAAAAGCTTTGAGCTTTTTTTCTGAGTGGTTTTTAACCATGGCGAGGAATTTTTGGAATGTTCAAAAGACTTCTTCCTTATGCTTAAGGAGATACATCCACACCTTTCTGGTAGAATCATCTATGAACGTGAGAAAGTAGTTCGCCCCCCCTAGAATTTTATGTGGCATTGGACCACACAAATCACTGTGCACCAAGTCTAGAGGTTCGCCTAGTTTCTTATTCAATGGCGAAGATGTCAATCTAGTCTATTTGCCATATAGACAATGCTCACGCAATGGAAAGTCCGTGTAATCTAACACTGTGCGCTCCTTGCCGCACTGTCGAAGCAAGGGCCTTGCCTAACACTGTGTGCGAGCCATAGACGGCTCCAAGCACACAACTAGCTTAACTAGTAAGCTCAAAAGAGGGCAATGGTGTGTCACTCACCGCTCTATGCTCCCGCCGTGGAGGATTCCTCGCCGCGAAGAAGAAGGAGACGCCGCTACGTCGCGCTCAACCACTTCACCGCCGTCGTGCCGCCGCAATGCTCGATCGCACTCTCTCTCTCTCTCTCTCTCTCACACACACACACACACACACACACAGACACACACATACACACACACACACACACGAGGAGGTGAAGAAGAAGAAGATGGAGATGGAGATGGAGCAAGAGCACTCTTCTATTGCACAAATGAGAGAATGAGTGAATTTTAGGTTTAGTTGGCTTTTATATGAGCTCACCCCATTCACACTTGGGCGCCCATGCTTAGCCAACTAATCCCTTGAATGTCCCAGTTAGAGTGCGCCTCTCATCGGCGATCACTCTTACCCTTTTCCTATTGGTCCGCCAAGCCCGGTACCTGACTCTACCAAATACATAATACATGTCCGCCGTAGGTGATGGGGTGTCCGTGAGCCATGAGGGTTAACATGCCCCCCTTCCTGATGTAGATTCCGTCCTCGGAAGCTATTGAGTTGAAGCTCGTTCGTCGAGGTGGAAGAGCATTTGAGACGAATGTCCTTAGCCTTCTTCAGTCACTGCAAAATCAAACAACATTGGCACAGTAATTGCATTCTCATAAGTGATTAAAAAGCATATGCAGTTTTAGGTAGACAAATTGATTGGTAAAAGAATTTCAAACAATTTGTCAGCAATGAACATTAAATTGCAATGTAATCAAATGCATAAACAGATGTAAAGGTAAAAAATTAAACAAGTCTGGGGTCGCTAATTTGACGGCCGAAAGGCACTAGAGATTGAATATTAATACCATGGGCAAGCTTCTTAATTTTCTGTGGTCAATTAAGTTGTTTAATCGCGAGAGCCAAGTATTCATGTTCGAGGGCTGACTAGAGGCTATATCTAGAAGACCTTGTAGTTAAGCTACCATAAAAGGAATTTCTCATGAAATCATCGCCTGACTAATTACTTTTTCTTTGACCCCCCAAAGTCTTTTCACAGTGATTCAATTTTGATGTGTGTGCTTATTTTGTATGCCTTGGGTTTTTTGCTTTTCAAGTAAAAGCGCCCATACTGGGAACCTCTAGGGCTCTAGTACCATAGGCCATACATGTGAGTGAAGTACCAAATCAAGCTGAGATTTCTCTTCCAGCTTAAGATTTTACAGTGTGGCACTTTGATTTTTTGTTTGTTCATTTTCAGCATTTTAATTTTGTAACTTTGGGGGGTCATATAACACTGATACACCTCCCCAGGCTCATCACACTAGTAAACTCCCTTTATAATACTTAAGCTAAAGGTCAATAGGGTCAAGCCCACTAGAAAGCCCTAGTACATTTCACACAATGCTGCCTAAATTGGATTAAGAACTTAAGTAACCATTAATTATTAGGAAGGCATTCCCCATGGTATTAAGAGAAGATTTCTAACACCTAACTTGGTCAAACTAGTTTGTCGGACTGCTTGATTTTTAAACCTAGACAAGTGATTATGACAAAAAATTACATTGAATTAAATGTTTGATACTAAGCAAATGCGGTGAATATTAGGCTACCAATCACAATTAAAGCTGACAATCATAGATGCAAAAAAGATAAGGGGCAATGCTAATGGACAAGAAACACCTGTTTGTGTCGATGGTCGCGCTTGATTTGAAGAGTGAGTTGAGATAAAGATTCCATGAAGGTCCAAATCCTACCAATAGCAACACGCTCCTGTACACACTCGGAAACAAAAGGAATACCTCCAGGAGGCACATTAGTGGAAAAAGGTACCAACACTTATTGAACACAACAAAAAACATAAGGAACCCTAACCTAATTATTTGCACTCCCCCTAGAGAGTCAAGGGAATAGGATATTGTAGAGGTTGGGGGGAAACCCTAAGGCTAAACCCCTATCCTCGTCGTCGAGATAAACAAAGTCATCATCCATGAGACCATATGTGCCATCCGTGTAGTCGTGTAAATTTTCTTCTCCATCATAGGTGCCCATGTTTACTAAGAAGGTCACGAGACGCCTATAGTCATCTTGGTCAAAAGGGTAGGCTTGTGCAATGGGAGAAATGCTCTCTACTAAGTATGGATCAGACGTGGTCAAGAGACGTATCAGCCATTCTAACTCCTCAAAATTCCTCTCACATGCTAGCGTACCTATCAAATCCCATTCACATGCAAGCACTGGAAAGACCATGTGAAATATTTGTGAAAAGTAACGAGGGTACCTCTCACCCAAGGCAGGAGTGGATGACTCTAGCGTACTAGCCATATCTGTACACGCAAATAGATGATGGTTAGAGTGCAAATATTACAAGGGTCGTGTTCTTGTGCATAATTTGTTTTTATGATTTGTGTTATGGCTCTTGCTCTTTTACTTTTTTATCTTGTTTTTGTGAGTATAAGGCTTTATATATACACTCCCTAAGATTGGAGATTAAGAGGTCAGGGAGAAAGGTTGAGAGGGAAGCAAGTGAATGATGGATGTCCACAAACACTCCCCTCTTCCTTGGGTAGATCATACCGTTTGAAATGATGTCGTCACCCTTTGAAACCAATTGTTCCAGTTGGTAATAGGTGAGGAATTTTGCCAATAGTTTTCTATTACCCTAGGTGCCTCGTCAAGTTGCAAGGGTGGTAAGGTACTCTCTCAGGATCGAACTTGAAGTGGTTCATCAGGTGATTCTTGAACACTGGGAGGTGTGGATTCTTTTGTAGCTTCATGGAGGTCCACTACTATAGATGGAGGCTGTGTAGAAGCTTCTACCTCTATGGATGTATTACATGAGGAGCTAGAAGCTTCATGGAACTCCCCCCTTCCTGAGCTAGGTGGAATAAATTGGTTTTGCCTTGGAGCCCAAACTAGCTCTGGACTAGGTGTGTAGCATTCTGTGATCTTTCCCTTCCCACGGTCTGCCATTGGCTTTAGCGTTACACTGTTTGACTCATATGGGTTTGTTGTCGATAGGGAAGGACACATTTTACATTTAGGTACCCAAATTTGCTCATTTCCATGATAGTAGCCTTGGGCTTCTAATAGTTGTTTTGGAATCCATCGTGATTTGGTCTTGACTCTCCTAGGGCGCGCTCTTGGTTTTCCCAGGAAATTTTTTCTTGGAATGGATGGGAGGGTTGAGGTAGTTGGAAGTAAGGCCTTGGGGACCCATTGATATGTACTCTTAGGTCGTGCAGGTTGAGTACTTGCAATATTACTGCTTGCTGCAACTACAAGTGTTGAAGTGCTAGGTTCATGGGTAGCTGGCAAAGACGAGTTAACCACCTTGGCTTGTGAATGTTGGCTATCCTTCAACTTTGCTAGAGTTTGCAACGTAGGTGACTTTGCTTGAATGATAGGGGTAAGAGTCGGTGGTCACGTCGTGACACTACCAGTATCCCAATCAATAGTGCATTTGGTTGCCAACATCCACGTGCGTCCCAGGTTTACGTTGCCTTCCATAGCTCCCGCGGGCATGACTAGAAACCTCTGCACTATGCTTCCATTGTCATAGACAAAAGGGGTCTGAAGGACTCCAAGAATAGCAGTTTTCTTTTTATTAATGCCCTTGACTTGCATCGTACTCAGGGATAGGGTCGGTTTCCCTAATTGACACCAAACACCATAGGATAACAAATTGTGTTTAGCTCCCGTATCTAATAAGGCATTGTATAGTACTTTCCCATAGGGACTATTTAGCTCAATTGGGTATCGTAGGGGTGGCTCAAATTCTAATGATTCGTCATCTGTGTCCTCGAAAAATGCTTGCGTGATTCCCAGATTAGCCTCTCGTTGGCGTCTAAGACGTTGTTGTCGTTCTCGAGCCTCAACTCTTGCTTGGACTTTTTTAAGCTTTGCTTGTTCCTTGGCAGCCTTCTTTTGATGGATGCCTTGAAACTCTTCCTGGCTTAGAGGATCATAATATCTTTTGAATTTACTCCCATTAAGGAATCCAATGGTTTCAACTCCATCTAGAGTCTCCACACGAATGGTACCTTGTGGGGTAATTTCACACACTCCATATGGTCCCTTACCAACGTATTTCAATTTCTTCTTTTCATTACGTACCCCGTACATAAGAACTTTATCACCAACCTTGATGTCTTTATCCTTTAAATGGCTATCAAACCACTTCTTTCTCCTATCCTTCTCCACTAGAGCATTTCGCACAGCTAATTGCCTCTCTTCATCTAGCCTTTCCAGGATATATAATCGCTCCACTAAGGGGTTACCATCCCAACCTTCTTGAGAAGCTACTCGAAGACTAGGAATGACAAACTCCCATGGCATAACTGCTTCTTGGCCATACACCATCTTAAACGGTGTGCAATTAATAACAACTTTATATGCAGTACGATAAGCCCATAAAGCTGATGTAAGCTTTAGGTCCCAATCAGTGCGATGAGCCTCGACTGTCTTTGTCAAAATGGAGATGAGAGTTTTGTTGGTACTCTCAGCTTGGCCATTTGCTTGGGGATAATAGGGTGTAGACTTGTGGTGTGATATCATGAAGTTTGATGTGAGTTATTTTATAACTTCATTTATAAAATGAGTTCCATTGTCACTCACAAGTTCAAAGGGGCATCCAAAACGTGTGATAATGTTCTCAAAGAGGAACTTAGCTGTTGTTTTTGCATCCGCCTTCCGTGTTGCTTTTGCTTCAGCCCATTTGGTTACATAGTCGGTAGCCACAATGATATATCATGATTGCGTGTTACGTGCAGCCGGACTAATCGGTCCTACAAAGTCTAAGCCCCACTTTTCAAATGGTTGGGTTACCTTGATGGGATGTAGAGACATCCTATCCCTTCTTTGTGGCTTGTTGAAGCGTTGGCATTCATCACATCCCTTTGCAAAAAGTGATGCATCCTTAAACAGAGTGGGCCACAAATAGCCTGACTGTAAGATCTTTCGAGCAGTCAACTTTCCTAAAAAGTGACCACCAGCTACGCCCATGTGTGCCTCTTGTAGAAAATATATAAATACTCATCCTCGCGGGCACAGCGTCTAAGAACATCATCTTTTCCTCTCTTATAGAGAGTTCCAGCTAGTAAGCAATTGGGTTCGCATTCCTTAATTAATTTTCGAGCTATATCTTTTCGCAGTTCTTTGGGTGGAAAACCATTAACTAAGAAGTTAACAATCTTTTCACTCCATTCAGGCATTGTCTCAACAATGAACAAAGGAGTATCAGGCAATTCATCATCAACCCCCATAGGAGCTTCGCCATTAGGGATACGAGATAAATGATCTGCCATGACATGTTTCCTCCCAGGCCTCACAACAATGGTGAAGTCAAACTCAAGAAGAATTAACAACCATCGTGTAATTCGACATGTGGAACACGGCATGTTTACCAAATATAGCAATGCTTGATGATCAACATAAAACACAAACTTGGTAGCAAGAAGGTAATAGCGAAATTTCTTTTCTGCGTAAATCATAGCTAGACCTTCGCGCTTTGTAGTAGTGTAGTTCATCTCGGCATCATTTAATTGGCGACTTGCAAAGCTAATAGGGTAGTCCAATTTATGTTCTCCTGGTTGAGTTAGAACACACCCAATAGCAAAATTTGATGCATCAATATGCACATGAAAAGGTACATTCCAATCAGGTGTTCGCAGGATTGGAGCACTTGTTAGGGCCTTCTTTAATAACTCATAAGATTGATGACATTCTTCCGTCCAGTGAAACTTGATAAGAAGCTTGTACAATGGACGCGCTATCTCGGCAAAGTTTAAAATAAATCTTCGATAATAACCAACATGGCCCATAAATCTTTGAACTCCTTTATAGTTCGTAGGTGGTGGCAAATCGGCAATGGCTTTAATCTTACTCTCATCTGTGGATATCCCGTTCTTGGACACTATATGCCCTAGAATGACTCCATGCTTAACCCAAAATTGGCATTTGAAAGGGTTCAATGAGATGCGATAAAATCTGCACCTTTCAAATATTTTTCGTAGATATAACAAATGCTTCTCCCAAGAAGAATAAACACAAAGGTCGTCTAGGAAAGCTTCACAAAACTCCCTTAGAAATTCTTTAAACGCAGTGTTTATTAATCGTTGGAATGTAGCAGGGGCATTCGTTAAGCCAAAAGCCATAACACGAAATGCAAACACTCCAAACTCTGTGATAAAAGCAGTTTTAGCTTGGTCCTCTAATGCAATTGTGATTTGATTGTAACCAAAGTACCCATCTAAAAAGCTATAAGCCTCCTTGCCCGCAACTCTTTCAAGCACATGTTCTGAATGTGGCAAGGGATAATGATCTCTCCTAGTGGCTGCATTAACTTTCTTGAGGTCCACGCACACTCTTAGTTTCCCATTCTTTTTTGGCACAATGAATATTGGAGAAACCCATTCTGAGTGCTCAATAGGGTATATGAATCCACATTGGATAAGTTTTTCAATCTCCTCTTGTACAATTTTGGCGTACTTAGGATTCATTGGATAGGGTCGTTGCTGGACGGGTTTAGCAGTGTTGATCATGGGAATTGTATGTTGCACCACAGAAGGTGGAACGCCCTTCATGTCATGATATGTCCAAGCAAAGATATCCTTGTATTCCTTGAGGAGCTTCTTAAGTACAGCCTCTTCAGTTTCAGTAAGGTCTTGAGCAATAAAGACTGGTTTAGACTCCTCACCTGGTTCTGCTAATTCTATCTCTTTAACTACCGCTAGACCATCATAGACTCCACTGCTTCCATTGGTAGGTATTCGTTGGGCTTTGGCATACACAACCTTTCGCTCCCCCGTGGTATAAGATTTAAAATGTTCAGGAGCCGTATGTAAGTCAGCAGGCTCTTGTCTTGACGGAGACCTTTCTTTTAGTTCTGCCTCCTTTTGTTGTTGTGCTAACTCTCGATTTTGACGTCTTCTTATAGTTCGACTCAATTTCGGCTCTGTAACCTCCAATTGAGCGAGGTCAATGGGTCGCGGGCTGCACCACATGACACTCTGGAGATGTTCACCCCAATTGTCTACTAGCTTTCGATGAGCATCACATGCCCCTAGATAGCTAAGCCATTCTGCAGTAGATCTTTCCTTGTTTATCCTAGCTCTCACATTTGCTTGATATCGTCGTCTCTTATATGACCTTTGTTTCTTGTTAAGGTTTTGATTTTGGTAAATGTTTGAACTCTACTCGCTTGATAGGTGTTCGCTTGTATCTTCTTCACTCTCATATAAATTACCATAGATGGTCGTACTAGACCTTGAGTGTTCAGTTTCTATACTTGGCTCACTCGATGTTTCCTCAGGTTTTGAATCCATTTCTCCCTGAGATTCCGTTTCTGATGTGTATTGGACTGAAGCCTTTGAGGAATCATCGGTTTCACTCTCAGGTAGGTGTGCCTCTTTCTTATCATCGGATGTTACATGTGCTACTCCTAACATGTTTACTGGTGCAATGTGTGGTATCTCTTCCCCATTTGGTGTTACCCAGGTTGTTCCTCTAGCTCCCCATGTATCTATAGTTGCCGCTAGGTGTACCCAATCGACATTGTCTGACTCAGCCATTCCGGGTAGGATATCCATATAAGGAGAGTTCTCCCCAATATCCGTGTCTTCGCTACACGTGTAACAATACTGTAATGGAGCTGAGTGAATTGTTGTGTCTGATCGATTATCAATGATGAATTTATTTCCTGGAGGATGCGTTCGACCACTTAAAAGATCAACTCGAATGACAGAGTCTTGGAACTGTAAGTAGACGTGGTTTTTGGACCAGTCATGCACCATTTTTGCTTCCCTCATGAATGGATGCCCTAAGATCATCTCAAATGACATAGGATGCTTGGAAAAATCCATAACAATGAAAGTTTGCCTTACCTTGTGTCCCAAGACCTTGATCCTGAGATCCTTAAGCATTCCAATAGGCGTAACAATAGATCCATTAGCCATTTTTACCACTACGCTTGTGGCTTCAAGGTGAGGTCGTCCCATAGACTCCCAACAACTCTTTGTCACCATGCTGACTCCCGCACCACCGTCAAGGACTCCCTTTACAGTTAATCCTTTAGTAGTGATTGGCAGAGTAGCATTAGATTCATCACCTTCAAAGTATTGCCCCAACTTGTTAACGGGTACTTCAATTACAGATTCATGTCCCGCTAGGTCAGATGGTGGTGCTAAATGTTCCTCATCATTCATTACCGAGTCAGGTTTGTTCATATGTGCAAACTGTGGTAATCCGGCCTGTAATTCTCCATTGAGGAACGCTCGAAGAGCTGAGACTAGCTCGGGGTCTTTATATAGTTTGGACATGATGGTGGTTCTAACTTCTGAAGACATGAAATCCATCAATTTGACAACATTTAATGGCATCTTGTGGGACGTAGGACCCTGACAAGAGAATGGTGAAGATGGAATCTCCACTTCCTCTAGGGGGTCGGGTATTCCCTCACCAAACATTCTCTCTAGTAGGAAAGGTGTGTGTCCACTTTCAGATGTCCTACCCTCACTCTCTTCCCGAATGATACTGGGTATAGCTAACGGCCTGTAGTTCTTGTGAGGTTGAACTTGTGTGGGAAACACTGTGTCCGACATCTGGATGTGTTTGGGTTCAAGTTCTAATGTTCGTTGAGTTTCTTCCACCAAACCCCTCAGTTGTTGGACTCGTTCAATTTCCACTGTTGGGTTTGGATAGGTTCCAATCTTTCTCTTGCAATCCTCATTTTTTGTCTCTCGTGGCTTATCTTGGGGGTTCGCAACTGGGTGGTTTAACTTTGAATACTCTGTTGGTGTTCGTCATAATTCCCTCTCGTGATCCTCCTCACTGGCTTTTTCCTTTGTAGTAATAGTTTTGGTCTCCGTGGTCTCTATCGAATCTGAGTCATCCTCAGGGTCATTCATATACACGGGATCCTCTCCTGTCCCTATGTTAGTCTTTGAACTAGGTTTTGAGCTAGAAGCATTAAGGGATTTCTTTCTTCGTGTTTTCTTCTTTCTCGCTTGGCCAATGGATGCAGCATCTCTCTCTTCGAGGATGTAATTTTGCTTTTGGAGCATCGATCGTGTGAGTGCATTCAGTGGTGCTATGTTTATAGTTGGTGGTGTCCCATCAACAATCTCTCTTATATTCAATGGTGTGATTTTCGGTGCGTTTGGATTGTTAGGACACTGTGCGATCAAATGATCTATGCCACAACGATTACAAGTGAGTATTGGCATTGCCAATGCACTCCCTTGACTTGTTTGCATTAGTGCAACATTCTTTTGCATTCTAATGGGGCACTCAGCTACTCGATGTGGTCCACCACATTCGTAGCACTGAAGAGGTGGTCTCCTGGAAAAACTATTAATGCTTTGGCCTCTTGCTACTAGCGCAGTAGCTTGATATACCGGTTTGATTTGTCCCCAATGGTCTTCCATATAGTACATGGGACACTCCTCAAGCATGTCGACTCCATAGGTGATACTAGAGTCTATGTCCTCTTCGCAATCTACATAAGTACTAGATGACTCGCAACCTATTTGGTTCATAGGTGTAACTCTTGGATGAGGGGGTTGCGGTCCTAGTACTGGAGGTGGCAACGGTGTGGTTTGGACCACATTTTGGGTTCTAGGGACCATGTGCTGTAATGGCAACTGTTGCTCCATGGGTGGGGTAGGCATCAATGCAGGAACTCGAGGTGAGTCTGCCCAAGCTATAGGCAGTCTATTTTCCATGATGCGTTTAAGCATTAGGAAATCCTTCGCTTGATGGCCATACCTACCACACGCGTTACAAGTCCCGTTAAACTTTACTCTGAAAGTAGGGCATTCACTCGTAGTATGTGGGCCCAAGCAAATTGAGCACCATTGTTGCTCCCTTCTTGGATACATATGAGTGTTTTGTGGAGCACGATTACCCCTAAGGCTTTCTTGGATGGCCTTTGTGAGATCTGCCAAAGTCATCTCAGATATCGTTTGCTCTTTCACGATTGACTTTATCTTCATTGGCTCATGCCCTGATGCTTGCGAGCTACTAGACTTCGGCTCGGCAGACACTCTTTCTCCTGCAATCATTAAATTATCCTCCAATTGGATTGCATTCATGGTGACTGCTTCCCAAGTAGTGATACCTCTAATGACTAGGCCATTATAGATACTTTCATGTCGTAGTCCTCTAATGAATCTATCGAGCAATTGGTTGTTGTTGAATCGCTCGTTTGGATTGCATCGAGAATTCAAATTCTTTAGGCGACTAATGAAGTCTCTCACGGATTCACCTTCTTCTCGTTGGGCTTTCTGGAGCTGAGAGGCTACACCCCAAAGTACTCCCTCTCATATGTATTCTTTTAAGAACAGTCTCCTAAGAGTAGAGTAGATCGTTTTCTCTTCTACTCTGAAGGTTCTATACCAATCTCCAGCCTTTCCGCTTAGGGTCAAACTCAAAGCCTTACACTTATGTAGCTCATTGTGCTCTTCCAAGGAATCGCACACATGTTCAAAGACTTCCATATGCTTTCTAGCATCTTCGTCTCCACCGAATTTCTGTGTGAGCTTAGCTACTTGAACTGCCTTGCTCCTAGGCTCTCTATCAGGTGCACTACGCATGTTTTCCGCAATGGAGCGACCGATAGTTTGAGCAAATGCTGCCAAATCTCCTATTTGAGCAGGTATAATGGGTGTATGTGCTCCTGGAACCACATGTGAGATGGGAGTTGGCCTTGGCCTTGGCATACGCGCGGCTCTTTGGTCCCAAATTTCGTATGGTGGTGTACCAGACGGTGGTCCAAAGTTTACAGGCGTGGCCCTAGGCATAGGGGGTGCCTGATATGGCATGTTATTATTAAATGGCATGGCTCTACTTGTATAAGAGCTTGGATAATTCCATTGTGGATTGTAAGCTCTTGGAATAATCGGAGGTGTAGGAGCTACATGAGGCTGAGGTGCGACAGGTGCACATGATTGATACATACATGTAGGTATAGTTGGGGGCACTGTGCTACTAGGCATCGACACAGTGTTAACAAATGAACTCCATGGTGTACTTCTTGTCATGCTCACCATTGGGATATGCATGGTAGCCGTAGTGTCATTAAGAGAAAGATGAGCTAGATCTGGGAAGGTAAAGCTGCCACTTGTGGGCTCAGATTGTACTGAGGCTCCTGGAGAAACAACATATGGAGGATCAATGGGGCTCACTAAGGGAGTCTCCATTTGTGACAGGGTTGGTTGGTTGGCCTTTCCCGTATCCAAGAATCTCATTAGGCCTGTTGAAGGCATGTTGATCCCTGTGTTCTGTCTTTCTAACTCGACAATCCTATGGAGGACATCACAAACTTTCTATTGTTGCTCATCTATGCTAGTAGCACCCGATGTGGATTGTAGAACATCTAACCAACCCACATGATAGGTGTGTCCTGTGTACCAATCAGTTAAAGATTCTGCTTGTAGGTCATACTCCCAATTTTCGTTTAGGAATATCCCATCTAGGCCTGGCGTGCTGGAGGTTTCCCTTGAAGTGGAAGCATTATTGCTCCCCATAGCTTGCCCCTCCGTGACTGCCACCTTGGGAGCACTCGGTTGCTCGGCTGGCATGATTGTTGTCATAGGAGCCTTTGCTTTTAGGGCTCGACTTTGTTCTAGCCTTTGTAGGTTCTCAATTTCCCTCTCCCTTGTTGCTTGCAGATAGCGTTCGATCTCTTGTACTTCGGCAAGACTCCTACCATCGGGTAGTAAAACCTCAGAGGGAGATAGTCCTAAAGGATCAGAAGGTGCAGTGGATGGAACATTCACATGCACACTCTCAAGAAGCATAGGGTCCATTTTAAGCATGAATGACGAATTTACTTCCCCACTCCCTTCATTTATTTCATTAATCGCATGTTCGGAGCGAGTAGCTCTACTAAGGGTCTCTTTTAAGCGTCTAAACACGCTGGACCCGGGCCGTGGGCCCATGGCATGCATGTCTTGACTTGAACTATCAGGGTTTGGTGTAGGATACCCCTCCATGACTTCGTAGTCAGAGGAAGAATCACTAGACATGATATGAGGATCGTGGGTCGCGCTACCTTGAGTCCCGGCCGAAGGTCCAGAACCTAGGGTGGAGGAATAATGGGTGCCCGCGTAAATGGAGGCACTACCAATATGCTCGTGCTCTAACACTCTTCTAGAGCGTAGGTTCATATGACTTGGATCCCCTAGAAGTGTCAGTGAGGGCCCGTGAAGGCTGCTCACCTAGTAATTTTGGGTGTTTTGCAACCCAAGTCTTTTCTTATTTATTTATTTTTTGATTTTTTGGTCCTTTTTTTCTGACCCAGCTATAGAATAGAACGTATGATAGCTCAAAATGAGCGTCTCGGTCAGAGGGACATGCCGTGCTTTACAGCCCTCCGTTTGGTCACTTTATGCCCTCGGAATCCCTAAAACCGTCAATTTCTAGTAGGGAACTAGGCCCAAATTAGAAAGTCTAAGGGTGCAAGTGGGAAGAGAAGGGAGGAGAGTGGAGGACTTGCCCCACATGCTCTCATTCCCTCTTGAGGGGTAGGGTATATATATAAGAGTGACTCAAGTATATATCATAAGACTGAGGACTGAGGCTTGGGCTTGGGCTTGGGCTTGGGCTTGGGCTTGGGGAAATGATCCCGATCCCGATCAAAATTTTAGTGTAGCCCCCCAGTCACTCTTTGGGCGACGACCGCGCGCGGTTTTGGTGACCCTTTCTTGGCCACACACACTGTCACCTACCTACCCTCCCAGCTCACAGCTCACTACCTTATCTACTTACTAACAATGCTGCTAACCACTAACTAATCTACTAACTAATCTGTTAACTGCTCACTGACAGTGGGCTAACTGTCCACCTACTTCCTCTCTCACTACCTTACTGTGCAAAGACTGTGTGCAGGCAAACCTTGACAGAAAACTGTGTACAGACTGTGTGCAAGCAGAAATTGCTAACTGCCTTCCTACTTATTCATTCACTGCAAACAAGCTAACGACTACTAATTGTGCAAAGACTGTGTGCAAACAGAAAACACAACATTATGCAAAAATCACAGAACTTGCAGGCAACACAAAAATTAACAACTTATAGAAAAACAACTCATTCCTCTTCCTCTTCCTCTTCTTTCCTACTACAAACAACTCATAGGAGAAGCACAAAGTGCCTCTTGGGCTTAGTGCAGGGCGATTCCCCGGCAGCGGCGCCAAAAATGTGCGCTCCTTGCCACACTGTCGAAGCAAGGGCCTTGCCTAACACTGTGTGCGAGCCATAGACGGCTCCAAGCACACACCTAGCTTAACTAGTAAGCTCAAAAGAGGGCAATGGTGTGTCACTCACCGCTCTATGCTCCTGCCGTGGAGGATTCCTCGCCACGAAGAAGAAGGAGACGCCGCTACGTCGCGCTCAACTGCTTCACCGCCGTCGTGCCGCCGCAATGCTCGATCGCACTCTCTCTCTCTCTCTCACACACACACACATACACACACACACACGAGGAGGTGAAGAAGAAGAAGATGGAGATGGAGATGGAGCAAGAGCACTCTTCTATTGCACAAATGAGAGAATGAGTGAATTTTAGGTTTAGTTGGCTTTTATATGAGCTCACCCCATTCACACTTGGGCGCCCATGCTTAGCCAACTAATCCCTTGAATGTCCCAGTTAGAGTGCGCCTCTCATCGGCGATCACTCTTACCCTTTTCCTATTGGTCCGACAAGCCCGGTACCTGACTCTACCAAATACATAATACACGACCGTCGTAGGTGATGGGGTGTCCGTGAGCCGTGAGGGTTAACAAACACAGGTAAGTAGCCAAAACGTTGAAGTGTTTTCATTCCTTTTTGGCTAATATGCCCTAGCCGGCTATGCCACAACTCAGTAGACGGCAGCTCGACAACATAGATAGAGTGTTCGGCGACACTCGAAACAAACAAAGAGTACAGGGATCCGTTTTTATTACCTTTCATCATGATAAGGTTGTTCTTGCGGATCATCCAAGAACGACTACCAAAAATTGTAGTGTAGCCAAGATCGTCCAATTGCCCTATAGAAAGGAAGCTTTTCGTAAGCTTGGGCACATGTCTAACATTATGCAACACAAAAGTAGTGCCATTATGCATCTGAAGTTTCACATCACCAATGCCAATAATGTCAAGCTCATAGGAATCACCAAGCTTGACTATTCCATGCATGGATGCATAAGAGGAAAACCACTCTCTATGTGGTGTGACATGAAAACTTGCACCAGAATCAAGAATCCAATTCTGTGCATAACTCTCATCCTGTGCAACCAAAGCATCTGGAGTGAGATCTGAAGTGAAAATGAGAACATCTGAGGGATCGGCTCTCACCTCGGCATGAATCTCTGTGGGCATAATGAGCATCACTGGAGGAGGAGCATCCTCCACTGCAGTGGTAGGTATGGGAGACTCAACAACATTGAGCTCCTCAATCTTTACTGTACTTTTGCCTTTGCCAAAATTATCCTTTTGCATGTTTTTCTGATCTCTTAGGAAACTGCGACAATCCTTTTTGTAATGACCCTTCTTGTGGCAATAGTAACACTCGACATTTTTGGGATTGCGGTCTCTACTTTGGTTCTTGTGTCTGCTAGGACTACAAGGATTTGGCTCTCTACTTTTGCTTTTGTATTTGTTCATGTCACGGCCTCTTGCCTTTGTTGAACTGCCAACCATATATGCGTCTCCATGACTAGCACCATCGAGAGATTTACGACGAATCTCTTCAGTGAGCAACGCATCTGTGTGACAGCATTGAACTCTAACTTGCCATTCAGAGCTGAATTGCTAATGGCTGTGCAAAAGATATCCCATGAACTGGGTAGAGAGCATAAAAAGAAGATAGACTTGAGTTCATCGTCAAACTCCTTAAAGCCCTGAGATGTCAGCTGACTGAGCAAGGAGTTGAGCTCATTTAAGTGACCGAAAACTGTGCTACCTTCTTTCATGTTGAGCTTCATAAGCTTTTTCATGAGAGAAACTTTGTTGGATGCACTTTTGCTCTCCCATGCTAAACATAAGCTATCCCAAAGTTCCTTGGTTGTTTTCTTCCCTATGATAGTGAAGAAGACTGATTCGGCTAGATGTAGACGTATCGTAGCCATGGATTTTGCATCCAAAAGCTCCCATTGAGCTTGTGTATAATCATCATCCTCTGCGCGCTCTTTCAACGGTTTTGAGAGGCCTTGTTTATCAAAACATCTTTCATGCGCTCTTTCCACATGGTGAAGTTGCTGCCATCGAACTTCGGAATGAAATACTCCTCCTTTTCTGAAGAAGAAGCCATCGCTGACAAGAGGGTTTGAGAGGTGCCAAACTATGGCGAGAAGCTGTAAAAATTTGGGCAGAGTTACCTTTGTATCGGGAGTAAAATCTCAACCGAAATAGACTCAAAAGTGCCAACAATGAAAGTCACAACTCGCAGGAAGTAAATCCGACAGAGTCTCCTTTGTATGAGGAGTCAAAACTCAACTCAAAATACACATAAAAATGTGCCAACTTCACTAACTGGGCATCTGCTGCACAAAACCACTGCTGTGTGACTACCAAATCGGCGTCAAAAGCATAAATAACCGTCCAGATACATATCCTATGGCAAGGGTACTGTAAAGGGGAACTCCGGTTACCTGTATCACCGAATTTGTCTCAATATTTGAGCACACCCCAGCTCAAAGAAAACCTCACGCTATCGACCCTCCAAAGGCTAATGCAGACACAAATGGACTAGCCACAGTCTCAGAAAGGGCTCTTCCGGTCCGAGTCTCAGAAACGGTCGGGAAAAACTGCCAAAATAGCAAAAAATGGCTCCACACGTAGTACAATGGGGAGTGTTCGCAACTCAATGTACATGAGTAAAACCATGCTCAAACAGGCGCCAAGAACTGCTGCATGCAGTGAAAGTGATCCCTGCGGGGATATCTGCTCTCAAAAGAGCTCAGTAGCACTATGTGTGCTCACAACAAAATGCATATGTCAACGCATCTGTCCATAGAGAATCTGCTGTCGAAATGACTGCCAAATTGCCTGTGAAAGCGCTGCGTCTGGTAACCTGGAGAATCTGTGAGTGAATGGGGTGAATAACCCCCTGTAACCTGTAACCTGCGTATCGATGTCGCTATGTGCCGATTTCTGCCGCGTCGGGCAAAAATATGCTAGTCGAATATCCGCCAAAAGTGTCGTATCCGTAAATTGTGTCGTATAGTGCGATTGGTGCACTCGATGCCGATGCTGGGTGTCACTTCTCTATGATAGAGGTACCTCACCCGCGCATGTCGCAAGCATGGTTGTCGATCGCGGGAATGCGCTCGTCTGGCGAAACGCCCGATGTCTGGGTCGGATGTCGGAGATCCGCCGCAATGAGCAATGTCGAGCCAGTGCGCATGAGCGGTGTCGATGTCGATGTCACCTTCCGCCGCCGGGCGGAAGTGGCTAGCCGAGTAGCCGTAAAATGCCAATGCTCGAAGCTGGTATCGAACGGTCAAGGCTGAGTCGGATCGGTATCGATCGCAGATCTCACTCGATGTGTCAAGATCGCTCTCAAGCTTGTCGGACTCGGTGTGTGGACGTCGAAGTCGGATGACGATGTCAAAGAAGTCGATGACGAAGTCGGAGAATCACTGATGTCAACGATGAGACTCGGGTATCTTCCAATCTCTCTCTCTCTCTCTCTCTCTCTCTCTCTCGATGTTTAAGAGAGTTGTGTGTGAGGCTGTCGATGAGTGTGGTGGGAATGGAGGGTTACACACATAGTGTAATGAGGTGATTTTCTTTTTTTGTTAAAATTCCTGTCGATTACTGCCTGCAGCTTCAGAGTCGACGAGTCTGTGTGTGTGTGTGTGTGTGTGTGTGGGACTCGCGCTCGTCCTCTACTGCTGCAACTCGTTCAATGCCAAGCACACACAGAGTGTGTGTGTAATGCCAGGCTCGGACTGCCCGCTGACTGTAATCCCCCAAGCCTGTGATCGATGCTGCCCGATTCTGCTTGCTACACACGGTGTGTTTGCTGCTCGGCAATCTCAACTGGCTGCTGCCTATCCACTTGCTACCCAGATGATCCAAGCAATGCTTGGGTTTGCCTGCTTCAAGCCTCATTGCAGCCCCGAAATGCTCTCAAATGCTACTAGTTTTACTGCCGACTTCCCACAAATTCGTTGTGCTCGTGCTTTGTCCTGGCTGCCTTGAACCCAATTGGTCTATGCCTTGCTTAGTTAACTCACTGGTTGCCCCAATGTCGAGCTGCAATTGAGTGTGTGTGTGTGTGTGTGTTAAGCAACACCACACACTCCCTAGCTCTGACAAGCTCGGCTTTGCCTGCTCTCAAGCTCATTGCCTTGCTCATTGGCTTGATTACACACTGCACATCTACTACAAGTCAATTCCCTCGCTCGATTGAACTGCTCAAAGCTCCCAATTTCAGATCTAGTGCACACAGCACACACACAGAGATCTCAAAACTTCCAAGCTTCCCTCCAAGCCAAAGAGGTGTCTCTTGCGTAGCGTAGCCGGGAATTGTCGACCTCGCGTGATCTCTCTGATCCGTGCCTGATCCGCTACCAAACCGCCAAGCTCAAGCACAAGCTCCGAGCTTCGCCATAGCCCCGAGCTGTGTCGCTTCCGAGTCAGTCCTCGTCGGAGAGTGGTCGCACGTGCGATTCGTCGCCACGGCTCTGATACCAATTGTTGTGCTCGTGTATGGGGTGTGTGCAAGAGAGGGGAAGAAGAGAATGGGGAAGGGGATGATACACAGATAGCTTTTGTTTGGGTTAGTAGAGAAGAAAGAGAGGAGTCAACCCTCTCTCTTTTTCTCCCTATATTGATTAGGTGAAATCAAGTGTACAAGGGTGGTTTCCCATGGCATGGTCCACACCTCTCTCTCTCTCTCTCTCTCTCTCTCTCTCTCTCTCTCTCTCATGTATTGTTTTATTATTTCATTTGGACATGTGTCCTCTTGTTCCTCTTTGAGAGAAAGAACTTAATTATTTATTTTTATGTATCTACATTCTCATTGGTCAAATCCGTAAACTGTGTCGTATAGTGCGATCGGTGCATCGATGCTGATGCCTGGTGTCACTCCTCTATGATAGAGGTACCTCGCCCGCGCATGTCTCAAGCATGGTCGGTGATCGCGGGAATGCGCACGTCTGGGGAAACACCCGGTGTCTGGGTCAGATATCGGAGATCCGTCGCAATGAGCAGTGTCGAGCCGGTGCGTATGAGCGGTGTCGATGTCGATGTCGCCTTCCGCCGCGCCGGGCGGAAGTGGCTAGCCGAGTAGCCGTACTTGAGGTGGGAACCCAGCCCAAGCTTCATGAGCTTAAGGACCAAGCTTGTGGTGAGAACTAGGCCCAAGGTTGAGGGGCTTGAGGTGGCACAAAAGTCAAAATAAATCCCTACAAGGAGGGGGCGAGCCATGCAAGAATGGGGGGTGGTTTCTTGACCACTCTTTCTCCCAAAGGGTACCCCTTGCCCAAGAGGCAAGTAGGACACATGTCAAGCCCCTAGCTAGGTTACCCTCATGGTGTGCCTAAAGCCTATTGGTTGGCCTTCCAAGGGGTCCAATGAAAATTTAGTGGATTTAATTTATGTTTTTAGCATTTATCAAGCCCTCTCTCTCAAAAGGGAAAGGGTGACACTTGTTCCAAGACTACCCTTGTTACTTGGTATGACTCTTGCTTGTGATGATTGGCTAGTCCTGGAGGGGTCCAATGAGCTACAACCATGAGCTAGAAGGGGGGGTTGACCAAAGCATGCTAGGGGGTTGCTTGAGGGGTATACTCTCCCACACTTTGTTAAGTATGGAGCCTGATTTACCCCTTGTATTTTCTGTGGTAAAAATGCACATTTGTAAGGACCCCATGATAAGGAGAAGCAATCGTGTGTGAAGAAAAATAACTCACCGGAAAATAAAATCACTTGCTGGAAACCAAAATTTTCATGGCCACCAGAATATTCATTTTCGCCGAAATATTATGGTCGGCCGGCGGCCAGAACGCGGTCGGAAAACGATCGATCGGTTGGCCGTTGGCCGGTAGTCAATGGCCGGTGGCCGATGGTTGGAACTCAATGACCGGTGGCCGGTGGTCGAATTCAAAAGCGGACTTGTCTTCTCAAGGGCGGCCACACATGGGCGGATTGGAGGGTCCGATTTGGACTTATCTACACAAGGGCGGCTACACATGGTTGCCTCTCATGAGAGTGGGAAGCCCTTTTGGCCTATAAAAAGGAGGCCATTTCTACACACATTTCATAGTGTGAAGTTGATGCAACAAGGTGAATGTGAGGTGGTGAGTGTGAAGCAAGGCAGGAGCTCTATTAAGGGTATAATCCCTTTGTAAACTACTTCTTGTTTTGAAGTACTAAAGCCATTGAGTGGCTACTTTCCTGTGGACATAGCCCACATTGGGTGAACCACGTATATCGTGTGTACTCTCTCTCTCTCTCTCTCTACTCTATAATCTCTTGTGTGTGAAATCTATCTCTCTCCATTAAGTAATCTTCTCAAATATCTATTTAGCTATGTCTTATTTCCTAACACACTTACCACACACACACTCTCATTGTGTGAAGTGCAAAGTGCAAGAGCTCCCCCTCCTTCTCCAAGCAAGTAGAGATGTTGAGCCTACACCAACACTCTTGGTTATGGAATGCAAATCCAACCAAGAGCCATGCTTCAATGCTTAAGCTTGCCATCTTCTCCATCTTCATTACTATGCTATTATGTATGCTAGGAAGAAGAGTGATGATAAGCGAGGAACTAGTTCTTTCTCCTATGAAATGTTTCTTCTTCCTCTTCCCTACCCTCATTCCCTCCTACCTCTCTCCACCTTCAAAGGTGTTTGAGGTCTTGGGACTGAGGCTTGGGATAGTTAATGCTTTCCATAAAGTTAATGCTATGCTTGTGATGCATGAAACTTTCCATCTTCATTGCATCACCTAGGTCACAAGGAACACAAAGATTATATTGTAACAAGTCTCTCTTGATGGGAGAAACTATAATACAAATGCCTATTGGAGGGGGTACTGGCTCCACATAAATCCGGTCCTCAACTATTGCATGTTCTCTCAATTCTCTCTCTTGCAAAAGTATTGCTCATGCCAAGTTAACTAAATGCTATGTTTATGTTGCTACCTTCAATTATGTTCACCCGCTATGCTCACAAAGTAATTTCACAAAAGTAATCTCTCTAATTTACGCTACTCTCAAGTAAATACACCAATTCCATTACATTGGTATCACAACATTTGGTTTCTCTTTTGTTGCTTAAGAAGAGAGGTCCTTAAGTAGCCTATAAATGGTTGATTTTGATAATTATATTAGGTTAGATGGGATTGGGATCTATTATCGGTTTTGTTGAGCCCACTATATGGATATGGTGCACAACTTGGGAGATTTGGACTTAATAATGGAGTCTTTTTAGACTTGCCTACGGCTTTACCATTATTGAGCCATAATAAGTCCAAAAGGAGCTAGCCCTCGAAAATTCTGCAATATTAGACCCACTCCACTACTCTCTATAATTAACCACTTTGAGCCATGGGTGTATATACTTACGAGCTGATTTTCAAAGGCTTAGAGGAGTGGCAACTAAGGTTTTGAATTGCCAAAGCATACACTAAGTACGTACACAAATATTGTTAACATGGCTGACAATAACCAAGAGATAGAATGAACATTGATAGCTTTGATTTTGCACATGAAGGTGCTAATGATGATGCCCTCATGTTTTTCAATTATCTCGTTACTAGTGAGGCGGTCCGGGGCGGGCAACAAGAAGAGTGGCCTCTAGACACCCTTCAAGGCTCCCGTGCTGCTCAATGGGGCTGGGACACAACACAACACAAACCAAAACAACAAACCCACTGCCAAATCCCAACTACACAAGGGGCACCACCTAGTTTAAGAGCGAACTAGGACGCAAAAGAGGAGAATCGTTAGAGCAACCCACAAACAAGCAAGGAATTACACTAACCCTAACACCAATGGAATACTCTCACACACTAAAACACGAGAGAGAGAGATAGAGAGAGAGAGAGAGATAGTGCTCGGGCTGCTTTGAAACGTATCGGCGATGATCAAGCAAACACAACTATATATTTAAGAAAGAGAGAGAAAGGGGGAGGGGGTGCTTGTTGCATTAATACCTTCTTACAAATCTGTCATGACAAATCAAAGTGAGATTAGTACTTGTTCAACATAGCTTGCGTAAATTTCACCACAACACATCACTAGAAAAGCCACCCCAATCACTGTCTTAAGGCTAGGGGAGTCCTCTCCACCCTGTCGCCCTCTTACAGTATGTGGGATTTATGGCTAGATTGATGACAACACCAGAGACAAGCTATCAAGAACTTAACAAAAAAAAACACCAAGACACTTACACATCATTGTTGTCCATTACTTCACGTTGGAAGGGAGACAAAGTATCCAAGCTTAGTCCAAATCCACCCTCCTTGATTCAACGAATGTTGGGGTTACACTAGTAGGAGAAATGATAGATTTCCTACTCTCAATTGAATGATCACTCTCTCTCTTACAATGGCATAGAGTTCCCTTGCTAATCCCCTATTACAACACATGCACATGCATAAGACAATGAGCTTCCACTCAAGAGCTCCTTCTAGAGAGGTTGAGCTTGGCTTCTCAAGCTATAGCATAGTGCTCTTGCTTATGGCTCCCCCCCTTTTATGCTAGCTACACCCTCCTTTTATAGCAATTTTGAAGGCTAGGGTTACTCCTCTAACCATGGTTGGGTTAGATTTTCAACAATTTATCTAATTTCTTTTGCTTGGAATTATCAAGAAGTTGGTGGGGAAAGAGAGAGGAGAGAAATGGAGGTGATAGGACTTTTCATAGTGGGTTAGTGTTAGTAGAGTTAGTATTAATTTACAAATGGAATTGAATATTTACAATGGGAGTATCCATGTAGGATACAAATAAGGAAGAAAAACTCTTAAGAGGTAAGAAAAGGTGGATTTCTTACAAGGTTGATGCTCCAAGTGTCTTGAGTAGGGCCAATTTTGACGCTTGTTGACGGTCCACTAGCTTTGACGGTACATTTTTTCTCCACTCTTGACCTTCCTTGAGAGACAAGGTAATTGAAGCTGAGTAATCAACCACCATGATGCTGTCTTTTAAGAGAAGAGGCTGAATTTTGTGGTTTTTTGATAGATATGGGTAATTTGGAGGAGGAAAAATGAGACTAGGTGGTCAATTTTGGAATGGAATTGTGTGTGGGAGGTATGAGTTCACCATGGTTTCTCTTATTCTTCAAGGTTGAGGAGAAGGTGAGTAGTGTGCAGAGAGGAGTGGTGAGAGAGATGGGGATGATGAGTGGAGAAGTGTGTGTGAAAGAGGAAAATGATAAAGTGGAAGAGAGAGTGTGGCTGCATAGCATGGGAAAACTGGGGTCCACTAAAAAAATCATAGCTCACAGCTGGTAGCTCCAAAAATCATGAAAAAATTTGGGGTGATTATTCAGAGCGTGGGCTACATTTTCTCTTTTGACCACCGCTCCAAATTCAGAGTGGAGATAGGTGCCAAAATTCTCACCAAAAAGCTTGTTTTTTAAGCCTGCAAAAGTCTTTTAGTGGTCCCCTCCTTTGTTGAATTTGTACAATGCATCCAAGAGTGAGCCCCTCCTTTGTCATATTATAATACAAAGCATTCAAGTTGCCCTTGACCCATGCATGGAGGAGGATTATTGGTGAAATAAGAAATATATACATGGTGGGACTAGTGTATGGACTATTCATGGACTTTAGCTCAATGAGCACATGGTGTTAGAATAATGAGTAAAAATAATAATAAAAATATGGAGGAGTTATGGATATGGAAAGATATTGGAATCATATGATATGGTCCCTCCTTGAATTATTTTGGGTGAAAGAGGAAAATGTATGCAAGTAAATAATATAATAAAAGTAACCAATGAGTAGAAATCAATTTTTTGTTTTCACGAGGGTGAGGGTGAAAATATGGGAGTGATTTGTATAAAGGAAAAATATGAGGTTAGAGTATGTACATATTGGCAAAAAAATAAAATTATGGTGTAAGAGGATGAAAGAAGGTGTACATAGGCTTAATAAAACACACACCTAAGTAGAAATATTTAAATAAAATACCAAAATAATTATAAAAAATCCCTATATTTAGGCCATATATACAATGAAATATTTACACACAAAGAGGTCATAATATACTTTTAGTTTTTTATTTTTTTTATTTTTTTTGGCTCACCTAGCCCAGTGACTAGCTAGCTGAGGGTTTTTAAGAAGATATGGGAAAAGTCCCGTGACTCACGCACGCCTATGTACAGTGAAATGGTAGGGATAGCCACAGTGTTTGGGTGATTTTGGTAGGGTGAGGTAACTCACTGTGGCAATTACAAAGAGCCGAAAAAACGGCTATCATTAGCCCTCCCCCTGGATGATGGTATATTCATGTACCATCATAGAGCATCTTTTCCAAAGAGAGTGCTTCAGAGTCCTTGATGAGATCTTAATTGTTTGGCCCCTCAGAATTTTGGCTGGAGTTACACTCATGCTTCATGTAACAATACTTACATAAGACAGCGGCCTTTGGACAGATCTTTGGTAGATCCTTTGGTAGAAGGCGACTCAAATAGGGCTTCAAGCGATACCCGTTTACCTTCCTGGAGAGCTCTTTACCATTCAAGTCCATAAGCTGATAGTAGCTAGAATTGAAAACCTTCTTGACTATGTATGGCCCTTGCCATCTAGTTTCAAACTTGGCATCAAAACGATTGTCAAGTCGATTGTCATACCTTAGCACAAGCTCTCCTTCCTTGATGCCTTTGTCCTTCAGTTTCTTGTCGTGCGTTTCTTTTGCTTGTGTGGCTTTCCTCTTGTAGCACTCGTATGCTGCTTCTCTTTTCCACTCAAGCTCCACTAATGTAAGAAGTCGATCCATCCATACCTCTTGATCATCTTGTGCTGATTTGCCATGAAGTCGCATTGTTGGAATGTTTAGCTCAATTGGCTGTAAAGCCTCTTGACCATAGACCAAGTGAAATGGTGTGAACTCCGTGGCTTCCCTATATGTGGTTCGATACGCCCACAAGGCACCATCCAAGAAGTCATCCCATAATTTTGTCTTGTTTTGCACCATCTTTCTAATGATTCCTGCAATGACACCATTAGCCTTCTCCACCAAACCATTTGACTGTGGGTAGTATGGTGTGCTATGACGATGTAGAATGTGAAGCTCTTCACAAACTTCTGTGAGCAATCCTTTTCTAAACCCTGGACCATTATCAGAAACAATCTCCAAAGGTGTGCCAAATCTACAACAAATGTGAGTGTAGACGAATTTGCTCACTGTCTTCTCATTTACCTTTGCCACACTTTGTGCTTCCACCCACCTAGTCATATAGTCTACAGCCACTAGAATGTAGAGTTTACCATTTTTTGTCCTAGGCAGAGGACCCATAGCATCAATGCCCCACTTTTCAAAGGGTCCATTTGCAAGCACTATTTGCCTCGGGCCATGCACCAACCTTCTATTTCCATTTATCTGACAAGTGTGACAGCTTTTACACCAATGTTGAACA
The DNA here is from genome assembly GCF_014529385.1 of Adiantum capillus-veneris. Lineage (NCBI taxonomy): Eukaryota > Viridiplantae > Streptophyta > Polypodiopsida > Polypodiales > Pteridaceae > Adiantum > Adiantum capillus-veneris. The sequence continues at coordinate 2,989,884 of NC_140952.1, read as the reverse complement.
TCCACATGCAAACTTGGCCAAACATACCCCGAAAGCAAAATCTTCTTCACAGTTAATTCTTGGGCAAAATGACCACCACATGCCTCTTCATGCAAACCTTTTAGAATGGTTGGAATTTCCTTGATAGTTGGTACTCGTCTGCACACTTGATCCTTCCCTCTTTGATAGAGGGAGCCTTCTAGGAAGAGATATACGCTTGCCTTCTTCATGAGTCTCCTCTTCTAAGCTTTTGTGAAGTCTGGTGGAAACTCACCCTCCAAAATGTAGCCAATGATGGGAGCCAATGACTCCAATCCCTGGTACCTCGGTTGCTTCACAGCAGCCGCCACCATGATGACCTGCACTTCTTTCTTTACACATGCAACGGCTTGTTGTGCAAGTAAATCAGCATCTTCATTCTGTTTCCTAGGAATATGATATAGTTGCACTTCTTCAAATTGATTAAACAATCTACGAATGGCATGAACTTTTGTCCGTAAGCTCTCATTCTTGCATGCCCAAATGCCTAAAATCTGTTTAACAATGAGAAGTGCATCTCCCTTTACCATGAGGCGTTGTATCCCTTGGCCAATGCACATCTTCAAACCATGAAGTAGAGTGTCATATTCTGCTTCATTGTTGCTAGCTGAACTTGGTAGATTGAACTTCTCTTTCATGACCACCTCTCCACTTGGGTTAAGCAACACTAGCCCTCCCCCTGCTTTTCCTGTGGCTCGACGAAAAGCTCCATCAAAGAACAAAGTAAAAGCATTAGGAATACTTTTTGGTGGTGGCAATGGTAGGGTCTTTACTTCAGGCACCTTAATCTCCTTTTCGTGCACCCTATAAGTGAGAATCCATGCCAATTGTGCACGCACACTATCTTCTACCTTGAAAGAGTATTGAAACTCTTGCAACTCCATAATCCACTTTGAGATCCTAGTACTAAGATTCATTTGAGATGACACCCAAGGGAACAAATTTTCTGCAGTGAGAATTACAAAAGGTTTTGGTAGCAGGTAGGATCTAAACTTTCTCACCGCAAACATGAGAGAAAGCATCATGAGTTCTGCTTCTGTGTAGTCTCTCTCCAAAGCATTCATGACCCTACTAGCAAAGTAGATGGGTCGCATCCTTGTACTGTGGGGATCTTGTTGTAGCAACACAGCACCAATTGTTTCTTTCCCAGCACTAGAGCTAACAAAGAATGTGTACTCCCAACAAGGAGGCATGAGTGTTGGTAGCTCTGACAAAATGACTTTAATGTTACAAAAGTACTCTTCAAGCTCATCAGACCATGCAAATTCTACTTGTTGTGTCAACTTTTGCAAAGGGTGAAGTAACTCCGAGGCTAAGTGAATGAAGCGTGACATATACTTCACCTTTTGAATGAATGAGATGACCTCCTTAAGACTCTTGGGTGATGGTAGCTCAATAAGAGCCTTTGCCTTCGAAGGATCCACTTCAATGCCTTTGTAAGAAACTTTATGACCAAGCAAGATTACTTCATCCTCACCTATATGGCACTTGTCGGGGTTGAGTTGACCTCCCATGTCGTAGAGCTTCTTTAAACCTTCTTCTACCCTTTGTAGATGCAATGATTTTGAGCTATAAATACAGAAATCATCAATGAACACCCTAATTGACTTTCCAAAGAATGCTTGAAACACCATATTCATGAAACGTTGGAATGTTGCAGGAGCATTTGTCAGACCAAATGGCATGACTCTAAAAGCATAACAACCCCAAGGAGTGATAAAGGTTGTTTTCAATTGATCCTCCAGTGCAATCCCTATTTGAAAGTAACCTGAGTAACCATCGCACACAGTGTACTTCTCATGACCAGCTACCTCATTTAGTATCTCATCCTGGAATGGGAGGGGAAAGTGATCTCTCTTTGTTGCCTCATTGAGGGGACGGTAATCCACACACACCCTCCACTTGCCGTTCTTCTTAGGAGTGACAACAACAGGAGAGACCCACTCTGAATTCTCCACTGGATAAATGAACCCTGTTGCTAGAAGCTTTCTTACCTCCTTGAGTAAAGCCTGCTCCTTGATGACTCCTAGCCTTCGTAGCTTCTGAGCCTTAGGTGTGGCCTCTGGCTTCAACTCAATTTTGTGTTGAACAGCATCTACTCCACGCACATCGGTGTAGTCTTTAGCAAAAAGCGTAGGAAACTTCCTTAGCACACATTTGAACTCCTCTCTTTCATCCTTTGTAAGTGTTGTTGATAGCATACCTTCCAGCATCCCTTCATCTTGATCACCTTCGTTCTCTTGAGGACCTACCTCCTCCAAGCCTTGACAAGAGGTCTCTTGGTTGCTTGGCTTAAACCTTACCCCCATGACTTCGATGGAAGACTCCTCTTCAGTAATGCTGCCGCTACTTTCTTCTTCTGAAGTGCTATCGGTCCAACCTTCTTCCGTCTCACTTTGAGATGATTCTTCATGGAGCTCCTCTTGGCGTTGCTCCTTCATGTCAAAGACAACCTTCTTGTGATTGTCATTCCTGCAAATTAGCTTTCCACTCTCCCAATCCTGCAAAGCTCGCATTTTCATTAGCCATGGTCTTCCTAGGATAAATGGGTAACCATTTCCCTTGGTAGACATGACATAGAAATCCACTGCCTTCTTAATGCCAAAGGCCTCCACAAAAACATTTTTACAAATGCCTACGCACCTAGCCTTGCTATTGTTTGCCATCTTGACCCTAATTTCAGGTGTCTCATGGATGTGCATGCCTAGTTTTTGCATGAGTCCCTCTGTCATGATGCAAATTTGTGCACCCCCATCCACTAGACCTTTCCTAACCAATCTCCCTTTGATGTAACAGTCTAGCACCGGTGTAATGTCCTCATTCATTTCAGCTTGTGCAATTTTTACAACAGGCACACTCTCTTTTACCTTTCTCCTAGTGCTAACTGCCCTTGTTAAATCCCTCCTAACTTGTGGACATAATGCAAGAAATTGAGGCCATGAAATATCAGGACCCTTACCTCTCATGTCTTCCAACAAGTTGTACGGAGCCATACCATGTCCAAGAGGGAAGTCTTGGAGGTTGATACGACGTCGAGTCCTCTTGGTTTCCTTGGTTCCCTTTGCCTTCTTGCCTTGTCCATGGTCACTCTGTGATGTGACTCCTTCTTTCTCTTTACCTTTTCCTCGGCCACGCTTAATTCCATTGGCTTCCATGTCAACCTCATTTGAATTTGTCACCTCTATCACATGCACATTTGGATCTGGCGAAGGTGGAACTCCTTCGACCCCTGTGGAGGTGGTCTTGGTCCATTTGGCCTTTGTAGAAGCCTTGGTTGTTGACCAGTTCCTTCACCTGCATTCATCACTGGGTAATTCAGGTTAGGCCTCCCTGGCTCCCCACGGGGCCAAGGACAATTATACATCCCATGTCCAGACTCTCCGCAATTCCAACATTGCAAGACTCTCCTAGGTCGTGGATCTCGCTCTTCAGACTTCTTTGCTTGTCCCTTTGGACCTACAGCTTGTGCAAGGTGAATTGACAGGCTGCTTAAAGATTCGTTTAACTTCTCAATTACTTCCGCCGTTACCTCAGGAAGCTCCCTCGATGTTGATGCTTGTGACTTACCTTTGGGTCTAAGACCTTCTATTGGAACCTCTCCCCTTAAGCACTTGAGTTTCCTATACTTCTCAGCAGCCCTAGTTTCAGCTGCATCAAAAGTAGCAGGTGCACCCGCCTCAACTTTTACCTTAAGGTCAGGAAAGAGTCCGGCTATGAACCTCTCCTTCTTTAAAAATTCTGCACCATCACCAGGGTTAGCAACATTTCGTATCCATAGAGCCCAAAGACGTAGAAACTCTTGCTTGTACAAGTAGTAGTCATCTAAGTCTTTTTGCTTATGAGAAACAATGTCTTGCCATAGTTTCTGAGTGTTTTGGGGATCAAAGAAGTATCTCTTAAAACTATTTAAAACTTCTGTGTAATTCCCCTTAACTTCCTCAGGCAAAGAGTCAAACCAAGTACTAGCATCTTTCCTAAGGACCACCTCAAACATTTCTACACGTTCTTGATCGGTTACTATCCTCTTGATACGGCAAGACATCTTGAAATTTGCTAAAAATAATTCTGCATCCTCTCCAGGCTCTCCAAAGAAAAGAGGATATCCAGACATTTGGCGTTGGCTCTCCATTATTATGAAAGATTACAACATGAGTTACAATAAGGGATACAATAGAGATCTAGAACCACTCGCCTGCAAATGAAGAAGTGAGAAAATACCACTCTAGGTTTTCTTCTTCAGCTATCCAAGCTTCAATAAGGTCTCGATTTGTTTGATCAAAACAAAAGGGTAGACTATTGATGAGCTCTAAGAAGGGTTGAAATTCTTCAAAGCTAAGGCGATAAACAGAAATCTCTAGAACTTCATTTTCTGGATCCAAAAGAGCAACCACGTCCCAAGTGATAAATTGCACTTGCTCTACAATTCCCAATGCACAAGCGGTTTGTATAAAAACTAGATCTTCATGCTCGTCGAAGGCCGTGAGAAAGTAGCAATTGACTAGGAGCTCCTTTCCTTCGAGTTCCACACAGTCGGAGTGAGGCAACCTTCTCACAATTTCATAAAGAACATCCTCATCAAGTCCAATCAAGTTTGCAAGATTTAAAGACTCCACTTGTGCTACAAAATTCCTGGACAAAAACTCCTTAGGATTATGGTTAAATCATTCAAAAGCATAAAGAGATTTACAATGTCTCTATGGACAAAGTGTCATAGAAAGTAAAGAAGGATGAGAATTTATACAAATTTGCAATCTTCTCTATGCTCTCTTTATTAAGACAAGCTCTGAATAGCTCCCTATCTCCTTTGTTGAAAGCGAAAGGAAGACTATTAATAAGACACAAATGAGGGAAAAATTCACCAAATGTGAGTCTATGAAGCATGAACTCTGGCCGCAAGTTTCCTGAAGAGTCTTCCTCAATGGTGAAATGCACTCGCCAAACGCCAAATTTCACTCTATTTACCAATCTTAGGGCACACACTAGTTGGATGAATGCGCGGTCTTCCTTAGTGCCCAACAACAAGAGGAAAATGGAATCCACGCGTAGGACCTTCCGTCTTAACTTCACCACCCTCTTGTTATGAGGGAGACGCCTTACTACTTGCTCCTGCAACTCAGTTGGTAATAGAGCTAGATCTCTAAGGATTGAACTTTCACTGCACACACATTCCCAATTAGAATAAATGATCGTTTTTTTGTTTCTTGTAACAACTTGGACAAAGAAAAAACAAACATACACACTACTTTGCCGGGCTGCACTTCATTTTAAAATAAAATGAACACATGTACATCAAAAGAAGTGTGGTAGTTGATGAGAGGTAGAATGACAGGGTTTGGTGATGCAAGAATTTCTCCTGCTCTTTGGGCACCAAACATGAACACCATTCGTTGTTGAAAATGGATCTTTCTACTAATTGCAACGTTTATTCTAATGTGTGGAGTAAAATGAAAGCGAAAAACCTCTATTCCTGGGCCATTATCCATGGCCTATGCATGTCCTAATGCTTAACACAAAACAAAACAAAAATATAGACGTCCAAACTAAGGTCGTACCTAATGAGAGGCAAAATAAAAGGATTTACTGAAGCGTTTATCTCGGCCAACCTAAGAGGACCTAAAATTCTACGAATGACACGTTGAAATTGCAACTTAGTACTAACAATTATGTGTACCTTTTGCCTTGCAATGGGAATGAAGGGATCATACAAAGCTTGGTGATTCATGCAAACTACTTGACTATGCTAAAGGTTGATTCTACACAAAAATACACAAGCCGTCCTCAGTGGGGGCACCAATTTGAGGCGGTCCGGGGCGGGCAACAAGAAGAGTGGCCTCTAAACACCCTTCAAGGCTCCCGTGCTGCTCAATGGGGCTGGGGCACAACACAACACAAACCAAAACAACAAACCCACCGCCAAATCCCAACTACACAAGGGGCACCACCTAGTTTAAGAGCGAACTAGGACGCAAAAGAGGAGAATCGTTAGAGCAACCCACAAACAAGCAAGGAATTACACTAACCCTAACACCAATGGAATACTCTCACACACTAAAACACGAGAGAGAGAGATAGAGAGAGAGAGAGAGATAGTGCTCGGGCTGCTTTGAAACGTATCGGCGATGATCAAGCAAACACAACTATATATTTAAGAAAGAGAGAGAAAGGGGGAGGGGGTGCTTGTTGCATTAATACCTTCTTACAAATCTGTCATGACAAATCAAAGTGAGATTAGTACTTGTTCAACATAGCTTGCGTAAATTTCACCACAACACATCACTAGAAAAGCCACCCCAATCACTGTCTTAAGGCCAGGGGAGTCCTCTCCACCCTGTCGCCCTCTTACAGTATGTGGGATTTATGGCTAGATTGATGACAACACCAGAGACAAGCTATCAAGAACTTAACAAAAAAAAACACCAAGACACTTACACATCATTGTTGTCCATTACTTCACGTTGGAAGGGAGACAAAGTATCCGAGATTAGTCCAAATCCACCCTCCTTGATTCAGCGAATGTTGGGGTTACACTAGTAGGAGAAATGATAGATTTCCTACTCTCAATTGAATGATCACTCTCTCTCTTACAATGGCATAGAGTTCCCTTGCTAATCCCCTATTACAACACATGCACATGCATAAGACAATGAGCTTCCACTCAAGAGCTTCTTCTAGAGAGGTTGAGCTTGGCTTCTCAAGCTATAGCATAGTGCTCTTGCTTATGGCTCCCCCCCTTTTATGCTAGCTACACCCTCCTTTTATAGCAATTTTGAAGGCTAGGGTTACTCCTCTAACCATGGTTGGGTTAGATTTTCAGCAATTTATCTAATTTCTTTTGCTTGGAATTATCAAGAAGTTGGTGGGGAAAGAGAGAGGAGAGAAATGGAGGTGATAGGACTTTTCATAGTGGGTTAGTGTTAGTAGAGTTAGTATTAATTTACAAATGGAATTGAATATTTACAATGGGAGTATCCATGTAGGATACAAATAAGGAAGAAAAACTCTTAAGAGGTAAGAAAAGGTGGATTTCTTACAAGGTTGATGCTCCAAGTGTCTTGAGTAGGGCCAATTTTGACGCTTGTTGACGGTCCACTAGCTTTGACGGTACATTTTTTCTCCACTCTTGACCTTCCTTGAGAGACAAGGTAATTGAAGCTGAGTAATCAACCACCATGATGCTGTCTTTTAAGAGAAGAGGCTGAATTTTGTGGTTTTTTGATAGATATGGGTAATTTGGAGGAGGAAAAATGAGACTAGGTGGTCAATTTTGGAATGGAATTGTGTGTGGGAGGTATGAGTTCACCATGGTTTCTCTTATTCTTCAAGGTTGAGGAGAAGGTGAGTAGTGTGCAGAGAGGAGTGGTGAGAGAGATGGGGATGATGAGTGGAGAAGTGTGTGTGAAAGAGGAAAATGATAAAGTGGAAGAGAGAGTGTGGCTGCATAGCATGGGAAAACTGGGGTCCACTAAAAAAATCATAGCTCACAGCTGGTAGCTCCAAAAATCATGAAAAAATTTGGGGTGATTATTCAGAGCGTGGGCTACATTTTCTCTTTTGACCACCGCTCCAAATTCAGAGTGGAGATAGGTGCCAAAATTCTCACCAAAAAGCTTGTTTTTTAAGCCTGCAAAAGTCTTTTAGTGGTCCCCTCCTTTGTTGAATTTGTACAATGCATCCAAGAGTGAGCCCCTCCTTTGTCATATTATAATACAAAGCATTCAAGTTGCCCTTGACCCATGCATGGAGGAGGATTATTGGTGAAATAAGAAATATATACATGGTGGGACTAGTGTATGGACTATTCATGGACTTTAGCTCAATGAGCACATGGTGTTAGAATAATGAGTAAAAATAATAATAAAAATATGGAGGAGTTATGGATATGGAAAGATATTGGAATCATATGATATGGTCCCTCCTTGAATTATTTTGGGTGAAAGAGGAAAATGTATGCAAGTAAATAATATAATAAAAGTAACCAATGAGTAGAAATCAATTTTTTGTTTTCACGAGGGTGAGGGTGAAAATGTGGGAGTGATTTGTATAAAGGAAAAATATGAGGTTAGAGTATGTACATATTGGCAAAAAAATAAAATTATGGTGTAAGAGGATGAAAGAAGGTGTACATAGGTTTAATAAAACACACACCTAAGTAGAAATATTTAAATAAAATACCAAAATAATTATAAAAAATCCCTATATTTAGGCCATATATACAATGAAATATTTACACACAAAGAGGCCATAATATACTTTTATTTTTTTATTTATTTTATTTTTTTGGCTCACCTAGCCCAGTGACTAGCTAGCTGAGGGTTTTTAAGAAGATATGGGAAAAGTCCCGTGACTCACGCACGCCTATGTACAGTGAAATGGTAGGGATAGCCACAGTGTTTGGGTGATTTTGGTAGGGTGAGGTAACTCACTGTGGCAATTACAAAGAGCCAAAAAAACGGCTATCACTAGGTTGCATCAAGCTATGGGCAACCCTACTTTGCAAGCCAAAGTTACTCAACAACTTCGCGCTTATGGGATATCCCTTCCTCTCCAAGAGGAGAGAGAGAGCTTAGGAGACCCCCAAAATAAGTCTCTCTCCCATACGAGAGGAGGAATCCAAAGAGTAAGAAAGCAATGAAACTTTAGGTTCCTCTGAAGATGTGGCTCCACGAAGAAGGCGGTCTAGAGGATCACCAACTCGTCCCAAGAGGAAAAGATCAACACCAATCCTTCTGCTCGTCACTCCGAAAGGGAAGAGATGAAACAAATGAAGAAAAGGGCAAGAAAGAGGTCACCCTCTTCTCCTTATTCTTCACCTTCCTCCTCTTCCAACGAAAGCTATGGCTATTCTCCTAGAGAATACAAGAGGGGAGGACATCGCAAATCATACTTGTATGGCGAAGGTCACAAAAGCTAAAGAAGTTCAAAGAGGGAGGAAAGATTATCTCTTTTCTCACCTATGATGGCACCTTTGGTGCTACCGACAAAGTGTTGGCCTTCATCCAACAATTTGATGCGGCCTTTGAAGATGAGGGCTTCACAGAGTCCTCCAAGCTACGTCATGTAGCTATGCTCTTTTAGAAATTGGCTCGTTAATGCTGGGCTAGGCTTTGTGGCAAGGACGAAGCCCCAAAGACATGAAAACTGTACAAGTTTCCATCATGAAGAAATTCCTTGCGAGCGATGCAAAGGACAAAGTGCTCTCCAAATGGCGCAGTTTGAAGCTTCTCTCTCATGAGTCTATACACAAATATGTAGACAAGTTTTGGGATTTACATCTCAAGGCTACTTTCCTCCAAAAGATAGACTTTCCCGAGAAAAATCAACAATTTTGTGCGGGATTACCTAAAGAGATGGCCGAATTAGTCAACTCTGAACGGCTTGGTTCTATCACCGAAGTAATCCATCACACCATGGTTGCTTCACGCATCAATTTCCAACAAGGGGCTAGACGGAATGTCAAGCCCATGGAAAACAAAGATAAAATTGATGCAAAGGGGAAACCCAATGCCCAAAATTCTTCCCAAGGCACTTCCAACAACAACAACAACAACAATCGGTCCAAGCAGAAGGGAGTTTACAAAGGTAAAAAAAAAACTCTCTCCTCAAGAGTTTGAAGCTTTTTGCAAGGCCCATAAGTGTTTTAAGTGTGGGGAGCAAGGACATGGCTATCATTCTTGCCCCAAGAAAAATGCTCGCAATGAGACTCCTAGGGCTTCCACCATCGAAGCCAAAAGAGGACGCTCATTGCAAAGGATCATCTCTCCCCTATGCTTGGGGAAAGGTAAGGGAGCATGACGCCTTTATCTTTTTTGACCCTGGCTCTACTCACAACTTCATATCAATGGAGTTGGCCACCAAGCTGGGTATTCAAGCTTTCAAGATGAGAGATATTGTAACGGCTGACACAACTTTCAAGGGATAGCAAGCCTCCGTTACTCCCTTGATTGGGAAGTTGAGGCTTCACGTCCAAAGCTATGTCAACAAAGAAGACTTTTTCATCTCTCCTCTCCAACATGAGGATGATATCCTAGGGGCACCATTGTTTGATTGTATGGTTGCCAACATGAAGTTCCCTAAAAGGAGAATTAACTTCACCTACAGGGGAAATAATATGTATATAGATGCTAGTGAGCGTGGTCGCACTATTCCACTTGTAAATTCTCCTGCTATTGATAAATCAATGAGGAGCTCAGTTTCTCCATACATGATTTTTGTCAAAGAGTCTCTAAAGGATTCTATTATTTCATCAAATGTAAATGGTAGGAATCAAGAAGAGTTAGACTTGTCTAATTTTCTAAATGGATTCCAAAATGTTTTCATCCATGATATCCCTATGGACTTACCTCCAAAATGAGGGGATGATGCCATCACATTGAGCTCCTTCCAGGAAGCTCACCACCTAACAAGCCTCTCTATCGAGTTTCTCATGCTCAATAAGAGAAGATCATGAGGCAAGTACAAGAATTGGTAGACAAAGGGATGGTGAGGCGTAGATCCTCTCCCTTTTGTTATCCAATCCTTTTAGTGAAAAAGAAAGATGGTACATACCGTATGTGTGTGGACTATTGAGCACTAAACCATATCACTATCAAAAACAGTTTTCCTGTGCCTCGAGTAGAAGATCTGTTTGATAAGCTGCAAGGCTCTACCTACTTCAATAGGATTGACCTTAAAAGTGGCTATCATCAAATTAGGATAGTGGATGAAGATATCCTAAAGACCGTGTTTCACACAACGTTTGGTCTTTATGAATACCTAGTCATGCCTTTTGGCTTGACTAATGCACCAGCCACGTTCAATCGTCTAATGGAGAAAAATTTTAGACCCTATGGCAAATTCATTGGAATTTTCTTTGATGATATCATCATCTTCTCCAAGTCTTTGGAGGAACATAAGCAACATCTCCGAGTGAATTTTCAAGCATTGAGGGAGAACAAGCTTTTTCTCAACCAAAAGAAAAGCGAATATTTTCATCAAGAGATTCAATACCTAGGTCATATTATCTCTCAAGCTGGTATCCATATGGATCCATCAAAGCTAGAGGTAATAAAATCATGGCCTAATCTAAGGAATCTACATGAGCTAAGAAGCTTTATTGGTATGTGTGCATACTATAGACGCTTTATAGCAAAATTCTCTCAAATAGCAGGACCATTACATGACCTAATGAAGAAGAACGTTAAGTATTTATGTACTGCTAAAGAGCAAAGGCTTTTGACAAGCTCAAAGAGAAGCTTACCTCCCAACCAGTCCTCATTCTTCCGGATCTCTCAAAGCCATTTGAGGTCCAATGTGATGCTTGTGGTGATTGCCTTGGAGCAGTTTTGCTTCAAGAAGGGCATGCCATAGCATATGAGAGTTGAAGGCTCAATACAGATGAACGAGTTTTGGACATTTATGAGAAAGAGCTTTTAGATGTTCTACATGCCCTAGACACATGGAAGCACTACTTATTGGGGACCCCATTTATTTACAAACCGACCACCAAAGTCTCAAGTATTTCATGATACAAACCAAGCTTTTTGACAAACAAATGAGGTGGGTAAATTTTCTTTCGCAATTTAATTTCCATATTGCTCACATTGCTGGTTAGCACAATCAAGTGGCTGATGCACTTTCACGACGAACAAAAGTTAATGCGGTGTTTATAGCTACTCACAATGATCTATCTTCTACTGAACCTGACTTTAGAGACATAATGTCAGCCCTTGCTTTGGGGAAGAAAGAGAAACCATTCACCTTGTAGGATGGTTATCTTCTCCACGGCAATAGGCTATGTGTTACCCATTCCCTTCGTGGGAAAGTTATGTATGAATCCCATACTCCTTCCTATGCAGGACATAGACACATTGAACCTACTCTTTGAGGAGTAGAGATGTATTTGTATTGGCCTACCATGAAAGTCAACATACAAAAGTATGTTTCAGAATGTGTAGTATGCCAAAAGACCAAGTATGATAGAGGGAAGCAACCTAGATTACTCCAGCCATTGCCTATTCCAAATTCACCATAGGAGAGTATATCCATGGATTTCATCTTTGGATTACCCAAGTCTATCCATGGGACTACGAGAATATGGACAATAGTCGACAGGTTTAGCAAGCAAGCACACTTTATTCCTGTCAAAAAGACTATTAAGGCACACCAAATGGAAACTCTCTTCATATCACAGATTTTCAAACACCATGGATTACCAACATCCATCGTGTCAAACAGAGATTCTAGAATGACCAATAATATTTGGAAAGGTCTCTTTGAAAATCTAGGAACAAGATTGAATTTCTCTTCGGCCTATCACCCACAAATGGAAGGCCAAAGCGAGATAGCCAATCTTATGATACTCGATCTACTAAAGATTTATATTACCGAAGTAGATCAACGCTCACAATGGAAAAAGTACTTACCTCTTGTAGAGTATGCCTACAATAATATTGTACATGCTTCTACGAGAAAAGCACCTTTTGAGATCATTGAGGGAAGACCTAAAAGTCCCTTGCTACTCAAAGTACATGGGAAGATCTTCGCTGTCGATGAGTATAGCCGTGACCTACAAGAATCTTTTCAAAAGATTAAGGAGGCTATATCCATCTCTCAACAAAGGCAAAAAGTTGATTTTGACAAGCACATAAGGGCCTTAATGTTCAAAGAAAATGATTGGGTCTTACTTCAGTTTCCTAAGGCTCGATTAAGGCAAATGATGGGCAAAAGTCCTACGGGCCATCGAAAGTATTATGCTAAGCTAGCAAAAAGATAATATGGTCCTTTTCAAATCTTGAAGCCTATCAATGAGATGGCTTACCAACTCAAGCTGCCCAACCATTGGCTCATACACAATACTTTTCATGTGAGCCTACTTAAGCCCTACAAAGGCGATCCACCAAGTGAACCAATTATTGAAGATCCTCCCGAGGTTGAAGACCAAGAAGAGGTGCTACAACCCGAAGCTATCCTTTGGCAAGACAAGGTACTACGACATGGTAAGTGTTACCGTATACATATGGTAGTGATGTGTGTGAACACACTAGGACCGTCGGGGCATTTTTCCCCTCTTTAGGAGGTTTTTTTCCCCGTGCATTGTATATACGCCCATCACTCTAGGGCTATCTATCTTTCCAATGCACACTAAGTAACATGCTCTCAATTGTGTGCCTTGAGCTTCCTTCATCTTCCCCAAGCCGTGTGCATTTCTCTCCAATCCTAATTCCAACAATTGGTATCAGAGCAGGTTGCGTCCTCCCGAGCTTAGTCCCCAGCATACACCTGCTCACTTTCTTCGATTTTTGTGAGCTTTGGCGAGCGTTCCACAGGTCGAGAAATTTTTTTGGTGTGCTCCTAGAGCTTAGTCTGCTCAGATTTCTGATTCGGGCTCATTTCGACCTCCGTTTCCACTACAGCCAGGTCTACACAGGCAATTTTGTCATTTTGTGTAGAATTTTGTTAGTGCCGTTTTTTGCATAACATGTGCCTTAAAGTCTTATACGGTTTGTGCTATGTAGCACGTGTTGTTCTCGCTTCGTTTCTCCTATTTTTGGGCAGTTTTCACATCAGGTGAAACATTTACCATGGCTGACAACGACACAAATGTGTTCAAGATGTTTGCTGCTGAGGACGGGTTGGATGGGGACAATTACCCTATGTGGGCTTATATAATGCAACATGTTCTTATGTCAAAGGGCGTTTGGAACATTGTGCAAGGCATTGATGTATGTCCTGAATCTGAGGATGTTGTAGGTCTTGCTGCAAGGATTGCTGCTATTAGAGTTGTTTTTCCTACGAATGAACAAGCTGGTTGGGATGTAAAGGATGCGTAGGATCATGCATTGATTGCGTTGTCTGTGACCACACCATTGTTTCTCACATTCGTTCAACAAAATCTGCAAAACAGGCTTGGGATATTCTAGAAGGTCTTTATGCAAGCCGCAATGAGGCTAAAATTGCTTTGTTGCGTAAAGAGCTGGAATCGAAGATTATGCATGAGGAAGATGATATGGACACTTTCCTTGCTGGTGTCAAGGATATCAATGAGCAAGTTATTTCTGCAGGTGAAGTCATTTCAAACAGTTTCCTTGTGCAGACTGTTCTTGATGCCTTACCAGATTCATACAAGACTTTTGCTAGTACTTGGAGACTAATGACCCAAGGAAATCCTGAAGTTGTCAAGTTTGATGCATTATGCACATTGCTATTGCAAGAGTCACTTTCCAAAAAAAACAGGACTAGGCAACATGCAGTTGAACAGGCTTTTATTGCTTCTCAAAGAAAGGGTGGTAACAGCAATGCAGCCACTTCTTATGGTTCTGCTACGAGTGGCAAAACTTCTATTTCTAATGCTTCTGCTGGCAGTAATTCGTCTAGAAATTCTGGTGATAAGGGAAAAAAGAAGATGCGTTGCCATTATTGTAAAGCTAATGATCACTTGATCGAGCAATGTCCTAAGTTGAAGGCCAAAGAGGCTAAGAAGAAAGAGGGTGGTTCCACTGCAAATGCTGGCTCCACTACAAATGCAGCCATTGTTGAGTCTTCTGTGAAAGGAGACTGTGATGTTGATGTTGATGTAGAATGGGCTTTTAGTGAATACTGCACTTACAAACCGTTGTCCATGATGCATGTATGTCAGTTTTTGCAGATTCACATGTGTGGTATTTCGACAGCGGTGCTACAAAGCACATTACCATATATCGTGAATTTTTCACCTCTCTTGAGTCTATCCCTCATGGGAATTAAGTCACTTGTGCCAACAATGCCTCTTAGCCGGTTCAAAGGGTTTGAAAGATTGTGCTTATTGCTGCAAATGGCAGTTCTTTCACACTTGTTGATGCACTTTATGTACCTGGGATCAAGAAGAATATTTTTTCTGTATCCGCACTTGCTAGACTTGGACTTGTAGTCAAATTTGTGGATGATAGATGTACAGGTCATGATCTCAGCTTTGGTGATGAAATTGTTGCATCTGGCCTTTTGTGCCGTGGTCTATATAAGCTCACTTTGTATGACAAGTGTGGACAAAATTTTACAAATGCAGTTGTAGATTCAAGGGCTATTTCAGATGCAAAACTTTGGCATGCATGTTTTGGGCGCTGCGTTTGCAAAAATCTGATATGGTTGCTTCTTTGCCGCCTCTTGAAGCACCTGTCAAACATGTTTGTGAAGGCTGTATTTTGGGTAAATTGCAGCATTCTAAGATTCCAAAGGATGGTTCAGTTAGGGCCACATGCAGGTTGCAGATTGTGCATAGTGATTTTGTGGGCCCATGCAAACTCCGCCCTTGGGCAATTACTTGTACTTCGTGATTTTCATTGATGATTACTCCAGGCATGCAGGGTATTTCCGCTTAAAGCGAAGTCCAAAGTTTTTATGTGCTTCAAACAATTTTGGCTATGGATGAAAATGTATCGAAATGTACTATGGGCACCCCCCGTTCCGATCGAGGGGGGGAGTATATGTTAGGAAATAAGACGTAGCTAAATAGATTTTTGAGTAGATTACTTAATGGAGAGAGATAGATTTCACACACAAGAGATTATAGAGTAGAGAGAGAGAGAGAAAGTACACACGATATACGTGGTTCACCCAATGTGGGCTACGTCCACGGGAAAGCAGCCACTCAATGGCTTTAGCACTTCAAAAGAAGAAGTAGTTTACAAAGGGATTAAACCCTTAATAGAGCTCCCGCCTTGCTTCACTCTCACCACCTCACACTCACCTTGTTGCATCAACTTCACACTATGAAATGTGTGTAGAAATGGCCTCCTTTTGTAGGCCAAAAGGGTTGCCCTCACTTATGAGAGACAGCCATGTGTAGCCGCCCTTGTGCAAATAAGTCCAAATCGGACCCTCCAATCCGCCCATGTGTGGCCGCCCTTGAGAAGACAAGTCCGCTTTTGAATTCGGCCACCGCCATTGAATTCGGCCACCGGCCACCAGCCATTGACTTCCGACCACCGACCAACCGACCGGTTGTTTTCCGACCACTTTCCGGGCACCGTCCGGCCATAATATTCCGGCGAAAAAAAAGTATCGGGGGCCTCTGCCCCCGAGGACTCTAAAGTTGCCCCTGATTCTTGTCCGTGAAAATTTTGGTTTCCGGTGAGTCATTTTCCTTCACGCACGATGGCTTCTCCTCATAATGGGGGCCTTACAAATGTGCGCTTTTACCATAGAAAATTCCAAGGGTAAATCAGGATCCATACTTAACAGTATATGTCTCATGAATTTAATGCATTTCTGGCTAGTCGTGGGATAAAACACCAATGTACAGTTCCGGATACGCCTTAGCAAAATGGTGCTGCTAAGAGAAAAAATAGGTCTCTTACAGAACTGGCAAGATGTATGGTCAAGAGTCAAGCTTTATCTCATTCGTTTTGGCTCGAGGCTGTCATGTGTGCCACTTATGTACTCAACAGGTGTCCTACAAAAGCGTTGTAGTCTGTGACTCCATATGAAGCATGGTAGAAAGCCATCTATTGAGCACATGCGTGTTTTTGGATGTTTGGTTGTTTGGCTTATGGCTTAGTGCCACAAGTGCAACACAAAAAATTGGATGATAAGGCTATCAAATGTATTTTTGTTGGTTATAGTGCTGAAAGCAAAGGTTACAGGTTGTATCATCCTCAAACAAAGCATATTTTGGTTTCACAGGATGTAGTATTTGTGGAAGATTGTGTTCAACCCTTGATGTCATGTACTAGAGATAGTAATGTAAGCTCACATGACATTTATGACACTTTGTTCCCTCTTTTCAGTGGTGGAAGTTTGAATGTAAATTCCAATGAGGCAAATGTACAGCCTATGGGGGTTTCCAAAAATGTTACAGATCAGCCTATTACTGATGCAAATATACATGATGTACTTGATGAGGAAAGGGCTGAAAATGAGCAGGCTAGAGGTATGCCAAAATGGTTGGTGCATACATTGCATGACAGTAAATTGGATGCACCTTTGTCTAGTCGCACTCGTTCAGGCTCTTGCCATGCATCTTATGCATGAGATTGTTATGCTTTGGCTGTGTCTAGCTTACATGATGGTGAGGAGCCTCTGTCTTTTCTTGAAGCACAGAATTCAAAAAATTGGATGGCTGCCATGCAATCAAAATATGATGCACTTATAGAAAATGACACATGAGCTTTATGTGATTTGCCTCCTGGCAGAAAGGCCATTGGTACGAAGTGGGTTTACAAGTTGAAACGCAAGCCAGATGGTGAGATCGATCGCCATAAGGCTCGAGTTGTTGCAAAGGGTTATGCACAACAAAAAGGCATAGATTATGAAGAGACTTTTGCTCCCAGTTGTCGTATGACTATTGTGAGATTTCTACGTGCATTGGCAGCTCATTCTGGTTGGGATGTACATCAATTAGACATTGTTACTGCTTTCTTGAATGGTGACATATCTGAGAAAGTTTATGTAACGTAGCCTCGCGGTTTTGTCAAGAAAGGACAAGAGGACAAAGTGTGCAGATGTAAGAAGTCTTTGTATGGGTTGAAGCAATCTCCTCGTGCTTGGTATGAGAAAGCTGACACTCATTTGGTCAAACGAGGCCTTCGTAACAGTCGAATAGAAAACACATTGCATGTCAAGCGTGAGGACGATGTACTTCTCATTGTTGTTATTTATGTGGATGCTTTGATGATCACTGGTCCCAATGAGGCACATATTGCTGAATTTAAGGCTGATTTGAATGCTACTTTCAAGATGAAAGATTTGGGGCTGCTGCATCATTACTTGGGTATATAGTTTAAGCAGCGTTTGGTCTTTATGAATATCTAGTCATACCTTTTGGCTTGATCAATGCACCAACCACTTTCAATCGTTTGATGGAGAAAATAATTAGACCCTACCGCAAGTTCACTGGAGTGTTTTGATCATGTCATCATCTACTCCAAGTCCTTAGAGGAACAAAAGCAACATCTCCAAGTGATTTTTCAAGCATTGAGGGAGAACAAGCTTTTTCTCAACCAAAAGAGAAGTGAATTTTTCCTTCAAGTGGTCATATTATCTCTCAAGATGGTATCCCTATGGATCCATCAAAGTTGGAGGTAATAAAAGCATGCCCTAATCCAAGGAATCTACATGAGCTAAGAAGCTTTATTGGTATGTGTGCATAATATAGACGCTTCATAGCAAAATTTTCTCAAATAGCAGAACCATTACATGACTTAACAAAGAAGAATATTAAGTATTCATGGACTACTAAGGAGAAAAATACTTTTGACAAGCTCAAAGGGAAGCTTACCTCTCAACCAGTCCACATGCTTCTAGATCTCTCGAAGCCATTTGAGGTCCAATGTGATGCTTGTGGTGATTGCCTTGGAGCAGTCTTGCTTCAAGAAGGGCATGCCATAGCATATGAGAGCCGAAGGCTCGATACGGATGAACGGGTCTTGGGAATTTATGAGAAAGAGCTTTTAGCTGTTCTACATGCCTTAGACACATGGAAGCACTACTTATTGGGGACTCCATTCATTTTGAGAACAAACCACCAAAGTCTCAAGTACTTCATGACACAAACCAAGCTTTCCAACAAACAAATGAGGTGGGCAAATTTTCTTTCGCAATTTTATTTTCATATTGCTCACATTGCTGGTAAGCACAATCAAGTGGCCGATGCACTCTCAGACGACCAAAAGTCAATGCGATGTCTATAGCAACTCACAATGATCTATCTTGCATGATATATGAGTATGCTATTGACCTTGACTTTAAAGATGTAATGTCAGCCCTTGCTTTGGGGAAGAAAGAGGAACCATTCACCTTGCAAAATGGTTATCTTCTCCATGGCAATAGGCTATGTGTTACCCTCTCCCATCGTGAAAAAGTCATGTATGAATCCCATGATCCTCCCTATCCGGGGCATAGAGGCATTCAACCTAATCTTCAAGGAGTAGAGACGTACTTCTATTGGCTTACCATAAGAGTGGACATACAAGAGTATGTTTCAAACTATGTGGTATGCCAAAAGACTAAGTATGATAGAGGGAAGAAACCTGGATTACTCGAGCCATTGCCAATCTCTAATTCACCATAGGAGAGTATATCCATGGATTTTATCTTTGGATTATCCAAGTCTATCCATGGGAATACGAGAATATGGACAATAGTCGACAGGTTTAGCAATTAAGCACACTTTCTTCCTGTCAAAAAGACTATTAAGGCACACCAAATGGCAACCATATTCATATCGCAAATTTTCAAACACCATGGATTACCACCATCCATCGTGTCAGATGAGATCCTAGAATGACCAATAATTTTTGGAAAGGTCTCTTTGAAAATTTAGGTACAAGATTGAATTTCTCTTTGGCCTATCACCCACAAACGGATGGCCGAAGTGAGATAGCCAATCTAACGATACTCGATCTACTAAAGACTTATGTTAGATCAATGATCACAATGGGAGAAGCACTTACCCCTTGTAGAGTATGCGTACAATAATACCGTCCATACTACTATAGGAAAATCACATTTTCAGATCATAGTGGGAAGACCTGAAAGTCCCTTGCTACTTAAAGTATGTGGAAGATCTTCGTTTGGTGATGAGTATAGCCGTGACCTACAAGAATCTTTTCAAAAGGTTAAGGAGGCTATATTTATCTCTCAACAAAGGCAAAAAGTTGTTGCTGACAAGCAGAGAAGGGCCTTAACGTTCAAAGAAAATGACTGGGTCCTACTTAAGTTTCCCAAGGCTTGATTGAGGCAAACGACGGGCAAAAATCCTACGGGCCATCAAAAGTATCATGCTAAATTAGCAAAAAGATACTATGGTCCTTTTCAAATCTTGAAGCCAATCAATGGCATGGATTATCAACTCAAGTTGCCCAACCATTGGCTCATACACAATGCTTTCATGTGAGCCTACTTAAGCCCTACAAAGGAGAGCACCAAGAGAACCAATTATTGAAGACCCTCCAGAAATCGAAGACCAAGAAGAGGTGCTACAACCCAAAGCTATCCTTCGGCATGAAGACAAGGTACTACGGCATGGTAAGATTATCTGACGGTATCTTATTAAGTTCACAATTTATCCTTTTGAATATGCTAGATGGATGCAAGGAATACAACTTAAGGATAGTATGAACCTTGTCAATGCTTACAATGCTGCACTAGAGTAAGCAAATGTAAATGCTTTCTAAATGAACAATGTTTTTGTTTTATAAGACTTATCCTATTTTGTGCACAAATTTAAATAGTATGCATGCTTAGAATCATGATTGTGATGACGATGTCACTCAAACACCAAGTAGAAATTGTCACTCTGTTTTGGGAGTATGGGGGATTTCCAATCAATGAGCAAAGGAAACTGAGCAAAGCCAATTTCCGAGAAAATATGAGCAACACCCTTGATAAATTGATGTGAGCGCAACGTATATTGAAGCAAATACTCATGTCATTTTAAATTTGACCAGCTTCTCAACAAAAAATCAGTAGTAGCCACTATCAATAATAAGCACTAGTCTTTGACCTCATTGAGGGCCATACACAATAATATGTTTGCTCATTGTACATAGTTGCAAACAAGTTTTTGAAGACACAAGTTTATGTACTAGGAGGCAATTGTTCTTAATTTCGGTCATGTCATACAAGTATTATACAGATGGGCATGTATAGGGCATTATGCACAAAATATATTCTAATAATCATTGCACAAACAAAACATTAAGGATCTCCATGTGTGATCTTTCTTTGCCCTCTTGAAATGAAGAGATTTATAAAAAAATTCACAAGAGTTGAGAGGCTTGACAGGAACCCCCCCAATGGTAGCCTCGATATAGTGATATCTCCTAGCCTCTCCTCAAATGCAAAAGTTTAGAGCATATTGCATAAGAAACGAGAAGCTCTACATGTAAGCTCTTTGATGAGGTCCTCAGTGTACCCCTCTTGAGATAGGAAACACTCTTAACGTACGGAAGAGATATAGGAAAGAGAATAATGTAGACATAGAGAGGGATGACATGTAGAAAAAGAGAGAGAGAGATCACTAGAGTAAGGAATAAATGTTGAGAGAAGAGAGAGAGAGAGAGAGAGAGAGAGAGAGAGAGAGAGAGAGAGAGAGAGAGAGAGAGTCTAAGGTTGATAAAAGAATAAATAGAGAGAGAGAGGGGTTGTGTAAGTGTGTGCACGTGCATCTGAGTGAGAAAATAGATAGAGAGGATAGATATTTGTATGCTTCCATGTAGATGACCGATATATAGGATCATTTGAGACCATATGGAGACCAACCTTACAAGAGAGGAAGCAGAAGTATAGTCAATGTGCAAAGAAATAACTCCACCTATAGATCTAGTAGACCCACAACCCCACAACCAGAGACTATTGAAGTTGTTTGAAAATTTACTAATTTCATATATGGGGTATCATAGCATACGATTTTAGTTATATATAGGCTAGCTCGTGGCAAAGCAGCCTGAGTTGGTTGCCAATCAACTGCAACCAGAGTCAATTGCAATCGGTTAGTAGTAGTTGACCAAAAAGGTCAACATGCATTCTACTCATGTGTCATGAACTTCCGACCTTGGCAATGAGGGGCGCAAGCCTTACTCCCACGCTGAGTGCATGGGCTTATATAATTAGAGTAGCCTATTAATCACATTGCTAAGCTACAAGTTGCCTCCCTAAAAAGTGAGGTGGCATTTTGATTTTCACCTCCACGTACATGTCGCCATAGCATAGAGCTCATTTCATAGCGATTTCAATTTGTAGATACAAGCATGGTTATCGATCAATTGAGGCCAATCTACTGAATTTAGAGATCCTTGTGCAAGGTAGAGATACTCACCCTAGGAATTGGCCACGTATGCTATGTTGTCACATAGAATTTTTCATGACGGACAGGGTATGTGTTTCATGTAGAGTGTCCCGTTGATAGGGCCGGTGGCTTCCTCTGTGAGAGCATCACCATCATGGGATCCCTCTCTTGGCATCTCCCTGATACCTTCACCATAGCCACACAACGCAACAGTGATGCCATCTTTTACCACATTTTAGTATAAACGCAGACCATGGTTCAAGTCTTAAAAAAAATTGCTTCGATGAACACAAAAAGATGGAAACGGAACAATTTCGAGCGCTCGACATGTTTTGAACCGTGTGAAAGACAGGGAGCTACCTTGGCTTTGAGGGCCTCCACCATGTCATTGTAGCTCGAGTCGATGGTGCCATCCCCGTAAGTGCAAATTTGAATCTCATACACTGTTTACAACGACGACCGGCTGATGGACGTTTGGAACACCTTAACTGTGAAACCCGAGAAGCTGCAGTTGCGACCTCCATGCTCGCAGGTGGTTGTGGAAAACTTTCTGAAGCCCACCTTGGTGGATAAGAGTTGCCGAAGTGTTTGTTAAACTACATGTTCATGTTAGCATTGATTGTGTATGTAACTAGGCCTACAAGCAACTTAAACACATGCTAAGACAAACACTTGCAGGCATGTACTTGACCAATGCATTGGAATAATAATGACAAATCTTGTGAAACAGATGCAAGGCATGTGAGAGGCAGCACATGCGTGTGTGTGTGTGTGTGTGTGTGTGTGTGTGTGTGTGTGTGTGTGAATGAGCATGCAGCTTGGACGTGCTCGCTCAAGCCTCAACTCTGCTCAGTCCCATGAGCTCTGTGGATCTCCACCATCTCCAACACCCATCATGAATATGTGGCTGCGTTCCAGCCTGGTGTCACTGCCGCTGCAACAATTGTAGTGCCCCCTCCAGCCGCCACGTGTTGCCGCATGTGCCTTGTGTGAGGTGTCGCCGAGTCCACGTCGGCGCGGACTGGTTCGAGCAGTGTTTGCTCAAGTGGACATGTTTAGCCTGCCGCCATGTGCTGCCTCTGCTTGAACCTTCTGCAAGCTGTCAAAACTAGTTCGCGCCGACATGAAATGGTTCCATCAGTGTTCGCAAGTAGAGTTAGAGCGCCTTCCCATTGAGCGGTGAAAAGCCCCGCCTAGTCAAAGGTTTGCTTAGCAATGAAAGGCCGGCCAATAAATTTTTTGCATTCCCATACGCGGTGCTGCTCAGAGCAGGCACCGAGTATTGGCTGTGGCACCTGTAACGACCTGGACGCAGGCAGCTACTACGAATTCAAATGGAAGAAATCCCCACCATAGTCATTCAGAAAGGAACTCCACTCTCCTGAGCATGCCTGCACCTTCTTGCACTTCTTTTGTGTGGCTCCCTCTCGCCATTGTTTGTGTCTATGTGCACAAAAATCATGCACCTGCATCTCTCCTCGAATCTCACTCACCTGCATCAACTCCCTTTTCTGTGTGCCCAAAACTCACTACCCTACATCTCCCTTTCCTTCAAGATCCTACAATTAGTACCTCCCACTATTCTTCTCTTTACAAATTTTTGCGTGTTCCCTGGGTTGCATGCTGTAGTACGCTGTCGAGAAATTTGCGGTCTTGCCAGGAAAGCACCGGGCTTATGGCTGTGAGAGTTTGTGAGAGAACTCAACAAAAACTATATGAAGGAGTTAAACCATAGATGTCATGAAGACTAGGGTTTGGAAAGAAGTGCAATCAAAGAAGACTCACTCTTTCTCTCTTGCACTCACACACACAAAGAAAGAACACAAAAGAGAATGTCAAAACAATACGAAAATGAAAACATCAAGGCTATGGTCATATAGTATCATGGGTAATATGAAAGGGTTAATAGATGAGTTAATGGCATTCAATCTTGGCTGACCAAATAGGCTACGAATTGTTCTTTGGAATTGTAGTTTTGTGCTTACCATAATATATATATTTTGTTTAGTGATTGGGATTAATTGTGTGTACAAATCCTCTTGGTTCATAGCAAGATAACTACGCTTACGTCAAAAGAAAAGTTATAGTCTATGAGAGGTAGTATGATGGGATCCGGTGATAGAAGTATTTCATTAAGCCTTTCTGGGCCAAAGAGAAACACTATACGTTGTTGAAAGTGTATTTTACGGCTAATCCATACGTTAATTCTAATAGATCGTACAGAGTGAAAGCGATAGAAATGATCATCATGTGGGTTATTCATCTAGGATAGTATGTGAGAAATGTAGATATGAGAGAAGTGAAAAGATGAGAAGTTTCCCTCCCAAGCCCTATTCTTGGCCGTAGGCAATAAGGATACTGCGGGGAGAGATGTACCTGTAGAAAAGAGAACCTAGAATTTGTAGAGAGGATGAATTACTAAGAATGAGAGAGATAGGTTTGCTTAAGGAGATGAGATTAGATACATATATATATGTTGGATTAGAGATGAAAAGGAAAACAACAAGAAATCAAGAAAACATCAATGTAGAACACATCTTACTTGACAAACCCTTCGGCACCATTATTGATGGAGAGAGAAGAAGAGTGGATAATTCCACTTTGATTGATACACCAAGTGCAAGACCTTCTTTGATTAGAGTTGATCTTTCAAGGTTAGCTTGTTGCAAGAATGGCTAGTCTCCCTCTAGGAGAAAGTGTAGGCTTGGGCTTATGTTAATGGCTAAGTACAATTAGGCATTACTACTCACTCCCTCAAGAATTCCTCTCCTCAATGGCTTGAATGCTTGAGTTCCTTTTCAAGGAAGAATAGGTCCCCTTTTATAGGTGAAGGGAACCCCCAAGGGTTTACACAAGAAGAGAGGAGCCAGTGTGAATAGGAATTGGAAAAGTTGGAAATGAGCTGTCCCTGCATGATGTGGGCAGACTGGGGTCCAGTATTTTGATCATATCTCCTCAACCGTGGCTCCAAATAAAAAAGTAAAAATATGGGCAGAAACTTCAGCTCATTAGCTACGATTTTTATTTTAAAATCATTTTCCATTTCGGATTGGAACATTGTGTAAAAAATTCATCAAAATAGGATCCATTTCTGGCAGCAAAAGTCTTCCCGTGGTCCCCTTAGCCTAGACTTTCATTTAATTCCAAAGGACACCTCATGCCATATGAAAGCATGACATTGCTCCTTGACAAAGTTTTGTAATCATGCTTGCAATAATGCATTAAAATAAGTGTATCTTTGAAATCATGCCACCTAGTGTCCCACTAGGATTTGATTCCCTCCTAGTAGCTATTTAAAAAGAAATATAAGAAAAGTATAAAAAATACATAGAATATATATATATTGGAGTTTACCCTAGATATAGGATCTAGCTAGGGTGTGAGATGATAATGAGATAGTAGAAATAAAGAATCAATGCTTTTTGCCCCAAGTTAAAGAGGCGGAGCTATTGAGCTTTTCCCATAGTATTTTCTGATGGTAAAGTAAGGATAGGTTACCCTTGAGAAAAATAATAGGATGAGATAGAAGGCTTATTATTATACTTAAATATGCATATGTACATTATAGGAAAGATAATTATGTATCTAAAAAGTTACAAGATAGATCTTGTAGCACGCGTTCCCACTATGTACGTGTTACAGCACGACAACGCTGCCCCTTATTGAACACACCTTGGCCACATAGTGACTTTCATCCAAGCCAACTACAATGCATGAACCTATAACTGATAGAGCCTTAGGCTTGGCACTCGTGGCAGGAACCTAGCACTGCAACATTGGCTTTCTATGCGGAATTCCATCCTCTTTTCCTTGCAGTCAAGCCATGAAACAATTGACTAAATGGAGGAGGATCTAACATCTATGGCAATGTATTGCATTAATTGCATCATAGCTTGTGTCCATGGCATGGGATGTTGAAAGAATGCAACGGTTGGAATATGGCATGCGAAGCCACATAGCAACCACTTTTGGCTCACATTCTTTTGCTTCACAGAGGGGGATGACCTTAGGTTCGAGGAGAACCTAAGAGTTCCGCGAGCTTGCTTCTACCATGTTTGTGCTCTAGTGTTGGAGGAGTTGCAGTAAGGAGCAATCCCTCAACAAATTCGAGAAGTTATTCCAACACGTTCCCTATCCGTGCACAAGAAGGTGGCAATATCGCTACATTTGTTGGGGTCGGGGTTCCACTGCACAACATGGAAAACCATTATGGTGTTGTGCAATACACGGTGTGTCAAGTGCTACGCCAGTTTGTGTCTGCACTATTGGAACACAAACACTCAATCATATGCTGGCCTAGGACTCCACAAGGTTGGCAGGCTCTCAAGGATGACTCTGAGGAGAAAGATGGGCTTCCAAACTGCTGCGGTGCAATTGACGCTACGCACATCAACATGGAGCTGCCTATAGGCACACACCCACTGGCATGACAAGGATCACAACTACTCAATGACACTGTAGGGTATTGTAGATAGCAATATGCCTTTCTTAGACATCATGTGTAGGATGCCTAGGATGTGCAATGATATTCGAGTTTTGAGAAACTCCTCTATCTACCAAGGCACAATGCAATGCCATTCAATGGACCCACTATCTTCAATGCCATCTTTGATGCCCTTTGCGGTGTATACCGATGAGGTTTTTGGTTAACTCATTGCATTTGAACCTACCTAATATCTTCTAGGGCACACAATGTCCTCATCGATTTTGTCACAAAGAGAGAGAGAGAGAGAGAGAGAGAGAGAGAGAGAGAGAGAGAGAGAGAGAGAGAGAGAGATTTGATTTGATGTTTACGTCCTCAGGGGGCCAAAATGACCCATGGGACCCTTAGAGGTAGACTCCCCTTGCGGGGGTGTATGACTGGTGCTGCCTTTTAGTGTGTCCGTGAGTACTTTGTGGTGATCCAAAATGCGGGGGAGGGTTCCGTGTTTGAGAGCAAATCTGCGAAAGCAGAGCATCCATGTAGTATCTGCTTGAAAGTAGCTCGAATGCATGCAAATGCAGGACATTCAAGTGTCACATGAGCTTCATCCTCGATGGCTTGCATATTGCATGACGTGCATATCCCTCTCTCTAAGCATCAATTTTCAGCCATCCTCCTATTTCTATCTTAAGCGTATGTGATCTTGTACGCTCTTCTTGCCATATGGGGCATAGTTGTCCGGATGTGGACTTGGGCCTTCGATCGGCTTGTTTTGTAGATTTCCCAATACTTTGGGTTAACATGTTTACAATAGTATTCAAACTTGGACCAATGTGTGGTTGTTCTCCATTTAGTGTGGAGACAATCAAGTAGAGCTACCTCAAAATTCAGCATACATTCCCCTTCGTTCCCTTTTTCAATTGGCATGTCCACATAAGTTTCTACATTCCACTTTGCAAACCATTTTCTAATGTCTTGGACAAGGATTGAAGTTATGAATTTGATTTTCTTAGTTTTTTGTGGTGCACACCCAGTCTCCCATGCAACGTGGGGGATTCGAGTAACGGGCATCATTTTCACTTTCATAATGTATGTATACATACTTATCAGAGCTTTCATCTCTATGGGCATCTTGCCTGTTTCCAAAAGCAGCACTGCATATGGTG
Organism: Adiantum capillus-veneris; assembly: GCF_014529385.1. Lineage (NCBI taxonomy): Eukaryota > Viridiplantae > Streptophyta > Polypodiopsida > Polypodiales > Pteridaceae > Adiantum > Adiantum capillus-veneris. The sequence goes on along the minus strand of NC_140952.1, from coordinate 2,962,538 downwards.
TTGTCTTCTTGACTCCCATGTGTCTCCATAGGAACTTCTTATGCATCTTTTCAATCTCGTTCCATGTGTGGGCTGAAATGCTAGCACCCCAAATTTCCACCCCATATAAAATGGTTTGCACTACACATGTCTCAAATACAATGGTTTTGATCTCCTAGCGTTTGATATCCTTTTGCATGCACATGTTTTCAAACTGGTAGTATTTGGTGTTGGGGTATAGGCGTCTGTGCCTTGCTCGGCCGCCTAGAGTCTGGGCGCCCACTGACTTGTATACCTTATACATAGCATAAGTGTATAGGGGGCTGCTCACTCTTTTGAGTCTCCCCACCCACATCGTGTGTGTGTGTGTCTCCTTCTCTCTCTCTCACTCTCTATCTAAGGTGCTCCCCGATCCCCTTCAATTGTTATCAGAGCGTAGGTGCGGAGGGAGCGCGTGTATGCACAGTCACGATGACAGCGGAGAGCCAGTTTCATTCCCGAAATCGCGTCCGCGCGCGCACTTTCAAGAGTGCAAACAGGGTTTTGACTTCGGCATCGGCAAATTCAGCTTTCCGAGAGCGTTTCCACCAGGTGTCCTAGTGTCTTGGTGTTTTACCCCCCTTTCGAAGCCATTCGAGCCATCAAAAACTTCATTCGAGCTACGGTTGAGGAGCTGCATTTTTCAACCCTCTTTTGGCAGTTTATGCTGCGTTTTTGGGTCGAAACGGAGGTTTTTTGGCATAGCTTTCACACCCGGACTCGGATACATGTGATCCAGGAGTCTACCTTGGGGTTTTGGCACGCTCCAGATGCGCTCGTTATATCAGAATTTTAAAATTATGAACGCTGAATTTTCTGCAGCAGTAGTTGTTTATTGTGTGTCGAGGATTCCACACATGGTTTGCTCTCAGATGTGAGAGTGATATTTTCTGCAAGTTTCCTCACAGGTGGGAGGATACAATGTATGCCTTATGTGGTTTGATGCTCAGGGAGACTAATGTGATTGCATTTTGATCTCGGCAATGTATGCCTCGAGCATGTTTTTGGCAGTCACAGGTAGAGCAGATATTTGTGTACTAAATTTGCAGGTGTTTGCAATTATGTATGCAAAGTGTGGAGATTGGTGCATGCATTTGGAGTGCGGTTTGATGCGCTTTGGTTGCTCATGGTTTTGAGCGTGCAGTCAGTTTGGTTACTGGTTTTGTGGCCGTTTTACTGACGAAACTCTTGCGAAATTTTCCCAAGAGTTTTATGCGTATCATTTATGCAATCTAGGTAGAGATTGCGGGTTGCACTTAGCATTTGCGTGCGGTGTTCTCTGCAGGTGGGAGATTTGTGCGTGTGTATGCATCGATACCGCACATTGTGGGCTTGGTGATTAGCTCACGGGTTTGACAGGCGTACAGTTATCTTGGCACACTCACAGGAGTGAGTATTGTGATGTATGCTTGTGTGGCTACGAGCTAGGTAGCCGGATTCGAGCACTAATGGCTTGAGGTTTTTCAGCAGGTTTCAGCTACAGGTTTACAAGTTTACAGGCAGGTTTGAGGGCTTATTTGGGTGTTGAATTTTCAGCCATTGTTTCCTCTTTGCAGGTGTCCATGTATGGCTCAATTGTAGGCTGATCTGGGACACGTTTGTGACTTGTTTATGCAGCTATTTAAGAGTTGAATTTTGGGGCTGTTTTGGGGCTGATTTGCAACCATATTTTACAGCCATATTTGTAGACTTTTGTTTGATGCGATTCGAGCCAGTTTAGGGATGATTTGGTTGACATTGCGGGAGCTCTATTTTGGAGTGTGTCTCACAGGTTTTACATTGTGTTTCTGGCCATATTTGTAGACAGTTTCAAGGTGTTGTTGGTGAGGTGGTTTGGCTATCTAGCTTGCTACTTGTGCTCATGGCAGAGACAGGTGATCGATCAGATTGTGACCTCTCACAGATGCGCGTGTTTGATGGGTCAGACTTTGCGGCATGGAGAGAGTGTATGCTTGATGCATTGACACAGCGAGGGTTACATCGACCATTGAGTGGTGATGGAGGTAGACCTTAACATGTCTGACGATCAGTGGCAGGAGCTAGAGAAGATGGCACTATCTATGCTCTCTTTGCACCTTGTGGAATCTGTATATGCTCTTGTTATGTATGAGGCTACTTCGAGAGCACTTTGGCGTAGATTCCATGATATGTATGATAGATCTGAGTCATCACGGACTCGTGTGAGACATGTACATTCACGAGTATGCCGATAGGTGATATGTTGGTATTGTGGTCATTCTGGACACGTTAGACGGCGCTGTTTTCGTCGTATGCGACATCGTAGGAGACATGGCAGTCTCAGAGATGTATGTAGTGATGCCATGGACTCAGTTGCTTTGACAGTTGAGGCAGATGTAGTGTCGGAGTATACTAGTGACGGGGATGTCACTTTTACCTCGAGCTATGCACGAGATGCTATACATGTGGATAGTGCACTCCCTTCGCAGTGGTTGCTAGACGCAGATGCTATGTTTCATGTCACGCCGCATCGTGCATGGTTTTGTAGCTATTCTAGCGGGATGCTTGGCAGTGTACGTTTGACTGATGGATCGGTGCATGCGATAGCAGGTGCAGGAGATGTGAGACTGTCATTACCGAGTGGTGCATCTTACTTGTTACGACATGTGCGCTATGTACCAGATTTGACAGTGAGTTTGATCTCGATTGGTCAGCTTAGAGATTGTGGATGTCAGATTTCTCTACGAGAGCGAGATTTTGTGATGCATTTGGGTTCGCTAGTGATTGCGAGAGGTGCCAGGAGTGGTACAAGTTACCCATTGCATGTGGATCACGCGAGAGACGGTGTTGTCTCTGTGATCACGCAGCCAGGTAGAGAGCGAGAGAGCAGGCGAGTCTCTTTTGCTTATGGGTTGCAGGATGCTTTGCATGGAGTGCAGAGTAGTGAGCTCGTTGTGCACACAGTTGGGGCACGACTTGAGTAGTCACACAGAGAGGTGACAAAGTCAGACATGCATGCTTTGCTAGTGACTGAGCAAAGCAGAGAGTCAGTTGTGCGAGATACTTCTATGCAGGATAGACAGGTAGAGCGGTCTTGCTCTAGTGAGTCACGACAGGAGGACGTTGTGCAAGAGTCTATGCATACGGAGTTAGAGCATGAGAGCTCTAGTGAGTCACAGCAGATTGAGTGGTCATGTTTGCAGTGGATGATTGCAGAGGAGACTGAGATGTCAACAATTATGCAGTCATTCCTTTCTATGCTCGACAGTGAGCATGGGGATATAGTTGTGTAGGATATGTCTTCCAGCAGACATCTAGAGCAGCTGGTTTGCTCTGAGGTTGCACGACAGGTTGATGCTTCTTTTGCGGACAGTTAGGAGATGCATGTGGCTGATACGCCTTGTCAGTCAGAGATGCCTATTGCCAGGGATATATATGTTGATGCATGCTCCGTAGAGCTAGCAGACCCCGCTAGCATTGCATCGGCATTCGGTGGTCTCATGTATGAGATGCTGATCTTGAGACCGGATATCGCAGCTGCAGTGGGAGCATTTGCAGTTGGGGTTGTCAGTCGTTTGTTGATTGATGATGGCATAGTGCACGAGGGAGATATGCAGGTATTGCGTACATACTTGCAGTACGTGTGCGGTACGTCTGGTGGTGTATGGACTTACATGGGAGTAGGACAGCCAGATGCACACGATCACAGCCAGCCAGTGGGCATCGGTTGAGAGCGGTTTTCTCTCGCCTTTTGTAGTCTTTAGACTAGGTTCTCTTGCTTAAAGGCACAGTCGCCTTTAAGTGGGAGGTTGTTGGGATATAGGCGTTTGTGCCTTGCCCGGCTGCCCAGAGTCTGGGCGCCCACTGACTTGTATACCTTATACATAGCATAAGTGTATAGGGGGCTGCTCACTCTTTTGAGTCTCCCCACCCACATCGTGTGTGTGTGTCTCCTTCTCTCTCTCTCTCACTCTCCGTCTGTGGTGCTCCCCGATCCCCTTCATTTGGCGTGACCTGCATCAATTCTATTTCGTGCACATTGCTTCCAAGCATAGCTAGATGGGATATCTAGTCGCAAATATTTGAAGCTGTCCACTATTTCAATTTGCTTCCCTTGATATATGAAATTTGGCTGATTCTCCTTCTTATGAGTCTTCACCAGCATAAACTTTGTCTTGTCTACATTGATTGAGAGCCCTGTGTGCAGACAAAAAGCATGTATGGCATCTACCAATTTCTATAGGGATGCCATATCATGTGCAAAGAGAGCTACATTGTCTGCATATATGAGTAGTAAAAGTGTCAACATCCCAATGGCTGGGCCATCCACCCCCTTTGCTCCTGCTGGAGGTATGAAATCCTCAATCTGGTCTATGCATAATCCAAAGAGAGTTGGGGATAGAGGACACCCTTGTTTGACCCCCATGTTACTCGAGAATTCCCTTGATAGGCCTGTGTGTGTTTTTAACTGGCATACAACTCGTTGGTAGAGATGTGCAACCGCAACTCTGAGATGCTTTGGAACCCCTATACATTCCATCCGTTGCCATATTCCGCTTCTAGGGACCATATCAAAAGCTTTGGTAAAATCCACAAAATAGTAATGTAAAGTTTTTCCTTTTAATCCACTTTATTCCATTAGGCCCCTTAACGAGATGAGATGATCAATGGTACTATGCTTAGGCCAAAAACTTGCTTGTTCTTTAGGACACTTATCATATGTCTCTGCCCACAAGCTTATGGCTTGTTCTAGGATACTTCCCAAAAGCTTAGCCATACAAGACCCGACCATGATGGTACGGTAGTTAGTGGGCTGGTTTACATCTCCTTTTTTGAAGAGTGCTTTTATCCAGTTCATTTGCCAGTTTGTAGGGGCAACCCTTGTGTGATTGCTTTATTAAGTAGCCCGTGTATCCATTCCCGTGCAATGTTGCTTGACCACTTAATCATTTTGGAGGTTAACTGTAGCTATCGGGAGCCTTGCCATTAGCCAATTTTTGTATGCTTTTATTACCATCTTGACATCTAGGTGCTCTTCTAATTGATTTACATGTGGCGCATCAGGCATCTCTGTCGCATCCTTGTATACATATAATTGTTCTACATATGTATACATGTCCTCCAGACTTATGTCCCCCCTTATGTCTTGCCGTTTTCCCTTCATTTTCAGCCATTCTCCTTTGGGATTCTTTTTGAATTTTGTTATTGCCTGTGTCTTAATATGTACCTCATATTCCCTCCTTTTCTTCCTCTTGAGAGCAGTGTAGTTCTTTGCCAAAGCTGCCCATTCTGTAGTTGTTTTGGTTATTGACTGCAATTATCTTTTGACACGCTTACATTCTGCATCAAACCAAGGGCCGTGCGATAACCCCTTCACATTGTTTGTTTTCCTATGCATTCTCCCCATCGTTTCCTCTGCTGCTCCACAAAGTGCTTGTTTGAACATTTGCCATGCTTTCTCTATGTTGGATGGTTCACATTCTTGTGCAAGTTTGCCGTCTAGGCATGCCGCATAGACTCTCTTTGTGTCTATTTGCATCTTGTACGTCCATGACCGAGAAAGGGCTTTTTTTTTCCCCATTTGAGCGGGTATTTTCAGCCACACATGAATTGGTGTATGGTCTGATTTTTGGTGATCTGTCCCCAATTGTGAAATTACAAACTATGTGTGCTACCTCGTAATTAATCAGTACATAATCAATGGCACTCACTCCCTTGTTCACTGTGTAACATGTATATTCCCCGGATTTAGCAAATTTCTTCACTCCGTTGAGAGCTAGGAGTTGCAAAGAGGTCATCATACTCAAAAGAATTGTGCCTTGCAGGTTTGTCACTGGGTCTTTTGGGATCTATTACATCAACCTTATGGTTCATTTCCGGGTGCGTCATGAGATCGACTGCTTGCATTTGAGCATGTGCTATACCAGCATTCATATACCAATAAGCATAACCATTCCTTCTTGTGTATATGTATTAATGTCTGTATACAAATCCTCGAATGGATCACTTTTCTCTACACTGAAAGCACAATAAAACAGTGATTCCCTATGGGGAATATAGCATCCGAAAATAAACATTGGTTTGCCCCCGGTGGCAACTTTGATCCATATGTACCGCTGTCAGGAGTTTTTTGGAGCAAGGGATTGTGCATATGTTCATACCCATGCATGGTGCATCGAATAAAGGATTGCCCATTTGCCAGAGCCAGGTGGTTACGTGGGGCCCACATGTGTACATGTAGGGCAGCATGTACATAGTGCATCGATTTTCATCGTTACCAGTACCGGTGTGTTTTTTCTACAATAATGAGGAGTTGGTAGCGCGTAAAACTTCTCAAGGAATCTATCCGTGGGCCGACGACATGAGGTAAGCGAGTGCGTCAGATGGCATCTAGTGGCGTCAGAACGTCGAATGGGGTCAGTACTTGCACGCGGAGAAGTACGGACACGACGTGGGTGTTTTCTTGTGAGAGTTATGCAGAAAGGTCATTACTAGGACCACTTTTTGGGTCCACTTCACGTGGTTGCGAGACGCATTATTGAAAAGAAATGAGTGCCAGGTGTGCGGATGATGCAAAAAAGGTGACAACTATGCACTGCGAGGTCAGTTTTTCGCTTGTTCGGGGTCCATTTGAGGTCATCTAAAAGGCCAAGGGTGCCCAAATAATAAAGCTAAGTGTGGGAACTGAAAAAATGGAGAGAAGACCAGAAAAAACATGGAGAAGAGAGGAGGAACAGCGGCAAGTGTTTTTTTGCTGTTTTTGGAGCATTTTTTGGCCCTAAAACTGCTCATCCGAGGTCGGATTTGTGCACTGTGACATTGTAGGGTGGGTTTTTTGGGCGTTCCGAACGCAATGGCGCCGTCCATTTTTCCAAATTCCTCACAAATTTTTTGCTGTTTTTTTGTGTAATCTTCTCCGGTGAGTGAAGCCTTTGCTTAACTTTGTGGTTGTATCTGGTGTATTTCCTCAATACTGTGTAAACTATTTGCCCCATTGGTGTTCGACTGAGCTTCATTGAGTCTAAAAAACAGCAATTTTCCTCCTTTGAGCTGAATTGAGAGAGTGTGTGTGAGTGTGTATGTGTGAGTGTTAAGTGAGCAAGTGGGAAATCTCTCTCTTCTCACTCTGTCTGTGTGTTTCTTGTCTCGGCAAGGCGTGTTGTGTAAGCCGAGTGGTGCCCCATAGCATGTGTGTGTATCATCCCAAGATTGTGTGTCGAGTCGCTATAGAGGAGTTCTGTGTGTTTCCATCCCGCTCACATTCTTTTGGCGCCCCCACGGAGGATCTTCTTCGAGTACCTTCTGCTTCGAGCTTCAAGCTTTGAGATTCGGGGCTACAGGTTGCAGGTTACAGGTTATAGGTTACAGGGACAGGTACAGGTATAGGTACAGGTGATTCACACAGGTACAGGTAGCTGGAGTACAGTGATATACTAGCAGTGATGTCACTTGCAGTTGTTGTGGGCATACATCACTTGGCGCCTATTTGAGCGCATTGTCTGCTGGATTGTACGTTACTTGTGGAAACTGCCATTGTACGCATTTGTGGAGCCATACTTGGTTGTATTTGGCAGTCCCAGCCATTTCTGAGACTTGGTCTGGAAGATAGTCATTTCTTAGACTTGACTATACGCGATTTGCATTAGCCTTCGTGTGAGGGTCGATAGCGTGAGGTTTTTATTGAGTTGGGGGATTCTCAAATGTGGAGATCCTTTCGGTGATACAGGTAGCTGGAGCACCCTTTTTGTGACCTCGCCATAGGCTATGTACTAGTGAGTCCTACTTGATGCTCGGGTTCTATTGTTGACAGTTTATGCATACATATACAGTCTATATTTTGGGTTCCTACTGCTCTATTTCTGGGGAAACTCTGCCAAAATTTTTCCAAGTTATGATGGCTGGTTTTTTGGTCTTTTGAGCCATTTATGCTGTTATGTTGCTGAAATTTTGGCAAAATCAGAGGTTAAGTCAGGTGTGCCTTCTTGGGAGCTTCATGGTTGGCTTTAATGGATGATCAAAATGGCCCTCAATTCACTCCATTTCATTCAAATCAAAGAATCCAGATAAATGTTCATGTGTCCAGGAAGATTTTTTTCCAGCAGCGCATAGTCTTTATGTTCGGGCCAAGAAGATTACAAGAGATCTTGGAATGTCCTTTGCCTGTTGTAATTCCGATGATCAACTATGAAAAATCATTTGATGTGCATGTATTTGTCCTTATCTAAAGTTGAGCTCCATTGAAGTTTCTGGGGATTGGGTAGTAAAAAGTTTTGGGTTCTTGCACGTGTGTTCAAAGGGGTTCTCAAAGCATAGTAACTTGGGTAGCCATGGCTTTCTCTTATCCGGAGTTTCATGGAAGAAGTGATGAAGATGTGGAAGATTTTTTGGAAAAGATGGAGGTTGCCTGCATTAACAACCAGATTCATGACCCTGCACAGATGTTACGTCTTCTCCAAATTTGTTTGAAGAGTGATGTTAACCCTCACGGCACACGGACACTGTAACCATATTATTTATTTAAGTAGAGTCAGGCACCGGGCTTGTCGGTCCAATAGGGAAAGGTAGAGTGATCGTCGATGAGAGGCGCACTTTAACTTGGACATTCAAGGGATTAGTTGGTTAAGCATGGGCGCCCAAGTGTGAATGGGGTGAGCTCCTATAAAAGCCAACTAAACCTAATTTTTACTCATTCTCTCAATTGTGCAATTGAAGAGTGCTCTTGCTCCATCTCCATCTTCTTCTTCTTCACCTCCTTGTGTGTGTGTGTGTGTGTGTGTGAGAGAGAGAGAGGGAGAGTGTGTGTGCGATCGAGCATTACGAAGGCACGGCGGCGGCGAAGCGGTTGAGCACGGCACGACTGCAGCTTCTTCTTCATCGCGGCGAGGAATCCACCACGAAGGCGAGCGTAGAGCGGTGAGTGACACACCCTTTGTTCTCTTGAGCTTGCTAGTTTAGGCTTGTTGTGTGCTTGGAGCCGTTTGTGGCTCGCGCACGGTGTATTGGCAAGTCCCTTGCTTCGACAGTGCGGCAAGGAGCGCACATTTTTGGCGCCGTTGCCGGGGATATGCCCTACACTAAGCTCGGTTAGCACTTTACGCTTCCTTGTGGTGCAAGCCCAAGCCCAAGCCCAAGCCCAAGCCCAAGCCCAAGCCCAAGCCCAGGCCCAGGCCTCAGTCCTCAGTCTTATGATATATACTAGACTCACTCTTATATATATACCCTACTCCCTCAAGAGAGAATGAGAGCATGTGGGACAAGTCCTCCACTCTCCTCCTTTCTCTTCCCACTTGCACCCTTAGACTTTCTAGTTTGGGCCTAGTTCCCTACTGGAAATTGACAGTTTTAGGGATTCCGAGGGCATAGAGTGACCAAACGGAGGGCTGTAAAGCACGGCACGACCCTCTGACCGATACGCTCGTTTCGAGCTATCACACGGCCCATTCCACGACACGCTCTAAAAATCTAGCAAAAAAACAAACAAAAAACACGCTAAAAACTAGTCACAAGGCCTCCTAGAGCAGCTTTTTGACACCTTCGGGTATCAAAATCACATGCACTTACGCTCTGGGCGGGTGCTAGAACACGAGCATATTGAGGGTGCCTCTGTTCATACGGACACCCATTAGCCATCCACGATAAGCTCTAGACCCTCAGCGGGGACACAAGGTAGCACCACCCAAGACCCTAAAATAGCCGCTAGTGATTCCTCCTCCGACTCAGAAATCATGGAAGCATACCCTAACCAAAACACTGAGAGAGAAGGCCATGCACCTCCCGAAGCTCCACAGTCTAGTACTAGTATGTTTAGCCGTTTCATGGAAACATTAGGTAGAGCTACTCGCTCGGAACCTGAGGCAAATGAAGCACACGAAGGGGGTGGGGAAGTGGACTCTCCTTTCACATCGCACGTGGACTCCACACCCCCAAAGAGTGTCCATGTGGATATCCTGCCAACTTCTTACCAAGAAGGCCCTGTTGAGCTGCCTCCTTCAGAAGTTCCCTCTAGAGTACCGTTGGTGACAAGTAAAACCATGGGGAGCAACATTGCTTCTACCTCACAAGAAACCGTTAACACGTCGACTCTAGAAGGATTGTTCATTAATGATCATTGGACATACGACCTCCACACTGAGGTGTTGACGGATCTACACTCTGGCCACGCCTACCATGTAGGATGGATAGAGATTGTACAATCCACCTCTAGTGCCACGAGCATCGAAGATCAACAGAAAATGATCTGTAATGTTATCCATGGCATTATTCAATCAGAAAGGCAAAACCGAGGGGTAAATATACTCTCAACTGGCCCCATGAGATTTCTGGATACGAGCAAGGCTCAACTGCCTACTCTATCACAAATGGAGACTCCTCTAATGAGCCCCATGGACCCATCTTACGTCATTTCACCTGGGGTCTCTATGCAATCTGAGCCTCCGAGCGAAAACTTTAGCTTCCCTAACTTGGCTCAACCCTCTATCAAGGAAAACACAGTGCTCACTCCAGGGATAAGCCTGACAGAGAATGTACCGATGATATCTACGATTAGCGCAGTGCCACTACCTAGTGTCGTAGTACCTAATATGGGGCCTCGACCATATGTGCCTCTAACCCCTTATGCACACATGGCCCCCACACCTCCAATAGTACCCCTTGCTTATGCTCCTCGAGTGCCGCTCCCTAGCTCTTATCCAAGTGGACCTATGCCCGGTTATGTTCCATACCCTGCATCATCCACACATATGCCAAGACCGGCACCCGTCCCTCTCCCACATATGATTCCAAGAGTACCTCCACCGGCCCTACCTCCTCACATAGGTGACTTGGCAGCGTTTGCTCAAACCATAGGTCGATCTATCGCGGAAAATATGTGTCACGCATCTGATAGAGAGCCTAGAAGTAAGGCAGTACAAATTGCCAAACTCACGCAAAAATTCAATGGGGACGAAGATGCTAGGAAACACATTGAAGTGTTTGAACAAGTATGTGATTCCTTAGGGGAACTCAACGAACTACATAAGTGCAATGCCTTAAGCTTGACATTAAGTGGGAAGGCTGGAGATTGGTATAGGACCCTAAGGGTGGACGAGAAAACAATCTACCCTACCCTTCGAAGGTTGTTTCTAAAGGAGTACATACGAGAAGGTGTGCTTTGGGGTGTAGCATCTCAGCTACAGAAGGCCGAACGTAAGGAAGGAGAGTCAGTAAGGGACTTCATTAGTCGTCTAAAGCACTTAAACTCTCGTTGCCCTGTAAATGAGCGCTTCAACAATAACCAACTGCTTGATCGATTCATCCGCGGGTTGAGGAATGAAGGAATCTATAATGGACTAGTGATTAGAGGTATCACAACCTGGGAAGATGTCACTGCCAATGCAATCCAATTAGAGGACAACTTGATGATAGCAGGCATGAGGGTGTCTACTGACACGAGATCCACTAGCTCACAAGCCATTGAGTATGAACCCATGACTGCAAAGCCCATTGCCAATGAGCCAAAGGTATTTGAGACATTCTTGACAGACCTCACCAAGGCAATCCAAGAGTCTCTTAAGGATAATCGACCCCCTCAAAATAGTCACATGTATCCAAGAAGGGAGCAACAATGGTGTTCCATTTGCTTAGGTCCCCATAGCACTAGTGAGTGCCCTACGTTTAGAGTAAAATTTAATGGAACTTGCAACGCATGTGGTAGGTATGGTCACCAAGCTAAGGATTGTTTAATGATCAAACGTATGATGGCAAATAGACCACCTGTAGCCTGGACGGATGCGCCTCGAGCTCCTGTATTGATGCCTACTCCACCTGTTGAGCAACTACCGCAACACATGGTCCCTAGATCTCAAAATGTTGTACAAGCTACACCGCTACCACCTCCTGTGCTAGGACCGCAGCCCCCACATCCAAGAGTCGCCCCTATGAACCAAGTGGGTTGCGAGCCATCTAATGCTTATGCAGATGGTTGTGAGGAGGAAATAGACACTAGTATTGCCTACGGACTTGATACATTGGAAGAGTGTCCTATATACTACATGGAAGATTGTTGGGGACAAGTCAAGCCGGTTTATCAAGCTGCTGCTCTCGCATCCAGAGGTCAAAATATCAACACCCAGGCTAGGAGGCCACCTCTTCAATGCTACCAGTGTGGTGGACCACATCGAGTAGCGGAGTGCCCTATTAGGCTACAAAAGAATGCTGCACAGATGCAAGTGAATCAAGGGAGCACGTCTGCAATGCCAATACTCACATGTAATCGTTGTGGCATAGATCACTTGATTGCCCAATGCCCCTATAACCCAAATGCGCCTAAAATCACACCCCTAAATTTGGTCGAAATTGCTAGTGTGACATCGCCAATACCACCCGTCGCACCCGCTTATGCGATTACACGGTCCATGATTCAAGGGCCAGGCCATATCCTCGAAGAGAGAGATACCGCGTCAATTATCCAAGCAAAGAAAAAGAAGACACGAAGGAAGAAGTCGCAGAATACGGAAAATTCAAAGCCAAGTTCCAAAACAAACATAGGAACAGGAGATGACCCCGTGTATATGAATGACCTCGAGGATGATTCAGATTCAGTCGAGACAATGGAGACTAGAACCAATACCACAAAGGGAAAGACCGACAAGGAAAACCGTAACATGGGACCAAATGAAAACCGAATGAGAGAAAACCATAAAGAGCCTCTGAAAACACCACAAGTGTTTCCAAATCCAATCCAAGACCCCCAAGATAAACCGCAGGGGCAAAAAGGGAAGAATCGTAAAAAGAAGATTGGGACGTACCCAAACCCAGTAGACGAGATTAAGCAGGTGAAACATCTAAGAGATTTAGTGGAGGAGACTCAAAGGAAACTAGAACCAGAACCCATGCATATCAAAATTCATGACACAGTGTTTCCCACGCAAGTTCATCCACCCCACATGAACCATAGACCGTTAGCCATATCTAGTATCATCCAAGAAGGGAGTGAGGACAGGACATCAGAAAGTGAGCATACACCCTTCTTGTTGGAAAGGATGTTTAACGAAGGAATACCTGATCCCATTGAGGAATATGAGATTCCATCCTCACCAGTTCCTAGTCAAGGACCTACACCCTGCAAAACGCCAATGAATGTTGCCAAACTAGTGGACTTCATGTCTTCTGAGGTGTAAAGCTGTATGGAGATCCTGAGTTATTCCTTGCACTTTAAGCATTCCTTAACGGAGAGCTACGAACGGGATTACCGTAGTTTGCGCGACCAAATAGGCCTGACTCGATTATGATTGATGAGGAAAATCATGTGCAATCACTTGACTTAGATGGACACGAGTCTGTGATCGAGGTACCCATTAACGAATTAGGGCAGTATTTTGAAGGCGACGAGTCTAATGCGACCCTACCCATCACTACCAAGGGATTAACTATAAAGGGAATTCTTGATGGTGGTGCGGGAGTTAGCATCGTTACAAAAGATTGTTGGGAATCCATGGGAAAACCCCGCCTCAGTGTTACTAACATTGTGGTAAAGATGGCAAATGGTACCATAGCCAAACCTATGGGGATGCTCAAGGATCTTAAGATCAAAGTTCTAGGACACAAGGTACGACATACGTTCATTGTAATGGATTTCTCTAAACACCTTATGTCATATGAAATGATTTTAGGACGACCATTCATGAGGGAAGCACAAATGGTTCACGATTGGTCTAAAAATCATGTCTATTTGCAATTCCAAGACTCTGTCCTTAGAGTGGATTTGGTGACTGGTAAGGTACACCCCTTAGGGAGTAAAACCATTATTGATCATCGCTCTGACACCACAGTTCACTCGGCCCCACTACAATATTGTTACACTTGTAAGAAGGATACAGACATTGGCCAAGATTCTCCTTACATGGATGTGTTACCGGGTATGACGGAATCGGACAATGTGGATTGGGTCCACCTAGCATCAACCATAGACACTTGGGGAAATAGGGGGACGACCTGGGTAACACCTGAGGGGGATGAAATGCCTATACCCTTAAATATGCTACAAGCAATGCATATCGCTTCCGACAAGACTCATCCTAATGTAACAGAGAAAACATACAAGTGGGTCCCTAAAGCTTCTTTAGTGACCATAGCTAGTGCTAAAAAACAGAAGCCTTGTAAGAAACGTACCACTCGCTCCAGGAAAAGTAAGAAAATGTTGCGATGGATCCCTAAACGACTATTGGAAGCCCAAGGCTACTATCAAGGAAATGATCAAATCTGGGTGCCAAAACGTAGATTGTGCTCTTACCTATCACCTGACCCAAGTGAGCCCAATCCCGTAGCTCCAAAACGAATCAATGATCGTGAAAAGAAAAAAATCACAGAATGCTACACACCCGCTCCCGAGCTAGTTTGGGTACCAAAGAAAGAACGATTTGTTCCACCTAGCTCAGGAAGGGGGGAGTCCCATGAAGATTCTAGCTCCTCATGTAATACATCCATAGAGGTAAAAGCTTCTACACAGCCTCCATCTAGAGTAGTGGACCTCCATGAAGCTACAAAAGAATCCACACCTCCCAGTGTTCAAGAATCACCTGATGAACCACTTCAAGTTCGATCCTGGGAGAGTACCTTACCACCCTTGCAACTTGACAAGGCACCTAGGGTAATAGAAAACTACTGGCAAAAATCCTCACCTATTACCAACTGGAACAATTGGTTTCAAAGGGTGACAAGCTCATTTCAAACGGTATGATCTACCCAAGGAAGGGGGGAGTGTTTGTGGACATCCATCATTCATTTGTTTCCCTCTCAATCTTTTTCCCTGACCTCTCAATTCCAATCTTAGGGAATGTACATATAAAGCTTTACACTCACAAAAAAAAAAAAGAGCAAGCGCAATTAGCAAACGAGTATGCACAATAAAAGTCAAAACATTGACTCAGACCTACACATGTCACATTTGGTACAGTGAAACAGAAACCTATGCCATAAAACACCTTTGATCCTCATCACTTGAGTGATGGAGGGTAGGTAAGATTAGTACGATAGGAGTGTTTCTGTTTTAGAGTTGAGTGATTAGCAAAGTTCTCTTTTCCCACTAATGTGCCTCCTAGAGGTATTGTTTGTGTTTCATAGTGTGGACAGGAGTGTGTTGCTATTGATAGGATTTGGACCTTCATGGAATCTTTCTCTCGTTCACACTTCAAATCAAGCGCGACCATCAACACAAACAGGTGTTTCTTGTCCATTAGCATTGCCCTTATCTTTTTTGCATCCATGTTTGTCTGCTTTGATTGTGATTGGTAGCATACTATTCAGCGCATTGGCTTAGTATCAAACATTTAATTCAATGCAATCTTTTGTCATAATCACTTGTTTAGGTGTAAAAATCAAGCAGTCCGACTAAGCTAGTTTGACCAAGCTAGGTATTAGAAATCTTCTCTTAATACCATGGGGAATGCCTTCCTAATAAACAATGGTTACTTAGGTTCTTAATCCGATTTAGGCAGCATTGTATGAAATGTACTAGGGCTTTCTAGTGGGCTTAACCCTATTGACCTTTAGCTTAAGTATTATAAAGGGAGTTTACTAATGTGATGAGCCTGGGGAATGTAACAGTGTTATATGACCTCCCAAAGTTACAAAATTAAAATGCTGAAAATGAACAAACAAAAAATCAAAGTGCCACAATGTAAAATTTTAAGCTGGAAGAGAAATCTCAGCTTGATTGGGTACTTCACTCACATGTATTGCCTATGGTACTAGAGCCCTAGAGGTTCCCAGTGTGGGCGCTTTTCCTTGAGAAGCAAAAAACCCAAGGCATACAAAATAAGCACACGCATCAAAATTGAATCAATGTGAAAAGACCTTGGGGGGTCAAAGAAAAAGTAATCAGTCAGGCGATGATTTCATGAGAAATTCCTTTTATGGTAGCTTAACTACAAGGTTTTCTAGATATAGCCTCTAGTCAGCCCTCGAACATGAATACTTGGCTCTCGCGATTAAACAACTTAATTGACCACTGAAAATTAAGAAGCTTACCCATGGTATTAATATTCGATCTCTAGTGCTTTTCGACCGTCAAATTAGCAACCCTAGACTTGTTTAATTTTCTACCTTTACATCTGTTTATGCATTTGATTACATTGCAATTTAATGTTCATTGCTGACAAATTGTTTGAAATTCTTTTTCCACTCAATGTGTCTACCTAAAACTGGATATGCTTTTTATGAGAATGCAATTATTGTGCCAATGTTGTTTGATTTTGCAGTGACTGAAGAAGGCTAAGGACATTCATCTCAAATGCTCTTCCACCTTGACGAACCAGCTTCAACTCAATAGCTTCCGAGGACGGAATCTACATCAGGAAGGGGGGCATGTTAACCCTCACGGCACACGGACACTGTAACCATATTATTTATTTAAGTAGAGTCAGGCACCGGGCTTGTCGGTCCAATAGGGAAAGGTAGAGTGATCGTCGATGAGAGGCGCACTTTAACTTGGACATTCAAGGGATTAGTTGGTTAAGCATGGGCGCCCAAGTGTGAATGGGGTGAGCTCCTATAAAAGCCAACTAAACCTAATTTTTACTCATTCTCTCATTTGTGCAATTGAAGAGTGCTCTTGCTCCATCTCCATCTTCTTCTTCTTCACCTCCTTGTGTGTGTGTGTGTGTGAGAGAGAGAGAGAGAGGGAGAGTGTGTGTGCGATCGAGCATTACGAAGGCACGGCGGCGGCGAAGCGGTTGAGCGCGGCACGACTGCAGCTTCTTCTTCATCGCGGCGAGGAATCCACCACGAAGGCGAGCGTAGAGCGGTGAGTGACACACCCTTTGTTCTCTTGAGCTTGCTAGTTTAGGCTTGTTGTGTGCTTGGAGCCGTTTGTGGCTCGCACACGGTGTATTGGCAAGTCCCTTGCTTCGACAGTGCGGCAAGGAGCGCACAAGTGATGCACGAGTCTGGTCCAAAACATTTGAAGAGGAGTTGCGTGCAGCGGATCCACCTGTAAGATTGAGTTGGGACAATCTAAGGCATGGGTTGGAAGTGGAGTTTGTGAAGATAGAAGATCCTGACAAAGTGTGGCAAGAAGTACGAGGTTTGGTGCAAAAGGAAGGTGAGCCAGTAGATGCGTACATACGTAAGTTCTCATTGGCATGGGAGCGGATGTGCAAGGCCTTAGCACCACAGGTACCCCCGCTTGACATGATGAAGAAGGATAGGTTCTTGGATGGTCTTTGGGAGAATATATGTTGGAGAGTGGAGCTAAAGAAGCCTAGGACATATGAAGATGCACTAGAGGTAGCAAGGAACAAAGAGTGGAAGTTGAGGAAAATGAGCCAGTTAGGGGTGGAGTCTTTGCCCATGAGGTCTGAATTTCAGCATATAGAGTCTTTACAAGGTCGCATGTCAGGGGTTCATCATGAACCAGTGGTTCCTGTTACTACTCAGGTTATGCCAGCAGTGGTCACTACATCGGTGCAAGATGATGGGCTAAGGCAAGACATGAGGCAAGTGGTAGATTTGATGAAGAATCTCAGCCTAAACATGCTAGGTCAAGTGGAAAATAATCGAGGTCGAGGGAGGTTTGCAAATCAGCCAGGAGGTGAAGAAAGGCCTAGGAATGGTGTTGGAAAAAGCAATGGTAGGTTTTGGAGGCAAACGCCCACATGTTATAATTGTGGAGAGTTGGGTCACATCAGCCCGCAATGTGATAAGCCACCAAGGATGGGGGGAGACATGTATCCATTGCCAAGACAGGTGCTAACTAGGTCAAATGATTATGGCATCGAAATTAAGGGAGACGAAGGAACTAGTGGACTGACCCAGGAGGAAAAGGGAAAGACAAAAGTGCTAAGTGTAGTCACCTTGGAGAAGGCATCAAAGCTAGAGGATACATAAGTGATGCCTATTGGGAAGAGGACCACAGAGGATAAGGAAGGAAGAAGTGCCCCAGGTCCTAGTAAGAAGAAAGGAAAGAGCCATGAAGGCGAGGATGTCAAGGCCAAGAGGAAAAGGAGAGCTCGTCGAAATTTTCATGTTTCAGATTTTCCACTAGGGGATGGGAAATTAAGCTATGACTTGAAGGAGGATCTGACGAGCAGGAAGGCAGATGTTACTTTTGGGCAGCTTATAGAGATGGTGCCTAAGCTAAAGCGACAGTGGAAGAGGATGGTTAACCCAATGGAGAAAGAGCCAGAGAGAGGTTCAGTAAAGGTGTTGGCAATGGATGAGCTACCAGACATTTGTCCAATAGTAGATGTGTGGCATAAAAGGAAAAATTTGGGACAAGGTTATGTGGATGGCGGAGCCCAAATATGCGTCATAACACACTCATGCGTTGAGAAGATGGGTCTCACAGTGGCTGGGGTGTTAGGTTTTCAGATCAGATTGGCAAACCATCAAAAAGTAAAATGCTTGGGTGTTGTAAAGAGCTTAGAAGTGGAGGCATATGATGCAAAGGCAGTGGTTGATTTTCATGTGATGCCAGCAGGGTTGGGAGCATATCCTATTATACTGGATAGACCATGGTTACGTGCAGTGGGAGCTGTTCAAGATTGGCGACATGGTACGATTAGCCTCTATGGAAAGATAGGTACCAAGAAGCTTTATAATATGGACACAAGGAAACGATTAGAGGAGCTTTATGAAGATGAGGATGAGTCTAGTGATGAAGACTCTTCCACGGTGACCGATGAGGACAGTGATAGCACTACCAGCAGTGATGAGGATGCTGATTTTGCATTTCTTTTGATGGACAAAGAAATCCAGGAGTTTGGTTTAGTTGCATTTGTGAATGAGGTTGAAGATGAAAGTGAAGGGCCTTATGAAGTGATTGAAGGGCTGATGCAAACCAAGGTTGAGTTGTCAAAGAAGCAGGAATTGATGACACAAATGATCAGTGGAGACCTCTCAGCTATGGAGAAGGATATATATTTGCACATGCTGGCTAGTTTTCCTGATTTGTTCATTACTTCATATGAAGAGATCAGAGGGTTCAAGGGCGAAGAGATGCATATAGAGCTGAAAGAAGGTGCTAAGCCAGTGCGGCAAAGGCTAAGAAGGATGGGTCAAGAGCAAATGGAAGCCTTGCGAGAAGAGGTGGACAAGTTATTGAAGGCAGGGTTCATAGTCCTTGTGGAGACCACAGAATGGGTGAGTCCAGTTGTAGTCAGTCCAAAGAAGGATGGGAAGTGGAGAATTTGTGTAGATTTTAAACCCTTAAACGCAGCCACTAAGAAGAACCCATATCCTCTTCCATTCATCGATCAGATCTTGGATTCAGTGGCAGGTTATGAGAGGTACAGTGTGTGTGATGGTTTTTCAGGCTATTTTCAATTGAAGATTGCTCTTAAAGACCGCACAAAGACCACTTTTATTACGCCATGGGGCTGCTATTGCTACACAGTATTGCCATTTGGGTTGTCAAATGGACCTTCCTTCTATCAAGAGAGAGCAAATTGGGTGTTGGAACCATTCATTGGTAGTTGTGTTAAAGCTTTCATGGATGACTTCTGTGTCTATAGCAGTAGGGCTGAACACCATGAGAAGCTGCAGATGGTATTGGCTCGATATGATGAATGTGGAGGACAACTAAATCCAAAGAAATGTCATCTAGCACAGCCAAGAGTGAAGTTATTGGGCCATATGGTGTCAGAAAATGGCATTGAGGCTGATCCAGAAAAGGTTAAGTCTATTCTTCTTCTTCCATCACCTACGAGTACGAAGCAATTGGCAACTTTTAAACACAAAGTGAAGTACATGGCACGGTTCATTCCATTGTCTTCACAGCTTCTTTATCCATTACAGCAAGTGGCAAAGCATGATCCATTGCAATGGGATGACAAGTGTGAAGAAGTGTTTCAAGAGGTGAAAGAGGTGTTAGGGGGGTTGTCAGCCATGCAGGCTCCTGATTGGGAGAAAGTGTTTTATGTAAATCCATCAGTAGGGGATGATGCCATTGGAGCCATGCTATTGCAAAATGGGAAGGGCAGCCATTATATGAGGCCAGTGTATTGTGCAAGCCGAGTGAAGTTGGTAGCGGAGAGAAAGTTCTCGGAAGTAGAGCTAGTGATGGCCAATGTAATATTTGCTTGTCGACGATTTCGTCATTACTTGCTACCACGGCCTTTTGTTTTCTTGACGAGTTATGCCTTTTTGCCACAGTTAATTAATGGTACTAACATGTCAAATGTGGTGAAGAAATGGGTAATTGAGCTGCAAGAGTTTGAGTTCTCTTTTCTAGTGGAAGATAGTACAAGGGCTACCCTAGCTGATTTGTTGACCTACAAGGAGAATCCCCTTATTGTTAAGGAAGAGGTGATGAGAAAGGTAGTTGAAGAAGTGCCACAGATCAGCAATGCACATGTGTTGTTCTTTGATGGTTCATACAGAAAGAGCCATGATGCAGCTTCAGGGGGTATAGCACTTTATGATCCAGAGGGGAAGCTAGTATGCAAGAGAGGGTTCAAATTGGATGCTCATAATAACAATGAGGCTGAATATGCTACTCTGGAAGCCGGATTACACATTTGTTTGAAGCATGGGGTTAGAAGGTTGAGCATAAAACGTGATGCCTTGTGAGTTGTGAAGCAAGTGATGGGTGTGTGGAAGAGCAAGAACAGCTCATTGAAGGAAATGTGCTTCAGAATTAAAGGCCTGTTAAAAAAGTTCGAAGCATGGATCATCAGACACATTGAACGTGCTCTAAATGGAGAGGCACATGAAGCAGCTCAAGGCATGATTGGGGAGCTATTTGTGTTGAGGACCACTTTACCTCTTTATCATGGCCGGGAAAGTTTGGCTCAAGAAGAGGAGTTTTTGCTAACAGGAATCATTCCAAAGGAGATTCAGAAGTCTAAGAAGTATGGATTTGCGCATAGCGCATACATGTACAAATTGATTGGTGATGTCTTATACATGAAAGGGGCTGATCTCGTGTTGAGACATGTACCTTGGCGGGAGGAGATTTATAGAGTGTTGGAAGAGAATCATGAAGGCGCATGTGGTGGCCATTTTGCTCTAAAGATCACCTTGCATAAGATTTTGCAAGAGGGGTATGTATGGCCTAGTTTGCACAAGGATGTTCACCATTGGTGTAGGTCTTGCAATAGGTGTCAAGCATTTGGGAAGAGAGTGTTGAAGCCAGAGCTACGAAAAACCATTATGGAGTTTGATGTGTTTGAAAAGTGGGGGATTGATGCAATAGGCCCGTTACCTATCACAAGCAGAGGCAAAAGCTATATCTTGACGGCAGTGGACTATCTCTCTAGATGGGCAGAGGCTATAGCAGTAAAACAGATCACTGCAAAGGATGTGGCAAAATTTGTGTATGATGAAATATGTTGCAAGTTTGGGGTGCCATTAGAGCTACTTTCAGATAAGGGGCCAGGATTTAGAGCTAAACTGCTAGACTTCTTATGCACAAAGATGAAGATTAGGCACCAGCATACCACTCCTTATTACCCGCAGTGTAATGGCTTAAATGAAAGATTCAATGGTGAGTTGGTACAAATTCTTTCTAAAGTGACAGAGCACCAAGGAAAGAATTGGGATTTGGAATTGCCTAGTGCATTATGGGCTTACCGTACTTCGGTGAAGACAGGTACAGGGTTTACTCCATTTCATTTGGTGTATGGAAAGGAAGCACTATTGCCTGTGGAGGTAGAGTTGCCCGCGGTCAAGATGTTAGAGAAGTTGCTTGGGCCGCCTAGTGATGCATTCAAAGAGAGGCTCTTGCAGTTACAAGAGGTTCAGTTGGATAGGATGAGCGCATTGGAGCATTATGGGCAGATGCAGGATAAGGCTTTGGCAAAGATAAATGAAAAGGTCAGAAGTAAGGGTATCAAGAAACATGACTTGGTTTTGCGCTACAACAGTAAGCTAGACAACACCTTCCAAAAGAAGTTTCAAATTAAGTGGGAAGGCCCTTTCAAGGTAGTGGAGTGTTTTCCAAATGGCACATATCAGCTAGCTAACCTGGATGGTGTTCTACATAAGTCAAGGGTAAATGGATTGCGTCTTAAATTGTATCATGCTAGATTGATGATGGTGGAGCAAGATGAGCTGTCTGTGGATCAAGCAGTGTTGGTGAGGGATGAGGAGACCTGTGATGCGGCGAGTCTCATATCTCTCTTTGCTGCTGCTGATCATGAATGATCTAGCAGGCTAGGGGATGGGCAAATTATGTCAGGAGTTTTTTGGAGCAAGGGATTGTGCATATGTTCATACCCATGCATGGTGCATCGAATAAAGGATTGCCCATTTGCCAGAGCTAGGTGGTTACGTGGGGCCCACATGTGTACAGGTAGGGCAGCATGTACTTAGTGCATCGATTTTCATTGTTACCAGTACCAGTGTGTTTTTTCTACAATAATGAGGATTTGGTAGCGCATAAAACTTCTTGAGGAAGCTATCCGCGGGCCGACGACATGAGGTAAGCGAGTGCGTCAGATGGCATCTAGTGGCGTCAGAACGTCGAATGGGGTCAGTACTTGCACGCGAAGAAGTACGGACACGACGTGGGTGTTTTCTTGTGAGAGTTATGCAGAAAGGTCATCATTAGGACCAATTTTTGGGTCCACTTCACGTGGTTGCGAGACGCATTATTGAAAAGAAATGAGTGCCAGGTGTGCGGATGATGCAAAAAAGGTGACAACTATGCACTGCGAGGTCAGTTTTTCGCTTGTTCGGGGTCCGTTTGAGGTCATATAAAAAGCCAAGGGTGCCCAACTAATAAAGCTAAGTGTGGGAACTGAAAAAACTAAGAGAAGACCAGAAAAAAACGTGGAGAAGAGAGGAGGAACAACCGCAAGTGTTTTTTTGCTGTTTTTGGAGCATTTTTTGACCCTAAAACTGCTCATCCGAGGTCGGATTTGAGCACTGTGACATTGTAGGGTGGGGTTTTTGGGCGTTCCGGACGCAATGGCGCTGTCCATTTTGCCAAATTCCTCACAAATTTTCTGCTGTTTTTCTGTGTAATCTTCTCCGGTGAGTGAAGCCTCTGCTTAACTTTGTGGTTGTATCTGGTGTATTTCCTCAATACTGTGTAAACTATTTGCCCCATTGGTGTTGGGCTGAGCTTCATTGAGTCTAAACAACAACAATTTGCCTCCTTTGATCTAAATTGAGAGAGTGTGTGTGAGTGTGTATGTGTGAGTGTTAAGTGGGCAAGTGGGAAATCTCTCTCTTCTCACTCCGTCTGTGTGTTTCCTGTCTCGGCCAGGCGTGTTGTGTAAGCCGAGTGGTGCCCCATAGCGTGTGTGTGTATCATCCCAAGAGTGTGTGTTGGGTCGTTATAGAGGCGTTCTGTGTGTTTCCATCCCGCTCACACCGTTTATGAGCATCTTTTTTGCATATTGTGATCACTTGTTGAAGCTCTTCCTTATACATTATTGCGAGCCCTCCTTGACCCCTCATTTTTGTGCATGGCATCCATAGAGAGAGTGTGATGCATTCCTCAATATGTGGTATGTGGCATGTCATGTACTCCCATGTTTCCATCAAAAAGAGGACATCGGCTTGAGGTAAGACCTCTGTCAGGCCTTCCCCTTTGTGCCATGGAAAGCCTCGACAGTTCCAACTTGTTACTGTAGTTCCGTGATCCCATGGGTCCTATCCCGTCATTTCCCTTGTTCTTTTTCCACGACTAGTGATGCATTCTTATTGGTGCGTGCCTTGTATGCTTCCCTTCTTGCTTTCTGGTGGTTAGGTGTTCTATCTTCGCTGATGTAAAGTGGGGTGTCCTTCAAATAAATACGAGAATTTTCAAGAATGATGGCCCTCTTGCGTGCATCCAGCAATGTCTATACAATTGCCCAGTTAGTCTCAGGCCTCTTCTTTCCTACCCTATGTGCTCCATATACCACAACATCATGCATGCCAAATTTGGTGGAAATCATGTCAGTAATGTCCGTCTTCAAGGTGAGTACCTGCTCCTTATTTGATTCGGGGAGTCCCCAAATTACTATGTTCATCTTTTTCATCCTCATTGACATACATTGCATCCCCCATACGTGTGATAGGTGGGCTTGTTTGACCATTTCTCACTATATTTGCTCAAGATCCCACATTTCCTGATATATGTTGCTGTGGTTTTTCACATATCTGTGAAAATTTTTCATCATGCATTGCCAAAGTGTACTGCATCATGACTGTTTGTTTGTCGAAAGCTCCTTGTAGCTCTTGTATTTTCTCCTCTTGGCAAAGAATCCACATGTCCTGCATTTGAAGTTTATGTTCGACTTCCTGATTTTTCAATACGAGATTTTTTAATCTCTTCATTTTGCTTCATTATTGTAGCTTGCATTGATGTGTAGAGCATGGTATCATATTTCCCTCATGCGCTAATTCCTGTCCCTTGTTTATACCTGTACCTGTACCTGTACCTGTACCTGTGTCGATTCTTGGAGATGTTTGTTGCTTATCTTTTGCAGGTGCCATGTGACGAATTAGCCCGCTCCAGGATATACAAAGATTTACATCTTCGTTCATAAACGGAGAGATAAGAGTTTGCCTTATCTCAACAACTCATCCTCATCCATGTGCATCAGAGAGAGAGCAGGGCAGGGCGTGGCGCGAGAGCAGCTCACAGGAGAGAGAGAGAGAGAGAGAGAGAGAGAGAGAGAGAGAGAGAGAGAGAGAGAGAGAGAGAGAGAGAGAGAGAGAGAGAGAGAGAGAGAGAGAGAGAGAGAGAGAGAGAGAGAGAGAGAGAGAGAGAGGTATCACTCGTCCGCGGCGTTCACCACTTCTCTGCTTCACTTTCGACTTCCTTGCTTATGGCGAGAAGCCAGAAGGCAAGTAGGAGGCAGTTGAAAGGGCTCTGCAATTCATCAGAGATGCTGGTGCAGGCCGGGTGAGTGTGAGTGAGAGAGAGAGAGAGAGAGAGAGAGAGAGAGAGAGAGAGAGAGAGAGAGAGAGAGAGAGAGAGAGAGAGAGAGAGAGAGAGAGAGAGAGAGAGAGAGAGAGAGAGAGAGAGAGAGAGAGAGAGAGAGAGAGAGAGAGAGAGAGAGAGAGAGAGAGAGAGAGAGAGAGAGGTATCACTCGTCCGCGGCGTTCACCACTTCTCTGCTTCACTTTCGACTTCCTTGCTTATGGCGAGAAGCCAGAAGGCAAGTAGGAGGCAGTTGAAAGGGCTCTGCAATTCATCAGAGATGCTGGTGCAGGCCGGGTGAGTGTGAGCTGCCAGAGAGAGAGAGAGAGAGAGAGAGAGAGAGAGAGAGAGAGAGAGAGAGAGAGAGAGAGAGAGAGAGAGAGAGAGAGAGAGAGAGAGAGAGAGAGAGAGAGAGAGAGAGAGAGAGAGAGAGAGAGAGAGAGAGAGAGAGAGAGAGAGCTAGGTTGCAACTTTTCAAATGGAGAGAGAGATCACAGTGGATACAACTTGTCATGGGCTAGCCTCGTCACTAAATGACACCTCCCCAGGGAGGTGAGATCAATGGCCCACAGTAGGCGTCGCGAGGCAGGTGCAATCCGGGCCGTCCGATCGACATTTAAACTAGGTGTGAACTAAGCGTGAACTCGGAGATATGTGCACCACACCAAATTTGGTGTGAACTCGGTGTGAACTCGACGTGAACACGGTGTGAACTGGGGAGGGCCTGCACACCACACCAAATTTGGTGTGAACTCAGTGCGAACTCGATGTGAACTAGGTGTGAACTAGGTGTAAACCTGTCCGCGACGCCGTGATCTATAAGCTTATCCCCCACACACCTTTCAACGAGCGCGTGTTAGTTTAGTGGTTAGAGTCAATCCCGTGGGGGAGAGGGTAGTGGGTTCAAGTCCCGGATCCGAGAAAGTGGGAAGCTTTTGCATTCTGTAGGAAATCCAACGGTCACGATCAACTGATGATCGTGAGCCATTGATCCCACCTCCAAATGGAGGTGTCAATTAGTGACGAGGGTCAGGGCTAAACCTGCCGGGGGGAAGAAGAGAGAGAGAGAGAGAGAGAGAGAGAGAGAGAGAGAGAGAGAGAGAGAGAGAGAGAGAGAGAAGAGAAGAAGAAGAAGAAGAAGAAGAGGATTTTAACGTTGTAGGAAACCATCCCAAGAGACCTTAGAGATACGTCCGACGAGAGTTGAACTCAAGACTTGTTATTCAAGAGGCCCAGGTTGCAGCCCATAATAACTTCTTCGATTATAACCTGTAGACAGAAAAAGAGTGCTACAATATTGTGCATCACATCACAGAGACAAAGCCTTCCATGCGGCCTTCATATGAGAGAGAGAGAGAGAGAGAGAGAGAGAGAGAGAGAGAGAGAGAGAGAGAGAGAGAGAGAGAGAGAGAGAGAGAGAGAGAGTCCTAACGTTCACTACACACTTGTCGCATGCGCATGCGCCACCATCTAGCGCTCAGCGTGACCATCCAACTGAAGTTTGACCTTTTATGTAGATTGCATGAGGAGAATCTTTGTTAATTCTCTGTGTTAATTCTCCTCTTCTTTTTATTTTCAAAAACTATATCACATAGTCCAGTAGTCTTCGTCGGAGCAGACGAGTTCTAGCTAGCATTGATAAGTGCTATTTCAGAGGGCTGCAATATTGGCCGTGACTCTATTTTGGGGTACTGCTATTGATGACAACTCCAATTGGGATTACAATTACTCTGATTTACTGGCTTATATGGCACCTTAGACGACCACCTCAGATGGTAGTGGGGTGTAGTTGCTTTTACAAAGCTCGGCCAAGATGCAAGTTGCCTCACCAGTAGAGAGCACGACTATTTTATCGGCCATAATGTGCATACGAGGAGAGATACGATTGGCAACGGTGATAAGGGTTGGTGAAAGGGGCCAATCATGTAGTGGTAGATTTCCAACACATGTAGCAATTGATTTTGATAGGAGTAGCTAATTGATGGGGAGAAGTACATATGTTGGCTGGTTTGCTCACAGGAGACGAGCTATTTAGCCTTATACATGTGCAAAGAGGAAGTGAGAACCATCCTTTTTTTGTTCACTTACAATGCATAACTAGTGGGGATGAGTAGAAAGATTGTGTTGTTTAAGAGGGGCATGAAAGGGCCTGCTGTATTGGTTGTTGGGATGATTTCAACTAGATTATGCCGTGACGGATAACTCGACGGTGCGGGCGTGGATTGCTGCGAATGCAAGGAGGAGGGAGCTGCGGGTGACGGGAAAGTCGAGGGTAAGGTGGAGGGAGGCCCACTGGGAGGCACACTCTGCACGATCGGAGTGCCGGTCGGTGTCGCAAGCGGTGAGAGCCCATAGGCAGCCAACTGTGCTGGTGTGTACCGCCCACGAAGACTCTGCTGCGAGGATAGCCACTCTACCTGGGCGCGGTATGCCCTCTTGAGGTCGGGGTCGTGTACTGCATCTCGGAACCATCGAAAGCCAAAGATGGATTGTGACTAGTGGGAGGAAGACTGCGAGTAGTAAGCATCACAAGCGTCCTCGTAAGAGAGGCCCTCGGCGAGAAAGTCCTCTATGGATCGATAGCCGGGCGTGGAAGAGGATGCGATATCCTACAATTTCACAAAAAAAAGGGACCCTAATTAACATTGGATTCCAGTCAAAGTGAGATTCTTTATTGCATATGATTTCTCCTTGCATAGGATTCCTCCTTGTATAGGATTCCTCCCTGCATAGGATTCCTTTTATCGCCTATTTGTGTGCTTTTTTTTTGCATCCATTTAGAGTGTGTGTGTGTGTGTGTGCTTCTAATTAATCTATTGTGTGTGTGCGTTAGTGTGTGGCAAAGAAATTAATCTAGTGTGTGTGTGTTTGACCTTAATCTACCGTTGGGCTTCTCGGTGACCATTGGGGTCTCAATCAACTTCATCGCACACCCACATGGAGGTATGTTTTGGTATGCTAATGCTAATGGAGGTATGTTTTGATATACTAATGCATGCCCAAACACACACTAATGCTAGCGTTAGTGTGTGCTTGTAACGCATGCACACACTAATGCTTGCATTAGTGTGTGCTTGTGCACAAATTAGTGTGTGAAAACACACCAATGCATGCACACACACACACTAATGCTTTCACACACTAATTTGTGCACAAGCACACACTAATGCGAGCATTAGTGTGTGCAATTTTTTCACACACCAATGCTCACAATAGTGTGTGCTTGTGTACAAATTAGTGTGTAGACACACTAATTAGTGCACAAGCATACACTAATGTAAGCATTAGTGTGTGCTAGAGAGGTATGCACACACTAATGCTTGCATTAGTGTGTGCTTGGGCACAAATTAGCGTGTGGAAACACACTAATGCATGCACACACTAATGCTTGCATTAGTGTGTGCTTGGGCACAAATTAGCGTGTGGAAACACACTAACGCATGCACACACTAATGCTTGCATTAGTGTGTGTGTATAATGCATGCATTGTGCACAAAATAGTGTGTGAAAACACACTAATTTGTGCACAATCACATACTAATGCTTGCATTAGTGTGTGTGTGTGTGTGTGTGTGTATATAATACATGCATTGTGCAGAAAATAGTGTGTGAAAACACACTAATTTGTGCACAATCACATACACTCTAATGCTTGCATTAGTGTGTGCTTGGATACAAATTAGTGTGTAGAAACTAACTAATGAGTGTGTGTATAATGCATGCACACACTAATGCAAGCATTAGTGTGTGTATAATGCATGCACACACTAATGCAAGCATTAGTGTGTGTATAATGCATGCACACACTAATGCAAGCATGCATACACTAACGCTTGCATTAGTGTGTGATTGTGCACAAATTAGTGTGTGAAAACAAACTAATTTGTGCACAATCACACATTAATGCAAGCATTAGTGTGTGTGTGTATAATGCATGTACACACTAATGATCGCATTAGTGTGTGCTTGTAACGCATGCACACACTAATGCGGACATTAGTGTGTGTATAATGCATGCACACCCTAATGCAAGCATTAGTGTGTGATTGTGCACAAAATAGTGTGTGAAAACACATTAATTTGTGCACAATCACACACTAATGCAAGCATTAGTGTGTGTGTATAATGCTTGTACACACTAATGCTTGCATTAGGGTGTGCTTGTGCATACATTAGTGTGTTTACACACTAATTCATGCACAAGCACACCCTAATGCAATCATTAGTGTGTGCTTGTAACGCATGCACGCACTAATGCGGGCATTAGTGTGTGTATAATGCATGCACACACTAATGCAAGCATTAGTGTGTGATTGTGCACAAAATAGTGTGTGTGTGTGCGTGTGTGTTCATGTTAGTGCATGTGTGTGTATGCATTGTGTGTGTGTGTGTGTGCAATGTGTATGCATTGTGTGTGTGTGCATGTGTGTGTGTGTGTATGTGTTTATGTGTGTGTGTGTAGAAGAACGAGAAGAAAGAGAGAGAGTTCGAGCACTTACAGTCGTGACCTCGATCGCTTGGATATGGTGAGGATGGAGATGAAGAGAGTAATAGAGGTTGGAGATGGAGAGGGAGAAGGAGAGAGAGCTTGGAGATGGAGAGGGAAATAGGCCCGCGCAGAAGAGGAGCTCGTTTTTGAATTTTTGGCATTCAATTTTGCGGGGGCACGCAGGTGCCCCCTTTATATAAAAAAATTTGTTGGGGATTTTACCGCGTGTATTACCGCGCCTTTTCCCGCTTGTATTACCGCCTGTATTACCGCAAAAATCTCTGATGAGACTGCATGTGTTACGCCGACTGCATGACCTCTTGTATCCACCTCCCCTCTATATTTAATGAGTGTCAGTCATGTCAGTACCAACATTCTTGATTCTTCTTTTTCTTATTTAATTTTTTATTATTTAGTGTGTGGTCGTGTGTGCAGGTCGATTGGGATGACGTGGGTCCGCCGGTTGGCGTGGAACGAACTCGATGGTTGAGCGAGCGATTACCATGTCCATGTACGCGATGTAAATGTGTGATTGCACGGCTTCGACGTATATGCTTGGCTCACGTGGATGATTATGGACTATGGGACGATCCGAGAAAACGCGCTCGAATGGAAACTAGCGATCCGAGGGTTTTGGCATCCATTGATGTCGCTCCCCATTGGAGTGTGATCGGAGGTGGAGGCACGAGGAGGACGGAAAAGCGATTGCGCCAGGAAGCAATCATGGGAGGGGGGTCACACCCGCCATCCAATGTGGGTGGGTCCACACGAGCGCATGCGCATCCTACATCCACCACATATGGGGATCTCTCCACCCCCCCGCCCTACATGAAGGTGGAGGAAGATCATTTGCACAATATGGTTGAGGATCTTCTTGCACGTGAGGCGGCGAATGAGTGTGATCCTGAGTGTGCATGTGACGAAGCCGCCCGAAAAACCAAAGATTCATTGCTAGAGGCAGCACACACCGCTCTTTACGAGGGATGCTCCTACTCCATATTACGAGCGTCTCTTGAGATCTTGAATATTCAAGCAATGTTTGGATGGAGCAATGCAGGGGTCGATGCACTATTGAGGTACGTTTAAGTGTAATAAGTGTTAGTTGTGAGTTTTTTTTCGTGGTTATATGCAATAACGAGTGTTCTTTAATTATGTCATAGGCTATTAGGCAAGATGATGCCTAAAGGCAATCATCTTCTAGAAAATCGAAGGAAGGCACGATAGGTGGTGATGACAGGGCTTGGGATGGACTATGACCGCATACATGCATGTGTCAATGATTGCGTGCTATTCCGCAATGAACATGCAGGGCTTGATGCTTTCCTCGAGTGTGGAGAATCAAGGTACAAAGAGGGAATGCAAGGAACCACAATACCTCGCAAGGTTCTTCGTCATTTCCCCCTCATTCCCCGCATCAAGCACATGTTTAGCACCAAAGGAACAAGCGAGCTTCTTACATGGCATATGACAAATCGCTCCACCGATGGGGTTATGAGAGTGCCGGCTGACTCGCTGGCATGGCAACACATTGAGCAGACATGGCCGGAGTTTAGAGAAGAGCCTCATCACTTGAGGCTTGGTCTGGCTAGTGATGGGGTAAACCCATTTGGGCATTGGTCTACCTCATGGAGTACTTGGCCAGTGGTTGTTGTGAACTACAACATTCCACCATGGGAGTCAACCAAGAAGGGGAACATTTTGCTCTCTCTTCTAGTCCCAGGAAAACACAAGGTGAAGAACATAGATGTATATTTAGCACCTTTGATTGAAGAGCTTCAAGAGCTATGGAACGGCATAGATGTTTTTGATGTATCAAGACCACTTCGTGATCGGCGCACAATGATCAAGTGCATTCTCATGTGGACCATGCATGATTACCCCGGGCTTGGAGAGATTTCTGGTAAGCTTATACTTTGTGACGCTCTTTAATGTCTTTGCATTGGTCACTTATATGCGGTTATGTATTTTGTTTTTGTAGGACTATCGACATCTGGACATAGGGCATACCCAAGTTGTGGACCCTCACTCGTGACAGAGAGACCCGCTCTACTTGTTTAGGTGATCTACCCCAATAACCATCCCTTCTTGCCGCCCACACATCAATCTTATGCTCCACCGTGCAATGGGATGGAGCCACTCCATTGGACCATGGCCGATTGGGCAAGACATTGGAACGATCATCACAACACATTGCCTCCTCCCAATGACTCACCTAGGGGTATGTCTAGGTACTCTATTTTCTTATCACTACCCTATTGGGCTTCATTGAAAATCCAACACCTATTGGATCCAATGCATGTGTTCAAAAATGTTGGGCAAGCTATATGGGATCACATAGTAGGCAAGAAAGATTCATTGGGGGCTAGAGAGGACATGAGGGCCATAAGGAGGCTCCCTCCTTCGGCCACACCTCGCATGGGGCATCGGGGGAAGATGGTTCTTCCAAAGGCACCTTGGATTCTATCAAGGGTGGATCAAGAGCGGATGAAACAAGTCATTGCATCCATCCGTACTCCAACAGGTTATATGCGTTCACTCAAGGGTGCCTTCACTAAAACTAAGAAAGGAGGATCCACACAACTGTATGGGCTCAAATCCCATGATTGGCACAAGATTCTTCAAGTAATGTGTGTGTGTGTGTATATGTGAGTGTGTGTGTATGTGGTTTAGGGTTTTGGATACTAATAAGTCTTTTTGTTTGTGCAATAGTTTATGCTTCCAATTAGCATTAGTGGATTTGCGGACACGAAGGTAAAGACTGCAATATTCAAGGTGGGAGAAGTTGTCAGTTATAGCACATTTGATCCTCCCTCCTAAACTTTACTTTGAAGACTAACTTTACTATGAAGATTATGAAGGGTTTTTTGGTTACAGGTTTGTGAGTTTCAAAGAAATCGAAGTTTCAACCATTCCAACAGCTCGACTTCTAGCGATTGAAGCAACTTGTGCTATTGAGGATGCATTCCCACGTTCTATCCTTGTTAGCTAAGTTCACCTATTGCTCCATCTTGTTGAGGAGATAGCCATTTGTGGTGTGGTTCACTCCAGGTGGATGTTCTTTCTTGAGAGTTTCCTAAAGACCTTGAAAGACTTTGTAAGGCTACGATCACAACCAGAGGTATTCATCGATCTTAAGCTTTAAACCTTATTAGGATTGGATTGTATTCACAACGCTTTTAATTGGTTACTTTAATCACTAATGGTTTCATGTGTTTAGGCAAGCATGGTAGAGGGTTGGATTGTACAAGAGGCTTTCTCTCAATATCTTTTCACAATAGACCCATCATTGCCTCGTTTAAAGACGTAGGAAGAGGATCCAAAAAAAACACGCAAACATTCCAAGTGGGAAAGGGATATGTATGTGGAGGTGCGTACAACGAGAGAAAGGGAGAGGGAAGCATGTAAGAGGTCGCATGGTGGTAGGCGAGCACCTCCCTTTCCTAAAGAGCTTTCCAAATACCCTGATCTAATTCCAGTTGGGTGGAAACACAATGCTATGACCAAGGCCAAGGCACAAGGAGAACAAATAAGCCCTAAAGAATGGGAGTACGCGTGAGGATGTCTACCAAGGGTAATATACTCAATGTGTTTAGTGTGTGTGTGCGAGTGTGTGTGTGTGTGTGTGTATGTGTGTCATCTCTCTCTCTCTCTCTCTCTCTCTCTCTCTCTCTCTCATCTATCTTGATTGGTTTTTGCAGGCCTTCACATTCAACTCTATGTGGTCCAAAGGACGTCATTTTCAAACCCGCAAGATAGATGAGCGTCGAACCACTCGCGATAGTGGAGTTATGGGCAACTTTGACATGACAACACAAGAGGTGAGGGAATGTGGAACAATAGAGAGGATAATCAAAGTGGATTTCAGAACATTTCACAAATATCTCTTTGACTGCCGATGGTTTGCGGGTGAGGTTAAGAGACATGAGAATGGGCTCTATATGGTAGACTTTGGGCAATTTTATTGCGGGAAGACCGACAACTTGGTGCAACCTAGTAGTTGTGAGCAGGTAAAGTCCATGTGCAACTCACTAAAACATTATATGATACATATAAAACTACATTCATGTTGTTGTTT
This sequence comes from Adiantum capillus-veneris, assembly GCF_014529385.1. NCBI lineage: Eukaryota > Viridiplantae > Streptophyta > Polypodiopsida > Polypodiales > Pteridaceae > Adiantum > Adiantum capillus-veneris. Next base: position 2,929,166 of record NC_140952.1, on the reverse strand, counting down.
GCTCTATGACCTACATGTGTTTTATGTGCCTTGTATGTATCGAAGACGACTTTGGTATGTTATTCCAGTCACACCACGGAGCAGATCTATCTTTGCAGATACGAACATAGAGACTTTGACAGGTCCCACCATACCATCTCAAGAAGACGCCAATGACAATGATGCAGTTGAGGTCGAGGAGAACCAACCATTCCCAATAACCAACCATAGTGAGGAGGAGGACGAGGATGGAGAGGATGATGATGATTCAATAGGAGAGGCTGTAGAGGATGAATCAATAGATTTATTTGTTGATTTAGCTACCATGGGGTTGGACATGGATGTAAGAACTTGTAGAGATCTCTTGGAGGATGAAAATTAATAAATATCTTTTGGATTTTGTCTTCTTTCTCTACTTATGCTGTACAAAAAGGCTATTTGTTTATGAACGCAAGACAATACAATTTTGATCATCGTTCGCTTGCCATTTCCATATGAATGCATAGTTGACATAAGATTTTGAGGTGGAAAAAAAGAAAATTTGTTTATAGAATCTCATGGAGTACAAATGAGTAGAGTAGGAGAATCATACCAATAGATGAGGCAAGCAAACAGAAGAGAGGTACTAAAAATCCCAATGAGAATGGGATTTCTTACACTCCATGCAAAAAGGGGGTGACAATACAATTTTGATCATCGTTCGCTTGCCATTTCCATATGAATGCATAGTTGACATAAGATTTTGAGGTGGAAACAAAATATTTTTTGAAATAGAATCTCATGGAGTACAAATGAGTAGAGTAGGAGAATCATATCAATAGACGAGGCAAGCAAAGAGAAGAGAGGTACTAAAAATCCCAATGAGAATGGGATTTCTTACACTCCATGCAAAAAGGGGGTACCAATTTTTGAAAAGTAACAAAATAGAATAGGATTTATAGAAAGGAAAAAGTGGGTGAGGAATGGGCCGCGTGGATTCTTTTTCTATTGCGGTAATATGGGCGTCTATATATGCGGTAATACTCGCGGAAAAATCCGAAAACACGCTGGCGGGGTTGCAGCCTACAATCTCTCTCTTTCTTGAAGCTCTCTCTCTCTCCTCTTATTCGGTAATGCTGTGCGGTAATAACAGCATTCTCCCATAGTGGAACAAGGGTTAGAATATAGACATGTGCTTATGGATTTGTCTCAACACCGGGCCAAGGTTAAAGGGGTCCAAATAAGAAATGGTCTGTTAAAGAGAAATGCTACCTAATGGAGCTTAAAGACCTTAGGGTTAGCTTCGTTAAAGACCTCCAAAAGTTAGTGTTAAAAAGTCTTTTGACCTTAGGCAAGCTAGGATTGACCTGGAGGTGGGAATCCTACCCAAGCATGAGGTGCTTGTTGGCTTGCTAACTAAGGTGCTTAAGGTATTTGTGGGAACCTTGCCCAAGCTTGAGATGCTTCTCATGCTTAAATGACTAAGGTTCTTGAAGTGTTCAACTCAAACATAATTTCTCAAGAGGCATAAACGGTGTTAATGCTTAAATGACTAGGTGTTTGAAGTGTTCAATTCAAACATGATATCTTAAGAAGCATAAAAGACACATGTCAAGATCCTCCACATGTGGCCCTCATGATGTGCTTGAATCCTATTGGATAGGCTTTAAAGGGGTCCAAGGAGAATTTAGATGCATAAAAATAAATAATTAAGTTCTTTCTCTCAAAGAGGAAAAAGAAGACACATGTCCAAATGATATAATTGAATAATAAAGAGAGAGAGAGAGAGAGAGAGAGAGAGAGAGAGAGAGAGAGAGAGAGAGAGAGGTGGACCAAGCATGAGGGGGGTATACTCTCCTACACACATACACACACACTCTCTCATAGTGTGAAGTTTAAAGTGCAAGAGCTCCATCTCCTTCTCCAAGCTTGCTGAGAAGTGGAGAGCCTACACCAACACTCTTGGCAATCGAATGCAAATCCAACCAAGAGCCATGCTTCAATGCTTAAGATTGCCATCTTCTTCATCTTCATTACTATGCTATTATGATATGCTAAGCAAGAAGAGTGATGATACATGAGGAACTATTTATTTCTCCTATGAATGATTCTTCTTCCTCTTCCCTACCTTCATTCCCCGCTAGCTCTCTCCACCTTCGAGGTGTTTGAGGCCTTGGAACTGAGGCTTGGGATAGTTAATTCTTTTTGCAAAATTTATGTTATGCTTGTGATGCACGAAGCTTTCCATCTTCATTGCATCACCTAGATCACAAGGAACACAAAGATTGTATTGTATCAAGTCTCTCTTGATGGGAGAATCTATAATACAAACGCCTTTTGGAAAGGGGACCGGCTCTAAGTAAATCCGGTCCTCGACTATTGTCATGTTCTCTAATACTCTCTCTCTTAAAAAAGTATTGTTCATGCCAAGTTAATTAAGTACTATGTTTATGTTGCTACCATCGATTAATCTATGTTCTCAAAGTAATCTCACAAAAATGCTCACTCTAATTCTCTTAATTCCGCTATTCTCAAAGTTCATAGGCCATTTCCATTACAACATATTTGATTAAATTTAGGAATTACCTGCTTGAGGATGCTAAATGGATGTAGGGACCCTAGCTAAAAGATTAATTTCTTTAGTGCAAGACTACAAGTTCCTTCATGGCTTAAATGTAAACTAAGATAATTATATACAAAATATTCAATGATTTAATGCAAATTTTAATCTCTTTCAATGTGCAATAAAATGTTTTAAGCAAGATTTTAGCCTTTTTAACTTCTCCACCATGTCTAATGTATTTGCAAATTTTTGTCTCTACTATGTAGTGGGACTTCTTACTCGGTAGTTGGACTTCTCCATACCTTGAGTTGACCAGATTGACAAGCTTCCATATTTCTTTATAGACAAAGGAGTGTGATTGTTGATAATATGTTGCACAAAAAAGAGAATTCCTTTATCCACTTATGCAAGTGTTGAACTAATATGCTACACAAAAAGAGAATTCCTTTAGCCACTTATGCAAGCGTTGAAGAAAATTAGAAGAATCTAAATTCATAATTATTACCTAGTTTTCCATAGAATCCTAAGAAGGTCTTAGCCTTCACCCCACTAATAGAAATTCTGCTAGGAACATTATTTTCACCAACAAATGACCTCTTTTATTAATGGGGTATTGGGGTGAAGGTTCTGGCCTTCACTCCACTAATAGAAGCTTTCTTAGGAATTTTATTTCCACCAGATGACCTCTTGGGGTCTAACTCAATCACCACATTCCCCCCATGAAGTTCAATACTTTTTATGACAGTTTCTTTGGCTAATAAAGGTTATAGTTTCTATGCAAACCCTATGTAAAGGTGCACAATCTTCTCAATGATTCTACACAATGCATGCAACACATGTGGACATTTGAAAGGGAAACATCTAACCAGCTTGAAAGTTTGGATCGTTAGAGTTTCTCTTTGGGGCTTGGTTCCAATTAGCAAGATTCAGCTCCTTTGCTGCACCAATGCAGTAGATAAAAGGGATTTTGGCATTGGCACCTTTTGACACATTGAACATATACTTTAGTGTCTTTAGGTCTCCCCCAAGTGCCATTCCACCTTGTACCTTTCAAAACCCTCAACATCTAACTCCTCCCTAGCACGTTGGACTTTGATTATTGCATGGATACTAGTGTGGTGGAATACCCAATTTAACACATTAAAATCCTCATTATCAACCGCAAAAGCACTCAGCCACCAAATGTTCTTCTCTGACTGTACACTAAAATTTCCAAAGTTTCTTTTTCCTCTTTGTGGTATCAAGTGCTCTATTCATGAGGGTTACTGATACCCTCTCAAGTTTTCTATTCTTTATAATTTCACTTTCATCTAATTTGATCACAAGAATGGCTTGCCCATTCACCTCAATATGTTGAAGACCATGTAATTTTATCATTTCTCTCTGCAAAGTTCTCAAGTCAAAGAATAGATTGTTCAAAGAGTTCAACTGGAGGTCTTTCTTCCTACCATGATATATGTCATTGATGTGGAAAGGCTCTCCAAGGTTTCTTTGTGAACAATCTGATTAAATTAAGGACCTGAGGTAAACATGAACTTACAAAGACTAAACTAAGGACTTGAGACAAACACAAACTTAGTTGGCAAACACAAACTTAGTCGACATGCTAAATCAAGGACTTGATGTAACAACAAACTAGCAAAGACTATACCACCCATAGATACTGACTTACAAAACAAAAACACCAATTTGAAAAATAAATCGGTTTTACTCATTGCTTTGATTGTTTTGTTGAAGCCTCCACCTCCTTGTTTGAGACTCTCAATATTTTTCAACTTTCTTTGTCTTTGTCTAAGCCCAAGCTCTGTCCTCTTTCTTCTAGCTATATTCAGTAATGACTCTAGATTCTTTACCTTTCCTTTCTTTCTTAAAGTTGATGATTAAGAGAATCCTTGAACTGTCCTAGCAAATTTCCCTTTTTGTTGTAAGGTTTTGTGTATAGCCTAACAGCCCTTTTATACAATCTTGTAAAAATCTCATCAATGAAGAGCAATTGAAAAATGTTGGGCTACATATTTGGTGATGAGGTCTATAGGATACAATCTACCATTTATCTATAGGTCAATGTGCTTCTTGCCCTCTGATCTCATTGCTTCAATGGCAGAAGGAGAAGTTTCACAAACCCTATTTAACTTGAAGATGATAGATACCTCTCTTAAGGATTCATGGCTAAAGCTTAAATATGGGAAAGATGATGGGTTGGATATGGTGTAGAGAAAGGTGTAGAAAATGGAAAGAAGGAGCAGGGAGAAATTGAAATTTGGGCCAAAAGAGAAAATGGGTGTTTTGGGGGGGGGGGGGGGGGGGGGGGGAGGATTTTTTGGAATGACTCACACGTTTCAAAGAGATTTGAAAACGACACTACATGTGGGCCCTCAAAAAGTGACATTTGGTACACCCAATTAAAAGGTGGAGTTTTCTCTCCAATTTCAGGTTTTTTAATTTTTTGTTTACATTTTCAAAAATGAAAAGCATTTTCTCTCTCTAACATTTCGAAAAAGAGACCTCAAACTCTAGAGAGAGCAGAGTTCAATAGTTAGGCAGTGAGGAGATCTACACGAGTCTCTCATGCCCTTGAGCGTTTTTAGCAAGGGTTAGACTATTTGTTGGTCATTGATTGCAAAGACCCTACTTGCTACCAAGAAGCTATTCATATGGAAGATAGCGTCCAATGCAATTACGTCGATTATGGAAAGTGAGACTTGTGAACTAACGGTTTCTAGAGGGAAAACAAGGCTTGTTTGCAAATGGGTATATAAGAAGAAATACACGGTAGAAGATCCTAAGAACCTACGTATAAGGCTAAATTGGTTGCTAAGAGATTCATGAAGAAGAAAGACGTGGACTTTGATGAGATTTTCTCTCCAATAGTCAAGATGACTACGTTGCATCTGTGCTTGGGCTAGTAGCCATTGAGGACATGGAACTTGTCCAGATGGATGTGAAGATGAATTTCCTTCATGGGATCTAGAAGAAGACGTCTACATGAAATAGCCAGAAGGTTTTGAAGTTGAACCTGAAAAGCCTTCAAGGGAGAAAAACTAGTGTGTAGACGGCGTAAGGCATTGTATGGCCTAAAGAAAGGGTCAAGGCAATGATACCATAAACTTGACAAGTACATGCAGTCTCAAGGTTATATATGGAGCCAAGAAGATCTTCTTGTATACTTAGAAGTTGAACGATGGCTCACTTATCATCTTGATACTTTATGTCGATGACATGCTCATTGCTACTAAATCTAAAGATGAGATTGCTATCTTGAAGACCACTTAGCATGTAGTTTGCTATGAAAGATATGGGAGATGCAAGTCACTTTCTTGGTATGCGTATCAAGAGGGATAGGAAACATGGAATATCGGAGTTGTATGAGGAAACATATATCCACAAGGTCTTGCAATGTTTTAATATGCAGGGGGGACATAATACATTGAGTGCCCCAATTTAGGCATATGTTAAACTTAGCAAGTATGATACTCCCAAATTTGATGTTGAGAAAGCGAAAATGGCCAAGATGCCATATTCTTCAGTAGTTGGCAATCTCATGGATACCATGGTAGCCATCAGAACAGACATTGCATTTGCAGTAAGAGTGGCTAGCACATTTATGTCAAATCATGGCAAGAAGCACTGAGAAGCAATGAAGCACATTCTGAGATACCTTAAGGGTACATCAAGCAAGTGCTTACACTTTGGGAACAGAAAGCAAGTGCTTACAGTTTGGGAATAGTGATGCATCCATAGTGGGTTACACGGATGTAGACTAGGCGGGTTGTGTGGATAGTCGAAGATCCACGTGTGTGGATAGTCGGAGCAACAATGTCATGGAGATCATGTCTCCAGGATTGCACTTTTCAATTCTTTATGATAAATAGAATAAGGAGCAAGAGGTATATTATCCTCACTACGCTCCACCCAAATCTTCATTCTCGCTCTCTGTCCTCACAGCACTGCACGCACGCACGCATCCGCGTACACGCGCTTCACACACTAGTCCTGCTCTCTCAATGTAACATCAAAGACAACCTGTTGGTGATGTTAACACTTCTACATGTGGCCAAGGTTAAAATCAAATCAAGTGTTCAACATGTGGAAGAACTAACCATGTTGAAAGAGACTATCAACATCCATAGGAATACTAATTTCATTAATGCTATGTGTCTATGTGTGTGTGTTTTCGTTCCAAGAAGGTAGCCAATTGCATACTCTCAAGCTTGCATCAATTATTTCTAAGCTATGAATTTTAGTGCAAAGGCACTACGATTGTCGTAGATTATATACATCTTTCTTTCTTCCTTTTTTACTTCCGTGTGTTGTTCCGTTGCATGCACAACTTTGACAGAACCTTGATCATTTTCACGCCCCTTTTTCATGTGAAAGGAAACAAAGAAAACAAGATTATAACACAGGAATTATATAACACTCATAATTGATGGATGAGCGTTGGCCAAAGACACTAAGGCTTTCTTCAGTGGAGGCTAACGGAAGGTTTGCCTAAATTGTAACTTGGGAGCTGAGAGCGATCAACTCCCATCTAGATTGATGAATGGCGCAAATTACCAGGCCTACTTCTTATTGCCCACTTCACCATTGCTAACGAAAAGTTTGTCTAAGATACCTACCACACGCATAGGGATAATCTGTAAATCAAGGGGGATTACCTCACTATCTTCCATACACACACAATAAAGTCAGTTATTAGGAATTCGAGAGAGGTGGTAAAGTTAATTGGTGCAATTGCAACATCGTGCTCAGTCATATGCTTTGGAATCTGTGTAACATCCTCAATTAAAGTTGATTTTTATCCAGTGCATGTTTCGAGTGCTCTAAAATTCCTTCGCTCAATCCTCCCTCTCTCTTCTTTTGCAAAAAGGCCGACGCACGAATCAATAGAAACAGCCTCAACTGTCACCACTGTGTGGCTGCACATAGAATCCCTTGAGGAGGGTTAATCCTTCGCATTGAGTCCGCAGTGAGGTAACTTGTAACAGCTACCCCCTGCGTATGGGCCCCCTCTAAATCGTACCTTGGGAGATCGGAGCAAGACATCCATCGAGATTGACGCATGGTGCAAACTACTAGGCCTATTTATTATCGCCACATCACCACTGTGTTTGTGTCAGGGGAAAGAAGCGATTTTTTAATATCATAGCACCAATCCAGATCACCATTGTGTTTGTGTGAGGGGAAAGAAGAGATTTTTTAATGTCATAGCACCAATCCAAGCGAGTTAGAGAGTTGGAGAGACCCCAATTTCCAAAGGGCAAAAGCTCTGTCGGAAGAGGTTTGAACTCAATACGTGTTGGTGGATAACCGGTCTACAACGTGCGCGACAGAGAGAGAGAGAGAGAGAGGGGGAGAGAGAGAGAAAGAGAGAGAGTAGAGTAGGCCCTTGGTTGTTGTTTGCTGGTTGCTGCGGAGGAGGACATGTAGCTGTGAATGTAGTAAAGGAACGCCCATTACAGATTCCCGCATCTTTAGTGCTCAGCTGCTTCGTACGACAAAGGCTGTCCCTTTGCGGATATAGATACTCTCACAATTGGGTATATAGGGAGTTAAATAGTCGCCCATGTCAGCTACGGCTACCTCCAGGTTCCCTCTGTAAAGCAAATCCAAAAGCACAAGCGCACGCAGGGAATGGCAAGCTCCATCTCCGTTTCTGCATTAAAAAACATCACACCCCCCTCTCCCCCCCTCTCTCTCTCTCTCTCTCTCTCACACACACACACACAGACAAAGAGAGAGAGAGAGACACACACACACACATTGAAAAAGGCGGTTTCTTTTGATTTTGATTGGTGAGGCTGGAATCAAAGCTGGATCGTCCCCTTGGAGCCCATTTCTGCAAGTTGGTATCACCTTTTCAAGTGGTAGATAGCAAGGTATCATCCTTGAGAGCCCTCTTGTCCTCAAAATCCAGGTTTTTGAGCCCTTCTTTTCTCTTGGTTCATCATAACCTGCTCTCTAATCACTGCTATCTTTCCACTTTCAGATCCTGGTCCAGACCTCCTCTGCCAAAAGGGGCCATTGATCATCTTTCATACAACTTGCCGAGCCGATCGGACTCTCGCCCCAAGCATTACTGCCGGCTGGAAGAAAATTTTGTAGAGCTTCAACTCATGGCATGCTTGTAGCCCATTGACAGTGGCAACCTGCATTGCAGCGCCACAATGCCAATCAGCCAGAATTGTACTCTTCATGACAGTAAGTGAGACTTTGTGCTCTTACATTCAAGGGTGCTCCGACGCATTTGACTATGGAACAATTATGTCCGGGAGGCGTAATTGAATGCGCAGAAATTTACCCAAGCTAGTGGAGCTACCTGCAAGAATGTTCGGCGCTTCAGGCTTGTTCACTCCATAGATAGCTCAAACCAGAATGAGATCTTTGGCAGAGCTTGGAATTGGGCTGAGTGTCGTCTTCTGCATCTTTGTCCTTGCCCTATTTGCCGAGCTCTGCTACATTTTCTACTGGAAAAAAAGCACCTCAACAAAGTCTTCCTCTGCTGATTGCATCAAGAGTGCAACACAGATCAAAGCAGGCAAGAAGCTTTACCGCTCAAGTGCTGAGTTTGTGCGCGAAGCCTCGCTGGTCGGTTCATTCGGGGGCTACCCTACATCCACATCGATTGAGGTGGGGAGTGGCTCCGATTATGCTGACCAAACTCCTCCGCACTTGCTGTTCCCAATTGAGGAAGAAACAAAGGAGGATATGGAGCTAGCGGCAGGCCTTGGGGGCACAACCAAGCCGAGCTCGCGCCTGCGTAACCGCACGCCAAGCGATGCGCTGACCATACCCTTCACATCAGGGTCCACATCGCCGGCGGCATCAGTGGACACATCATTCACATCCCCACCATCGTCTCCGCTGGCAGCAAAGTTGAGCCCATACGCGGCGCGTGCGGTGCGGCAAATGAGCTGCGCTCCCAGGCTGTCATCATCACCAATGGGGGCAGAAATGTATGCACTTCCGGGGACGGCAGGCTGGCCACTTGCTCAAGCTGCCAACAAGAGGGCAGAAGGGACACCGTTGAGGCTGCTGTTCGAGCGGTCGCCGCTGTTAGGGCCAGGTGTGCACATGCCCGGGTCGCCATTCCAGCCAGCATCGTCGACGGCGGCTCATGTCCAAGGTAGTGGGAGCTCCAAGGCATCATCTCCACCTCCTCCTGATTTGTATCTGTCGCTGGCTTCCCTATTCGGACAATCGCCGACCACCGCCGCCTGCTCCCAACCACAGTCTCATGATGCAAGCAAGCAGTCCTCTAGTTCTCATTGATTGACAGCAAAATCATGATTAATTGGCTTTACTATCTGCACATGTATAATGTTGATGGTAAATGTGAGCTAGCCATCGACCTGTTAAATTGGGGCGGGGGCCTCAGGGCTGCCAGCTGACCCTTCTCTGTTAAAAGCGTCCATTGGCAATCGGATTGCCCATGGTAGCCGATGCCATGTGGAAAGTTGAAGCAGGCCCCTCGGCACCTTTATTCATCAAACTTTCGACAATATTGTTTGTACATTCCCCCCCCCCCCCCCCCCCCCCCCCCCCCCCCCCCCCCCCCCCCCCCCCCCCCCCCCCCCCCCCCCCCGGCAAATTTGAAGGTGACACTGAGTGAGAATATATGTGATGGATATCTTTTTTGTGCAGTACAAACGACAGATGCCAATTGGTATCTACTATCCAACCTAGGCCTTCAGGCACCCACACATCTACCTTAACCACTAGGTTACCACCCAATTGGCAATATCTTTGTATACCTATAGTAAACAAGCCGACACTAACACGCAGACGGTGGCACTGCCTGCTATTAGAGAGAGAGAGAGAGAGAGAGAGAGAGAGAGAGATCTTGATTGCTTTGGCAGTGCAGATGAGAGAGAGATAGAGAGAAAGATATGCTATTTTTATTAGTAAGCTTAAAAAATAGCATTAAAAGCCTAAAAGAATGCCTAAAAAACGTGTACACAATTTGGTAGGCACCATGCCTATATCACTACCTGCAAGCAGGCAGTGCCAATAGCAGTCACGACTCATCAAAAAATTGCTCGGAGCTCACCGTCTGCCACCTCTCTTGTCTCTCTCTCTCCCATGTTCGAATTACGGATCGCGCACTCTTGTGATGAATATCGGTATGAAAATAATTTCAACTTGAACGCCCCCCCCTCCCCCCCCCCCCCCCCTCCCTCCTCCCCCTCTCTCACTCACACGTGGCGCACGTGCGTGCACACTCATGTCTAACTAAGGGTTCAAATCCTTCCTTTTGTTTTTGACAACATTTATGGCATGCTAAAACTAGTCCTAAGAGGAAAGCCCACATATACGTACCTTAGTGGGTCATCCATGTTGATGGCCAATCCTAAGGTTTCAAAGGTTTTTGGTGAACCATTCACTTTGTTGCTATTGAGAGAGTGGGGGGCTTTGAGTCTTGAGCTTGTGTGCAAGGTGTACAAGACGGTGGGACGGTGGCACATGCATGATGGAGGTGGGTTGCTCTTGGCCTCTCTTTTCATACCCGGTAGATATGCGCTAGACGATGCCATCTGTCAATGCATTGTGAAGCTTTCTATTCATGTGTCGAAAAGTATTTCTTGGTCATTGATTGACTCCATTTTTTCCCCATTCATGGTCCCTATTTTGAGTAATTGTAGTTCTTTTGAATGTGACACAACAACATGGTTTTTGGTTCAAAAAGTAAGCAAAAATAGCCATCTACAAGGGCTCCTTTCAATGCATCTTGTGGCGACTCATTTTTGACTCTCTAAAACAAGCCTTGGTGAAGCTTGGGATGGTCACTTATCAAAATCTTCCTATATCATGTGTATTCAAGAGGTTATTAATAATACTTCAATATACATATTACATTTACACTATGGGTTTATTTATAGAACCCCCACCCCCCTCTAATGTATACACAAAAGTATACATCTTGGATAATTAATAATCCTCTCCAGTTAACTCACATGATATGATACACATTTTGAAAAGTGACCACCCTGGGTGATGAAGAAGGGAATTAATGAAAAACTCTCATCCCTCTCAGAAGATCGATTAGGCAAGGATTTCCTTTAACCCCACTATTGTTTGCTATTGCAACTTTTTGCCCTAGAACACATATTTAGGAAAATAGGAAAAAATGCGCAAATTTGGGACAATTCTTTGTGTCACATGGACTTGAGGTGAGGTTGTGATGTACTAAGTTGTTGCACAAGAAGGTTGTGGTACAGTGTTTAGTGGATGCTTATATTGTAAGTTGTCAACAACCCTATGATACACTACGGTGTGTTTGGACATGATAGTATACAAATTTATATATACATACACACATCCAAATTCAAGTTATCCACTCACACATGCTTCATCATGAGAACAACTAAAATGTAAGTTGCAAGAGAGACGGGTAACTAAATTATGCTCCCTCGCCACCAGTTTTTGTTCCAACAATCTTTGTAAACCTCCACATCATTTTCATTCTTCTTCTTTGAAATTAGTGCCAAGTATTGTATCTTGACTTCTCGGTGGTTTATTGACTTCTTGTTCTAATCGATGTCTGTTGTTGTCACTCCTAGCCAAATTGGATAATTTTCATCACAAGTTTGCACAAGTACAAAGTTACCCTTTTCCACATCAAGAGTTGGGTTGAGCTCCTCAAAATATTTATTGTGAATCAGACCAGCAATGGTGGCCCTCATTTACATCAAGTCCTGCATTTGGATTACCTTCCAATGGAAGGTCAAGAGGATGAGCTTGTTCTCATATACACCTTGGCCAAAAGTCATCAAAGAAAGTGTCTTTGCTTGCACCAAGGGTTTGCATAGCTTGCATAAGATTCTCCTAATACATGAGGACAAGGTTGGATCATCTAAAATACTCACTTTTGTTTGCTTTTCCTGGTCATTTCTCTTCCATAACTATATAGCACTTTCCATCAACATTTATGGGGTGTACTTTGTAGTGCATCAAAGGTATGCCATCACTCATATAGGGCCTAGATTGCAATGGTTTTGATCAAATGACCTAGTAAGCTATACAATGTCTATAAAAAAAACTATTTCAAACTATTTGATATGGAGATCAAATTTCTAGATAGATATAGTGATGGAGCTCAAGATGTTAGGAGAAAAAGACATGGAGTTTGGGCTTCAAGGTAGATTGAGGCCTGGAGATCGACTAAGGTTCTAGGTAGATATAGACATGGAGCTCAAACTTAAGTTTGAGCTGGTAGGTAGATAAAGGCATGGAGCTCAAATATAAGGTACCATTTAGATTGTCTAGAACACCTAGTTGGGTAGGGTCATTTGTAGAGGTGGAAGCATGTTGTTGCCTAAAACAATAAGGACATCGTCTGGACCCACCTGCTCGACGGGCGGCCTGCACCCCTCAGATGACCTCCTCCTCCATGCACTTCGTGGCAAGAAATGTGAAGAAAGCTTGAAGTCCTAAGCCCAATGTCTTGCAACCTGTACAATAACTAGAAACTCGCAAGTTATTTGTTTCATTTTGCCAAGAAAGTTCTAGTATTTAGTGCCACTTGGGCAATGTGAACAAAATTGAACAATGAAGACACATGGCAAGTCTCACCTTTGTATGTAGTGCACCCTAAGTTGGAGCTCCTAGCCTAGGTAGTTATTCACATGAGCTCAAACTTAAGTTTGAACTACTAGAGATAAAGGCATGGAGCTCTAGCTAGAGAGAGAGAGAGAGAGAGAGAGAGAGAGAGAGAGAGAGAGAGAGAGAGAGAGAGAGAGAGAGAGAGAGAGAGAGAGAAGCATAGAGCCATCCATGTTTGAGCTGGCGCTAGAGCTTTGTGGATGGTACTTACTAGTGGTGAGAAGAGGGATATTTCTTGACCCGATGAGGACTCTCAACTGGGTGAGCAAGGCTATCAAAGAGGATCGTTGAGCTATCAGTGTCCTGCACGATGCCCACAAGCTTTGCAATTAAGTGCTCGAGCACAGGTGATCACAGTTGAACCCTCCTCCAGATTCTACTACCCTCCCTCTACGCATGCGTAGACAAAGATGCTCCTCTTCTTGATACAATAATGATCGTGACGTGGATGCCAATAGCTGTCGTGAAGGAGCTCCTCCTCGTCAGTCCCTTCAAGGTCGTAAGAACTCCAAGATCATAGTAAGCTCTCTGTTGCCCCCCCCCCCCCCCCCACCCCCCCAACAGTCACACACACACACACACACACACACACACACAAGCGCAAGGGCTGTAGGCTAGCCTTGAGCTCCACTCATTGTTGGGATTGCTGCAGGTCAGTGCACAGTTTTTTTCATTGGTGCAATCCTGTCGTAAACTTGCTTCAAGTGTAAGCAACTTCATGCTTTGGATATGCACAATAGCTTCTCGAGTACAGTTGAGCGCATCCTTGTTCCTGTCCAGCTTCGACGAACAGCCCCTCCCTTTGTGCATGCATGGGCAAACAAGGGCCAGAGATGGGAAACCCATGTTGGGGCAATATTTGACGAGTGCAAGCGAGGTATGTACCTCAACTATTTCCTACATTAGTGGTCCAGATGACCTGCCAAGATTTTTCGACTATAGGTAAGAGGGGTGAGTATATTAAGGTTGTCACTCAGAGAAGAAAACAAACCAAGAGCTAATCTTTCACCTTGAACGTTGTGCGCTCCTTGCCGCACTGTCGAAGCAAGGGACTTGCCGATACACCGTGTGCGAGCCACAAATGGCTCCAAGCACACAACAAGCCTAAACTAGCAAGCTCAAGAGAGCAAATGGTGTGTCACTCACCGCTCTACGCTCGCCTTCGTGGTGGATTCCTCGCCGCGATGAAGAAGAAACTGCAGTCGTGCCGCGATCAACCGCTTCGCCGTCGTCGTGCTTCGTAATGCTCGATCGCACACACACTCTCCCTCTCTCTCTCTCTCACACACACACACATACACACACACACAAGGAGGTGAAGAAGAAGAAGATGGAGATGGAGCAAGAGCACTCTTCTATTGCACAAATGAGACAATGAGTGAATTTTAGGTTTAGTTGGCTTTTATATGAGCTCACCCCATTCACACTTGGGCGCCCATGCTTAGCCAACTAATCCCTTGAATGTCCCAGTTAGAGTGCGCCTCTCATCGGCGATCACTCTTACCCTTTTCCTATTGGTCCGACAAGCCCGGTACCTGACTCTACCAAATGCATAATACACGTCCGTCGTAGGTGATGGGGTGTTCGTGAGCCGTGAGGGTTAACATGCCCCCCTTCCTGATGTAGATTCCGTCCTCGGAAGCTATTGAGTTGAAGCTCGTTCGTCGAGGTGGAAGAGCATTTGAGATGAATGTCCTTAGCCTTCTTCAGTCACTGCAAAATCAAACAACATTGGCACAGTAATTGCATTCTCATAAGTGATTAAAAAGCATATGCAGTTTTAGGTAGACAAATTGATTGGTAAAAGAATTTCAAACAATTTGTTAGCAATGAACATTAAATTGCAATGTAATCAAATGCATATATAGATGTAAAGGTAAAAAATTAAACAAGTTGGGGGTCGCTAATTTGACGGTCGAAAGGCACTAGAGATCGAATATTAATACCATGGGTAAGATTCTTAATTTTCTGTGGTCAATTAAGTTGTTTAATTGTGAGAGCCAAGTATTCATGTTCGAGGGCTGACTAGAGGCTATATATAGAAGACCTTGTAGTTAAGCTACCATAAAAGGAATTTCTCATGAAATCATCGCCTGACTGATTACTTTTTCTTTGACCCCCCAAATTCTTTTCACGGTGATTCAATTTGATGTGTGTGATTATTTTGTATGCCTTGGGTTTTTTGCTTTTCAAGGAAAAGCGCCCACACTGGAAACCTCTAGGGCTCTAGTACCATAGGCAATACATGTGAGTGAAGTACCAAATCAAGCTGAGATTTCTCTTCCAGCTTAAGATTTTACAGTGTGGCACTTTGATTTTTTGTTTGTTCATTTTCAGCATTTTAATTTTGTAACTTTGGGGGGTCATATAACACTGATACACCTCCCCAGGCTCATAACACTAGTAAAATCCCTTTATAATACTTAAGCTAAAGGTCAATAGGGTGAAGCCCACTAGAAATCCCTAGTACATTTCACACAATGCTGCCTAAATCGGATTAAGAACCTAAGTCACCATTGATTATTAGGAAGGCATTTCCCATGGTATTAAGAGAAGATCTCTAACACCTAACTTGGTCAAACTAGCTTAGTTGGACTGCTTGATTTTTAATCCTAGACAAGTGATTATGACAAAAAGTTACATTGAATTAAATGTTTGTTACTAAGCAAATGTGCTGGACATTATCCTACCAATCACAATTAAAGCAGACAATCAAAGATGCAAAAAAGATAAGGGGCAATGCTAATGGACAAGAAACACCTGTTTGTGTCGATGGTCGCGCTTGATTTGAAGAGTGAGTCGAGATAAAGATTCCATGAAGGTCCAAATCCTATCAATAGCAACACGCTCCTGTACACACTAGGAAACAAAAGGAATACCTCCAGGAGGCACATTAGTGTGAAAAGAGAACTTTGCTAATCACTCAACTCTAAAACAGAAACACTCCTATCGTACTAATCTTACCTACCCTCCATCACTCAAGTGATGAGGATCAAAGGTGTTTCATGACATAGGTTTCTGTTTCAGTGTACCGGATGTAAATGTGTAGGTCTGGGTCAATGTTTTGACTTTTATTGTGCATACTCGTTTGCTAATTGCTCTTGCTCTTTATTTTTTTGTTTTTTGTGAGTATAAAGCTTTATATGTACATTCCCTAAGATTGGTGATTGAGAGGTCAGGGAAAAAGGGTGAAAGGGAAACAAATGAATGATGACTGTCAACCAACACTCCCCCCTTCCTTGGGTAGATCATACCGTTTGAAATGAGCTTGTCACCCTTTGAAACCAATTGTTCCAGTTGGTAATAGGTGGAGATTTTTGCCAGTAGTTTTCTATTACCTTAGGCGCCTCGTCTAGTTGCAAGGGTGGTAAGGTACTCTCCCAAGATCGATCTTGAAGTAGTTCATCAGGTGATTCTTGAACACTGGGAGGTGTGGATTCCTTTGTAGCTTTATGGAGGTCCACTATTGTAGGTGGAGGCTATGGAGAATCTTTTACCTCTACGGATGCATTACATGAGGAGCTAGAAGCTTCATGGGACTCCCCCCTTCCTGCGCTAGGTGGAACAAATCGTTTTTTCTTTGGTACCCAAACTAGCTCGGGAGCGGGTGTGTAGCATTCTGTGATTTTTTTCTTTCCACGATCATTGATTCGTTTTGGAGCTACGGGATTGGGCTCACATGGGTCAGGTGATAGGTAAGAGCACAATCTACGTTTTGGCACCCAGATTTGATCATTTCCTTGATAGTAGCCTTGGGCTTCCAATAGTCGTTTAGGGATCCATCGCAACATTTTCTTACTTTTCTTGGAGCAAGTGGTACGTTTCTTACAAGGCTTCTGTTTTTTTAGCACGAGCTATGGTCACTAAAGAAGCTTTAGGGACCCACTTGTATGTTTTCTTCGTTACATTAGGATGAGTCTTGTCAGAAGCGATATGCATTGCTTGTAGCATATTTGAGGGTACAGGCATTTCATCCCCCTCAGGTGTTACCCAGGTCGTCCCCCTATTTCCCCAAGTGTCTATGGTTGCTGCTAGGTGGACCCAATCCACATTGTCCGACTCAGTCATCCCAGTTAGGATATCCATATAAGGAGAGTTCTCCCCAATATCCGTGTCTTCGTTACATGTGTAACAATACTGTAATGGAGCTGAGTGAATTGTTGTGTCTGATCGATTATCAATGATGAATTTATTTCCTAGAGGATACGTTCGACTACTTAAAAGATCAACTCGAATGACAGAGTCTTGGAACTGTAAGTAGACGTGGTTTTTGTTGGGATCGGAGAGCACACACACAGAGAGCCAGCACGAAGAAGGAGATAGACACAGTGTGTGGCGGGGCGGTACTCACACTACAATGTGTAGTAGTAAGTATAGTTATTATGAATGAGTAAATGAATGGCTGTACATGGGCGGCTGAACAACGGGCAGCCGGGCACACGGGCCTTTAACCCAACAATCTCCCACTTAAAGGCAGTGTGCCTTTAAAGTGGCAAAAGTACAGCAAAAGAAGTCAAGCCATACCCATCAGCGATCTACAGTGTGCAAACCGCTGTGAGGGTAACGACTTCGTGAGTAGATCAGCAGGGTTATCGTCAGTGTGTACCTTGACAAGATCTATACGCTTGTCCTCTAGCACCTCTCGTATGAAGTGATACCTCACCTCAATGTGCTTTGTCTTCGCATGGAAGACAGGATTCCGTGCCAACGCTATGGCACTCTGGCTATCACAATGTAGAATCGGAGCATCACCAGCCATACCAAGATCTCCCACTAGTCGTGAGAGCCATACGGCCTCCTTGGCAGCCTCAGTGGCAGCCATATATTCAGCCTCTGTAGTGCTCAAAGCAACGCATGGCTGTAAACGTGATGCCCACGAAACCGGTCCACCTGCAACTGTGAACACATAGCCACTAGTAGACTTCCTCGAGTCCACTGACCCTGCATAGTCTGAATCTGTATATCCGCAAACAGACATATCCTTCTCACCATAACATAGGGACAACTCTGAAGTCCCTCTCAAGTATCTGAGAATACCTCTCACTGCATCCCAATGACGCTTGCCCGGGTTAGACATGTACCTACTAACCACACCAACTGCATGAGCAAGATCTGGACACGTAGCCACCATCGCATACATCAAGGAACCAACACGTGACGCATAGGGAATCTGAGACATCTCTGTAGTCTCCAAATCTGTCTGAGGGCAGTCATCATGGCTGAGTTTTACATATGGAGGCAACGGGGTACTAATGGCCTTCCCCCCTTCCATATGAAAACGCTCAAGCACCCTGTCAATGTACTCTTTCTGACTAAGAAAGAGCATCTTGCGAGAACGATCACGAGTGATCCGCATACCCAAAATATGACTAGCATCCCCAAGATCCTTCATGGCAAAGGTCTCATGTAGCCTATGTTTCAAGGCATCCACATCAGAAATACACTTCCCTACGATCAGCATGTCATCCACATACAAAACCAAAACAATAAGACTACCATCTGCAGCCTTGCGAGTATAGAGGCATGGGTCCTCATAACTGCGTACATAGCCCAATGAACTCATGAATGCATTAAACTTACGATACCATTCACGAGATGATTGCTTCAGCCCATACAAGGTCTTAAGAAGCCGGCATACCATCTTCTTTGAACCATGAATAACAAACCCACTTGGTTGCTCCATGTACAAATCCTCGTGCAAGTCCGGATGTAAGAAAGCTGTCTTTACATCCATTTGCTTCAACTCCATGTCTTCTGTAGCTACCAAGGCAAACAACATACGCAAAGTAGACATCTTCACCACTGGGGAGAAGATCTCGTCAAAATCAATGCCCTTCTGTTGCTTGAATCCTTTAGCCACAAGCCTTGCTTTGTACCTAGGCTTTGCATCCATTGAACACAGTTTTATCTTGTAAACCCACTTGCATGGTAGTGCCTTCTTACCCTTTGGCAAAGGAGTAAGCTCCCACGTTTCATTTTGGATCAACGAATCCATCTCTGACTGCATAGCCTGCTCCCACTTGAGCTTGTCAACACTAGACATGGCCTCATCATAACATGATGGCTCCCCGCAATCAGTCAACAATACATAATCCATAGAAGGAACAAAACGCTGAGGCTGTCTTGCACGCCGCTCTGAACGCCTCAAAGACTGTGCAGGAGGTGCATCTGGCTGTCCCACATCTACATGATCTCCCAACAAGGGCTGATCTCCCACTTGAGGGACAATGGGCTGCCCACGAGCAGCCATGGACCATCATACCGATGACCATCCTCCTCAAATATCACACGCCGAACCTCAACCGTTCGCGGTGATGCTCTATACATAGAGTCCTCATGAAAAACAACATCATGGCTACGCACAATCTTCCTGTCAATAGGATCCCACAATCGATAACCCATCTCACCAGAGCTACCATAACCCAAGAAGATATATCTCTTGCTCTTTGGATCCAATTTGCTGCGTTTTGCCTTAGGTACATGTACATAAGCTTCACAGCCAAAAACACGAAGGTGACCATACGAAGGTGTCAAACCTGTCCATACCTCTTCAGGCACTTTGAAGCCCAAAGGAACACTAGGTGAACGATTTATCAAATGCACAGAAGTGGCAACAGCTTCAGCCCAAAATCCATTTGACAAACCAGCCATAGAAAGCATACTATGGACTTTTTCCTGTATAGTCCTGTTCATGCGCTCTGCCACACCATTTTGAGGAGGTGTATAGGGAGCACTAAGCTCGCGCCGTATACCCTTCTCAACACATAATGTTGTGAAAGCATGAGACATAAATTCACCCCCATTGTCCGTACGTAAGCACTTCAACTTACAACCTGATTGGTTCTCAACAAGAGCCAACCATTGCTTAAATATATCAAACACCATATCCTTCTTACGAATGGGGTATGCCCATACCTTCCTGCTAGCATCATCAATGAATGTAACGAAGTACATAGCACCTCCAAGAGAAGCATTGGGCATCGGCCCACATACATCACTATGCACCAAAGCTAGCTTTTCCAAAGATCTGTGTGGAACACTCTTCTTATGAGAAGACCGAGCATGTCGACCATAAAGGCAATGATCAAAAAACTCAAAACCACCAAAATCTGAAACGGGAATGTAATCCGCACGTGCCAACAACTTCAAACCTTTCAGTGACATATGCCCCAAACGTTGATGCCATAAAGAAGCAGGAGGTTGCTCAGTGATCCCCACAATGTGATCAGCCACACTAGCTACACAAAGGGAATACAACGTATTCCTCTTAGCACCTTTAACCAAAACAATGCTGCCCTTAGTGATCTTCCAACCTCCATCACCAAAAGATACATTGAAACCAAGTGAATCCAACTGACCCACACTAATCAAGCTTTTTGCAAGAGCCGGCACATGACGCACATGCTGCAAGACAAACGTAGTAGAGTTTGGCATAGCCAAATGAATATCCCCAATGCCATGAATCTGCATAGAACGCCCATCGGCAATCCTGACAGTACCTGTGCTCGAAGCATCATAGTCATGAAACCACGACCTATGAGGCGTAACGTGAAAGGAAGCACCACTGTCAATGACCCAATCCATAGGCATACTACGCTCATGAGTGAGAAGAAAAGCGTCATCAAAATAGGATGCAAGCAACACATCACCAAGCTCTTCACTAGTAGCACTAGTCGGAGCACATACATGGTCATCTTGAGAGCTACACTCTCCCTATGTTGCATTTAACTCCTCAATCTTGACATTGGACTTAGGCTTGTCCTTAGCATCATGGTCTTTCTTCTTACCATCTCCATTTTCCCTTTTCCACTTGTAGCAATCCTGTTTGAAATGGCCTTTTCTACCACAATGAAAACATTCCACATCCTTTTTACTTGTGCCTGCACGGGACTTGCTTCTAGATTTACCCCTGTTGGACTTATACTTGTCCATAGTCCTGCCTCTGACAACCATTGCACTAGAAGACTTACTACCTGCATTATTCTTTCGATTAATCTCTTCCGTGAGAAGACTAGACTCCACATTAGTACTTGTCAACTCATCCGCAGGAACCGAGTTACTTATGGCTATCCTAAATGTGTCCCATGACTAAGGCAACGTGACAAGTAAAAACATAGCTTTTACATTGTCCTCAAACGTAATTTTTTGCGTAGCAAGTTGGCTGAAAATTGTATTGAACTCATTCAAATGCGCATTCATGGAAGCACCTTCCTCCATTCGCAAATCAATAAGCTTTTTAATCCAATACACCATAGAAGCAGCCGAATGCTTATCATACATATCGCAAATCCGCTGCCATAGCTCATAAGCTCCACCCTGTGCATCTTTCACATTGTAATAAACAGACTTTGAAAGGGAAAGCCTAATGGTAGACCTGCACATCTCATCCAACTCCTCCCAATCATCCCTCTCCATGTTCTCTGGCTTAACTCCCTGCAACTTTAGAGGTCGAATCTGTTTCTTCTGCACCAAGACATCCCAAATCTGATCTTTCCAATATGAGAAGTTAGCACCATCCAACTTCTCAATATTGAAAACTGTGTCCTCTTTAGTGCCCATTACAACAAGAATGCAACAATGAGAAACCTGTAACCAACCAACAAACTGCCACAACAAAGTAGTGTTGCAAATCTGACAACACCTGCTGCTCAATCAAAGAGCAAACGCATAGAGTATAAATCAGCCCATAATATGGTCAAAAAACGTACGTAGAAATCCACAAACAAATGCATAAACCCGTGACACCTGTAACTCAACCGGCCTAGGCAAACCGTGCCACAAAATGCATCAACAATGAGCTGTCATAGAGGCATAAACATACTCCATGTCTGAATAACCACAATAGAGACATAAGCTGACCAAGCTTACACAAATCCGTGAGCATAAATGGATCCAAGTGAGCATATAAGCAATGCACAAGCTCAACGAAGTCCAATCTCTACTGTCAACCAAGTACCTGTCCGTACTCAAACCGCAACACTGCAAGCAAGAGAAAACCCTCTCTATGTATAAGTGAACCAAATCTCCACAATATCATGCATAAAGAGTGTCTGTCAAACTGCCATATCCACATCCATCAACATACATAGATGATGTCAACGTGTAGCTCAAGAACACGCATAAACAGACTGACCAGAAGAGTAGAAGCTCCCACTCAAACCACAACCATATACATGGCTGTCCGACAGTCAAAATACATGTTTTGTAACCACAGAAGAAACCTGTATCCAAAGCTCCCGCTCCCTGTAACCTGTAACCTGTAACCTGTACCCGTACCTGTACCTGTACCTGTACCTGCACCTGTACCTGTACCTGTAGTCGAAGAAGACAATGTCGCCAAACTCCCACTCTATCTGTGTGTACGAGGCCACTCCAAGAAGAGGCTACACACTCTCAAATGAGCTGTGGGCTCACGTAAGTGGAAGACACTACAACAATGGCACCTGTAATGGCTATGGAAGCTATGGCAGTAGAAAACTACCAAAGAGAGCTGAAAAACGCAGCTCCTAGTCTGTAGCTCGGATGGGATTTCTAATAGCACGAATGGCTCCGAAAGGGGGGTTAAACCCCAGGACGCCTGCTGAAAATACTCGCGGAGTGCTGAACCTTCCAATGCCAAGCTCAGAAAAACCTTCTGCTCTTTAGAAATGCGCGCGTGCGCGAAACCAAAAAACGGCAATGAAACAGCAGCAAGTTTCAACACACTCAACAATGATGATGAAGCTCTCAATGCTCTCACTACCAAGCTCTGATACCACTTGTTGGGATCGGAGAGCACACACACAGAGAGCCAGCACGAAGAAGGAGATAGACACAGTGTGTGGCGGGGCGGCACTCACACTACAATGTGTAGTAGTAAGTATAGTTATTATGAATGAGTAAATGAATGACTGTACATGGGCGGCTGAACAACGGGCAGCCAGGCACACGGGCCTTTAACCCAACAGTTTTTGGACTAGTCATGCACCATTTTTGCTTCCCTCATGAATGGACGCCCTAAGATCATCTCAAATGACATAGGATGCTTGGAAAAATCCATAACAATGAAAGTCTGCCTTACCTTGTGTCCCAAGACCTTGATTCTGAGATCCTTTAGCATTCCAATAGGCGTAACAATAGATGCATTAGCCATTTTTACCACTACGCTTGTGGCTTCAAGGTGAGGTCGCCCCATAGACTCCCAACAACTCTTGTCACCATGCTGACTCCCGCACCACCTTCAAGGACCCCCTTTACAGTTAATCCTTTAGTAGTGATTGGTAGAGTAGCATTAGATTCATCACCTTCAAAGTATTGCCCCAACTTGTTAACGGGTACTTCAATTATAGATTCATGTCCCGCTAGGTCAGATGGTGGTGCTAAATGTTCCTCATCATTCATTACCGAGTCAGGTTTGTTCATATGTGCAAACTGTGGTAATCCGGCCTGTAATTCTCCATTGAGGAAGGCTCGAAGAGCTGAGACTAGCTCGGGGTCTTTATATAGTTTGGACATGATGGTGGTTCTAACTTCTGAAGACATGAAATCCATCAATTTGGCAACATTTAATGGCATCTTGTGGCATGTAGGACCCTGACAAGAGAATGGTGAAGATGGAATCTCCACTTCCTCAAGGGGGTCGGGCATTCCCTCACCAAACATTCTCTCTAGCAGGAAAGGTATGTGTCCACTTTCAGATGTCCTACCCTCACTCTCTTCCTGAATGATACTGGGTATAGCTAACGGCCTGTAGTTCTTGTGAGGTTGAACTTGTGTGGGAAACACTGTGTCCGACATCTGGATATGTTTGGGTTCAGGTTCTAATGTTCGTTGAGTTTCTTCCACTAAACCCCTCAGTTGTTGGACTCGTTCAATTTCCACTGTTGGGTTTGGATAGGTTCCAATATTTCTCTTGCAATCCTCATTTTTTGTCTCTCGTGGCTTATCTTGGGGGTTCACGACTGGGTGGTTTAACTTTGAATACTCTTTTGGTGTTCGTCGTAATTCCCTCTCGTCATCCTCCTCACTGGCTTTTTCCTTTGTTGTTATAGTTTTGGTCTCCGTGGTCTCTATCGAATCTGAGTCATCCTCAGGGTCATTCGTATACACGGGATCCTCTCCTGTCCCTATATTAGTCTTTGAACTAGGTTTTGAGCTAGAACCATTAAGGGATTTCTTTCTTCGTGTTTTCTTCTTTCTCGCTTGGCCAATGGATGCAGCATCTCTCTCTTCGAGGAAGTAATTTTGCTTTTGGAGCATCGACCGTGTGAGTGCATTCACTGGTGCTATGTTTATAGTTGGTGGTGTCCCATCAACAATCTCTATTAAGTTCAATGGTGTGATTTTCGGTGCGTTTGGATTGTTAGGACACTGTGCGATCAAATGATCTATGACACAAAAATTACAAATGAGTATTGGCATTGCCAATGCACTCCCTTGACTTGTTTGCATTAGTGCAACATTCTTTTGCATTCTAATGGGGCACTCAGCTACTCGATGTGGTCCACCACATTCGTAGCACTGAAGAGGTGGTCTCCTGACAAAACTATTAATGTTTTGGCCTCTTGCTGCTAGCGCAGTAGCTTGATATACTGGTTTGATTTGTCCCCAATGGTCTTCCATATAGTACATGGGACACTCCTCAAGCATGTCGACTCCATAGGTGATACTAGAGTCTATGTCCTCTTCGCAATCTACATAAGTACTAGATGACTCGCAACCTATTTGGTTCATAGGTGTAACTCTTGGATGAGGGGGTTGCGGTCCTAGCACTGGAGGTGGCAACGGTGTGGTTTGGACCACATTTTGGGTTCTAGGGACCATGTGCTGTAATGGCAACTGTTGCTCCATGGGTGGGGTAGGCATCAATGCAGGAACTCGAGGTGAGTCTGCCCAAGCTATAGGCGGTCTATTTTCCATGATGCGTTTAAGCATTAGGCAATCCTTCGCTTGATGGCCATACCTACCACACGCGTTACAAGTCCCGTTAAACTTTACTCTGAAAGTAGGGCATTCACTCGTAGTATGTGGGCGCAAGCAAATTGAGCACCATTGTTGCTCCTTTCTTGGATACATATGAGTGTTTTGTGGAGCACGATTACCCCTAAGGATTTCTTGGATGGCCTTGGTGAGATCTGCCAAAGTCATCTCAGATATCGTTTGCTCTTTCACGATTGGCTTTATCTTCATTGGCTCATGCCCTGATGCTTGTGAGCTACTAGACTTCGGCTCGGCAGACACTCTTTCTCCTGCAATCATTAAATTATCCTCCAATTGGATTGCATTCATGGTCACTGCTTCCCAAGTAGTGATACCTCTAATGACTAGGCCATTATAGATACTTTCATGTCGTAGTCCCCTAATGAATCTATCGAGCAATTGGTTGTTGTTGAGTCGCTGGTTTGGATTGCATCGAGAATTCAAATTCTTTAGGTGACTAATGAAGTCTCTCACGGATTCACCTTCTTCTCGTTGGGTTTTCTGGAGCTGAGAGGCTACACCCCAAAGTACTCCCTCTCGTATGTATTCTTTTAAGAACAGTCTCCTAAGAGTAGAGTAGATCTTTTTCTCTTCTACTCTTAAGGTTCTATACCAATCTCCAGCCTTTCCGCTTAGGGTCAAACTCAAAGCCTTACACTTATGTAGCTCATTGTGCTCTTCCAAGGAATCGCACACATGTTCAAAGACTTCCATATTCTTTCTAGCATCTCCGTCTCCATTGAATTTCTGTGTGAGCTTAGCTACTTGAACTGCCTTGCTCCTAGGCTCTCTATCAGGTGCACTACGCATGTTTTCTGCAATAGAGCGACCGATAGTTTGAGCAAATGCTGCCAAATCTCCTATTTGAGCAGGTATAATGGGTGTATGTGCTCCTGGAACCACATGTGAGATGGGAGTTGGCCTTGGCCTTGGCATACGCGCGGCTCTTGGGTCCCATATTTTGTATGGTGGTGTACCAGATGGTGGTCCAAAGTTTACAGGCGTGGCCCTAGGCATAGGGGGTGCCTGATATGGCATGTTATTATTAAATGGCATGGCTCCACTTGTATAAGAGCTTGGATAATTCCATTGTGGATTGTAAGCTCTTGGAATAATCGGAGGTGTAGGAGCTACATGAGGCTGAGGTACGACAGGTGCACATGATTGATACATACATGTAGGTATAGTTGGGGGCACTGTGCTACTAGGCATCGGCGCAGTGTTAACAAATGAACTGCATGGTGTACTTCTTGTCATGCTCACCACTGGGATATGCATGGTAGCCGTAGTGTCATTAAGAGAAAGATGAGCTAGATCTGGGAAGGTAAAGCTGCCACTTGTGGGCTCAGATTGTGCTGAGGCTCTTGGCAAAACAACATATGGAGGATCAATGGGGCTCACTGAGGGAGTCTCCATTTGTGATAGGGTTGGTTGGTTGGCCTTTCCCGTATCTAAGAATCTCATTAGGCCTGTTGAAGGCCTGTTGATCCCTGTGTTCTGTCTTTCTAACTCGACAATCCTATGGATGACATCACAGACTTTCTGTTGTTGCTCATCTATGCTAGTAGCACCCGATGTGGATTGTAGAACATCTAACCAAGCCACATGATAGGTGTGTCCTGTGTACCGATCAGTTAAAGATTCTGCTTGTAGGTCATACTCCCAATATTCGTTTAGGAATATCCCATCTAGGCCTGGCGTGCTGGAGGTTTCCCTTGAAGTGGAAGCGTTATTGCTCCCCATAGCTTGCCCCTCCGTGACTGCTACCTTGGGAGCACTCGGTTGCTCGGCTGGCATGATTGTTTTCATAGGAGCCTTTGCTTTCAGGGCTCGACTTTGTTCTAGCCCTTGTAGGTTCTCAATTTCCCTCTCCCTTGTTGCTTGCATATAGCGTTCGATCTCTTGTACTTCGGCAAGACTCCTACCATCGGGTAGTAAAACCTCAGAGGGAGATAGTCCTAAAGGATCAGGAGGTGCAGTGGATGGAACATTCACATGCACACTCTCAAGAAGCATAGGGTCCATTTTAGGCATGAATGACGAATTTACTTCCCCACTCCCTTCATTTATTTCATTAACCGCATGTTCGGAGCGAGTAGCTCTACTAAGGGTCTCTTTTAAGCGGCTAAACATGCTGGACTCGGGCCGTGGGCCCATGGCATGCATGTCTTGACTTGAACTAACAGGGTTTGGTGTAGGATACCCCTCCATGACTTCGTAGTCAGAGGAAGAATCACTAGACGCGATATGAGGATCTTGGGTCGCGCTACCTTGAGTCCCGGCCGAAGGTCCAGAACCTAGGGTGGAGGAACAATGGGTGCCCGCGTAAATGGAGGCACTACCAATATGGTCGTGCTCTAACACTCGTCCAGAGCGTAGGTTCATATGACTTCCACACTCTAAGCGCGTTGGTGAGTGCCCGTGAAGGCCGCTCACTTAGTTTTTTTTTTTTTTGGATGTGTTTATAACTCGAGTTTTTCATTATTCTTGGTTATTTTTTGTAACCAAGCCACAAAATATGGCGTGTAATAGCTCAAGACAAGCGTTTTGGCTAAAGGAACGTGCCGTGCTTTACAACTCCCTATTCGGCTACGTGAAGCCCTCGAAATCCTAAAAATAGTCTTTATAGTCCTCGAAATCCTAAAAATAGTTTTTAAATATAAAAAGGTGTATAAACTATATTTTATAACTGAGGACTGAGGTCTGGGTTTGGGCTTGAGCTTGGGGAATGATCCCCAGCCCGATCCTTCTTTTTAAAATAACTTTTTTTTAAAAGATAAAAAAAAAAAAAAGAAGTCGCCGCGGCCGCGCCGCGTGCGCTCGCACACACACTTAACCTACACCTAACTTATCTACCTACAGCTAATAGAGATACTGCCACACACACTCTAACACTGTTTACACAGTACTACAATAGCTAACAGATCTACAAAACTAACCTTACAGAACTAACATTGAACCTTACAGAACTAACATTCCATAGCTAATACCTTAATTCTAACAGTACATTGCAAAAAAATTGTAACTCCTTCTTTACAGAAAACAAAAAAGACAGTACAGTGTAACAAAAATCTTCTCCACACAACCACACACCTTCCTTCTTCACAAATCCTTCTCCACACAACCACACACCTTCCTTGTTCACAAATCCTTCAATTGAAATTGCATCACAAGAAAGCGTAAAGTGCTTAACCAAGCTTAGTGTAGGGCATTTCCCCGGTAGCGGCGCCAAAAATGTGCGCTCCTTGCCGCACTGTCGAAGCAAGGGACTTGCCGATACACCGTGTGCGAGCCACAAATGGCTCCAAGCACACAACAAGCCTAAACTAGCAAGCTCAAGAGAGCAAAGGGTGTGTCACTCACCGCTCTACGCTCGCCTTTGTGGTGGATTCCTCGCCGCGATGAAGAAGAAGCTGCAGTCGTGCCGCGCTCAACCGCTTCACCGCCGTCGTTCCTTCATAATGCTCGATCGCACACACACTCTCCCTCTCTCTCTCTCTCACATACACACACACACAAGGAGGTGAAGAAGAAGAAGATGGAGATGGAGATGGAGCAAGAGCACTCTTCTATTGCACAAATGAGAGAATGAGTCAATTTTAGGTTTAGTTGGCTTTTATATGAGCTCACCCCATTCACACTTGGGCGCCCATGCTTAGCCAACTAATCCCTTGAATGTCCCAGTTAGAGTGCGCCTCTCATCGGCGATCACTCTTACCCTTTTCCTATTGGTCCGACAAGCCCGGTACCTGACTCTACCAAATACATAATACACGTCCGTTGTAGGTGATGGGGTGTCCGTGAGCCGTGAGGGTTAACAAACGTCTGAGGGATTCTAAGGCACGCACAGAGGAGGAGATCACAGATGCGAGGGATACTAGGGTGCGCACACAGCTGCGTGAGCAATGACGTACTCTTGGAGAGATCACCTACGTATGTGGAGATGCGATTCATGGATGGAGAAACACCATGTCCATTCCCTTTCGATCTTCTTTGACGTTAGTTTTGAATTTCAAATGAAGTGCACTTTTGCCAGCGTGTTCTTTCCATAATTATTAGTGCACTTTTGCTAGGAGCAAGTGTTCTTTTGCATTAATACTACAGTGCTAGGAATAAACTTTTTTCAAAAGCTTGTAAAGCCTAGATAAGAGAAATTTAAGAGGGAATTTTACTAAAATAATTTTTTTCAAAAGCTTGAAAAACCTACATAAGAGAAATTTAAGAGGGAATTTGATTATATTTATAGGTTTTTACACTGGATTTCTCTAAAATCTTTTAATTTCTGTAGGTTTTTGCACCTTCAAATTGGATTCTTTTATGTAGATGTTAAAACTTGTAAGTGGGATTAAGCATAAGTTTTTTTCGAGCACTAATTAGTAGCTTGTGTTGAATCTTTATTTAGGTTCGTATACAAGTGTCATGCTTGGCCTCATCCTTGGAACAAGGAAGTTGGACCTCAACCTCAAGTTTGAGGTAAAGCATGCATTCTTTGGGACTTGGACCACAACCTCAACATCAAGCTTGAGCTGGAGAATCAAAAATTGGACTTCAAGGCTGCCAATGGATAAAGATGTCTACCAAAGTATAGCCTCATTTGCAAGTTTGTGTAAACTCGATACTCAAACTTTTTGTAGTACCTTTTTGTAGAATGGAAAGACTATCCACATGGTGGGAAACTATGCATGATAGGTACATCATTCAACCTAACAATCAACATTTGTGCATCATTGGTGAGCATACATTCGTGTAAACAATCTTTTAGCAAAAAATATAGGTACATCATTCAACCAACAATTTTCTTTCAGCTGGGCACATTGTTCAAACATCAACCCTCATTCAATAACTTTAGGCAAACAAAAAATGCATCCTACACCGATGTTCACTTCCTCTCAAGGAAACAAGTAAAGTATTACCTTTTTTGCACTTTTTTTCTAAAATTCCTAAATATGCCTTCGAGTGACGTCAAGTTATTCTCTTGAGCTCTTTGAAGCTAGCAAAAGGTTGAGATTTAACATTACGTTTCAAGGCTCATTTCCATATGATATTGTAGTAATAGCCTAAGAGGCTACCAAGGGCAGCATGAGCCTCATGACATCCTTCTGGTTATACAGGGCATATAAAAACACCTTTAGGCTTAAACTTAAGTTTGAACCTCACTTGAATATACTATTGTAGCACTAGGGTGCAAGACTAGCCTCATGACCTCCATTTAGATACCTAGGACATAAAATAACACCTTTAGGCTCGAACTTAAGTTAGAGCCTCAAGTACAAATGCTAATGTAGCCTAACATGAATATGCTATGGTCACACTAGGGCAAGACTAGTCTCTTGACATCCATGAGGATACCAAGGGCATAAAATAACACTTTTAGGCTCGAACTTAAGTTTGAGCCTCAACTGCGTATGCTAGCATAGCACTAGCTCATATAGGATGCCAACCCTAGCCTTATGACATCCTTGTGGCTACCAATGGCAAGAGGCCCAAGCTTAAACTTGAGCCTGATCTACCTATGATAATGTAGCACTATCATGCATGGCTAGCTCGTGACACCCTTGATGCTACTACCAAGGGCATGGAGAAACACCTTTAGGCTGAAACTTAAGTTCGAGCCTTGCTTGCATATGCTAGTGTAGCACTAAAGGTGCAAGGTTAGACTCCTGATATCCTTCTGGCTAACAATGGAATTGGCTTGAACTTAAGTTTGAGCCTAAAGGTGTTATTCTTTGCCTACACCTTTAGGCTCAAACTTGAGTTTTGAGCTTCATCGGTATATAGTAATGTAACACTAGGATGAAAGGCTAGCCTCATGATGTGCTTGTGGCTACCAAGGGAATAGAATAGCACTTTTAACCTTGAACTTAAGTTTGAGCCTCAATTGTGTGTGCTAGTATAGCACAAGGGTGCAATCCTAGCATCATGATATCCTTATGGATACCAAGGCTAAGAGGCTCCTCGACTGCATATGCATGCTAGTATAGCACTGTCATGAAAGTCTAGCTTTATGAAATCCTTGGCTACTATGGGAAAAGAAAAACACCTTTAGGTTCAAGCCTGAAGTGCATTTGCTAGTGTATCCTCTCTTGAATATGTTACTGTAGCACTTGGATGAAAGACTAGTATCATGACATTCATGAGGATACCAAGGGCATAGAATGACACCTTTAGGCTCAAACTTAAGTTCGAGCCTCAATTGCATATGCTTGTGTAGCAATACCTTATATAGGGTGCAAACCTAGCCTTATGAAATTATTGTTGCTACCAATGCCAAGAGGCTCAAACTTAAGTTTGAGCCTCGTCTACCTATGCTAATGTAGCACTACCATGCATTGCTAGCCGCATGACATCCTTGAGGCTACTATCAACAACATATAGAGAAACACCTTTGGGCTCAAACTTAAGTTCGAGCCTCGATTGTATAAGCACTAAAGTGCAAGGCTAGCCTCATGACATCCTTGTGGCCAACAATGGCAAGAGGCTCTAACTTAAGTTTGAAGCTTGCTTACATATTCTAGTGTAGTACTACCATGAAAGGCCAACCTCTCATGAAATACTTGTGGCTACCAAGGGCAAAGAATAACATCTTTAGGCTCAAACTTAAGTTTGAGATTCACTGGTGTATGGTAATGTAACACTAGGACGCAAGGCTAGCCTCATGACATCCTTGTGGATACCAAGGGCATAGAATAACATCTTTAAGCTTGAACTTAAGTTTGAGCCTCAATTTTGTATGCTAGTGTAGCATAAGGGTGCAAGGCTAGCATCATGATATTCTTATGACTACCAAGGCCAAGAGGCTCAAACCTCAAACTTAAGTTCGAGCCTCAACTGCATATTTTAGTGTATCACTAGCTCATATAGGGTGCAAAGCTAGCCTTATGATATCCTTGTGGCTACCAATGGCAAGAGGCTCGAACTTAAGTTTGAGCCTCACCTACCTATCCTATTATAGCAATATCATGCATTGCTAGCCTCATGACATCCTTGAGGGTTCTACAAAGGGCATATAGAAATGCCTTCAGGATCAAACTTAAGTTTGAGCCCCTCGTGCATATGCTAGTGTAGTAGTGAGGTGCAAGGCTAGCCGCGTGACCTCCTTGTGACTAACAATGGCAAGAGGCTCGAACTTAAGTTAGAATCTTGCTTACATATTCTAGTGTAGTACTAGCATGAAAGGCCAACCTCTCCTGAGCTACAAAGGGCAAAGAATAACACCTTTAAGTTTGAGCATCATCAATACATGGTGATGTAACACTAGGATGCAAGGGTAGCCTCATGAAATCCTTGTGGCTATCAAGGGCATAGAATAACAAAGCTTGAACTTAAGTTTGAGCCTCAATTTTGTATGCCAGTGTAGCATAAGGGTCCAAGGCTAGCATCGTGATATCCTTATGTCTACCAAGGCCAAGAGGCTCAAACCTTCTTTGCATATTCTTGTATAGCACTATCATGCAACAATAGCTTTATGACATCCTTGTGTCTACTAGGGCATACAAAAATACCTTTAGGATTGAACTTAAGTTCGAGACTCCAGTGCATATGCTAGCGTAGCCTTGCTTGAATATGCTAGGGTGTAAGACTAGTCTCATGATATCCACAAGGATACCATAAAATAATACCTTTAGGCTCGAACTTAAGTTTGAGCCTCAACCACATATGCTAGTGTACCACTATCTCATATAAGGGTGCAAAGGTAGCCTTATGAAATTCTTATGGCTACCAATGGCAAGAGACTTGAACTTAAGTTTGAGCCTCGCCTAGCTATGCTAATGTAGCACTACCATGCATTGCTAACCTCATGACATCATTGAGAGTACTACAAATAGCGTAGAAAAACACCTTTAGGCTCAAACGTAAGTTCGAGCGTCGCCTGCATATGTTAGTGTAGCACTAAGGTGCAAGGCTAGCCTCATGACATCCTTCTGGATAGCAATGGCAAGAGGCTCGAACTTACATTCTAGGCTTGCCCACATATTCTAGTGTAGAACTACCATGAAAGGCCAACCTCATGACATCCTTGTGGCTACCAAGGGCAAAGAATAGCTATAGCACCTTTAGGATCAAACTTAAGTTTGCATCTCATTGTCTGTACATGGTAATGTAACACTAGGATGAAAGGCTAGCCTCATGATATCCTTCTGGCTACCAAGGACATGGAATAACACTTCTAACCTCAAACTTAAGTTTACGCCTCAATTGTGTATGCTAGTGTAGCACCAGGGTGAAAGGCTAGCTTCGTGATATCCTTATGTGGTTAACAAGGCCAAGAGGCTCAAACTTCACCTTCAAATGCTAGTATGGCACTATTATGCAAGGTTGTCTTTATGAAATCCTTGTGGCTACTAAGGGCATAGAGAAACACCTTTAGGCCCAAACTTCACTTCAAGCCTCTAGTACATATGCTAGTGTAGACTCGCTTGAATATGCTATGGTACCACTAGGGTGCAAGACTAGTCTCATGACATCCATGAGGATACCAAGAGCATAAAATTTCACCTTTAGGGTCAAACTTAAGTTCAAGCCTCAATTGCATATGGTAGTGTAGCACTAGCTCATTTAGGGTGCAAAGCCAGCCTTATGACATCCTTGTGGATACCAATGGCAAGAGGCTCAAAATTAAGATTGAGCCTCACCTACCTATGTTGATGTAGCACTACCATGGATGGCTAGTCTCATGACATCCTTGAGGCTACTACCAAGGGCATAGAGAAACACATTTATTCTCAAACTTAAGTTTGAGACTTGGTTGCATATGCTAATGTAGCACCAAGGTTCCAAGCTAACCTCATGACATCCTTGCGGCTAACAATGGCAAGAGGCTTGAACTTAAGTTCGAGGCTTGACTACATATGCTAGTGTAGCACTACCATCAAAGGCCTACCTCTCACGCCATCCTTGTGGCTACCAAGGGCAAAGAATAACACCTTTAGGATCAAATGTAATTTTGATCCTCGTTGGTACTTGGTAATGTAACACTAGGATGCAAGGCTAGCCTCATGACATCCTTGTGGCTACCAAGGGCATAGAATAACACCTTTAAGCTGTATGTGCCCCAACTGCATATGCTAATGTAGCTTTAGGGTGATAGGGTTCCAAGGCTAGTCTCATGAAAGCCTTGTGGCTACCAAGGGCAAGTGGCTCATTTGCATATGCTACTATGGCACTTTTATGCAGGGATAACCTTATAAAATCCTTGTGGCTAACCAAGGGCATAAATCAACATCTTTAGGCTTGAAATTAAGTTTAAGCCTCGCCTACATACGCTAGTTTAGCACTAGGATACAAGCCTAGACTTATGAAATCCTTGTGGCTACCAAGGGTAGAGAATAACACCTTTAAACTTGAACTTGAGTTTGAGTCTCAACTACATATGCTAGTGTAGTTGTAGCATCTAAGTCTATCCTCATGACATTCTCGTGGCTACCAAGGGAATAGAACATTAATTTTAGGCTTGAACTTAAGTTTTATCTTACACCCCATATGATACTTTAGCACTACCATGCAAGGCTAGCATCATGACATCCTTTCAAATATCAAGGGCATAGAGCTTCACTTTTAGGATCAAGCTTATTTTTGAGCCTAGCTTGCATATGGTAGTGTAGCACTAGCTTGAAAGGCTACCCTCATGACATCTTTGTGGCTAGCAAGGACATAGAACAACACCTTTTTGCTCAAACTTAAGTTCAAGCCTCACCTACACATGCTAGTGTACTATTTAACTTAGAACCCGTGCTCCTTGTTTAGTTTCTTAAATTTGGTATTTTTAAAAATAGGAATGGAGTCTTCCAATGTACCAAACTACATTAGGTATTCAAGCCGATACTACTGCTCCAAACTTAAAGGTTGATAAGACGTTTGAATTAACAAAAGAAGAAGGAGTGAGATGGCTTGTTGATACCTACAATATCAATGCAAAATGCAAAGGTGATATTGATCTAAAATTTCTCAAGGTGAGATGAAATATGGAGACATGGGGATTGCTATGGGTGTCAAAGATAACGTGGATGTAGCAATGTCATGCCTTGCATGTAATGTACTACCTTTTGGAGAGAACACAAACCCGGGCGATTCACTAGTAGTACTAGGAAGACGTCACCTGCGTGCACCAAAACTACTATTTTACCCCCTATATACGGTACCCTCCTTTCTAGTAAAATCTACTTTTTTGACCTCATAAACCCCCCCATTGTACACTCACGTGACACCATATGGTAATCCTTAGTGAAGACCCTGGGAACACAAAGGAAAACAAGTTTTGCTTATCATTGGGTAGTTTTTAAGTAGTAGAAAACATGAATGGTGGAAAACAAGGAAAATAAAACTCTATTCAAGAAGACTCATTTTTGGTGTGAAGGCAATGAAACATGCAAAGCGGACCTTGATCTTACCAAAGAAGGTTGTACTTAGTAAGAAACCAATAGGAATTCTAGCTAAGAAGTTTGTGAAGAAGACAAGGAAAGCCACAGTTAGGGGTGCATTTGCAGTGTTGATGCAAGATCTTTAAAGCATGCAAAGAATATCTTTACCACCATTAGTTTTCTAAGGCCCTAGTGTAAATGCATCGATAGAAGGTTCACATGAGCAAGAGGTAGAAGGACTCACAAGGAAAATAAATGCAAAGGACAATTCTACTATCGAAGAAGATTGACAAAACAAAAAAGCAACGAGCAAGATGACAAAGAGTGAAGAAGACAAAGAGGTTTTTTAAGAGGAGTTGATGGAAATTGAAACTTGTGCGCTCCTTGCCGCACTGTCGAAGCAAGGGACTTGCCAATACACCGTATGCGAGCCACAAACGGCTCCAAGCACACAACAAGCCTAAACTAGCAAGCTCAAGAAAACAAAGGGTGTGTCACTCACCGCTCTACGCTCGCCTTCGTGGTGGATTCCTCGCCGCGATGAAGAAGAAGCTGCAGTCGTGCCGCGCTCAACCGCTTCGCCGCCATCGTGCCTTCGTAATGCTCGATCGCACACACACTCTCCCTCTCTCTCTCTCTCTCACACACACACACAAGGAGGTGAAGAAGAAGAAGATGGAGATGGAGCAAGAGCACTCTTCAATTGCACAAATGAGAGAATGAGTAAAAATTAGGTTTAGTTGGCTTTTATAGGAGCTCACCCCATTCACACTTGGGCGCCCATGCTTAACCAACTAATCCCTTGAATGTCCAAGTTAAAGTGCGCCTCTCATCGGTGATCACTCTACCTTTGCCTATTGGTCCGACAAGCCCGGTACCTGACTCTAAATCATACATAATACATGTCCGTCGTAGGTGATGGGGTGTCCGTGAGCCGTGAGGGTTAACATGCCCCCCTTCCTGATGTAGATTCCGTCCTCGGAAGCTATTGAGTTGAAGCTGGGTCGTCGAGGTGGAAGAGCATTTGAGATGAATGTCCTTAGCCTTCTTCAGTCACTGCAAAATCAAACAACATTGGCACAGTAATTGCATTCTCTTAAAAAGCATATGCAGTTTTAGATAGAAAAATTGATTGGTAAAAGAATTTCAAACAATTTGTTAGCAATGAACATTAAATTGCAATGTAATCAAATGCATAAACAGATGTAAAGGTAGAAAATTAAACAAGTCTGGGGTCACTAATTTGACGGTCGAAAAGCACTAGAGATCGAATATTAATACCATGGGTAAGCTTCTTAATTTTCTGTGGTCAATTAAGTTGTTTAATCGCGAGAGCCAAGTATTCATGTTCAAGGGCTGACTAGAGGCTATATCTAGAAAACCTTGTAGTTAAGCTACCATAAAAGGAATTTCTCATGAAATCATCACCTGACTGATTACTTTTTCTTTGACCCCCCAAGTCTTTTCACACTGATTCAATTATGATGTGTGTGCTTATTTTGTATGCCTTGGGTTTTTTGCTTCTCAAGGAAAAGCGCCCACACTGGGAACCTCTAGGGCTCTAGTACCATAGGCGATACATGTGAGTGAAGTACCAAATCAAGCTGAGATTTCTCTTCCAGCTTAAAATTTTACATTGTGGCACTTTGATTTTTGCTTGTTCATTTTCAGCATTTAAATTTTGTAACTTTGGGGGGTCATATAACACTGTTACATTCCCCAGGCTCATCACATTAGTAAACTCCCTTTATAATACTTAAACTAAAGGTCAATAGGGTCAAGCCCACTAGAAAGCCCTAGTACATTTCACACAATGCTGCCTAAATCGGATTAAGAACCTAAGTAACCATTGATTATTAGGAAGGCATTCCCCATGGTATTAAGAGAAGATTTCTAATACCTAGCTTGGTCAAACTAGCTTAGTCGGACTGCTTGATTTTTACACCTAAACAAGTGATTATGACAAAACATTACATTGAATTAAATGTTTGATACTAACCAATGCGCTGAATAGTATGCTACCAATCACAATCAAAGCAGACAAACATGGATGCAAAAAAGATAAGGGCAATGCTAATGGACAAGAAACACCTGTTTGTGTTGATGGTCGCGCTTGATTTGAAGGTTCCATGAAGGTCCAAATCCTATCAATAGCAACACGTTCCTGTACACACTAGGAAACAAAAACAATACCTCTAGGAGGCACATCAGTGGGAAAAGAGAACTTCGCTAATCTCTCAACTCTAAAACAGAAACACTCCTATCGTACTAATCTTACCTACCCTCCATCACTGAAGTGATGAGGATCAAAGGTGTTTCATGGCATAGGTTTCTGGTTCACTGTACCAAATGTGACATGTGTAGGTCTGAGTCAATGTTTTGACTTTAATGTGCATACTCGTTTGCTAATTGCTCTTGCTCTTTTTTTTTTTTTTTTTTTTGTGAGTATAAAGCTTTATATGTACATTCCCTAAGATCGGAGATTAAGAGGTCAGGGAAAAAGGTTCAGAGGGAAACAAGTGAATGATGACTGTCAGCAAACACTTCCCCCTTCCTTGGGTAGATCATACCGTTTGAAATGAGCTTGTCACCCTTTGAAACCAATTGTTCCAGTTGGTAATAGGTGAGGATTTTTGCCAGTAGTTTTCTATTACCCTAGGTGCCTTGTCAAGTTGCAACGGTGGTAAGGTACTCTCCCAGGATCGAACTTGAAGTGGTTCATCAGGTGATTCTTGAACACTGGGAGGTGTGGATTCTTTTGTAGCTTCATTGAGGTCCACTACTATAGATGGAGGCTGTGTAGAAGCTTTTACCTCTATGGATGTATTACATGAGGAGCTAGAATCTTCATGGGACTCCCCCCTTCCTGAGCTAGGTGGAACAAATCGTTCTTTCTTTGGTACCCAAACTAGCTCTGGAGCGAGTGTGTAGCATTCTGTGATTTTTTTCTTTTCACGATCATTGATTCGTTTTGGAGCTACGGGATTGGGCTCACTTGGGTCAGGTGATAGGTAAGAGCACAATCTACGTTTTGGCACCCAGATTTGATCATTTCCTTCATAGTATCCTTGGGCTTCCAATAGTCGTTTAGGAATCCAACGCAACGTTTCTTTACATTTCTTGGAGCGAGTGATACGTTTCTTACAAGGCTTCTGTTTTTTAGCACTAGCTATGGTCACTAAAGAAGCTTTAGGGACCCACTTGTATGTTTTCTCTGTTACATTAGGATGAGTCTTGTCGGAAGCGATATGCATTGCTTGTAGCATATTTAAGGGTATAGGCATTTCATCCCCCTCAGGTGTTACCCAGGTCGTCCCCCTACTTCCCCAAGTGTCTATGGTTGATGCTAGGTGTACCCAATCCACATTGTCCGACTCAGTCATCCCAGGTAGGATATCCATATAAGGAGAATCTTGGCCAATGTCTGTATCCTTCTTACAAGTGTAACAATATTGTAGTGGGGCCGAGTGAACCGTGGTGTCAGAGCGATGATCAATAATGGTTTTACTCCCTAAGGGGTGTACCTTACCAGTCACCAAATCCACTCTAAGGACAGAGTCTTGGAATTGCAAATAGACATGATTTTTAGACCAATCGTGAACCATTTGTGCTTCCCTCATGAATGGTCGTCCTAAAATCATTTCATATGACATAAGGTGTTTAGAGAAATCCATTACAATGAACGTATGTCGTACCTTGTGTCCTAGAACTTTGATCTTAAGATCCTTGAGCATCCCCATAGGTTTGGCTATGGTACCATTTGCCATCTTTACCACAATGTTAGTAACACTGAGGCGGGGTTTTCCCATGGATTCCCAACAATCTTTTGTAACGATGCTAACTCCCGCACCACCATCAAGAATTCCCTTTATAGTTAATCCCTTGGTAGTGATGGGTAGGGTCGCATTAGACTCGTCGCCTTCAAAATACTGCCTAATTCGTTAATGGGTACCTCGATCACAGACTCGTGTCCATCTAAGTCAAGTGATTGCACATGATTTTCCTCATCAATCATAATCGAGTCAGGCCTATTTGGTTGCGCAAACTGCGGTAATCCCGTTCGTAGCTCTCCGTTAAGGAATGCTCGAAGTGCAAGGAATAACTCAGGATCTCCATACAGCTTTGCTATGATCGTGGTTCGAACCTCAGAAGACATGAAGTCCACTAGTTTGGCAACATTCATTGGCGTTTTGCAGGGTGTAGGTCCTTGACTAGGAACTGGTGAGGATGGAATCTCATATTCCTCAATGGGATCAGGTATTCCTTCGTTAAACATCCTTTCCAACAAGAAGGGTGTATGCTCACTTTCTGATGTCCTGTCCTCACTCCCTTCTTGGATGATACTAGATATGGCTAACGGTCTATGGTTCATGTGGGGTGGATGAACTTGCGTGGGAAACACTGTGTCATGAATTTTGACCTGCATGGGTTCTGGTTCTAGTTTCCTTTGAGTCTCCTCCACTAAACCTCTTAGATGTTTCACCTGCTTAATCTCGTCTACAGGGTTTGGGTACGTCCCAATCTTCTTTTTACGATTCTTCCCTTTTTGCCCCTGCGGTTTATCTTGGGGGTCTTGGATTGGATTTGGAAACACTTGTGGTGTTTTCAGAGGCTCTTTATGATTTTCTCTTATTCGGTTTTCATTTGGTTCCATGTTACGGTTTTCTTTGTCGGTCTTTCCCTTTGTGGTATTGGTTCTAGTCTCCATTGTCTCGACTGAATCTGAATCATCCTCGAGGTCATTCATATACACGGGGTCATCTCCTGTTCCTATGTTTGTTTTGGAACTTGGCTTTGAATTTTCCGTATTCTGCGACTTCTTCCTTCGTGTCTTCTTTTTCTTTGCTTGGATAACTGACGCGGTATCTCTCTCTTCGAGGATATGTCTTGGCCCTTGAAGCATGGACCGTGTAATCGCATAAGCGGGTGCGACGGGTGGTATTGGTGACGTCACACTAGCAATTTTGACCAAATTCAGGGGTGTGATTTTAGGCGCATTTGGGTTATAGGGGCATTGGGCAATCAAGTGATCTATGCCACAACAATTACATGTGAGTATTGGCATTGCAGACGTGCTCCCTTGATTCACTTGCATCTGTGCAGCATTCTTTTGCAGCCTAATAGGGCACTCCGCTACTAGATGTGGTCCACCACACTCGTAGCATTGAAGAGGTGGCCTCCTAGCCTGGGTGTTGATATTTTGACCTCTGGATGCGAGAGCAGCAGCTTGATAAACCGACTTGACTTGTCCCCAACAATCTTCCATGTAGTATATAGGACATTCTTCCAATGTATCAAGTCCGTAGGCAATACTAGTGTCTATTTCCTCCTCACAGCCATCTGCATAAGCGTTTGATGGCTCGCAACCCACTTGGTTCATAGGGGCGACTCTTGGATGCGGGGGCTGCGGTCCTAGCACAGGAGGTGGTAGCGGTGTAGCTTGTACAACATTTTGAGATCTAGGGACCATGTGTTGCGGTAGTTGCTCAACAGGTGGAGTAGGCATCAATACAGGAGCTCGAGGCGCATCCGTCCAGGCTACAGGTGGTCTATTTGCCATCATACGTTTGATCATTAAACAATCCTTAGCTTGGTGACCATACCTACCACATGCGTTGCAAGTTCCATTAAATTTTACTCTAAACGTAGGGCACTCACTAGTGCTATGTGGACCTAAGCAAATGGAACACCATTGTTGCTCCCTTCTTGGATACATGTGACTATTTTGAGGGGGTCGATTATCCTTAAGAGACTCTTGGATTGCCTTGGTGAGGTCTGTCAAGAATGTCTCAAATACCTTTGGCTCATTGGCAATGGGCTTTGCAGTCATGGGTTCATACTCAATGGCTTGTGAGCTAGTGGATCTCGTGTCAGTAGACACCCTCATGCCTGCTATCATCAAGTTGTCCTCTAATTGGATTGCATTGGCAGTGACATCTTCCCAGGTTTGATACCTCTAATCACTAGTCCATTATAGATTCCTTCATTCCTCAACCCTCGAATGAATCGATCAAGCAGTTGGTTATTGTTGAAGCGCTCATTTACAGGGCAGCGAGAGTTTAAGTGCTTTAGACGACTAATGAAGTCCCTTACTGACTCTCCTTCCTTACGTTCGGCCTTCTGTAGCTGAGATGCTACACCCCAAAGCACACCTTCTCGTATGTACTCCTTTAGAAACAACCTTCGAAGGGTAGGGTAGATTGTTTTCTCGTCCACCCTTAGGGTCCTATACCAATCTCCAGCCTTTCCACTTAATGTCAAGCTTAAGGCATTGCACTTATGTAGTTCGTTGCGTTCCCCTAAGGAATCACATACTTGTTCAAACACTTCAATGTGTTTCCTAGCATCTTCGTCCCCATTGAATTTTTGCGTGAGTTTGGCAATTTGTACTGCCTTACTTCTAGGCTCTCTATCAGATGCATGATGCATATTTTCCGCGATAGATCGACCTATGGTTTGAGCAAACGCTGCCAAGTCACCTATGTGAGGAGGGAGGGCCGGTGGAGGTACTCTTGGAATCATATGTGGGAGAGGGACGGGTACCGGTCTTGGCATATGTGTGGATGATGCAGGATATGGAACATAACCGGGCATAGGTCCACTCGGATAAGAGCTAGGGAGCGGCACTCGAGGAGCATAAGCAAGTGGTACAATTGGAGGTGTGGGGGCCATGTGTGCATAAGGGGCTAGAGGCACATATGGTCGAGGCCCCATATTAGGTACTACGACACTAGGTAGTGGCACTGCGCTAACCGTAGATGTCATCGGTACATTCTCTGTCAGGCTTATCCCTGGAGTGAGCACTGTGTTTTCCTTAATAGAGGGTTGAGCCAAGTTAGGGAAGCTAAAGTTTTCGCTCGGAGGCTCAGATTGCATAGAGACCCCAGGTGAAATGACGTAAGATGGGTCCATGGGGCTCATTAGAGGAGTCTCCATTT
The DNA here is from genome assembly GCF_014529385.1 of Adiantum capillus-veneris. Taxonomy (NCBI): domain Eukaryota; kingdom Viridiplantae; phylum Streptophyta; class Polypodiopsida; order Polypodiales; family Pteridaceae; genus Adiantum; species Adiantum capillus-veneris. The sequence goes on along the minus strand of NC_140952.1, from coordinate 2,886,789 downwards.
GAGATAGAGTAGGCTGTTGAGACTTGCTCGTATCCAGAAATCTCATGGGGCCAATAGAGAGTATATTTACCCCTCGGTTTTGCCTTTGTGATTGAATAATGCCATGGATAACATTACAGATCATTTTCTGTTGATCTTCGATGCTCGTGGCACTAGAGGTGGATTGTACAATCTCTATCCATCCTACATGGTAGGCGTGGCCAGAGTGTAGATCCGTCAACACCTCAGTGTGGAGGTCGTATGTCCAATGATCATTAATGAACAATCCTTCTAGAGTCGACGTGTTAACGGTTTCTTGTGAGGTAGGAGCAATGTTGCTCCCCATGGTTTTACTTGTCACCAACGGTACTCTAGAGGGAACTTCTGAAGGAGGCAGCTCAACAGGGCCTTCTTGGTATGAAGTTGGCAGGATATCCACATGGACACTCTTTGGGGGTGTGGGGTCCACTTGCGATGTGAAAGGAGAGTCCACTTCCCCACCCCCTTCGCGTGCTTCATCTGCATCAGGTTCCGAGCGAGTAGCTCTACCTAATGTTTCCATGAAACGGCTAAACATACTAGTACTAGGCTGTGGAGCTTCGGGAGGTGCATGGCCTTCTCTCTCAGTGTTTTGGGTAGGGTATGCTTCCATGATTTCTGAGTCGGAGGAGGAATCACTAGCGGCTATTTTAGGGTCTTGGGTGGTGCTACTTTGTGTCCCCGCTGAGGGTCTAGAGCTTATCGTGGATGGGTAATGGGTGTCCGTATGAACAAAGGCACCCTCAATATGCTCGTGTTCTAGCACCCGCCCAGAGCGTAAGTGCATGTGCTTCTGATACCCTTAGGTGTCAAAAAGCTGCTCTAGGAGGCCTTGTGACTAGTTTTTAGCGTGTTTTTTGTTTGTTTTTTTGCTAGATTTTTTAGAGCGTGTCGTGGAATGGGCCGTGTGATAGCTCGAAACGAGCGTATCGGTCAGAGGGTCGTGCCGTGCTTTACAGCCCTCCGTTTGGTCACTCTATGCCCTCGGAATCTCTAAAACTGTCAATTTCCAGTAGGGAACTAGGCCCAAACTAGAAAGTCTAAGGGTGCAAGTGGGAAGAGAAAGGAGGAGAGTGGAGGACTTGTCCCACATGCTCTCATTCTCTCTTGAAGGAGTAGGGTATATATATAAGAGTGAGTCTAGTATATATCATAGGACTGAGGCCTGAGGCCTGGGCCTGGGCCTGGGCTTGGGCTTGGGCTTGGGAAAATGATCCCGATCCCAAACCAACCCGTCCGTTTTAAGAGTCACGTTTTTTATTTTCGAAAAATATCGCCGCCCACTCGCTCGCGTTTTTAATTTCCGAAATTTTTTTCCTTTTAAATTTTTTTTTCAATTTTTTTTTTGTTGATGCAGAAAATACAGAAATTGAAAAAAATGCAGAAAAACGCAGAAAATGCAGAAAATGCAGAAAAAACGCAGAAATTGCAAAAAATGCAGAAAAAACGCAGAAATTACAGAAAATGCAGAAAAAACGCAGAAATTGTAGCAAATTGACAGAAATGCAGAAGATTGCAGAAATTGAAAACGCCGAACTTGAAAATGCAGAAATTGAAAAAACGCAGACAATAGCAGAAATTGAAACTTGACAGCAATTGCAGAAAACGCAAATAACAGAAATCTTCCACACACTCCTTCCCTGCCTTTCCTATGATAGAAATTGCACCACAAGGAAGCGTAAAGTGCTAACCGAGCTTAGTGTAGGGCATATCCCCGGCAGCGGCGCCAAAAATGTGCGCTCCTTGCCGCACTGTCGAAGCAAGGGACTTGCCAATACACCGTATGCGAGCCACAAACGGCTCCAAGCACACAACAAGCCTAAACTAGCAAGCTCAAGAAAACAAAGGGTGTGTCACTCACCGCTCTACGCTCGCCTTCGTGGTGGATTCCTCGCCACGATGAAGAAGAAGCTGCAGTCGTGCCGCGCTCAACCGCTTCGCCGCCGTCGTGCCTTCGTAATGCTCGATCGTACACACACTCTCCCTCTCTCTCTCTCTCACACACACACACACACAAGGAGGTGAAGAAGAAGAAGATGGAGATGGAGCAAGAGCACTCTTCAATTGCACAAATGAGAGAATGAGTAAAAATTAGGTTTAGTTGGCTTTTATAGGAGCTCACCCCATTCACACTTGGGCGCCCATGCTTAACCAACTAATCCCTTGAATGTCCAAGTTAAAGTGCGCCTCTCATCGGCGATCACTCTACCTTTCCCTATTGGTCCGACAAGCCCGGCACTTGACTCTAAATCATACATAATACATGTCCGTCGTAGGTGATGGGGTGTCCGTGAGCCGTGAGGGTTAACAAAACTGCAGCAAAAGATAACAAGACAATGATGTCATTTTAGACTTCATTCAAGAACAAATGCAAGAAGAGATATTGGCAATGTTGATGGCCTTGGATCCTTCTATCAAATGTTTCCTTGTCAAACATGCCAAAGAGAATGTTCACAATGTTGGACTATTGGATCATCTCTAAAAAACACTCCATTAGTGTTGCCAAAACATTTGCAAGGTGCAAAAGTTACAATGGTTACCCCTCAATTATGTTAACGATTCAAATATAGATGATTAAAGATTATTCTCGATTTCACACCAAATATCTCTTGTAAAATCTCCAAAGATACTAATGATTTATCGCAAAGTCAATGCCAAACGATATTTTTCTCAACAAAATGATGCAAGCATGAGTACAATGGAATGCAATTGGTTTTCCTATGAATTGTTGCTAGACATCAACTAAGAATCATGAGTACAATGGAATGCAAATGGTCATCCTTCTAAACCACTGCGAGGAAGTTTTTATCCTTCTAAACCACCACGTTACATCAAACCAAGAAGGGATTTGAGTCTTAGAAGGTACTTGTTTGATTCTTTGAATGAGCCTTTCATCAATATGTACCGAGTCTAACATAAGCTCAAGCATGCCCTCCATGAGAGCTCGTATAGAACTTCAAAGTGAGCCTTGAGCCTTACTTGTACAAGAGGTTCTAACACTAACAAGTGAAAATTGTCCATGTATTTTAGACTTTGCATAGATGCATGTGAGCATATAAACAAACAATTCAATCTAAGAAGCAAGGCTTGAACTTAAGTTTGAGTCTCAATACCACAAGTTAGTGTATTCAAAGGAAGTTAAGATCACTCCTAGCATGCCTTATCATAACAATGAATGTTGGAATATGAAATTTTGCAATCCTTTGTTAAGACAATGGAGCACACTTCAAAAGCAATTTTTCAAAATCAAGTTGCATTTGATTCTATATGATGAGGATGTAAAGAAGAGGTGGGTCAAGATTATGAAATAATATGCTCAAGGCTTTCTACCCAATATGAAGGAAGACACAATTGACAAAGGTTCCAATAAAAATATTAAAATATTAAATTTCTAACTATGAAGGGTTGGTAGGTTCAATAAGCACTAGGCAGAATAATTCTTGCACCTACATTATTCAACTTCATTTATGCCTTGCAAACAAGAGTTGAAGTTCTTGAACTTCAAAATGCAATCTTGAACAAAAGCATATTGCTAAAAAAATTGCAAGTATACCCCTAATTTAATGGACATGGATGAGATGACTTGGAAGTTGAAAACTTATCAAGTGTTGAAAGGAGTGATACTCTCAATCTCTTTGATCTAAGAAGGAAAAAGTTATCATAGAGCAAGTTTGCAAGAAGCACAAGATGGGAGAGTAAGTGTACAATCAAATGAGGAGGTATAGCCAGTAGTATGTCAAGGAATGCTTTTAAGAGTATCTAGGATACCAAGTTTTATGATGCATGAAATTCTCATGTACCAACAAACTCACAAAGTGTGAAAGGTAGAAAATCATATTAAATTGATCAATTGTGAAACTTAAGCTTCTTGAAACACTATTCTAGCTAGACTATATTGTGTCTTTATCTAAAAGCATTGAATTGTAATATGGTACATTATTTTGTGAAAGTTGTTATGTGATACTATTCAAATAGTGGGTTTCCAAATACTTTTTCTTAGAATCAATTGTTGATTTGAGTGGCATCTATGCACATCTATCATTAACACATTATGGGAGGATCAAAATTGAGTTTGAGCCTCGCTAATCAGACAAAATTCATCACAAAGAATGTCTTTTCTATTTAGAGTTCCATCCATAAATTATAGCAAGATTGAAAAATTAACTATTATGAAAATATAGTAAGGGCTAGCAAGTTTGGTTTTGGTGAGACAAGAATGTCAAAAACACCGTCGAGTCTAAAAATTAAGCTCAAGATTAACCAGGAGAGCTAGTAAAGCACTAGTATATTAGTCTCAACCACAAAAGTCCTTGGCATAGACTCCTAGTTGAGCAATTCCAAGTGAGGCTCAAAATTTCATATCCTAGTCTAGAAATTACATATGTTAGGTGCAACTCATAAACTCTTTGTATCTAACAAGAGATTAACATTTATATTGTAGGCTCAAACTTAAGTTCAAGAATTTCCTCCATATGTTACTGTAGCAGTATCATGTGGGGCCAGACTTATGTCATATCCTAGTGTAGCAGCTACATATGCTAGGTGTGACTCATAAACTCTGTGTATCTAACAAGAGATTGACATTTATTTTGTAGGCTCAAACTTAAGTTCAAGCTTTGCCTCCATATGTTAGTGTAGCAGTACCATGTGGGGCCAGACTAATGAGAATTGTAGAAAAAGAATGTTATAGATAGTAGTTTATAGCTTGAAAAAAATTCATAGATAAAAGGTTTTGTAAATAGGCTTCTTGGCATAGTATTTTGTTGGAGCAACTCATGAGAATACACAATGTTTGAGAATGTTCTTATAGTCATTGGATGGAGTTTTATCTTTCCTAAAGATGAATTCTAAAATACTTGGATATCATATTAATATTTCAATTGGATTTTATTGTTTATCTTGGTGTTTCTAAACACCACACTCTTTTGAGAACCCTTCAATTCTAAAATTCATTTTTGAGTATTCTAGAAAAAAATTGGTGTTGTTGATATAGCCAAATATTAAACCTTGATGTTTCAAAATTGTGCTATTAATTTAAAGCACTTATTTCACATGAAGAATGTTGTAGAATACAAATTAAGTTTATTGCCATGCATCCCTCACACTTTTGATGTCCTTGCAATTGATGTATGTACCTATGTCTTTAAATACAGACACCCCTATAGATATGTGTCAAGGGATATATTTTAATGGGACATTGATTGTGCCCAAAAATAGATGATATCCAAATACACAAAAATACCAGGTTTTTGTATTAGAATTATAAAATGGGACTTGAATAATTCCCGAAATTCCTAAATATGTCTTCTAGGTTGGTTGGTTAAAGATAGTATGGAGAAGCATAAGATAAAAGGTATTAATATACCAGGCTCACCTTTAGATTTGTGTCTCCCCAAAATTTTGCAAATGACAGGAATGTAGTTATGTCTAATGACGAGGAGAATATTACTTCCTTTTGGTCTTGTCTAACTCTTTTTTGCCAGGTAAGTGGTTCAAAAATTAATCATCAATTTACTTGGTACAAAGCTTTCTCCACTCTGATTCCTACTTTTGTAATATAAGCTGGTTGCCAAAATTTGCAAGATGGACATGTTGTTAGACTCTTGGTATACCGATGGGATTCAATGTAACTTTTGGGCAAAGGTGGTCTACGGTTGTGGATAGGCTCAGGAAGTGATCCACTGCTGGAAAACAATGCAACCCACCTTATCCTCTAAAGTTTTTGCATTAAACCTTATATTTTTTCCTCTCTAGTTTATTTCTCTAGGAACCCAACAAACAACAAATACAATAGGTCAACTCCTTGTAGTGTCAGCAATTTGTATGGGGTGAGGGTGGGGGAAGTTCAAAAATTCCTTAAGTTGCTTATAAGTATTGTGTCCTATTGAAAAATCAGACTGGTCTTGATAGTTTTGCAGGTCAATCACTATGTTCAACTAGTAGCATCAAGTGGATCATTAAGATCTTGTTTATATGGAGCCTATCATGGTTTTATTCTCCCACCAATCGTTATATAGTGCAAATGAAGGCTTCAAGCATGCTAGCAAGGTCTTTTGTGAGAGGGTTCAAGATGGTGGAATCCATCTCAAAAAATTCTGTGACAAAAGCCTCCTCAAAAGTCTGCATGTACTATGAGTGCAAGAACATTATGCACGTATACATGCCCATAATGATATTCTTTGTTGGCACTTATGTCTTCAGATTCTAGCTTATGCCCCTTGTGCCTTCGAGAAACACCTACCATGGATGATTAGCCTTTTCCAAGTCGTCAAAAGCTTCGATGCTTGTGACTATCATCTTGGCTATCTTGCAAGTCATTTGACACGTGAAATTTGGCACATCTCTAAGAAGGTCAATGTCGGCCTTGAGCGTATACTTCATATAGTGTTATGTTGGAGTATGGCCATGATATTGAATAGTTCAAAATCGACCGCCTTCGACTTTGCCATGTTGCAAATGTATCCTAGGATTGCCTTCGTGGTATTGGGCAATACGTTGGGTCGATCTTGATGTGCTATGGAGTATTCTTGTAAAGGGTTTCATCTATAGGGAACTTCAAAAACCATTTTTGTCTCCACAACGGTTGGCTTTCCAAGATAAGTGTTGCTTGCTCTGCTATGATAGACACTCCTTTATAGTTACCCTATGCATCGAGCTCCAGACCTGGCAGTGATTTTCTTTTCCATAGAATTGCTTCCTACTTGAGTAGCGGCACGACCAGCATCTCATGGCAAGAATTCTTGAGCTGCTCATCATGTTTAATAATTAACAATGCTACAAACTCAAGAAGCTTCAGATCATACGGCATGTATTTTTTGTCTGTGCCTTTAGGAATATCTGCTATCCAACTTTGCAGCTCTTCCCTGGCATCCATTGACCCTTCGCCTCCTCCGTTTGTGGGAAATCTGCCATCGTGGAGGTGCTTGGAAATTTTGTTATTTTGAGGGGCTCCAATGCTTTGGTTTGTTTGGGTAATGTATGGTCAGTTGGTTGGGCCAGAATTTCTATACCTCTGGCAGCTATTTCAGCTTCTTTGGCTTGTAATTCTTTGACATGATCCTCTTTCTGTGCTGCCATTTCAGCACGTGCCTTCTCTAGTTGCTCCTGTAAGTCTCTAATTTGCTGATCTTTTTGATTGGTCATTGTCCGCACGCCAGCCATGATTGCTTGTCCATGTATCTTCTCTTGCTCTAGCTCCGCTTTCAGTTTTAAAATCTCCTCTGTTGTTGATGTAGAGGGTTGTGTGGAGGTAGAAGGAGTCATATCCTGATTTACCAAGAGGGTGGAGAAATTTCTTTTCACTACATCGTAGGAGCCACTCAGCTTTGAATATCTGGTTCGTTCTCTCTCAGAGCCTCCTCTAGAGCTTGATACTTGATGTGGGTTTCTGAATTTGCTGCAATTTCTTTCCCTAGGGCTTCATAGTATGCATCCTTTTTCTCCTGAGCCAGATCTCTGCCAACTTGGTTTTGTCTTGTGCATCTTCTCTACTTGCAACAAGAGTTAGCTAATTTCCTTTTTGGCCTCAAAATACTCCGCTTTGGCAGTTTGAACATCTTGATTCCTTAGCTGAATTATTGCTCTTTTGTTGGAATTAGGGGTTGCAGGAAAACACACACAGCTTGGAGAAGACGAAGGAATCTAAAGACACCCAATAGAGAGTGTACAATGGAAAGATAAGTTAGCCCTAGAGTGATGGGTGTATATACAATGCACAGGGAAAAAAACCTCCTAGTGAAGGAAAAAATGCCCCTGCGGTCCTAAGTGTGTTCACACATATCACTACCACATGTATATTGTAACAAATCCCCCCTGGGAGTGATGCGGTGAACGAGAGCTCGCACATAGACTATAGGGAAGTGCCATGCTTTGAGGACATGATCAATTCACAAAGGGGAGTAAGCCCAAAGCTTTGCAGAAAGCTTCAAACTTCTCACGAGACAATGCCCTTGTGAAAAGATCTACAAGGTTGTCCTGTGTTGGCCATAAGCCAAGTTGATCTCTCCTACTGAGAACCTCTCCCTGACATAGTGGTAATGCACCTCAATGTGCTTTGTGCGAGCCATCAAAAACTGGGTTCCTTGCAATTGCCAATGCGCTCTGACTATCACTGTAGATAGTGTTGGCAGTGTCCTGTCCAACACCCAAATTAGCCATAAGGCATCTAAGCCATACACACTCAACCATAGCTGTGAAGACTTCCTTGTACTCAGCCTCACAACTAGAAGTAGCCATAATAGGTTGCTTCTTACTCAACCATGAGATACATGAACTGCCAAGCATGAAACAAAAACCACTTGTGGACACTCGCGTGTCAAAACAACTATCCCAATCTGAGTCCGAAAAAGCATGTAAATTTGGTGGCAATGATCCCCCCGTGGGATAAAACAAGCCTAGATGTAAAGTGCCACTCAAGTAGCAAAAAATACTCTTGACAACCTGCCAATACTTAGACCCTGGGCTATGCATGAATCTGCTGACCTGTGAGAATGCAAACTGAATATCTGGCCTTATGTTGCATACATAAATAAGGCAACCAACAATAGTCTAGTAAAGAGTGACATGAGTAGGATCACAAGCATCATGAAGACTCAATTTCAAACATGTTTCCATGGGAGTGGCAATAGGTTTTTCATCCTAAGTCCAAACTTACATAGAAATGTCTGTATGTAACTTGTTTGACACAAGGAAATACCACCATCACACTGCTTAAATTGTCCACCCAAGTAATGATGCAACAACTCCAAACCTTTCATCTTGAAAGTAGCATTCAAATCAGCCTTAAATTCAGCAATATGTCTCTCATTTGGTCCAGTAATAAGAAAATCATCCACATAGAGAACCACAATGAGAAGTACATCACCCTCACGCTTTACATACAATGTGCTTTTTATTGGACTGTTACGAAAGCCTCATTTGACCAAATGAGTGTCAGCCTTCTCATACTAAGCACAAGGAGATTGCTTCAACCCATACAAAGCTTTCTTACATTTGCACACTTTATCTTCTTGCCCTTCAATGACAAAAACCGCGAGGCTACGTTACATAAACTTCCTCAAGTATGTCACCATTCAAGAAAGGAGTAACAATATCTGACTGATGGACATCCCAACCAAAATGAGTTTCCAATGCACATAGAAGATGCACAGTAGTCATACGTCAAGTGGAAGGTGTTGGAATTAGGGTTGCAGAGAAACACACACAGCTTGGAGAAGACGAAGGAAGCTCAAGGCACACAATAGAGAGTATGTTACTTAGTGTGCAATGGAAAGATAGATAGCCCTAGAGTGATGGGCGTATATACAATGCACGGGGGAAAAAACCTCCTAAAGAGGGAAAAAATGCCCCGGCGGTCCTAGTGTGTTCACACACATCACTACCACATGTATATGGTAACAAACCCCCCTGGAGTGATGCGGTGAACGAGAGCTGGCACATGAGTAAAGGGAAGTGCCATGCCCTGAGGACAGGATCAGTCCACAAAGGGGAGTAAGCCCAAAGCTTTGCGGAAAGCTTCAAGCTTCTCACGAGACAATGCCTTTGTGAAAAGATCTGCAAGGTTGTCCTGTGTTGGCACATAAGCCAAGCTGATCTCTCCTGCTGAGAGCCTCTCCCTGACATAGTGGTAATGCACCTCAATGTGCTTTGTGCGAGCATGAAAAACTGGGTTCCTCGCAACTGCCAATGCGCTCTGACTGTCAGTGTAGATAGTGTTGGCAGTGTCCTGTCCAACACCCAAGTCAGCCATAAGGCGTCTGAGCCATACGCACTCAACCGTAGCTGTGAAGACTGCCCTGTACTCAGCCTCACAACTCGAAGTGGCCACAGTAGGTTGCTTCTTGCTCAACCATGATATACATGAACTGCCAAGCATGAAACAAAAACCACTTGTTGACACTCGCGTGTCAAAACAACCAGCCCAATCTGAGTCCGAAAAAGCATGTAAGTCTGGCGGCAATGATCCCCCCTTGGGATAAAACAAGCCAAGATGTAAAGTGCCACTAAGGTAGCAGAAAATCCTCTTGACAGCCTGCCAATGCTTAGACCCTGGGCTATGCATAAATCTGCTGACCTGCGAGACTACAAACTGAATATCTGGCCTCGTGTTGCATACATAAATGAGGTAGCCAACAGCAGTTTGGTAAAGAGTGACATTAGCAGGATCGCCAGCATCATGTAGACTCAACTTCAAACCTGTTTCCATGGGAGTGGCAATAGGTTTGCAATCCTCAAGTCCAAACTTACATAGCAATGTCTCTCTGTAACTTTTCTTACACAAGGCAATACCACCATCACACTGCTTAAACTGTATACCCAAGTAATGATGCAACAGCCCCAAATCTTTCATTTTGAAAGTAGCATTCAAATCAGCCTTAAATTCAGCAATATGTCTCTCATTTGGTCCAGTGATCAGCAAATCATCAACATAAAGAACCACAATGAGAAATACATCATCCTCACGCTTTACATACAATGTGCTTTCTGTTGGACTGTTACGAAAGCCTCGTTTAACCAAATGAGTGTCAGCTTTCTCATACCAAGCACGAGGAGATTGCTTCAACCCATACAAAGCCTTCTTACATTTGCACACTTTGTCCTCTTGTCCTTTTATGACAAAACCGCGAGGCTGCGTTACATAAACTTCCTCAAATATGTCACCATTCAAGAAAGCAGTAACAATGTCTGATTGATGTACATCCCAACCAAAATGAGCTGCCAATGCACATAGAAAACGTACAGTAGTCATACGACAAGTGGGAGCAAAAGTCTCTTCATAATCTATGCCTTTTTGTTGTGCATAACCCTTTGCAACAAGTCGAGCCTTATGGCGATCGATCTCACCATCCGGCTTGCGTTTCAACTTGTAAACCCACTTCGTACCAATGGCCTTTTTGCCAGGAGGCAAATCACATAAAGTCCATGTGTCATTCTCTATAAGTGCATCATATTCTGATTTCATGGCAGCAATCCAATTTTCTGAATTCTGTGCTTCATCAAAAGACAGAGGCTCCTCAACATCATGTAAACTAGACACAGCCAAAGCATAACAATCTGATGCATAAGATGCATGGCGAGAGCCTGAACGAGTACGACTAGATAAAGGTGCATCCAATTTACTGTCACGCAAAGTGTGCACCAGCCATTTTGGCATACCTCTAGCCTGCTCATTTTCAGCCCTTTCCTCATCAAGTACATCATGTACATCTGCATCAGTAATAGACTGTTCTAAAACATTTTCAGAAACCCCCATAGGCTGTACATTTGCCTCATTGGAACTTACATTCGTATTTCCACCACTGAAAAGAGGCAACAAAGTGTCATAAATGTCCTGTGAGCTTACATTACTGTCTCTAGTACATGACAGCAAGGGCTGAACAGAATCTTCCACAAACACTACATCCCGTGAAACCAGAATATGTTTTGTTTGCGGATGATACAACCTGTAACCTTTACTTTCAGCACTATAACCAACAAAAATACATTTGACAGCCTTATCATCCAATTTTCTGCGCTGCACTTGTGGCACCAAAGCATATGCCAAACAGCCAAAAACACGCATGTGCTCAATAGAAGGCTTTCTATCATGCCATGCTTCATATGGAGTAATAGACTGCAAAGCTTTCGTAGGACACCTGTTAAGTACATAAGTGGCACACATGATGGCCTCAAGCCAAAAAGAATGCGGCAAAGCTTGACTTTTGACCATACATCGTGCCATTTCCGTCAGTGACCTGTTTTTCCTCTCAGCAACACCATTTTGCTGAGGTGTATAAGGCACTGTACATTGGTGTTTTATCCCACGACTAGCCAGAAATGCATTAAATTCATGAGACATATACTCCCCCCCTCGATCGGAACGGAGGGTGCCCATAGTACATTTTGAGACATTTTCAGCCATAGCCAGAAATTGTTTGAAGCACATAAAAACTTCGGACTTCGCTTTAAGCGGAAATACCCATGCATGCCTGGAGTAATCATCAATGAAAGTCACGAAGTACAGGTAATTGCCCAAGGACGGAGTTTGCATGGGCCCACAAACATCACTATGCACAAGCTGCAACCTGCATGTGGCCCTAACTGAACCATCCTTTGGAAACTTAGAACGCTGCATTTTACCCAGAATACAGCCTTCACAAACATGTTTGACAGGTGCTTCAAGAGGCGGCAAAGAAGCAACCATATCAGATTTCTGCAAACGCAGCAAACTGGCAAAATTCAGATGACCAAAACGTGCATGCCAAAGTTTTGCATCTGAAATAGCCCTTGAATCTACAACAGCATTTGGAAAATTTTGTCCACACTTGTCATACAAAGTGAGCTTATACAGCCCACGGCACAAAAGACCAGATGCAATAATTTCATCACCAAAACTGAGATCATGAACTGTACATCTGTCATCCACAAATTTGACTACAAGTCCAAGTCTAGCAAGTGCGGATACAGACAAGAGATTCTTCTTGATCCCAGGTACATAAAGTGCATCAACAAGTGTGAAGGAACTGCCATTAGCAGCAGTGAGCACAATCTTTCCAACTCCCTGAACTGGATAAGAGGCGTTGTTGGCACAAGTGACTGAATTCCCATGAGGGACAGACTCGAGAGAGGTAAACAATTCACAGTGTGAGGTAATGTGCTTTGTAGCACCACTGTCGAAATACCACACATGTGAATCTGTAGCAACTGACAAGCATGCATCATGGACAGCAGGATTGTAAGTGCACTCTGCGCTAAAAGCCCATTCTGCATCAACATCAGCATCACAATCTCCTTTCACAGAAGACTCAACAATGGCTGCATTTGTAGTGGATCCAGCATTTGCAGTGGAACCACCCTCTTTCTTCTTAGCCTCTTTGGCCTTCAACTTAGGACACGACTTGATCAAGTGATCATTGGCTTTACAATAATGGCAACGCATCTTCTTTTTGCCCTTATCACTAGAATTGCCAGACGAAGTGCTGCCAGCAGAAGCATTAGGAACATAAATTTTTCCACTCGCAGCAGAACCATAAGAAGTGGCTGCATTACTGTTACCACCCTTTCTTTGAGAAGCAATAAAAGCCTGTTCAACTGCACGCTGCCTAGTCCTATTTTTTCTAGAAAGTGGCTCTTGCAACAGCAATGTGCATAATGCATCAAACTTGACAACTTCAGGATTTCCTTGGGTCATCAGTCTCCAAGTACTAGCAAAAGTCTGGTAGGAATCTAGTAAGGCATCAAGAACAGTCTGCACAAGGGAACTGTCCGAAATGACTTCACCTGCAGAAATGAGTTGCTCATTGATATCCTTGACACTAGCAAGGAAAGTTTCCATATCAGCTTCCTCATGCATAATCTTCAACTCTAGCTCTTTACGCAGCAAAGCAATTTTAGCCTCATTGCGGCTTGCATAAAGACCTGCTAGAATATCCCAAGCCTGTTTTGCAGATTTTGCTGAACGGATGTGAGGAATAATGGTGCGCTTCACAGACAACGCAATCAATGCATGAGCCTGCGCATCCTTAACATCCCAACGAGCTTGTTCTGCCGTAGGCAAAACAACTCTAACAGCTGCAATCCTTGCAGCAAGACCTGCAACATCCTCAACATCGCCTACATCTTCAGAACCAGGACGTACATCAATGCCCTGCACAATGTTCCAGACACCTTTTGACACAAGAACATGTTGCATCATATAAGCCCACATAGGGTAGTTGTCCCCATCCAACCTGTCCTCAGTAGCAAACATCTTGAACACATCTGTGTTGTTGTTGTCAGCCATGGTAAATGCTGCACCTGATGTGAAAACTGCCCGAAAATAGGAGAAATGGAGCGGGAACAACTTGTGCTATATAGCACAAACCGTAGAAGACTATAAGGCACCTGTTATGCAGAAAATGGCACAGACAGAAAATCTGCACAAAATGACGAAATAGCCTGTGCAGTACTGCCTGCAGTGGAGACGGAGTCCGAAATGAGCCCAAAAAATTTGTCGCCCTGCGAACGCTTGCCAAAGCTCACTGAAATCGGAGAAAGTGAGCAGGCGTGTGCTGGAGCAGCTGGCCACTAAGCCCGGGAGGACGTGACCTGCTCTGATACCAATTGTTGGAATTAGGGTTGTAGAGAAACACACACAGCTTGGAGAAGACGAAGGAAGCTCAAGGCACACAATAGAGAGTATGTTACTTAGTGAGCAATGGAAAGATAGATAGCCCTAGAGTGATGGGCGTATATACAATGCACGGGGGAAAAAACCTCCTAAAGAGGGAAAAAATGCCCCGGCGGTCCTAGTGTGTTCACACACATCACTACCACATGTATATGGTAACAGAAGGAAAAGTCTCTTCATAATCTAAGCCGTTGTGCTATGCATAACCTTTTGCAGCAAGTCGAGCCTTATATCGATCAATCTCACCATCCGGCTTGCATTTCAACTTGTAAACCCACTTCGTACCAATGGCCTTTTTTCTATAAGTACATCATATTCTGATTGCATGGCAGCCATCCAATTTTTTGAATTTTGTGCTTCATCAAAAGACATAGGTTACTCAACATCATGTAAGCTAGACACAGCCAAAGGATAACAATCTGATGCATGGTGAGAACCTAAACGAGTACGACTAGAGAAAAGTGCATCCAATTTACTGTCATGCAAAGTATGCACCAGACATTCAAGCATAGCTCTAGATTGCGCATTCTTAGCCCTTTCCACATCAAGTACATCATAAACATCTACATCAGAAATAGGATGATCTATAACTTTTTCAGAAACCCCCATAGGCTGTACATCATAAACATCTACATCAAGTACATCATAAACATCTACATCAGAAATAGGATGATCTATAACTTTTTCAGAAACCCCCATAGGCTGTACATTTGCCTCAGTGGAATTTACATTCAAACTTCCACCACTAGAAACAGGCAATAAAGTTTCATAAATGTCATGTAAACTTACATTACTATTTCTAGTACACGACAGCAAGGGTTGAAAAAAATCTTCCACAAACACAACATCCCATGAGACCAAGATACACTTTGTTTGCGGATGATACAACTTGTAACCTTTGCTTCCAGATCTATAACTAACAAAATAACATTTGACAACCTTATCATTCAATTCCCTGCGCTGTGTTTGTGGCACCAAAGCATATGCCAAACATCCAAAAAACATGCATGTGCTCAATAGAAGGCTTTCTATCATGCCATGCTTCATATGGAGTCATAGACTATAAAGTTTCTGTAGGACACCTATTTAGCACATAAGTGGCACACATGATGACCTCAAGCCAAAATGAATGTGGCAAAGCTTGAGTCTTGACCATGCATTGTGTCATTTTTGTAAGTGACCTATTTTCTCTCTCAGCAACAGCATTTTGCTAAGGTGTATAGGGCACTGTACATTGGTGTTTTATCCCACGACTAGCCAGAAATGCATTAAACTCATGCCACATATACTCCCCCCCTCAATCGGAACGGACAGTGCCCATAAGACATTTCGAGACATTTTCAGCCATAGCCAAAAATCGTTTGAAGCACATAAATATTTCGGACTTTGCTTTAAGCGGATATAGCCATGCATGCCTGGAGTAATCGTCAATGAAATTCACAAAGTAAAGGTAATTGCCCAAGGACGGAGTTTTCATGCGCCCACAAACATCACTATGCACAAGCTGCAACTTGCATGTGGCCCTAAATGAACCATCCTTTGCAAACTTTAAATGTTGGATCTTACCCAAATCACAGCCTTCACAAACATGTTTGGTAGGTGCTTCAAGAGGCGGCGATATCAGATTTTTGCAAATGCAGCAAACCGGCAAAATTCAGATGCCCAAAACGTGCATGCCAAAGTTTTACATATGAAATAACCTTAGAATCCATAATTGCATTTGCAAAATTTTTCCCATACTTGTAATACAAAGTGAGCTTATACAGCCCACACCATAAAATGCCAGATGCAACAATTTCTTCACCAAAATTGAGATCATGTACTGTACATCTCTCATCCACAAATTTGACTACAAGAAGACAAGTCTATCATGTGCAGATACACAAAAAAGATTCTTCTTGATCCCAGGTACATACAATGCATCAAGAAGGGTGGAAGAACTCCCATTTGCAGCAGTAAGCACAATCTTTCCAATTCCCTTGACTAGATAAGAGGCATTGTTGGCACAAGTGACCAAATTCCCATGAGGGACATCCTCGAGAGAGGTAAACAAGTCACGGATAGAGGTAATGTGCTTTGTAGCACCACTATCAAATTTTCATACTTGAGCATCTACAACAATTGAAAAACATGCATGATGGACAAAAGGATCATAAGTGCACTCTGCACTAAAAGCCCATTCTGCATCAACATTAGCATCACAATTTCCTTTAATAGAAGACTCAACAATAGATGTATTTGTAGTGGAACCAGCCTCTTTCTTCTTAGCCTCTTTAGTCTTCAACTTAGGACATTGCTTGATCAAATGATCATTATCTTTACAATAATGGAAATGCATCTTCCTTTGCCCCTTAT
Organism: Adiantum capillus-veneris; assembly: GCF_014529385.1. Lineage (NCBI taxonomy): Eukaryota > Viridiplantae > Streptophyta > Polypodiopsida > Polypodiales > Pteridaceae > Adiantum > Adiantum capillus-veneris. The sequence goes on along the minus strand of NC_140952.1, from coordinate 2,870,270 downwards.
CACCAAAATTCCCAGACAAATTGCTGCCAGCAGCAACATTAGGAACATGCGATTTACCACTCGCAGAAGAACCCTGAGAGGTTGCTACATTGCTGCTACCACCTTTTCTTTGAGCAACAATAAAGGCCTGTTTAGCAATAATTAACTATCCCCAGTCTCAGTCCCAAGGCCTCAGACACCTTCAAAGGTGGAGAGAGATAGCGGGGAATGAGGGTAGGGAAGAGGAAGAAGAAACATTCATAGGAGAAAGAAATAGTTCCTCAATTATCATCACTCTTCTTGTTGCTAGCATACATAATAGCATAGTAATGAAGATAGAGAAGATGGCAAGCTTAAGCATTGAAGCATGGCTCTTGGTTGGATTTGAATTCCATAGCCAAGAGTGTTGGTGTAGGCTCTCAACTTCTCTACTAGCTTGGAGAAGGGATGGAGCTGTTGCACTTTGCACTTCACACAATGAGTGAGTGTGTGTGTGTGTGTGTGTGTGTGTGTGTGTATGGGAGAGTATACCCCTCCAACTAGCCCCCTCCTTCCTTGGTCGACCCCCTCTTCTAGCACTAGCTTGCATTTGATTGAACCTCCTCAAGCTTGGCCAATCACATGCTTAGTGCATTTCAAGCAACAAGGGTAGCCTTGGGACAATTGTCCCCCTTTCCCCTTTGAGAGAGAGGACTTGATAAATGCATAGACAACTAATTCAATTAACTAAATCAACATTGAACCCCTTGGGAGGCCACCCAATAGGCTTTAGGCACACCTTGAGGGCAACATGAAGAGGAGCTTTACAAGTGTCCTATTTGCTTTCTTTGTACCAAGCTTGCCTTGTGTGAGGGTGTATGTGTTCTCTCTCTAGGTCCTACAAAGAGGGCTCGCCCCCTCATGAGTAGGGATCATGTTGACTTTGTGGAACACCTTATCCTCAAGCACCTTAGTCATGGAGCACTTTAGCACCTTATTCATTAAGTACATCAAGATCCTCAAGCACCTTAGTAAGCAAGCATGACAAGCACCTCGAGCTTGGGTCGGGCTCCCACCTCAAGCACAGCCCTAGCTTACCTAAGGTCAAAGTAATTTTAACACTAACCATTGGAGGTCTTTAATGAAGCTAACCCTAAGGTCTTTAAGCTCCATTAGATAGCTTTTCTCTTTGACATATCATCTCTCATTTGGATCCCTTTACCATTGGCCCCGTATTGAGATAGACCCGAAAGGACATGTCTATATTCTAACCCTTGTTCTCGTCTATTCTCCCACATTAAATGATCAGTTTAATATGAGAAAATCATTTGGGTTGGTTAGATATTAGATTTTATGACATTACCTCTCTCTTGAAATCATAGTCGTCCTCGACTATTAGGTAGAAGAGATAAAGCCTTAGTCATTAGTCAATGTTTCTTAGCGGGTAGAGGATCCCTTTTTACCCTACGACATCATTCCAAGATGGATGACTAATCCATTTGGTGCTTGGGAGATGTAGCTACCGCAAGCATGTTTGCTCTTTAGTCCATTTTATTCTCCCAAGTAGAGTGACAAATTCTACTTGGTGTTTGGGAGATGTCGTCATTACAAACATGATTCTAAGCATGCATACTACTCAAATTTGTGCACAATAAAAAGAGAATTAGTCTTATAAGACAAAAACATTGATCATTTAAAAGAAACATGTACATTTGCTTACTCTAATGTAGCATTGTAAGCATTGACAAGGTTCATACTATCCTTAATCAGTGTTCCTTGCATCCATCTAGCATCTTCAAAAGGATAAATTTTGAACTTAATAAGATACCTTCGATGATCTTAACATATCATAGTACCTTGTCTTCATGGCGAAGGATAGATTTGGGTTGTAGCACCTCTTCTTGGTCTTTGATTTCGGGATGGTCTTCAATAATTGGTTCACTTGGTGGCTCTCCTTTGTAGGGCTTAAGTAGGCTTACATGAAAGCATTGTGTATGAGTCAATGGTTGGGCAGCTTGAGTTCATAAGCCATCTCATTGATTGGATTCAAAATTTGAAAAAGACCATAGTATCTTTTTGCTACTTTAGCATAATAATTTTGATGGCCTGTAAAATTTTTGCCCATTGTTTGCCTCAATCAAGCCTTGGGAAACTTAATTAAGACCCAATCATTTTCTTTAAATGTTAAGGCCCTTTTGTGCATGTCAACATCAACTTTTTGCCTTTGTTGAGAGATGGATATAGAGTCCTTAATCTTTCGGAAAGATTCTTGTAGGTCACGGCTATACTCATCAACAACGAAGATCTTCCCATAGACTTTAAGTAGCAAGGGACTTTCAGGTCTTCCCTCTATGATTTCAAAAGGTGCTTTTCTTGTAGAAATATGGATAGTATTATTGTACACATACTCTACAAAAGGTAAGTACTTTTACCATTGTGAGCGTTGATCTACTTCTGTAACATAAGCCTTTAGTAGATCGAGTATCATAAGATTGGCTATCTCACTTTGGCCATCTGTTTGTGGGCGATAGGCCGAAGAGAAATTCAATCTTGTACCAAGATTTTTAAAGAGACGTTTGCAAAAATTAATGGTCATTCTAGGATCTCTATTTGACACGATGGATGTTGGCAATCCATGGTGTTTGAAAATCTGAGATATGAAGAGAGTTGCCATTTGGTGTGCCTTAATAGTCTCTTTGACAGGAATAAAGTGTGCTTGCTTGCTAAACCTGTTGACTATTGTCCATATTCCCGTATTCCCATGGATAGAATTGGGTATTCCAAAGATAAAAATCCATGGATATACTCTCCCATGGTGAATTAGGCTTGGCAATGGTTGGAATAATCCATGATGCTTCCTTCTATCATACTTAGTCTTTTGGCATACCACACATTTTGAAACATACTCTTGTATGTCCACTTTCATGATAGGCAAATAGAAGTATGTCTCTACTCCTCGAGGAGTAGGTTAAATGCCTCTATGCCCCGCATAGGGAGGAGCATGAGATTCATACACAACTTTCTCACGAAGGGAGTGGGTAACACATAGCCTATTTCCATGGAGAAGATAACCATCCTGCAAGGTGAATGGTTCCTCTTTCTTTCCCAAAGCAAGGGCTAACACATTATGTCTTTAAAGTCAAAGTCAATATCATAAACATCTATCATAGAAGATAGATCTTTTTGAGTTGCTATAGACACCGCATTAACTTTTGGTCATCGTAAAAGTGCATTGGCCGCTTGATTGTGCTTACCAACAAGTAAGCAATATGAAAATAAAATTGTAAAAGAAAATTTGTCCACCTCATTTGTTTGTTGAAAAGCTTGGTTTGTGTCATGAAGTACTTGAGACTTTGGTGGTCTGTTCGTAAAATAAATGGAGTCCCCAAAGATAGTGCTTCCATGTGTCTAGGGCATGTAGAACAGCTAAAAGCTCTTTTTTGTATATGCCCAAGACTTGTTCATCGAAATTGAGTCTTTGATTCTCATATGCTATGGCATGCCCTTCTTGAAGAAAAAATGGCTCTAAGGTAATCACCACAAGCATCACATTGGACCTCAAATGGCTTTGAGAAATCGGAAAGCATAAGGAATGGTTGGGAGGTAAGATTCTCTTTGAGCTTGTCAAAAGCATTTTGTTCATTAGCAGTCCATGAATACTTGACGTTCTTATTTGTTAAGTCATGTAATGGTCCTGCTACTTGAGAGAATTTTTCTATGAAGCGGCTATAGTATACACACATACCAATAAAGCTTCTTAGCTCATGTAGATTCCTTGGGTTAGGCCATGCTTTGGTTGCCTCAACTTTGATGGATCCATACGGATACCATCTTGAGAGATAACATGACCTAACTATTGAATCTCTTGAAGGAAAAATTGCCTTTCTTTTGATTGATAAAAATCTTGCTCTCCCTCAATGCTTGAAAGATCACCTGGAGATGTTGCTTGTGTTCCTCTAAGGACTTGGACTAGATGATGATATCATCAAAGAACACTCTAGTGAATTTGTGGTAGGGTCTAAATATTTTCTCCATTAAACAATTGAATGTAGTTGGTGCATTAGTCAAGCCAAAAGGCATGAACTGATATTCATAAAGACCAAACACTGTACGAAACGCGGTCTTTAGGATATCTTGATTCACTATCCTTATTTGATGGTAGCCACTTTTAAGTTCAATTCTACTAAAGTAGGTAGAGCCTTGTAGCTTATCAAATTCATCATCTAACCGAGGTACAATAAATCTATTTTTGATAGTGATATGCTTTAGTGCTCGATAGTCCACACACATGCGATATGTACCATCTTTCTTTTTCACTAAAAGGATTGGAGAACAAAAGGGAGAGGAGCTAGGCCTCACCATCCCTTTGTCTACCAATCCTTGTACTTGCTTCATGATCTTCTCTTGTTGAGCTTGGGAAACTTGATAAGGAGGCTTGTTAGGCGGTGAGATTCTTGGTAAGAGCTCAATTCGATGGTCATCATCCCCTCGTTTTGGAGGTAAGTCCATAGGGATATCATCGATGAATACATCTTGGAATCCTTTTAGAAAATTAGACAAGTCTAACTCTTCTTGATTCCTACCATTTACATTTGATGAAAAATTAGGACCTTTTAAGGACTCTTTGACAGAAACCATGTACACAAAAACTGAGCTTTTCATTGATTTATCAAAAGAAGGAGGATTTACAAGTGGTATAGTATGACCAGACTCACTAGCATCTATATACATGCTCTTTTCCGTATAGGTGAAGTAGATTCTCCTTTCAGGAAACTTCATGTTGGCAGCCATGCGCTTGAACCATGGTGCCCCTAGGATAGCATCCTCATGTTGGAGATGAGAGATGAAAAATTCTTCTTTGTCGACACAGCTTTTGACATGAAGCCTCAACTTCCCAATCAAGGGAGTAATGGAGGCTTGCTGTCCCTTGAAAGCTGTATTAGCAATAACAATATCTCTCATCTCGAAATCTTGAATGCCCAACTTGGTGGCCAACTCTGTTGATATGAATTTGTGAGTAGAGCCAGGGTCAAACAAGATGAAGGCATCATGCTCCCTTACCTTTCTCCAAACATAGGAGAGAGGTGATCCTTTTTGCAATGAGCATCCTCTTTTGGAGCTTCGATAGTGGAAGCTCTAGGAGTCTCATTGTGAGCATTTCTCTTGGGGCAAGAACGATAACCATGTCCTTACTCTCCACACTTAAAACAATTGTGGTCCTTGCAAAATTCTTCAAGCTCTTCTGGAGAGGGTTTATTTTTACCTTTGTAAAATCTCTTCTCCTTGGATCGATTGCTGTTGTTGTTGTTGGAATTGCCTTGGGAAGAATTTTGGGCATTGGTTTTCCCCTTTGCATCACTTTTGTCTTTGCTTTCCATGGGCTTGACATTCCTTCTAGCCCCTTGTTGGAAATTGATGCGCCAAGCAACCATGGTGTGGTGGATTACTTTGGTGATAGAGCTAGGCCGTTGGGAGTTGACGTACTCGACCATCTCTTCAGGTAATCCCGCACAAAATTGTTGCTTTTGCTTGGTGAAGTCTATCGTTTGGAAGATAGTAGCCTCTAGATGTAAATCCCAAAACTTGTCCACATATTTGTGGATAGACTCATGGGAGAGAATCTTCGAACTCTGCCATTTGGTAAGCACTTTGTCCTTTGCATCGCTTGCAAGGAATTGCTTCATTATGGAAACTCGTAGAGTTTTCCATTTTCCATTGCCACGAAGGCTAGCCCATCATTGAAGAGTAGATTTCTGGAAGTGCATAGCTACATGATGTAGCTTGGAGGAGTCCATGAAGCCCTCGTCTCCAAAGGTTGCATCAAATTGCTGGATGAAGGCCAATACTTTGTCAGTAGCACCAAAGGTGCCATCATAGGTGAGAAAAGATATATTCTTTCCTCCCTCTTTGAACTTCTTGAGCTTTTGGGACCTTCGCCATGGTAGGGTAAGATTTACGATGTCCTCCCCTCTTGTATTCTCTAGGAGAATAGCTGTAGATATCATTGGAAGAGGAGGAAGGCGAATAAGAAGGAGAAGAGAGTGACCTGTTTCTTGCTGTTTTCTTCCTTTGTTTCCTCTCTTCCCTTTTGGAGTGACGAGGAGAAGGACTGTGGGTTGACCATTTCCTCTTGGGAGGAGTTGGCGACCATCGAGATTGTTGTCTTCATGGAGCCACATTTTCAGAGGAACTTAGGAATTCATTACTTTCTTGTTCTTTGAATTCCTCCTCTCGAATGGGAGAGAATATTATTTTGGGGGTGTCATCAAGAGGCCTCCCAAGCTCTCTCTCCTCTTGGAGAGGAAGGGAAATCCCATAAGCCCGAAGTTGTTGAGTAACTTTGGCTTGCAAAGCAGGGTTGCCCATAGCTTGTTGCAACGTAGTAACGAGATAATTGACAAACATGGGGGCATCATCATTAGCACCTTCATGTGAAAAATCAAAGTTATCAATGTTCATCTAATCTCTTGGTTATTGTCAACCATGCTAATTAACTTATATATAGATTACTTGGTGCTTTGGTATCCTCAAAAACCTTAGTCGCTACTCTTCTTTACCTTTAAAAACCAGTTCTCAAGTAGCCACACCCGTGGTTTAGACACTATTGATTGCAAAGACTAGTGGAGAGGGTCTAACATTGCTCAGTTGATTATGGTTCCTGTTGAGCTTGCTCATAGCTCAATAATGGTTAAGTCAAAGGCAAGCCCCGAGAGGCTCCATTATTAAGACTATAGTTCCTAGCGGTGTACCTCGAACTAGGTCCTTCTTAACCAAGATAATAGATCCTTATCCCACTTACCATATTGTAATAAACACGCCCAACCTTTTATGGACACTTAAGGACCTCTCTTTTAAGCAAGAAAAGAGAAACCAATAGCTTTGATACCAATGTAATGGAAATGGCCTATGAACTTTGAGAATAGAGGAATTAGGAAAATTAAAGAGAGCATTTTTGCGAGACTACTTTGAGAATATAGACGGTGAACTCGTTTAGCGGTAGTAACTTAACCATGATACCTAATTAACTTGGCATGAACAATAATTTTGCAAGAGAGAGAGTTTAGAGAACTTGACAATAGTTGATGACCGGATCTATGTGGAGCCCGCGGTCCCTCATCCAATAGGCTTTTGTATTATAGATTCTCCCATCAAGAGAGACTTGGTACAATACAATCTTTTGTTCATTGTCACCTAGGTGATGGAATGAAGATGGAAAGCTTCATGCATCACGATCATAACATAGACTTTGTGAAAAGCATTAATTATCCCCAGCCTCATTCCCAAGGCCTCAAACACCTTCAAAGGTGGAGAGAGCTAGCGGGTAATGAGGGTAGGGAAGAGGAAGAAGAAACATTCATAGGAGAAATAAATCACCACTCTTCTTGCTAGCATATATAATAGCATAGTAATGAAGATGGAAATCTGAAGCATTGAAGCATGGCTCTTGGTTGGATTCACATTCCATAGCCAAGAGTGTTGGTGTAGGCTCTCAACTTCTCTACTAGCTTGGAGAAGGCGATGGAGCTCTTGCACTTTGCACTTCACACAATGAGTGTGTGTGTGTGTGTGTGTGTGTGTGTGTGTGTGTGTGTGGGAGAGTATACCCCCCCAGCTAGCCCCCTCCTTCCTTGGTCGACCCCCTCTTCTAGCACTAGCTTGCATTTGATTGGACCTCCTCAAGCTTGGCCAATCACGTGCTTAGTGCATTTCAAGCAACAAGGGTAGCCTTGGGACAAGTGTCCCCCTTTCCCCTTTGAGAAGAGGAATTGATAAATGGATAGACAATTAATTTAATTAAGTAAATTATATTTGGACCCCTTGGGAGGCTAACCAATAGGCTTTAGGAACACCATGAGGGCAACATGAAGAGGAGCTTTACAAGTGTCTTATTTGCTTTCTTTGTATCAAGCTTGCCTTGTGTGAGGGTGTGTGTGTTATGTGGGAGAGTATACCCCCCAAGCTTGCCCCCTCCTTCCTTGGTCGACCCCCTCTTCTAGCACTAGCTTGCATTTGATTGGAACTCCTCAAGCTTGGCCAATCACATGCTTAGTGCATTTCAAGCAACAAGGGTAGCCTTGGGACAAGTGTCCCCCTTTCCCCTTTGAGAGAGAGGACTTGATAAATGCATAGAGAATTAATTTAATTAACTAAATTATCATTGGACCCCTTGGGAGGCCAGCCAATAGGAATTAGGCACACCATGGGCAACATGAAGAGGAGCTTTACAAGTGTCCTATTTGCTTTTGTTGTATCAAGATTGCCTTGGTTGAGGGTGTGTGTGTGTGTATGTGAGAGAGAGAGAGAGAGAGAGAGAGGGAGAGAGTGTTTGTGCGATCGAGCATTGCGGCGGCACGACGACGGCGAGGCGGTTGAGCACGGCGTAGCGGCGTCTCCCTCTTCTTTGCGGCGAGGAATCCTCCACGACAGCAAGCATAGAGCGGTGAGTGACACACCATCGTCTTCTTTGAGCTTACTAGTTTAGGCTAGTTGCATGCTTGGAGCCATCTGTGGCTCGCACACAGTGTATTGGCAAGTTCATTGCCTTGACACGTGCGACAAACGCGCACATTTTTGGAGCCATTGCCGGGGAAATGCCATACACTAAGCTTGAGTTGCACTCTGTGCTTCTTTGTGGTGCAATTTCAACTATAGGAAAGGTGTGTGTGTTGAGAAGAAGGATTTTGTTTTGCTACTATGTATTTCTTTGTTAATGAGGTTTTGAAAGGTATTGTGTTTTCTCTGTGATAAGGTGTTAGTATTAAAGTTGTTAGTTCTGTGTAATGTAAAGTACACTAAGTAGGAAGTAGATCTGTTAGAGCTAATGAAGTGTGTTAGTGTGTAACAGTAGGTGTATTAGTTGTAAGTAGGTAGGTAGAGTGTGTGTGTGCTCGCGCGCATGTCGTAGTGACCTTATCCCAAAAAGAATTTAACATAAAAAAAGATTAAAAAAATTTAAATAAAAAAAATGTTAAAGGTAGAACCGAGATCGGGAATATCTCGCAGACCCAAGCCCAAGCTCACGCTCAGGCTCAGGCCTCAGTCGCCCTTTAAAATTACATATTTTAGCTTCACACGTAGCTAAAAATTGACTTTTTTGAGGACCAACGGAGCTTCAGGTGATCGAACATTGTGCTGTAAAGCACACCACGACCCTCTGAGTGATACACTTGTTTTGAGCTATCACACACTTTACTCAAAAAACCGATCATTAAAAAACATTAAAAAACAAGTGAAAACGGACGCCTAAAAAAGTAAGCGGTTAACCTTCGAGGTTATTCACCGCCGACACTTGTAGGGTGCCAAAGGCACATGCATTTGCACTCTATATGTGTGCTAGAGACGGAGAAACTAGAGATAATTTTGACTTATGCGAGTTCTCAATATCCACCTACCTTAGGTTCCGGGTCCTCGAGTGGGACCCAAGATAGTACAAACCAAGACCCGAACATAGCGGTTAGTGACTCTTCCTCTTACTACGACATCATGGAGGGTTTCCCAATGCCTAATCCCGATAGCTCAAGCCAAGACATGCATGCCATGGGCCCGCGGTCTAGGCCGAGCGTGCTTAGCCGCTTGAAGGAAACCTTTAGTAGAGCCACTCACTCCGACATGGAGCTAATGATGTAAATGAGGGGGGTGGGGAAGTAAATTCTCCATTCATGACCAACATAAATCCTATGCCCCTTAGAGAATGAGCACGTGAATACTTCATTCACTGCACCCCCTGGCTCTTCAGAGCTATTTCCCTCCAAGGTTATATTACTTGATGGCAGAAGCCTTGCCGAAGTGCAAGAAGTTGAGCGATATATCATTGCTGCTAGGGAAAAGGAAATTGAGAGCTTATGCAAGGCGGAGCAACGAAGAGAGTTAAAAGCAAAAGTCCGTATGTCAATATCCTTGCTAGGAGAGCAATTGAGTGCTCCTGACTTACCAACCGCTAAGGGCCAACCCCTAGAAAGCAACATTGCATCTAGTACAAAGGACACCCCTAGCACCTCAAGCCTAGATGGAGCGTTCTTAAATGAGAACTAGGAGTACGAACTACAAACAAAAACTCTAACCGACCTATACACATGTCACACCTATCATGTGGGTTGGTTAGATGGCCTACAATCCACAATGGGTGCTACTACTGTGGAGGATCAACAACAAAGAGTTTGTGAGGTCATCCATAGAGTCATTGAGCTAGAGAGATAGAACAAGGGGATCCACATGCCTTCAACGGGTCTCATGAGATTCTTAGATACAGGGAAGGCTAAACAACCAACCTTATCGCAAATGGAGACTCCCTCGGTAAGTCCAATGGATCCTCCATATGTTGTTTTGTCAGGGGTCTCAGTGCAATCTGAGCCCACCAGTGATAGCTTTACCTTTCCAAGTCTAGCTCATATTTCCCTTGATGAAATCATGGCTACCATGCCTACCCCAATGATGGGCATGCCGAGAAACACACCATGGACCTCATTTGTTAGTAAAGCACTGCTACATGGTAGCTCAATGCTTGGAACAATACCTACAAGTGTGTACCAATCGTATGCACCTATGGGTCATCGCACTCATGTAGCCCCTACCCCTCCCATTGTTTCAACAACCTATGCTCCACACTACAACACCCAAGCTCTTATTTCCATGGGACCATACAGGCTAGCATTAGCATGTCACATCCGACGTTTGCTATGCCCAGGCCACCCATATGAACTCTGGGCCACCACATGGCACAACATCGTACCCAACGTGGAATCCTAGGGCTTCCTATGCGCCAAGCCCAATGCCAATACCTACTCCACATGTAGTCTCTAGAGCACCTCCAACCATGGTTCCCGATAACTTAGGTGACTTGGCAACATTTTCTCAAGCTATCGGTCCATCTATTGCTGAGAATATGCGTAACATGCCTGATAGAGAGCCTAGAAGTAAGGAAGTACAAATAGCCAAGCTCACACAAAAATTTAGTGGAGACTAGGATGTGAGAAAGCATATCGAAGTGTTTGAACAAATATGTGATTCTCTAGGAGAACACAATGACCTGCATAAGAGTAATGCTTTAAGACTAACCTTAAGTGGAAAGGCTGGGGATTGATATAGAACCCTAAGGGTGGAAGAAAAAATGATTTACCCTACTCTTAGGAGACCGTTCTTAAAAGAATATATACGAGAGGGAGTGCTTTGGGGTGTAGCCTCTCAGCTCCAGAAAGCCCAACGAGAGGAAGGAGAGTCGGTGAGAGACTTTATTAGTCGCTTAAAGCATTTGAATTCTCGTTGTAATCCAAATGAGAGCTTCAATAATAATCAATTGCTTGATAGATTCATTAGGGGATTACAACATGAGGATATCTACAATGGCCTAGTCATTAAAGGTATCACCACTTGGGAAACAGTCACCACCAATGCGATCCAATTGGAGGATAATCTAATGATTCAAGGAGAAAGAGTGTCTGTTGAGCCTAAATCTATTAGCTCGCAAGCATCAGAGCATCAGCCAATGACCCTAAAGCCTATTGCTAAGGAGCCAAAGATGTCTGAGATGACTTTAGTAGATCTCACCAAGGCTATTCAAGAGAGTATTAGAGACAATTGTGCTCCACAAAACAATCATATGTATCCCAGAAGGGAGCAAGAATGGTGCTTAGTATACTATGGCCCGCATAGTACCAGTGAATGCCCTACTTTTAGAGTAAAATTCAATGGGAACTGCAATGCCTGTGGGAGGTATGGTCATCAAGCTAAGGATTGCATAGTATTTAAGTGCACGATGGCCAATAGACCACACTTAGTATGGATAGACACACCTTGAGTATCTACATTGATGCCGCCCCCACCTCTTGAACAAACAGCACAACACATGGTCCCTAGGGCCCATAATGTTGTTCAAACAACACCCTTACCACCTCCAATGCTAGGACCGCAACCACCACATTCGAGAATCACTTCTGTGAATCAAGTGGGTCGTGAGTCATCTATTGCTTGCTTGGAAGGCTGTGAGGAAGATATAGATCCTAATATTGCCTATGGGATGGATGTGCTTGAAGAAAGTCCACAATACTACATGAAGGACTATTGGGGACAAGTCAAACCTGCCTATCAAGTAGCTGCTCTTGATGCAAGAGGCCAAAATATCAATTACACTGCTAAGAGACCACCTCTTCAATGCTATGAGTGTGGAGTTCCACATCGTGTAGCCGAGTGTCCTATTAGGCTACAAAAGAATGCCGCACTAATGCAAACCAATCAAACGAACACGTCTACAATGCCGATACTCAGATCATTTGATTGCCCAATGTCCAAATAATCCAAATGCACCGAAGATCACGCCATTAAACTTGATTGAGGTTACCAAGGAGCCATCACAAAGTACACATGTGGTACCAGTAAACGTAGTCACACGATCGATGCTCCAAAAACAAAATTATATTCTTGAGGAAAGAGACACGGCATCTATTGCCCAATCTCAGAAAAAGAAGAAAACACGAAGGAAGAGATCACAAAAAGCAGCGAACTCAGACCCCAGTTCAAAGACCAACATAGGGACTGGTGACGACCCCATATATATGAACGACGTTGAAGAGCATTCTGATTCAGGTGAAACCATGGAGACCAAAATGACCACTAAGATAGAAACCAACAAGGAAGATCTTCATGAGCCACAATGGCCAGGATCCAAGAAGAAGATAGAAACTTATCAAAACCCTATAGAGGAGATTAAGCGAGTCAAGCATTTAAGGAGTTTGGTAAAGGATACCCAAAGGGATCTAGAACCAGCACCTAGGAAGATCCAAATTACAGACACCATGTTCCCTACGCAACAACAACCTCACCAAGTCCATAGACCCTTAGCCATACCTAGTGTCATCCAAGAATAAAATGACTTAAAGTCATGGGAAAGTGGGTGTACTCACTTCTTGATGAAAAGAATGTTTACAGAGGGACTACCTGATCCTATCAAAGAAATGGAGATCCCATCTTCCCCACGTCAAGGGATTGAAGCCCAAAAGGTGCCGTTAAACATTGCCAAATTGATGGATTTCATGTCTTCAGAAGTTAGAACTACCATCATGTCATAATAATCAATATCTGATTCTCCTAAATGATTTTCTCATGTTAAACTGATCATTTAATATGGGGAAGTGCCAGGGGAGAAAAAGCTAGAATATTGGTTAAGCTAGCAGACCGGCCACAGTAGGGATCCAAAGGAGGGAAAATAGGGATCCAAAGGGGGGGCCATCTGCAAAAGATCCATGTGCAACAATGGGCTAAAAAGACCCTAAGGTTCAGACCATTAAGACTTCCAAAATGCTAAGGTTCCAAAATTCAAACGTTGTGTCCAAAGGTCAACCCTAGGGGAAATTGGATACTTTGTGTGTGACCAAAAAGTCTTTTCAAATCCCTACATAGGAGGGGGTGAGCCTTGGGAGTAGGGGATGAGAGAGAAAGTCACAAACACACACAGGCCCCCTTTACACAAAGGGAATTAGGGACACATGTCAACTCCCTAGCCCAGTGCCCACAAGGTGTGCCCAATTCCTATTGGATGGCCTTGGAGGTGGACCAACGAGAATTATGCTAGAGTAAATCTAGTTTAATTAATTTAAAAACACTTAATAAAAGAACCAATGGGAATTAAGTCTCCTAGATGACTATTGGACAGTCTCCCAAGGGGTCCAATGAGCATTCATCTGCCCAATGGCTTGCGTGAATCCTATTGGCCAGGAGGCAAAGGGGTTCCCTAATGAGAGTCTAGTTTAATTATTAAATTACCTAAAGCTCTCACAAAAGGGGAAAGGGGGACACATGTCAAAAGGCTATCCCTTATGCTGCGCAATAATCATTGGCTTGACTTGGGGAGGGCCAATGGGGAGATAGCAAGAGCAAATAGCAAGAGGGCTCGCCCAAGAGAGAGAGGGGGCTGATTTTTGGCAAGGCATTATCAAACACACACTCACACACAGTCTATGTGTGAAGCAAAGAAGACCATCTCTTCCCAAGCTTTAATGGAGAGCTCATCACCTACTCCAAGCTTGTGAGATAGAAGCCTACATCGACACACTCTTGGCATGTGGATGCAAATCCAACCAAGAGCCAAGCTTCAATGCATGCTCATCTCCTCTACCAAGTTAATTACTAAGCTAAGCTATGCTAATATGAGTGATTATGTGAGGAGATGTACATCTTTCTCGTAAGATACTCCTTCTTCCTCTCAATCTACTCTCATACCTTGCTAGCTCTCACCATCTTCGAAGGTGTGTGAGGTCTTGGGTCTGAGACCGGGGATAATTTAAGTTGTGTTTGCTAAGTGTTTTGCTTAGTGCATGAAGCTTTCATCTTCATTGCACTAGCTAGTCTTGAAGGAACACAAAGAATTGTATTGTACAATGTCTCTCTTGATGGGAGAAACCATAATACAAAGCCTTTTGGAGGGGGGACCGGCTCCATGCAAATCCAGTCCTCAACTGTTTTCAATAGCTTAATTTCTCTCTCTTTTGAAAGTATTGTTGATGCTATCTAACTAGGTGTTATGCTTCTTGTTGCTCTCTCCACCCAAGCACTCTTGTAATTCTCATTAGGAATCTATTCTAATGAAATGCCCACTACGTTCATGCTAATTTTTGCTACACACAAGTTATTAGGCCATTAAATGTTACATTGGTATCAGAGCACAAGGTTTCTCTTTTCTTTCTCAAGAAGGGAGGTCCTCAAGCTAGCTATAAATGGTTGGTATTATTAATTGCCTGTGAGTAAGTAGAATAGGGATTTTTCAGCCTTGCAGTGCGCCTGCCTTCGTGCAGTTAACGGGGCATCACGGTCGAGAGCTATGGTCTTAATAGTGGAGTCCTACGGGGCTTGTCTACGGCTTAACCACTATTGAGCTATTAGAAGCTTGAATGGAGCCGGTGTTGTTTTGGTGTCGAAAGACCCTCTCTTCTATTCCTTGCAATTAATGGTATTCGAGACGCGGGTACAGAAGCTTGAGTGCTTTTTCTAAAGGGGTAAAGAGGAGTAGCAACTAGTGCTTGAAGTGCCAAAGTACACCTAAAACATTTACACCTAAAAGTTGTTAGAATGGCTGACAATAGTAAAGAGTGTGAAATTAATGTTTGATTTTGCTCATGAGCAAGCTACTAATGATGCTTCAATGCTTGTTAACTATCTTGTTTCTAGGCTTCAACAAACCATGGGCAATCCATCTCTCCAAAGTGAAGTGCAACGGTAGCTCCGTGCTCACGGGATTCTCCAAGCTCATCCCCATGACGAGAGAACACCTAGGAAGCCTCCTTGTGAGACTACCAAAAGAGATCTCTCTCCGATTCGGGAAGAAGAAGAGAATCCATACGAAGGGCTCAAGAATTTACTTCTTGATGACGCATATCCTTCCCAAAGGAGAACTCAAGAGCCTCCACCAAAGGAACGATAAAGAAGTGAGTCTCCCGCCACCTCGACGGAGATGTCTCCACGAAGACGGCAGGCTAAACGCTCTCCATCAGCACCAAAGAGGAGAAGACCATCACACTCTTCTCCATGCCATAATTCAAAGAGGGATGATAAAAAGCAAGAGAAGAAAAAGGCAAGAAAGAGGACACCCTCTTCTCCGTCTTCTTCATCCTCTTCCTCTTATGAAAGTGATGGTGAAGACAACGAAGATCAAGACAAGAAAAAGGC
The DNA here is from genome assembly GCF_014529385.1 of Adiantum capillus-veneris. Lineage (NCBI taxonomy): Eukaryota > Viridiplantae > Streptophyta > Polypodiopsida > Polypodiales > Pteridaceae > Adiantum > Adiantum capillus-veneris. The sequence continues at coordinate 2,854,658 of NC_140952.1, read as the reverse complement.
GAGAAAGAGGTCACCCTCTTCTCCACCTTTTACAAATTCTTCACCTTCTGAAGAAAGTGATGGTGCAACCTTTGAACCATCAAAAGGAAGAGGCCATAGGAAATTCTATGCTGCATGGAAGAGGTCATCCAAGTTGAAGAAATTCAAAGAGGGAGGGAAGAGCATCTCTTTCCTTACCTATGATGGTACCTTTGGTGCTACGGACAAAGTCTTGGCCTTTATCCATGCTACAGCCAGAGGCATGGAGTTCCCTGCAAAATACCAAAACTAGATACTATAGATGATGAAACACACAAATCTGCATACCTGGCCCAACTATCCTTGCACATAATCAAGCTGCACACGAGCACAGAGAGACGGAGAGGGAGATAGATTGAGAGAGCAAGAACGAGACAACGCAACAGGGCATGTGCAAGCGCACCTCCTAGAGCGGAGTGCTACGTTGGCACGGCGAGAGAGAAGAGAGGAGAGAAGGACAACACGGACACTGGGTGCAATCTCCCCCCGTGCAAGAGTGACCATTTCCCTCTTGCACGTATTTGTTTTATAGATTTCTTAAATGGTCAATTGTGAGTACAAACTGGCCGGCCGGTCATAAATGGCCGAACTTCATAAAGAGCACTTGAATAATCAAATATACATAAAATGTAACATCCTTCTGCATAATCCATTATCTGCTGATGCTTTTGCCACCTGTCAGCTGCAATAGATAATAAAATATCAATACTATAACATACCTCTCCGTTGAAAAGCAACTGTCCTCAGTTGCGAAGATAAAAATCTGCAAACAATACTTGCCAATCTGTATCAAATAGTAAAAAATTTATAAAATTAGACAACATTTGCTTATGCTTGCCTTCATCCACATACTACCTATTCTAGTGTCCCATACCACTAGAATAAGCAGTATATGTCATACCCTGATGAATCAGGATATCATTGGTCACACTCATCATCAATCTCATAATGTCAAGTCTCATCACATAAACACTGCCGTGATAAAAGAATCATCAGGTATCAAATCCCAATCCAATTCCAATTCCACAATATAAGACCAAATCCAAATCACTTTCATGATGTACCCGGGTAACAAAATGATGCCAGTTACAGTGGTGGCCACACTGCAGCATGATTTTGTGATCGGTGTTGCCTCAACCGGCGAGTCTACACCAATAAGACGTGCTGCCTAAATCAACGAATCTGCATGTGGTATTGTTTAAAAATCATGAATCTGTAATTTTCAATGTGCTGCCTAAATCGGCGGATCTGCACCAAGATGAGTATCGATACACTACCTAAATCGGCGAATCTGTGTGTTGGTGACCAATGGACTAGGCTAGACATAAAAAGGACAAAAAATGTACTACCTGCGTGACACCACATTGAAGTATAGTTGAGTAGAAGAGTACTTACAAATTGTTGTTCACTAACTCAAAGCATCACGGCTCATATGAGTAGTTGCATAGCTTAATGCAAAATCCTCTCAAGTATACGTATGCTTAATTTCATATGTCATAAGAAAATACAAAGAAGTAAAAGATCTTTTTGCTTTCAAATTATCCAATGGTATTATCCCTATTGCAAACTGCTTGACTTTGTGTCCTTAAATATATATGCACCAACAAAAAAAAACTTGCAATTGCACGCAAGTAGAGAAATTAGTGATTAATATTGTAGGAGTATATTTTGGGATGTCATTGCAGTATAGGTAGATGAGATATGTTGTGTAATTGATGAGATCTTAAGAAATATGATAGCCATAGATATATTTATAGGAATGGATTCATTTAGGAGAATTAAAATACTGTGAAAAACAACAATAAATTACTTACCTGGAGGTGGTTTGAAGACGTGACTAGTATCCAAATCGTCAAATGCTAAACAATTTCTTGAAAACAAAGGTCAACAACAAAATTCATCATTTGAGTAATGTTATGCAAGTTAGAACAAACTCAAGTACAGATGCCATAAAGTTCAAGTCATACAGATGGGTGTCAGATATCGGTGAGGTGGATTGTATATGTGAGAAAGTTTTTAAACCGTTGATTATTGTCACAAGAAAATTAGAAGCTAGTAAAATTTCACCCATGTTATTGAAACTAGCTAAAATAGCAAAACAACGGCTAGATTCCATGATTTCCTTCAAGGAAATCGGCAAAGTTTTACAAGTTTTAGTGTGAATACCTGAAAATCTTTGAATTTTGACCTAAAAACAAAAGAGCTTTAGGTGTGCCCGCATTGTCTTTAGTTAGGAATTTTTTTATAGTAAGCCCTAACTCGATCAACAAACATTGCTATGAGTACCCTGATCCAAAGAGAAAAATTTCGTAGGAACTACTTGCGATGGTCATCTTTGAATGACTATAACAAACACTAAAATACCAAGAGACATAGCATCACTTATCGCCACCTTAAATATAGACACACAAATCTCACACCTAGTAGCCACGAACATTAACTTCAAGCTATGAAAGACCATATAGAATACTTACAGTATGTGTGTGTGTGTGTGTGTGTGTGTGTGTATGCGTATATCAACGAAATTGACAAGTCAATGTGTGTGGAGGACAAGATGTCATTGACTTGCGAGGTTGGGGTTAATCGAATACAAAGGTAGGGTGTGCATTTTGGTTGAGGGAGGAAAGAGAGGGAGAAAATGAAATGAAATGTTATATTAACCGTTTTAAAAATGTAAAATTAAGTGTAAGAAAAACTGATACAATCCTTGTGTATCTATATCGATGCATGGGCACAAATATAAACAAAATGAAGTACAAGTGAAAGCATAAAACGTAGAGGCTAATATCGTGATGAAAATCAGTATCATCATAGTCAATGCGTGAGAATGGTCGGCAACGGGTGTATGTCAGATAAAATATTGCAGCAAGCATGGAAGAGCGTTGTTAATGTCCACCTCTATACGTAGGCATACTGGGAGGGGAAAGAAAAGGCGCAATGAAATGAAATGTTATATGACCCGTTTTTCAAAAGGGCTACAGGACCAAACAGATACAATTCTTTGAATCTAATATAACGTCTGGGTACAAAAATAAAATGAAATAAAGTGAAAGACAAATTAAAACCCTAAAAAATGTGATTAAAATTAGCATCATGATACGCGGATACCAGAGAACTTGATGAAAAGTATCCTACGTATTCATATCAAAGAAAAAATCTGGCGCCCGTTGCTGCTGCGCACCTGTGAGGCGTGCAAGCGACGTGTTGTGCAGGACACTGCTACGCACCTACAACCTAGGAGGCTTGCAGCTATGACTCGTGGGGCTTGAAAACCTGCGCACCTATGTATCTGCAGGGTTTGGTGACGGAGTTTTGAGTGTCTTTTTGGAAGCCAGGAAAATTTTGGGCTACATGTGCTTGTAGACAGGTCTATTGGAGTATGTGGCTTTGAAATTGTACACTTATTCACTTGAATAAATGGCAACATTAATCAATGGGTTGCCAGATGCAGTTGCCTTGCAGTGCCTAGCACGAGTGCCACTAATTAGTAGTATAAGCCCTAAACCGAAAAGCTTAAAAGCTGATTACAAGTTGTGGACCAATCCTCCCTTCCAGAACTCACCGCTAAAGCCTACTTGGAACAAATTGTGGAGCTGGGGCCACCTTCAGCTGTCGAGAAAGAGGGACTGCTTTACATTCAGACGGCGCATGGGGAGAACAAGCTCGTATTTCTTTGCTGGTTTCCAGCGAGACGACTGCACTGCCACTGCGTCCGCTCACCTTAGTGTTTGGGCAGTTTGTTGACGACTACAACTCTAATGAGGAAGCTCTATCTCCTAGCGTCTGCAATTTGGTCGAATGCCTTTACTATGAGATGCTGGGAGGGGCGAGATATGTTACTGAAGTAGAGATGAAACCCGGGTGAAACACGCTTTCAATTCGGCAATCGCCATGTTGCTTGAGTTGCAGTGGGAAAAAAGAAAAAGACAAAAAAACAAAAACAAGAAGTCATTGGTGGTTGAGAAGGGTGGTGAGCAGAGGAGAGGGAGCCGCAGTATTGGGTCGGTAGAGACAAAGCATCACCAGTAGGTGGTATAGAGATATGTGGCGGTCATCGTGTGGGCAGTTGTGTGATGATCAGTAGCCGCCATCACGAGTGAGAGAAAGAGTGGGTCTGCATGCTACGAGTTGTAGAAGACTGTAGTGTGTCTGAATACGGTGACTCGCAGACCTTAAGGTCTACATAGCGGCGCATGCCAACTAGAAGTAAGGAAAAGCAATGTCTGCGAACTAAAGCCACGCATGGCAAGAAAGGTGGCGCCTACCCGTTCTTTGTGGGCATGCAACGATCTGTGTTGCATGGCCACTGGCACCTAAGTTGGTGCAGTAATTTGCATGGTAGCTAAGTGGTTCGTAATTTGCATGGCAAGCCTTACTGGCTGTAGAGACGAATAGTGGCCACAGCTGAATGCATTGATGCACAAGCAGGCTCACGATATGGACTATTGTCGAAGGTCATGCAATCACACCCCCATGCAGTATTCCCGCATTATTTCCCCCTGCCTTCTGCATTGTGGTTTGCGCTCATGCCCTTCATATGGTGCGCTGTTTGTCAGCTGCCATAGCTCTTGTCTCATGAGCTTCTTCAACACACCCCCTTCTTTGTCCTCTCACACTAAGCTTCTTTGTTGCCAAGCTTCTCACGCCACTGAGATTGCAATAGAGAATATATATATGTATATATATATATATATTTTAAAGTTTTCAACTCGTGTTTCCTACCTCTTTCCCACGATGGAGTTCACCCGATTGTGGTAAATGGGTTATCCATTGGGGCTGGAGTTGTGAATTAGTGTGAAGTTCTACGAGCTCTTTTAGAGGCACCCAAATCTTATTATTCCCTCGGTCTTCTTGAATAATAGGCCATGAATTCAAAACTCATCAAATTTTTTTTGGACGCCTCTCTCCATATCTTCATCTGATGTCAAAACTTCTCTGCTTCTTCGTCAATTGAGTTGTTCCTTTGATGTTAAGGCTTTTCTTATCCTTTGCTTCATGCTAATTGGTATTAATTAAACTCCTAATCAAGCAAATCTTATTTTGATTGAATTACATAACCATTCTAAGCACCTATGGGAATAAAACAGTCATGCTAAACATCATGCTAATAAAATAAGTAAAGTAAGAAAACTTAGCTATGGGATGTGATTCATCACTATGCTCATCATGAGCATGTTTCTAGCACCACCAGGAGCGTTTTTGCAAGCTCTGATACCACTGCTACAGCCGGAGGCATGGAGTTCCTTGCAAAATACCAAAACTAGATACTATAGATGATGAAACACACAAATCTGCATACCTGGCCCAACTATCCTTGCACATAATCAAGCTGCACACGAGCACAGAGAGACGGAGAGGGAGATAGATTGAGAGAGCAAGAACGAGACAACGCAACAGGGCATGTGCAAGCGCACCTCCTAGAGCGGAGTGCTACGTTGACACGGCGAGAGAGAAGAGAGGAGAGAAGGACAACATGGAAACTGGGTGCAATCTCCCCCCGTGCAAGAGTGACCATTTCCCTCTTGCACGTATTTGTTTTATAGATTTCTTAAATGGTCAATTGTGAGTACAAACTGGCCGGCCGGTCATAAATGGCCGAAGCTCATAAAGAGCACTTGAATAATCAAATATACATAAAATGTAACATCCTTCTGCATAATCCATTATTTTCTGATGCTTTTGCCACCTGTCAGCTGCAATAGATAATAAAATATCAATACTATAAAATATCAATACTATAACAATCCAGCTGCAATAGATAATAAAATATCAATAGATAATAAAATATCAATACTATAACAATCCAGCAATTCGATGCGGCGTTTGGAGATGAGGGCTTCACAGAGTCCTCTAAGCTACGCCATGTAGCTATGCACTTTCAAAAGTCCGCCAGGCAATGGTGGTCTAGCCTACGAGCCAATGGTGAAGCTCCACGAACATGGAAAGATTTAAGAGATTCCATTATGAAGTAGTTTCTGGCCACCGATGCCAAAGACAAAGTACTCACCGAATGGCGAAGCCTAAAGCTCTTTCCCTATGAATCCATCCACAAATATGTAGACAAGTTTTGGGACCTACAACTCAAAGCCACTGTCTTCAAAAAGTTGGATTTTGGAGAGCAAAAGAAACAATTTTGTGCGGGCTTAACCGAAGAAATGGCGGAGTATGTCAACTCCCAAAGGCCACCTACCATATCGGCGGTAATACACCATACTATGGTGTCCTCTCGAATCAATTTCCAAACGGGGGCTAAAAGAAATAATAAGCCCACGGAAAAAAAGGGTTCCAACGAGCCTAAGGGGAAGGACAATGTCCAAAAGTCTCCTAAGGGCAACTCCAACAAAGCTAAAGAGAAGGGAGTCTACAAAGGTAAAAAAAAACTCTCTCCTGAAGAGCTTGAGCGTTATCGCAAGGATAACCGGTGTTTCAAGTGCGGCGAACAAGGGCATGCGTACCGCACTTGTCCCAAAAAGAACAACCGCCAAGATCCTCCTAGAGCTTCCTTGGTTGAAATCCAAGAGGAGGAGACTCACCAAACTCACCACAAAGGATCTCCTCTATGCCATGCTTGGGGAAAGGTAAGAGAACATGATGCTTTTATTCTCTTTGACCCTGGTTCTACTCACAATTTTATATCTATAGAGTTGGCCACCAAGCTAGGCATACAAGCTTACGAGATGGGAGATGTCCTACCCGCAGACAGTGCCTTCAAGGGGCAAGAAGCTTCAGCCACTCCCTTAATCAGGAAATTGAGGCTTCATGTCCAAGGCTATGTGGACAAAGAGGACTTCTTTATCTCTCCTCTCAAACATGAGGATGTAATCCTAGGGGCACCATGGTTTGACTGCCTGGCTACCAATGTTAAATTTCCTAAAAGGAGAATCTCCTTTAAGTTCAAGGAAAAAGACATGTATATAGATGCTAAGGAAATGGGTAACACTATCCCCATTGTACATACACCGGCTTTCAACAAGTCAATTAAGAGCTCTATTTCCGTGTACATGATGTTTGTTAAAGATTCTCAAAATGAATCTAATGCTTTAGCAAAAGAAAATAAAAGCAACCAAAAGGAATTAGGGCTATCCAATTTTCTCAAGGGGTTTCAAGATGTTTTTATTGACAACATCCCTTGTGAGCTACCTCCTAAACGAGGTAATGATGACCATGCAATTGAACTTCTTCCAGGAATTTCACCGCCTAGTAAACCTCCTTATAGAGTTTCTCAAGCTCAACAAGAGGAGATTATGCGGCAAGTGCACAAGTTAGTTGAGAAGGGCATGGTTAGGCCTAGCTCATCTCCATTTTGCTCACCTGTGCTATTAGTGCAAAAGAAAGACAGCACATATCGTATGTGTGTCGACTATAGAGCACTAAATAGGATCACTATCAAGAATAGGTTTCCTGTTCCACGGGTAGAAGACCTATTTGATAAGCTACAAGGATCGACCTACTTCAGTAGGATTGACCTAAAAAGTGGCTATCATCAAATAAGGATAGTTGATCAAGACATTGTAAAGACCGCATTTCGCACCCCATTTGGTCTTTACGAATACATTGTCATGCCTTTTGGCTTGACCAATGCACCAGCCACATTCAACCGCTTGATGGAGAAGCTGTTCAGGCCTCATCGAACCTTCACTGGAGTGTTCTTTGATGATATTATCATCTACTCTAATTCATTAGACGAACACAAGCAACACCGCCACGTAATATTTCAAGTTTTAAGAGAGAATTGTTAATCGAAAGAAAAGTGAATTTTTCTTGCAAGAGATTCAATGTTTAGGTCACATTATCTCTCAAGATGGCATCCAAATGGATCCATCAAAGTTAGAGGTAATAAAAGGATGGCCTAAACCAAGGAATCTTCATGAACTAAAAAGCTTTATAGGTATGTGTGCATACTATAGACGCTTCATAGAAAAGTTCTCACAAATTGCGGGACCATTACATGACCTAACAAAGAAAAGCGTTAGGTATATATGGTCTGCTAAGGAGAACAATGCTTTCGAAAAGCTTATCTCTCAACCTGTGCTTACACTACCGGATCTCTCAAAACCATTTGAGGTCCAATGTGATGCTTGTGGTGATTGCCTTGGAGCTGTTTTGCTCCAAGAAGGGCACACCATAGGCTATGAGAGTCGAAGGCTCGACCCTGTTGAGCAAGCTCTAGGCATATACGAAAAGGAACTCCTTGCAGTTCTACATGCCTTAGACTCATGGAAGCACTATTTATTGGGGACTCCTTTCATTCTGCGAACGGATCACCAAAGTCTTAAGTACTTCATGACGCAGACCAAGCTCTTCGACAAACAAATGAGGTGGGAAAATTTCCTTTCGCAATTTCATTTTCATATTGCTCACATTGCTGGCAAGCATAATCAAGTAGCTGATACACTCTCAAGATGACCGAGAGTGAATGCGGTTTCCATAGCAACTCACAATGATCTATCTTCAATGATAGATGAGTATGCTATTGATCCTGATTTTAGAGATGTGATTTCAGCCCTTGCATTAGGGAAGAAAGAAGAACCATTTATTTTACAAGATGGTTATCTTCTCTATGGCAATAGACTATGCGTTACTAACTCACTACGTGAGAAAGTAATGTATGAATCTCATGCTCCACCTTATGCAGGGCATAGAGGGATTCAGTCTACCTTAAAGGGAATTGAAACATATTTCTATTGGCCTACCATGAAAGTGAACATACAAGAGTATGTTTCCAAATGTGTGGTATGCCAAAAGACAAAATTTGATAGAGGAAAGCAACTTGGATTGCTTCAACCCTTGTCAATCCCTAATTCACCATGGGAGAGCATATCCATGGATTTTATCTTTGGATTGCCTAAGTCTATCCATGGGAATACGGGAATATGGACGATAGTAGATAGGTTCAGTAAACAAGCTCATTTTATACCTGTCAAAAAGACTATCAAAGCCCATCAAATGGCAACCCTCTTCATTTCACAAATCTTCAAGCACCATGGCTTATCAATGTCCATAGTGTCGGATAGAGATCCTAGAATGACCAGTAATTTCTGGAAGGGTCTCTTTGAGAATTTAGGGACAAGGCTAAACTTCTCTTCGGCCTATCATCCACAAACGGATGGCCAAAGTGAAATAGCTAACCTAACCATTCTCGATCTACTAAAAGCCTATGTAACGGAAGTAGATCAAAGATCCCAATGGGAGAAGTACTTACCCTTAGTGGAGTATGCTTACAATAACACTGTACATACTTCCACAGGAAAAGCACCTTTCGAGGTAATTGAGGGGAGATCAAAAAGTCCCTTGCTACTTAAGGTACATGGGAAGATCTTCGCTGCTGCAGATGAGTATAGCCGAGACCTACAAGAATCTTTTTAAAAGATTAAGGATGCTATCTCTATCTCACAGCAAAGGCAAAAGGCTGCTGCTGACAAGCACAAAAGAGCCCAAGCCTTTAAAGAAAACGATTGGGTCTTGTTAAAGTTTCCCAAGGCTCGATTAAGGCACACGACGGGCAAGAATCCTACGGGCCACCAAAAGTACTATGTTAAACTAGCAAAAAGGTACTATGGTCCCTTCCAGATTCTTAGGCCAATCAATGAGATGGCCTATCAACTCAAGTTGCCCAATCATTGGCTCATACACAATGATTTCCATGTGAGCCTATTAAAGCCTTACAAAGGAGAGCCACCTCAAGAACCAACTATTGAAGACCCACCGGAGATCGAGGACCAAGAGGAGGTGCTGCAGCCCGAGTCCATTCTCCGACATGAAGACAAGGTATTAAGAGGCGGTAAGACTATCCGACGATATCTTATTAAGTTTAAGAATTATCCTTTTGAAGATGCTAGATGGATGCAAGGCATACAATTAAAGGATAACCTAAACCTTGTCAATGCTTACAATGCTTCCCAAGAGTAAGCAAATGTACAAAATGTTAAAAACGAACAAAGTTTTTTGTCTTATAAAACTCTCTTTTTCTTTATTGTGCACAAAAATGAAGTAGTATGCATGCTTAGATCAAGTTTGCGGAGACGACGTCTCCCAAACACCAAGTAGAGCTTGTCACTCTACTATGGAAGACTGATAGGACTAATGTGCAGACATGCTTGCGGCAGCCTCAGGCTCTCAAGCGCCAAATGGACTAGTCATCCATTGTGGAATGATGTCGTAGGGTAACATAGGGATCCTCTACCCGCTAAGAAAAGGACTCATGAATATGCTTTATCTTCTCTACACCATAGTCGAGGACGACTATGATTTCAAGAGAGAGGTAATGTCATAATAATCAATATCTAATTCTCCTAAATGATTTTCTCATGTTAAACTAATCATTTAAGATGGGGAAGTGCCAGGGGAGAAAAATTCTAGAATATTGGTTAAGCTAGCAGACCGGCCACAATAGGGATCCAAAGGAGGGAAAATAGGGATCCAAAGGGGGGGCCATCTGCAAAAGAGCCATGTGCAACAATGGGCTAAAAAGACCCTAAGGTTCAGCCCATTAAGACTTCCAAAATGCTAAGGTTCCAAAATTCATAGGTTGTGTCCAAAGGTCAACCCTAGGGGAAATTGGATGCTTTGTGTGTGACCAAAAAGTCTTTTCAAATCCCTACATAGGAGGGGGCTAGCCTTGGGAGTAAGGGATGAGAGAGAAAGTCACACACACACACACACACACACACACACACACACACACACACACACACACACACACACAGGCTCCCTTTACACAAAGGGAATTAGGGACACATGTCAGCTCCCTAGCCCAGTGCCCACAAGGTGTGCCCAATTCCTATTGGATGGCCTTGGAGGTGGACCAATGAGAATTATGCTAGAGTAAATCTAGTTTAATTAATTTAAAAACACTTAATAAAAGAACCAATGAGAATTAAGTCTCCTAGATGACTATTGGACAGTCTCCCAAGGCGTCCAATGAGCATTCAGCAGCCTAATGGCTTGCCTGATTTCTATTGGCCAAGAGGCAAAGAGGTCCAATGAGATTCTAGTTTAATTATTAAATTACCTAAAGCTCTCACAAAAGGGGAAAGGGGGACACATGTCAAAAGGCTATTACTTATGCTGCTTAATAATCATTGGCTTGACTTGGGGAGGGCCAATGGGGAGATAACAAGAGCAAATAGCAAGAGGGCTCGCCCAAGAGAGAGAGGGGGCTGATTTTTGGCAAGGCATTATCAAACACACACTCACACACAGTCTATGTGTGAAGCAAAGAAGACTATCTCTTCCCAAGCTTTAATGGAGAGCTCATCACCTACTCCAAGCTTGTGAGATAGAAGCCTACATCGACACACTCTTGGCATGTGGATGCAAATCCAACCAAGATCCAAGCTTCAATGTATGCTCATCTGCTCTACCAAGTTAATTACTAAGCTAAGCTATGCTAATATGAGTGATTATGTGAGGAGATGTACATCTTTCTCGTAAGATACTCCTTCTTCCTCTCAATCTACTCTCATACCCTGCTAGCTCTCACCATCTTCGAAGGTGTGTGAGGTATTGGGTCTGAGACCGGGGATAATTTAAGTTGTGTTTGCTAGTGTTTTTCTTAGTGCATGAAGCTTTCATCTTCATTGCACTAGCTAGTCTTGAAGGAACACAAAGAATTGTATTGTACAATGTCTCTCTTGATGGGAGAAACCATAATACAAAGCCTTTTGGAGGGGGGACCGGCTTCATGCAAATCCGGTCCTCAACTGTTGTCAATAGCTTAATTTCTCTCTCTTTTGAAAGTATTGTTGATGCTATCTAACTAGGTGTTATGCTTTTTGTTGCTCTCTCCACCCAAGCACTCTTGTAATTCTCATTAGGAATCTATTCTAATGAAATGCCCACTATGTTTATGCTAGTTTCCGCTACACACAAGTTATTAGACCATGAAATGTTACACATCATATACAAACTATATAAAGACCCTGAGCTAGTCTCGGCTCTTTGAGCTTTCCTCAATGTAGAACTAAAGTTTGGGCTACCACAATTTGCACAGATGGATAGAACTGGGGAGATGCCAATAGAGGAGGAACACTTAGATCCACAACCCAACCTAGATGAGAACCTTGTTATAGAAATACTTGTTATCAAGTTGGGACAATACTTTGAGGGTGATGAATCCAATGAGACCATACCAATGACTACTAAGGGATTAACTATGAACGGAATCCTTGATGGTGGCGCTGGGGTTAGCATTGTGACTAAAAATTGATGGAAAACTATGGGTAGACCTCACCTTGCGACCACAACCATAGTAATGAAGATGGCCAATGGGTCTATTGTTAAACCTATTGGGATGCTAGAAGATCTCAAGATCAAGGTCTTTGGACATAAAATAAGAGTTACCTTCATTGTTATGGATTTCCCCAAGCACACTATGGAATCGGAGATGATCTTAGGACGTCCTTTTATGAGGGAAGCAAAAATGGTACATGACTGGTCTAAAAACCATGTCTACCTGCAGTTCCAAGATTCCATCATACGAGTGGATTTGGTAACTGGCCGAGCACATCCCCTAGGAAATAGGTTTATAATTGATCATATATCTGACACCATAGTTCACTCGGCCCCATTACAGTATTGTTACACGTGTAAAGCGGACACTGATGTTGGGGAATGTTCTCCTTATATGGATGTACTACCTGGGATGACTGAGTCAGACAATGTGGATTGGGTCCACCTAGCAGCAACCATAGACACTTGGGGAAACAAGGGGACGACTTGGGTAACACCTGAGGGCGATGAAATGCCACCACTTGTACCTTTAAATATGCTAGAAGCAATGTATATAGCTTCTGACAAGACTCACCCTCATATAATAAATAAAACAAACAAGTGGGTCCCTAAATCTTCTTTAGCAACCATGGTTGATGCTAAAAAACAGAAGCCTTGTAAGAAACGTCCCACTCGCCCCAAGAAATGAAGGAAACATGGCGTTGGATTCCTAAACGACTATTGGAAGTCCAAGGCTACTATCAAGGAAATGATCAAATATGGGTACCAAAACGTAGATTGTGTTCTTACATGTCAACTGACCTATGTGAGTCAAACCCTGTGAAGAAAAAGCCGATGAAAGATCATGGGAAAGGAAAAATCACAGAACACTATACACCGGATCCGGAGCTAGTATGGGTTCCCAAGCGAGAAAGGCTTGTTTTGTTCAACTCAACTATAGAGAAAATGAATAAAGCTTCTAGCTCCTCCTGTAATGCATCCATAGAGGTAAAAGCTTCTACACAGCCTCCACCTACAATAGTGGACCTCCATGAAGCTACAAAGGAATCCAAACCTCCCAATGTTCAAGCATTACCTAATGAATCACTTCAAGTTCGATCCTGGGAGAGTACCTCACCACCCTTGCATCTCGGCGAGGCACTTGAGGTAATAGAAAACTACTGGCAAAAATCCTCACCTATTACCAATTGGAACAATTGGTTTCAAAGGGTGACAAGCACATTTCAAATGGTATGATCTACCCAAGGAAGGGGGGAGTGTTTGCTAACATCCATCATTCACTTGCTTCCCTCTCAACCTTCCTCCCTGACTTCTCAATCACCAATCTTAGGGAATGTATATATAAAGCCTTATACTCACAAAAAAGAAAAAAAGTAAAGAGCAAGAGCAATTAGCAAACAAGTATGCACAATAAAAGTCAAAACATTGACCCAGACCTACACATTCACATCCGGTACGCTGAAACAGAAACCTATGTCATCAAACACCTTAGATCCTCATCACTTGAGTGATGGAGGGTAGGTAAGATTAGTACAATAGGAGTGTTTTTGTTTTAGAGTTTAGTGATTAACAAAGTTCTTTCTTCCCACTGATGTGCCTCCTAGAGGTATTCTTTGTGTTTCATAGTGTGTACAAGAACAATTGCTGTTCTTAGGATTTGGACCTTCATGGAATCTTTCTCTCATCCACTTTTCAAATCAAGCGCGACCATCAAAGAGAAATCTCAGCTTGATTGGGTACTTCACTCACATGTATTGCCTATAGTACTAGAGCCCTAGAGGTTCCCAGTGTGAGTGCTTTTCCTTGAAAAGCAAAAAACCCAAGGCATCAGATTTTAAAAGAAAAGGGTATATTATATTCCCAAAAAAATTCACAGATAAGGGGTTTTACAAACATGTCTTGAACGCACGTGATATGGTAGCTTTACACATAGTGAACCCCCGAGCGATGATTTCATGAGCAATTCTTTTTATCGTAGCTTAACTACAAGGCCTTCTAGGTATAGCCTTTAGTCAACCCTCGGACATGAAATACTTGGCTCCGCGATTAAACAACTTAATTGACCAAAGAAAATCGAGAAGCTTTCCCATGGTATTAATAGTCGATCTTTAGTGCCTTTCGACCGTTAAATTATCGACCCCAGACTTATTTAATTTTTTACCTTTACAATTGTTTATGCGTTTGATTATATTGCAATTTAATGTTTATTGCTGAAAAATGGTTTAAAATTCTGTTACCAATTAAATTGTCTGGCTACAACTGCATATGCTTTTTAATTGTTTATGAGAATGCAATTACTGTGACAATGTTGCTTGATTTTGCAGTGATGACCGAAGGAGGCTAAGGACATTCATCTCAAATGCTCTTCCACCTCGATGAACAAGCTTCAACTCAATAGCTTCTGAGGACGGAATCTACATCAGGAAGGGAGGCATGTTAACCCTTACGCACATTCCTATCACCTAAGACGGATGGCGTATTATTTAGTTGGTAGAGTCAGATACCAGGCTTGTGGTCCAATAGGAAAAGGGTAAGAGTGATAGTCGATGAGAGGCGCACTCTAATTAGAACATTCAAGGGATTAGTTGGCTAAGCATGGGCGCCCAAGTGTGAATGGGGCGAGCTCATATAAAAGTCAACTAAAGCTAAAATTCACTCATTCTCTCATTTGTGCAATTGAAGAGTGCTCTTGCTCCATCTCCATCTTCTTCTTCTTCATCTCCTTGTGTGTGTGTATATGCGTGAGAGAGAGAGAGAGAGAGAGAGAGAGAGAGAGAGAGAGAGAGAGAGAGAGAGAGAGAGAGAGATAGATAGATAGTTCTATTATCGTCCTGGGAGGTCAAATATGACCTATGGGACCAAATGAACATGTCACGTGGTGTGAGTGGAGTTCATAAGTGACTCTCGATGCTCAAAAATGGCTGAAATGAGCGTCGCAATAGAGAGTCCACATCGTGGTTGGGAGAGGAAGGTATGTAGGGAGAGCTCATGGCTGAATATATGGGGAAAAGAGGACCTAATGTGGTCAAAAGCTGAGCACTCAAGTAGTGTGTGGTACTCACTCTCTCGCACTTGACGAGGGCATAAGGTGCAAAGTCGATGACACTCCTCGCCAGTGCCCCAACGTCCTGTCTCGCAGCGTAGAGAATGGGAGCTAAGACGAATGGAGGCAATGGTGCGGATCGCACTCAACGGGATGGGCTCAAGGATGTAGGAATGGGTTCGGTTACCTCGTTCCGAGAAGAAGAGAGATTTGTAGTTTGGGGCAACGTGTGTGGTGTAATGGCTGAAGCGAGAACCTCCGGATTTCTCCCAAGCCATGATACATTGGCGTTGTAAGAAGGCCTCATTAACTTGGGAGTCGATCGACGCATCCTTGACCAAGTGACATGCATCCCATCTTCCAAACCATTTCTTGATATCAAGCATCCACCCCGAACTTAGTATTTTGCTCTTGCATGTCTTTTGAACCTTTTGACTTGCTTCATATGCGATTCTAGGAAGTCGATGCAAAGGGCTACGTTGTGTCTTACGCATGTACTCCACAACCCTTTCCATGCCCAAGACCTCAATGGGAAGTGATCCGGACTCAAGAAGTAAGAGCATGTAGGGTGTTTGTGTTTTGACTTGGAGAAAGTTGGTGAGAAAACGCTTTTAGACATTCTCAAACTCTTTCCAAGTAGACTTCCCAATGCTTCCACCCCACACCTCCACTCCATAAAGAAGCACCGGTGTCACCAATGTGTCAAAGAGGTACTTTTTGAGAGCCCAACACTTGATCTCTCCTGCATTGCACATGTTCTCAAATGCATAATAAGCCCTCTTTCCGGCTTCCAAGCGACGCATTGCACAATCCTTCCATTTATGATTGGATGGAACCTCAAGGCCAAGGTACTTGAAGTGATCTACCACTTCAAGTTTCTCATTGTTGTATACAATGCATGGATTTTCGTCATTGAGGGTCTTTACAAGCATAACCTTGGTTTTGGATCCATTCACGATCAGCCCGCTATGTAGGCAAAAGCGTTCCAAGACACTCATAAGCTTTTGTGCATCTTCTAAGGTATGTGCCAAGAGCACTACATCATCGGCATAAAGCAAAAGCATGATCACCGCATTTCCAATCTTAACCTCTTCTATGCCTTCTTGCTGCATAAAATCAAGAACCATGTATTCCAATTCATCAATGAGTAGCCCAAAGAGGGTTGGGGAAAGTGGGCATCCTTGTTTGACACCAATAGTGCTTGTTAAAAATTCTGAAATTCCATCTCCCATACGTAATCGACATATCACTTTTTGGTAGATGCGAAAGACTGCATGCATAAATTCTCTCGGCACTTGAAGGCTTTGCATACGTCTCCAAAGATTTCCTCGCGGTACCATGTCAAAAGCTTTCTTGAAATCCACAAAGCAACAATACAACTTTTTTCCTTTCAATCGAGATGCTTCCATAAGAACTCGAAGAGTGACAAGGTGATCAATAGAGAGAGAGAGAGAGAGAGAGAGAGAGAGAGAGAGAGAGAGAGAGAGAGAGAGAGAGAGAGAGAGAGAGAGAGAGAGAGAGAGAGAGATAGATACATAGATAGATTGAATTATCATCCATGGAGGTCAGATATGACCCATGGGACCAAAAACAAAACATTACAACCACTTCTTCTACGTGAGAGAGTGCAATCGATACATATCAGTTAAGGACTGAGGGTCCATCGAAAGAAAAAGCAAAACCTAAGGGGAGTCCTATGGGGTAGGAGCCGCTTTTGGAGTTCAAAACTCCTGGATGATGGCCTTCCCTCCGTGGTATACTGCCCACTTGCCTTTGGCTCGTGCTTCACGCACTTTTTTCAGCTTTTCACCTTTGTGCTTGACTTGTCTTGGGGTGAGTTCTTCGGCGATCCAAAACCCGGTGTCTCTAAGGAGACGCGATTGCTAAAGTAGTCGGAGCCGTTCATCCTTGTCTTTGAACTCAAGAATGGCATGTCCACTTGGTGTGCGCTTGGTGTTGAACTTGTTGATGATACATTCGACCGCATCGTAGTTGACATGGACCGGTTGAAGAGTCTCGTTGAGGAGATGTATTAATTTGCAAAAATCTTGTTTGCACTCATCCCATGCTTGGGGAAGCCCTCCAATGCAAAGCTTGAGGGCATTCTCTTCTTGGCGCTGACGTTCCCGAAGTCTTGAAGAGAGAGAGAGAGAGAGAGAGAGAGAGAGAGAGAGAGAGAGAGAGAGAGAGAGAGAGAGAGAGAGAGAGAGAGAGAGAGAGAGAGAGAGAGATATTGAGCATTGCCGCGGCACGACGGTGGCGAGGCAGTTGAGCGTGGTGTAGCAGTGTCTCCCTCTTCTTCGCGGCGAGGAATCTTCCATGACAGCAATCACCATCGTCTTCTTTGAGCTTACTAGTTTAGGCTAGTTGCGTGCTTGGAGCCATCTGTGGCTCGCACACAGTGCATTGGCAAGTTCCTTGCATTGACACGTGCGACAGACGCGCACAATCTCTTACCAAGTCATATTAAGGATTACCGCACCCCAACTCAAAATCCATCAGTGTAATCTTTGGTCTTCATCTTCTCTTGCTTGACTTCGGCTGCTCTCGACTTTTGTTCATCTTCTCTTTAGCCTTCCTTGCTCTAGTTTCTCGTTCCGTCTTGGTCTCTCTTTCGCCTCTTGCTTTTTTTGTGGCCATAATATCGACCTCTTGCTTGTCAACGCCAATAATATTAACCCTTTGCACTTTATCATTACCTGACAGAGCCAGTGGTGCTTGATTTTCAACTTCTTGCTGCTCCCTTTGACCATTAATTGTGTTTGCCCCCTGCCTTGACCAAATAGAGGATACATACTATCCCTATCCCTTGGTGGATGAGGAAAATTTGTAGCATAGTTACCCTCCTCTCCGCAATTATAACACCTGTCGGGCAGTTGCCTAGCCCTCCCTCTTCTTGTCCTTGCCTAACCTCTGACCATAATGCTAACGCAATTCTTGTATTTTCTCAGATAAATCTTGAACCGTACATACCCATTGTTGAGGAATGGTTTCCACCTCCCGATTAGTCTAGTTCTCCACTTGAACTTCTTCTCTCGGACTTGGAGTAGGATTGGGAATCATCGTTTCATATCTCAGAGCACCTTGCTCAATATTCTTCTCAATTTTTTGGCTCTTTGCCCGTGCAATAGAAACCAATCTGTTGTAATTCTTTGGGCTCTCAAAATCCACCTTCTCACAAACTTTGGGATGCAAAAAGCCATAAATTTTTTTAATTTAAAGTACTCACTACCATTAGCCAATTGCATGGCGACTGCAAAATCCCTCCAACATTCCTCAAAGCAGTTGAGGAAAACACCGAACTCCTCATTCACATCTTGCTTCAAATTCTTCAATCTAGTATCGAAATTGATTGGGGACACCTCTTTATGGATATCATGTAGAAAACAGGCCAGCAAAGCCGGCCATATAAGTCTTGGTTCCCCTTCCAAGGCATTTAACCATGTCTTTGCTCTTCCCCGCATTAGCAGTGGAATCGTTTGCATCTTGCTATCTTCATTTGGCATATGCAATGATAGCATATACAACTCAAAATCGGCCATCCACTCCTCCGGGTCTTCTTCTCTGGTGAAATTGGTCCATAACTTCGTGATGCCATATCTCCTTGATGTAAAAAACCTTCCTTGATCAAAACCAACGAGCAATCAATTGCTCCTCCATGGGGGCTCCAGAAGATGGAAAGGGGGAATGGGAAACACACCCAGCAAGAATACAATGCCCAGCAACGAGCAATCAATTGCTCCTCCATGGGGGCTCCAGAAGATGGAAAGGGGGAATGGGAAACACACCCAGCAACAATACAATGCCTCTCTATATCTCAGGGTATCTAGAGCACCCCTAACCTCTCAGATAGCACATTCAAATCGGCTTATTTGCACTAAAATAACACCCTTTGCACACAAAATAATAATCTCTTGCCCTGCAAAATCACTACTCAGCACGAATGCACCCAATTGGCTCAACTCACTTTTGCCAAATCACACAACACCCCAATTTTGCCTTCTCTGCACCACACTCCACTCCACGGGCACACACCTCCGCAGGCACCAACATGCACGCAAAGAGCGAGAGAAAACAAAAGGGAGGGGGAAAATTGACACAAGGAAGTGGGGCAATGGCTTGGTATTATTTAGCAAAGAGATAGTACAACACTTCTAGTGCTTCAATGGCAAGCTCCAACACAGAACCCCTCCACAATGGGAGTCTACAGTCCTTCACAATGCAAAAAGAGCCCCTAATTTGGACCATGGTTTGATATTTATAGGAGAGCTTATCCTCATTTGGTGAAATTGGGGAGCATAGGGCACTTGTCCCTTTGGTAATTTAGAAGGAATGCATGGGATTTGTTTTGTCTTGGGAACTTAAAATTTACCTGCTCTCTTGAAAGGTGGGGCACTAGCGATGTCATTAGTGCCCCTATTTATTTATTTATTTTTTGGGCTTTATTTTCCTTCACTTCCACCTTTGGACAGCCTTTGATTTAGCCGTTTGGCCGGTCTCTCTTCCATTGGCCCTTTGGTCCGCCCTTGAAGGGTCCTCTTTGGCCTCCTGGCCTTGCCTCCCATCGATCGGCCACTTTATCTTCCTCTCTCATCTATACTCGATGCCATGGGACAGCCCCCCTAGCAGTAGCGGCATCGCTAGTGGGGACTCCCCCTTGCTCTCAAAAACTTAGGACTTTTGAGGGCACGTGGGAACCACCTTTAGGGGGACGCCATTGCCACATCATCACCACTATCCACAATCGTCCGACTTCCCAACAACGCTGTCGTGCATCCACAACTCGGCCTACGGCCAAAAACGCCGTAGGTCGCATTTGAAGGCCGCCCGTGCAGCGCCTGTAGGGCAAACTCCATAGCCACACGGAGAGTTATCCCTCATCCTCCCACATGAAGTCAGGTCTTATACACTGTCATGCAAGGTTTTGGCTTGGATTATGGCACAATTTCCCCGCCATGTGGCGGCCTCTTGGCACCCGAATCCCCATGCCTCAAAAATTTTGCATAGTTCATCAAAATAACCCCTTTGTGTTGCCCCTCAATTTCAAGGCCCTACCATTTGTGGCTCCGAGATCCAACTCCCAATCCATAAATCCCGGCAAAAAAAATCACATGATTGGCACCAAACCCCCCCGGCCTTTGTTGGGGGTCCCATCGTTGCATAGCTCCAATGACCAACAAAATTATCAATCCGGAGGGATGAGCTACCCGGCTAGGGCATGGAAACAATCACATGATTAGTGAGCTAATCATGGAAACACAAATGGTGACTCTATGAGGTGAGCTTCTCCGCCTATGGAGGAGCTAAGCCACACTGAAGGGCAATCTCCACATCCACTTCCCTTCACCTCCAATCAACCCAAACACACACACACTAACGATTGCAAGACGCACACACCACTAATCATATCATGCAACACACTAATTGCAAGCACACACACATAGATCTATCGAGCACCACACTCCAGTCAAACCTACATGCATACACAAGCAAAAGAGGGCAATTACACAAGATTAGAGAGGGATTAACCACTAATTAGTTACAATCTAGCTAATCAAAGCATCATTAGCAATCACAAGAAGCATGAGTGAGGCATATGAAAGAGAATTAAGCATTGATTAGTGTTAATCAAGTCACATGAGCAAGGAGAAGCTCAAGGACTCCATAGCCACACACCTCAAGAGCTCTCACCAAAGAGTGCTGTCAACAAATGAGCTTGAGAACCCTAATTTCTTTTACACACTGCCTTATATACCTAGGGTAAAAATATGCAATGTCCGGGCGCCCAAGGCCTTTAGGGCTCCACCACTTATTGAATCTACAACTTACGCACTAATTGACATGTTCTTTACAACATGAAACTCCCATTGAGCCCATAACACATTAAAATATTACAATGGCTTGAAATAAGTCGGGAATTTACAATACATGACCATCTTGGGAAAATGTGTAACTCCAATCTTCACTGCTTCTTTATGTTGATCTTTGATGTGCATCCGTACATCTTCAATCTTTAGCAGCTCTTGTTAACTGACGTTGACTCACTTAACATTCCCCCCTTTTGATTTTAGTGCCCGTCCTCGGGCACTGTTGAAGAGTGTCCATGGAGCCTGTGGAAGGTTTTTGATTGGTTGTTGATGGTCTGATTGTCTTCTTTGTCATTGAATTTTTTGATGAGGTTTAATTTGTTGCAACGTCTTCTTTGGTCCGAATATGTCGTATGTGAGAGATGATGTTGCATTTGTCCATTATAATAGCATCATATGAGGTTATTATTTATTTATGAAAAATATGTACAAGGGAAGTAGAATATGAGGTTCTAAATTAGGGTCTAATACCTAGATGACCAAAGGGAAAAAACCTAGTGGGAAAAAAGTGCCTTTGGGATATGCGCATTATTGGGGTACTTATTAGCATGGGAAATATTAATAAAGTACTCAAGGAATTATTTGCTGATAAATATGGAATTAAAAAGGCAGCAAATATGAGAGGGTAGCATGATGGAACATTGGTTTGCCTGTTGTAGTCCACACAAGATGGATAGGTGGAAGCAAAAAAGAGTGTCTAATGCATATGTCCAATGATGGAACATCCTATTTATGCATACACAGGAATGTATGGAAAACAATATGTTGTGCAAGAAGGATTTTGAGGGGTTCTTCAAAAAGATGGTGTAGCTATAAAAGCATATGACATGGCTTTGCAAGCTGGCACCCCTTTAAGAATGGTTTTTGTTGTCAAGGATATGTGCTCTTATCTTACTGTGCACTATGAGTGAGTGTTGGACTCTACGACACTCCACCAATTGTAACTTAATAGACTTCAACTCTTATGCTCATCTCATCCAGCATGAGCGACATGACTTAGATATGCTCAACTCTTCCAGCTTGAGCATAAGCCTAGAAAATACGACTCTTAGCACAGAGTTTAATATGACTTGAAGCTTTGGGACTAATGATTTGCTCATTTTATGGCTTAGTAGCATGACTCTAACTATGCCAAAGAGTGTTTTTTGCACCCTGATGACTTACATTCTTGTGCTTACTACAAGCATTTCTTCAAGTAAAAGTAAGCTTGAATCCTCAAAAAGAGGATTAGTGAAGGACCAAGTTGGCATTGAAGGTTTCTTTTGGAATTCCTATTTTATCATCTTTGAATTTGCATTTGCGTTGGTTGGGTTGTCCTTCTTTGATTGTGAAGACTCCTTGATCACTTGCTTCCATTGATGTTGACTCCATTGGCTATAATATTGCACTTTTTGCTTGCAATTGTTGAGCATTGTCTACCTGCATCTAAGTAACCTTTGATCTTAATAGATCCACTATATTTTTTGGCAAAATCTATCTCTTTGGAGGAGATTTTGGTGGTGACCTTTGTGTAGCTTTTTGGACTTTAGCTTTCGTTGACTTTGACTTTTCTATCACCTGTTCTGGCAGCTTGAGGCTTTGCATCATCTTCAGATAGTCTTTGATTTCAGTCGGGCCATCCGTAGGGGTTTGTACAAGATCATGATCTTGCTTATGTTTGTTACCATGTGCATCTTGATATACATATGTGAGCTTGATCACATGTAACTATTTGAAGACTATTGGATTTGTCAGCTTTTGACTCTGACTTGTGGAGATCAGCTGAAACTTTTGTCCTTGATGATCTTCATAGAGGCATTTACATGTAGACTCTGATGGAATCTGGATCAATTGGAAACTTCCAACAACCATATGATCTTTCAATGGTTTCTGCTTTGAAGGAGTTTGTTGGCTAGAAGCCCTAGGGCTTCTAACTGGTGTAGCATTTCCTAGTACATAAGCTGAGCTTGATGGATTTGCAACTCCCCCCTTCCTAGGGTGATCACTATAACCTACTTCATTGTAAGAGTTCAAAATTGTTTCGCTCTGGTTTAGTCTCACATTTTGGGACTGTGAAGATACACTTTGGGTAGCACTATTGAAATTTGGCATTTGTAAACCTTCTGCATAGTTTCCTATGTATCTCCGTGAAACCTCGGGGGATTCACTCTATATACAATACAGGACGCCACCTACAAGCGGAAAACTTTGATAAAACCCCTATATATGACTCATATTATGGAATATGATCCCCCTTTCTATGCTTATACAAAAATCAATGAAGAAAACTATCATACCCCTATCTTACATATAGAATTTAGGTCTCGCATGATCTAAATGAGTAAAACTAGTTAAAGAGTGTGTAGCAGAGTGACTGACAACGTACTAAGGAACCACTTCTGTTGATAACTAGATGTACCCTCAATGTGCAAGGGACGACTTCTATTGATAACCAGACGTACCCTCAATGTGTTTTAGTATGACTTTCAAACTATGTGGTCGATCAACCTGCACTCTTGCTACTAGTCCAATTGTGACCTATCCAAAGCTGATGTAAATCACCCTTGACCTACTCCAAATCAACCCTTATCTATGATTGGCTTGATGAAAAATTTTATGTGTGACTTAATAAAAAAACTTTTTCAAAATTCGTTGGAGTTCTAGTGCACACCGATGACCATTCGCTACAAGTAATCAACCCGGGGAACTTGACCCCCCCCCCCCCCCCCCCCCCCCCCCCCCCCCCATAAATATAATACCCCCCTCCCTTATTTTTAAGCTTGAGAGATAAATTATTGGGGCACTTATACGCTTATGTAACTTGTAAATAAACCCCCCTCCCCTGCACTTACATGGTGCGATAAGTTTTCCATGGTGAATCCCCCGGGCATGAAACATGACAAATTATTCCCCAAGTCAAGCTGTAGATAGCATTAACTTTTCACTAATATTGTCCATCCCATGGGTCTCCTATGATATGAGCTTCTGTGGTTTCAGGACCAAAGGCATCATAGATGCTAGACTCTCATCTATATCTACAATTGTTTTGGTCAAAGTATGTGCTCATTTGGTTACAATGTTGAAGATTGATTTTTGATGGAGGAGAGTTTGGCTCTGAACAAATTTTTGGGTTCACTCAGATAATATTCTTCAACTCTAGAGAGAATTGGCTATAATAGATTCTTTCTTTTGAAATGAACCATCTTTTCTGATCTATCACTGGACGTACTTCTATGAGCTAGTGTGTGGGCCGTTCAAACACTGGTTGATCCTTTTTGTACAGTTTCCTTTTTGGTCTACATAGTGTGCATATGAATTATGTGTACCATACAATGCTAACAACATTCTGTTTGATGTGTCCCTTAGACTCGTGATGATTGCACACTTGTGGCAGTGGATGCAAAATCATTTGCAAACCTAACAGTCTTTTCAACATTCGGTGATATTTGAACACCTTGAACAAATTCATGCAAGAATTTGTTGTTCAAAGAATCAATTTTAAGCTTTTCAGGTGCCTGTGCATCTTTATGATGATTTTGAATTTGCAGTGCTTTTACTGGTGCTTCTAATGGTAATGCAGAATCATTCGATTGCATTAAAAGTGATGAGTTAGATGCACTTACATCAAGATTCGCATTTCCATTTTGCTATGTGCCTTGCTTGGCAGTTGATGTGTCCTTGTTGTTTGGATTTCTTGGACAATCTTCAAAAAAATGTCCACCTTTTTCTCCACAATCTCAGCAATACGCCATAACTGGTGGTATTTCAACTGGCTCTGTCATGTCAATCTCTAGTTGAGAAGTTTGATCTTCTGTCCTGGCCAAGTTGTCGGCATCTTCTTTAAAACACTAAGCATCAAGCTATAGATTGCTCCATCTTGACCTTTGCACCGTCTTTGGCTTGGTTCTCCAATTAGACTGGCTCTTATTGGTTGATCTGTTGGATCTTGCAATTCCGGTTCTTGATTATAGATCTGACCATTGTAATCCATGTCCAATTGATTGCATATGCACCAACTGTATGTTTTGCTGACTTGTGCATATTTTTGGATAACCACTTGGGTCAATTTTTTGCACTTCTATCTACACTTCATCTTTGAGCTTGCAATACCTGGCTCCACTAAAGTCTGTGAACATCCGGGAGTTCTCTGAATCTGGCTTTACCCTGATCAATAGGATCTTGGCTCATGTGCTGCTTTTACTGCTCATAAGATACCTATGAACTTCTGTATCTGTGTACAAAAATTTATCCCCATTGTAGCCATATAGCTATAAAATCTGCTCTGTTGCAGTTGTACTTGTGTTGTTACAGCTACTAGCTTGCTCTGCTGTACTTGAACTCTTGGCTCGATTTAAGTCCATGTTGACTGGTTCTGTAAAAACTCTCCTAGCAGATTTTGGTGTTGATTAGCAGAATTTTTCCTCCTCGATTTTGATATAACTGCTTGTGCCAAAGCACTTTTGCAGTTGATTGCTCTTTAGAGACTCACAAGAGTTGATTAATTCTAGCTTGAAAGTGTCAAAATTGATCTGGGCCTTTGAAATGATGAAAATATAGGCTCTGAATAGTCTAATTTTCAACCCATAGTGATATGTGCCTCTGTTCGTCCGATTAGAAGCTCAATTTGCAATGCAATTGCTTGCATCTGCCCGTTTCTAGCATGCAAAATTTTGAAATTTGTCTGTTCCTCAAACAACTTTGAGTTTATTGTTTTCATTTGTTCTTCTGCTGATCTTGTTCGCTTTGCGGTTTGTAATTCTCTCGGCTTTGCTTTTTTCCACTTGCTCGCTTTTGTGCGGTTTGCGGTGTGCGATTCTGCTTTTTGATCTCTTTCTAGCTCTTTGGACGACTTTCTTTTTATTTTTATTAATTTTTGTGAAATTTTGAATTTTCTAAAATTTTTACTATTTTTATTATTTTTAATAATTTTTTGGAGAAGTTCTGATTTTTAATGATTTTTTTGGTAATTTTCTATTTTTTCTATCAGTTTTAAAATCTTTATGAAATTTTTGAAGGTTTTATGATTTTTCTATGATTTATCCATATTTTTTCAATCTATTTTTGTTTTTATATGATTTTCTAGGAGTTGTTATAAATTTTTACAGTTATTGTGATTTATCTGTGTCAATTTTTGATTTTTTAATGATTTTCTATTAGCTTTTTATTTTATTATGAATTTTTTTTTTTTGTAATTTTGAAAACTCTTTTTGATCTTTTATGAGTTTTTTTTCTTTTTTATAATTTTTTGGTGATTTTCTTATCCCTTTTTTTAACTTTTTACGTGTTCTTTATTTTTTATGAATTTTTTGGTATGTTTTTTTCTTTTATTATTATTATTATTATTTATTTTATTTTCTAAACCTTTTTAAAATTTTTTATTGGATTTTTGAATTTTAACTGTATCTTGTTTTTTTTTATTATTATTATTTTGTAATGCATCTTTATGTTTCATTTTTTTGTGTTTTTTTATTTTTTTATTTTTTTTTGTTTTATAATGCCAAATAAATAAATAAAAGAACTTTTATTACCTGCCTTCCTTACCTGGTGCTCGTGCGGGGTTGACAGTGCTGACGGCAGTGAACTCTGGCAGCGTTGACCTCTGGAGATTCTGCAGCACGCGGCGAGGGTGGGGTTTGGCGTGTAGCGTAGGGCAAGACAACAGGCCAGCATGGCGTGTGTGAGTGTGTGTGTGTGTGTGTGTGTGTGTGTGTGTGTGTGTGTGTGTGTGAGAGAGAGAGAGAGAGAGAGAGAGAGAGAGAGAGAGAGAGAGAGAGAGAGAGAGAGAGAGAGCACGCATTCCAAGCCACGAGGCAGAGAGAGAAACAACAGCGCTGGCCTCACAAAGTCGCAAGGAAAGATTGAGGTGTGTGGGTCGCTTTTTGAAGCAAGTCAGAGAGAGAGAGAGATGTCAGCGGGGCAGAGAGAGAGAGAGTGTGGGTCTGGGGGTGCGTGTGTGTGAGATAAAGGACAGTGTCCCTGGGTCACGCGAGAGAGAGAGAGAGAGAGAGAGAGAGAGAGAGAGAGAGAGAGAGAGAGAGAGAGAGAGAGAGAGAGAGGAGAGAGAGAGAGAGAGAGAGAGGAGAGAGAGAGAGAGAGGGGGGGGGGGGGGGGGGGGGGGGGGGGGGGGGGGGGGGGGGGGGGGGGGGGGGGGTGACAGAGTGATAATGATTTTGAGGAAGGAGAGAGAGAAAGACAGGGAGGTCAGAGAGAGTGATAATGATCGTGAGGAAGGACAGAGAAAAGAGGGAGTTAGTTAGAGAGAGAGGGATAATGAGCACTGCCTTGAAGTGAGAGAAAGAGAGAGTTAGAGAGAGGGATACAATGATCGTGAATGGGGGTTGGGGAGGAGAGAGAGTAAGAGAAGAGAGAGAGGAAGGTGTTCACGCGGAGAGAGAAAAAGAAGAAAGAATATTTTTAACGTCGACAAAAACTATCGCAAAAGACCGTAAATAGTAAAACGCTCAAAATTTGACTAATGAAAGCCCAAATGCGCTTGAAATCAAGCCTAAACACACATTCAAAACAGCTCATAAGGATCGCAAAATATCAAATTTTTATGGAATTAAGCAAAAATTACCAAAAATTACCAAAAATTTATAAACATTATCCAAAAAATACCCAATTTTTTTTAAAAATTCTCCACACATAGGGGATTAGTACAGCCAAATAAAATTAGAAAAAGCACATCAATTCAATTGCCAAATAATTTGATCAATAGAATTCTAAACTAGGCAATTAAATCGGCAAATAGCGGCAATATTTGACGCATTTGGAGTGTGTAAATCCTTGTTTTGAGCTCAAACACGCAGCAATTAACCATTATAAACATCAAATATGCAATAAAAAATTGAATTAATCATGCACATTAAGTACTTTTTAGGTACACACACACACACACACACACACACACACACACACACACACACACACACACACTAATAATTGGCAGTTTTTACCAATCATTAGGTGCGCACACAAAAGGGTTAATCTTGTCGAAATTGCATGTGATTTCAAAAATCTCTAGTTGGGAATGACCACAACACAAATCAATCATCACAATTGAAAAATCATCAAGCACACATTAATTTTTAGATGCAAAAACAAGGGAAAAATAGTGCACACACATCTAAAATTAGGCATACACACACTCAATTAGAATGTACATAAACTGTCAATTTCATACGCCACCAAATCTGAAAATTTTGGCATTACGACGCCATGAAAATGAACAATCCAAAAAATTTAATAACAACATTGCATTGCAATAACATAGCATCAACATTACATTGCATCATGGTGGAGTCTCTAGACAATTCTACACATCTTTAGATTCTAGGGAGGTTGAGAATACCACCTTGATTACCTTTCGAATGAAGATCGATTGAACGGTTGAAAGCTCCAATCCTTCGTAGCAAATTAGTGTGTAAGTTAGCAAAACTAGTCAAATTAGCAAGGGATTAGTGTGAAATTAGAGTGTGTAAACACACAACTGACAAGATACGGTGACAAATTAGGGAATAATGAACACATTACTTCATTCACACATCCAAAATCTACAAAACATAAACACACAAGTGAAATTAGTGAGGAAACACATCTGATTATGCCACAATTACACTAGCGTAGGCATCGTCCTCGGCAACGGCACCAAATCTTGGGGGTCCCATCGTTGCATAGCTCCAATGACCAACAAAATTATCAATCTAGAGGGATGAGCTACCCGGCTAGGGCATGGAAACACTCACACGATTAGTGAGATAATCATGGAAACACAAATGGCGACTCTACGAGGTGAGCTTCTCGGCCTATGGAGGAGCTAAGCCACAATGAAGGGCAATCTCCACATCCACTTCCCTTCACCTCCAATCAACCCAAACACACACATTAACGATTGCAAGACGCACACAACACTAATCCTATCATGCAACACACTAATCTCAAGCACACACACATAGAGCTATCCAACACCACACTCTAATTTTATCTACATGCACACACAAGCAAAAGAGGGCAATCACACAAGATTAGAGAGGGATTAACCACTAATTAGTTATGATCTAGCTAATCAAAGCATCATTAGCAATCACAAGAAGCATGAGTGAGGCATAGTGAAAGAGAATTAAGCATTGATTAATGTTAATCAAGTCACATGAGCAAGGAGAAGCTCAAGGACTCCATAGCCACACACCTCAAGTGCTCTCAACAAATGAGCTTGAGAATCCTAATTTCTTTTACACACTGCCTTATATAGCTAGGGTAAAAATATGCAATGTCCGGGCGCCCATGGCCTTTAGGGTTCCACCACTTACTAAATCTGCAACCTAGGCACTAACTGACCTATTCTTTACAACTTGGAACTCCCATTGAGCCCATAACACATTAAAATATTACAATGGCTTGAAATAAGTCAGGAATTTACAATACATGACCATTTTTGAAAAATGTGAAAAATGTGTAACTCCAATCTTCACTACTTCTTTATGTTGACCTTCAATGTGCATCCATACGTCTTCGGTCTTTAGTAGCTCGTGTTAACTGACATTGACTCAGTTAACAGCCTTGCCGCATTCCAAGATTCTCAAGACTGCAGACCGAGGCCTCAAAAATGCGAGGAAACCACCTGCAGCCAGCCCCGACCAACTGCACCCGAACTTTGACTGGCCATAACTTGCAGTCCATACCTTTGTTTGGTGAGCAGTTAGTTCTTGTTAGCTGCACTTGGTGCATACCATCCTCTAGAACCATGTCAAGGCCAAAGAAATTCCAAGTGGCACGCTTTCCCTAGCAATTGAATTGTCACACACCTGGCCCCCGGCACAACTTTGAAGCTCTATATCTTGATATCCGTGACTCAAATTGCCGATCTGAAAAGACCAAGAGGATCCATAAATCAAGCATGATGCATCTATCCACTGAAACCAGCTCAAACTACCTGGCATCAGTTGCCTTGTCCATCTCAGATATGCAATGCATTGCACCTTCAAATTCAAATATCTTGGGCTTGGTAGCTTTGTTTGAAGAGCCGTTTGGACCTGCTCCTTCAGTACTTGAAGCTCCACATTTCTAGGCAAACAAACTACTACTTGAACCTCCTTCATCTGCCACCCAAATTAGCCCATTTTGGAGTCCTTCTTGGCCTATAAACCGCATCAACCACACACATCCGCTGTTACATGCCTGCCCAAGATCTTTGTCATTGATCATGTCCTTTGCCATGCTTTTGCAACCCTATATATACATGACCATGCCATCTTCTATGGTTGACCAACTTTGGTTGCACCATCGTCCCCTAGTTTGCAATAAAATAAACAGGTGTTGTATCAGTGGGTGCTTGACACGTCGGCTCGATAAGGACAGGAATAGGTTGGTTATACCACTCTTCTTCTACCCCCATTGTTGTTGAACTAGTCTCAGGATATGGAGTAACTGGTACTAGCACATGTTCCTCCGCTTGTTCCTCAAACACCATGTACTTGATCGATATATATCTAATCCCTAGAAGTGGCGGTTTCTGATCCAACACCGGTTGTGGTCACTCAACATTCATGGGTGATCTTTGCATGGGTGCATATTGGGTGGGTACCTATACATGGGTTATCTATGTGGCTTCATTGGCACATATTGGACATTTCCATCATATTTAGGCTTGTAGTAGCACTCGTTTGTCTCATGATTTGTCCATTTTCCTTCAATGGCGCACCATTTTAACTGCCTTTGTTGTCCCATTGGTTTTCCATGATTTGGTCCTTTCACTGGGACTTGCATCACCATCCTTTGCATGTTGCTCATCATATCGTTCATGTGTTTAAGCATGTCCTCTATCGCATTGGCAAGAGCTACAGTAATCAATCCTACTTGTGCTCGCAGAGTGGATGTGTTTTGCTCGCTTTGTGTACCTTCAACTTTTCTTTTCTCATTGAATATCTTGCAATAATCACTCAAGTCAATCACATCTAGACTGCATGCTTCCCAAGTCATGTAACTTTTGCTATACAAAATAGCATGAAAATATTTGTTAAATAGCCCCTCTAGAAACAGTGAGACTAGTCTTTCCTCGGTTGGAATCTCCAACTCTGGGCATCTGTTGATGTACTGCCTCATTTGTCTCACGCTATCTCTAATGGTTTCTCCTTCTTTTTGTTTGAAACTATAGATTTGTGCCACAGTACGATGCTTTATTCCCATTTTAGAACAAGTAGAAAAAAATCTCATGGCCAAAGTCGGCAAGTTGGTTATCGATCCAGGAGGTATGGTCTAGAACCAAGTCAAGGCTTTGCCCTCCAAGGTCATCCCAAATCCCTCAAACTGTGTATGGAAATCGGTTATGTGCTCATCTGTGAAAACCTGTTTGAAGTTGGCCAAATGGTCATATCCCTTCTAGTCGATGTTTCTCCCAGTAATCCCTCAAACCAATTGTTTGGTAAGTGTGACTCATGTGGACCTCTTCTCATCCTCATGTCACTCATTCCTCCCCTGTTGTAGGTGGTTTACGCCTTTATTACCTTGTTGGCATCGTTGAGGTGGCTATTCCTTGCTACGCTTTCTTGTTGATTGGCCATGCTATCATAAGTTCTAGCATTTGTATCCACATCCGATCGGTTTTTTGTACGGTTCCCATGATCACTTCACAGATTGAGTGTCCCTGGTACTTAATTTGTTCAATCTCGTTTGGAGTCATCATGACAAAATTATTGTTGTAACAATCCCTAAAGAGATGAATGGGAAGTTTTGCTAATCCCTTTTTCTTGATTTTTAAAATGTACACAATTCTCAAGGGTGTCAGTTGTCCTAATTTGCCATGGGTAGTCCATACGAATTCCGTAATATTGTTTTCTTCCCAACAATAAACCCCAAGTCTTGGGTTATCAGTGGGGATGCATTTCAATAGTTTAGCATCTATTAACTCATACCCTTCTAATTCTAACACCGAAGGTCCCTCCTTTACATCCTTATCTGGTACTAGAGTATCAACCTCTAATCCTCATTTGTCCATGGCATCAGGGTCTTGTATCTTGCAATATTGTACTCCAATTTGGTCTACATAAAGGTTGTATTGTTTGTTTGCCCTAACCTCCTCTTCAAAATCAATGCTATGGTAATCTATCCTCACTCCAAACTCCTCATTTGAATCCAAATAAATCTCGGCTTCGTACTTGTTGGTCTTCAAGAAAGTCAAGATGTGCTTGAACTTGAGAGAGGTCCTCGTTCCTGATTGAGTTGAAAAA
The DNA here is from genome assembly GCF_014529385.1 of Adiantum capillus-veneris. Lineage (NCBI taxonomy): Eukaryota > Viridiplantae > Streptophyta > Polypodiopsida > Polypodiales > Pteridaceae > Adiantum > Adiantum capillus-veneris. The sequence goes on along the minus strand of NC_140952.1, from coordinate 2,822,295 downwards.
GAAGACATATCTGAGTTTGAATTGAAGTAAGTGTCCGGCACTTCTTCCGCAATAGTTTCTAATGGTCCCTTGATTTACGATCTCTTATGTGGACTCTCTACTCCTATTTACTTCTAATTCAATAGAGTTTCCAAAAACTCTACCAGATCTTAGGTTCATATATGGATTTACACAACTTAATTGAACAAATACTTCAAACCTAGAAGGTTGCCTTGAATTTCAAACGCAATGCTTTTGTTGTTTGCTCTCATGTCCTTCACAAAGCCGCAATTCCCTGCACGACAACACTTGAAGCCATATGCGATTCCACAATTTGTTAATCTTAAGTCACAAAATATACAAAAACTCCTTTTTTGAGTGCTCGATAGACCTTGTGTGAAAAATATGTGAATTTTTACTTAGTTTTATCTTAGGCATGCCTACGACGTTTGTACCTATCTGTGGGGTCTACTTCAACTTTTATCACACCACTAGAGTCTCCAAATATTGCCAAAGTCAATCCTAGTGTCAAAATGACAAAATTGGTTTTCTGGTGAGAGATTTATCTTTGTCGTGCCTAAGATAAATCTTCTCTATTTCAGCTTAACTTTTGCCAATGTGACTTGGGTTGGATTCTACATATGATTTCAAGCGTGTACATTGAATTTCACAAGGTTTGGGTCATTCACTAGTGTTTTATCATTGTTTTTTATCCCGCATCCTGGTTTTTTGGTTTTCCCAGTGTTTTACCCTTACACCACTCCAAATATTATGAAACTTGCCCAGGAGTTGTATTATGAGTTGAAATTTTGGGAGAATACCCTCTCTGGAGAGTTTCTATCTTTGACGCGCCTAAGATAAAACTCTGCCAGATTTTGACCATTTTCACTTTTTTCTTCACAGGTTGAATTTCCCACTAGTTTTAGGATTATCCACACCTTGGTTTCAAGTTCTAGCCCGATTTGACTTTTCCTTGATAATTTTCTTTAAAGTCTACGTTTTTTTCAATTTTGGGCTTGACCAAGTGTTTTAGTGATCCAAATGTTTCCAAAATCAAGGGAAGTTGTCTACTCAAGTTGGTTTACCACCTTGCCAGTTTAGTTTTTTAGTTTTAGTCTTAGAAACCTTATGTCTATCTTAGGCGTGCCTAAGATAGATTTGATATTTTTTTGGTTTTCTTCAATGCATCTTAGATCAGATGCAATCCCGATGGTTTTCTACTTACCGTACTCCTACCGAACAAGAAAAAAGATTACTAAAAGTGAAAAGTTCAGTCTTCAGTCTAAAATCCCTACTCTCTACTTAGATGTACGCTTTGCCGTACGTGTCGAAGGCTGGGAACTTGCATGTGCACTGTGTGCGAGCCTCGAAAGGCTGCAAACACACAACTAGAGAATCCTAGCAAGCTCAAAGAACAATGGTGTGTCGCTCACCTCTCAATGCTTCCGTCGTGAAGGATCTTGTGCTGCAAAGAAGAAGGAGCTGTTGTTGATGCCGCGCTCTATCGCCTCGCCTCTGCTGATGTCGCCACAATGTTCTTGATCACACACACACTCTCTCTCTCTCTAGCATACGCACACTCATACATGAAGGAGATGGAGCAAGAGCACTTCTTAGCTTACACCTCCCAGAATGAGGATTTTTAGGTCAAATGGACCTTTTATAAGAGTTCAGCCCATTCACACATGAGCGCCCATAGTAGTCGATCAAAGTAAAACTAGTATCAAATGAGATATGTGGTGCGCCTCTCATTGGCGATCACCCAAGCACCTATAGGACCAACAAGCCTGGTCCCTGACTCAAAACAAGATGATATTTGTGGATGTTAATTGGACCAACGCCCATTTGCCAAGGTCAGCACCAAGCGATAGGGAGTGTTGGGCAGTCACCAAGCCTCCTATTTTCTCGGTGTTGACTCCACTCTATGACTTGTAATCACATCACCATAAGGGTCTTCGTTGTCAGTTATCATGCCCCAAGGTCTTTACTATCACTTGTAATGGCTTTAACACCAAGGTCAACACCAAGAAACAGGGAGTGTTGGGTAGTCATTAAGCCTCCTATTCACCCAGTATTGACTTCACTGTCTGACTTGTCGGTTACCATTAGGTGATGCCCTTTTGTGATAATGATAGCAATCATTGTCTTTTTGGCCACACGATTTGCTACGACATTTTCCTCTCTGGTTCTACTTGCCCTTTTCCTGTTATTGATCACAAACAATGAGAGCATTGCTAGTTCGCCATGGACTGCCCCATGAAAGTTAAAGGAAATGCCGAGCCGGCAATGCAAGACTCCAAGATGCAAGTTTTTTTAGAAGTGTGTGAGATTCAGGTAAACGATAGCAAAGAGTGAAGAGAAGTTGAAGAAAAAGAGGCCATGATCTATAACAAAGAAGTAACCAAACAGCAGGAGAGGGTGGTGGAGAAGCAGTGCGTCGCTATGCACATCCCTAATGGACCAAGCACTGAGATTATCTTGCCACCTTAGTTTACGATAGTGACAACTAAGTCAGTGATGCAAATCCAGGCCTACAGAGGGCCAAAAGGGTGAAGGCAGTTCCAAGGGATTCCAAGTCACTTGAGAATACTAATTCTTGGAAGCAAGAAGCTCTACCCCACCTCCCGCCCAGTCCATTGTCCCTCTTCACGATCCCTTTACAATTTTGCAAGAGAAGAAAGGACCTCATCTGTATCCCCCGGGAAACTTCATGTTTTCATGGGAAACGGAAAAGGACCAATGGAGGAGGACGTCAAGAAAGAGAGATCCATAGGAGAGTCTCAAGATCAGGAGGAGTTAGTTCCCCTTTCTCAGTAATGGAGGAGCTGATTATCCAGACATGTAATGTTAAGGCGATCAAGACCAAGAAGAAGAGCTCCCTCTTCTGGGAGGAAGTTAAAAAAGTAAAGGAAGTTAACTTTTGGGTTGTGCAAGAACATCACCTCAATGTCACAAATAAAAGAAAATAAGCACTGGAAAGAAGCTTATTTTTTATGGAGAGGGTGGGAATGGGTACAATGGTGTGATGACGGTTGTGGAAAGGGACCTAGAACCTAAGGTGGTGCTTAATCATCCATCCAAGAGAGCTTTGGGAATCAAGATCAAGTGGGGGGACAAACATTTCACCATTGTACACATGGAAGGGGAATGGCTTATGATGGGAGACTTCAATATGGTGGAGACGAGAAAGTATAAAGCAGGCTCCTCAAGCATGCTTGTGGTTTCAAAGAGTGCCAAAAATCAAAGATTGTGTGAGAAATAGGATTAATGGACTTGTGGGATGTGGGTCCGCGGAATAGCACGCCAAGATTCATGTATACCAACCTAGAGTATGTTGGCTTGAGATCTCGTCTAGATAGATGCTATTGTTCCCATCAAGACAATTGGTTACCGCCATCGATTGATTTGAAGGCGGTAACATTGGATAGGGGGAAAGGGAAACAAATCCAAAATCTGAACAGTCTGCCTCTCTACAGCCCAAGATCATCAGTACACCCCAATTGATAGCAAACCACATCAATTTTTGTCTGTCTACGATCGTGCTGTAGCACACACCACTCTCCCTTTCTCTCTCACACACACAGAGGCCCGAGGAGGCACACACCTCTCAAACACTGACATCAGATGGTTGGAACATAGCGAAGAGAATAAGGGGGGGAAGGGGAAGAAACTGCAACAAGATCTGATATGGTTTACATCAATTATTGAAAAAAACACCTGCAACAATAGTCCATGCACACTCGCTACAATCCGACTCAACATGACACCAGCAAGTGCAAAAAGTTGAGAAATTTTGGTTTCACCTCTATGTGGCTCCCTTCTCGGAGAGAAAAAAGAAAAAAAAAACACCGCTTATTGACGCCCTTGCTATCTCCAAACTTCTCCTCCTTGCAAGCTCCTCATTGAGCTGCCAAAAATTCTCCTGAGAGCTCCTTCCTCTTCTCCCTCTGTGTGCTCTTCCCCAAAATGCAAATTGTTTTTTTCCCTATATGGGCGTTTTTCTATTTTGAGCTCCCCTTTGCTATTTCTGACATAGCTTTCATGTGAAGACACCTTAATTGCTATTCTTGGCTTCCTTCCTTGAGTCCTAAGCCACCACACAAACATTCCTTAGGAGGAGCACCGGCGGGATGTCGGTGCTCTCCCCCTTTGCTCTCAAAAAATAAGGGCCCCTTAAGGGCACGTGTACATGTCCAACGTAACTGCCACATTAGGACCACCACTCCATCACAGTCGAAGGTGTCTCTACGGCCACCATCGTTGTGTGCCATCACATTTAACCAAAATCGCCTTCGACGCTAGCTGCACCATCACTGGCAGCGCCCGCGGTGGAACGCCATATCCAGAGCTCCATGAGCTCTTGAGCTCACTAGCTATTGGATACTATGGGAGAGTGCACGCTATTGCATATATACCACGAGTCAAATGCCCCATCCATTGTATGTGGGTTTGCTAGTTGCCACATGGCAACCTGTGAGCAAAAGATCTCTAAGAACCCACAAAGTTCCCATGAACCATTTAAAAGAAAGACCTTTTCCCATTGATTTCAACAGCTTGCCAACCTCTACCTGGCACTTCAATCTCCGAGCTGCAAAAAGTGAGTGAAAAATCTCTTTGCCGGCTACAAATTGTAGGAACCCCACCACGCTTTGATTTTGCCTTGCTACGGGCTCCAAAATTGAAAAAAAGCATATGGCATCATTTACCGCAGTTGCCCCCCAATTTCAAATTGCTATAACTTGCAAACTCGCACTCCGTTTGATGTACTGTATCTTTTGGCTAGCTACATACACCGCGTTCAATTTGGAAAATTGCACTTTAATTGGTTCATATGGTACCCATTTTTGGTATTTTTGGGAAGAGGGGCACCGCCTTGTTCCATCTGCTCTCTTTCTCTCTCTTTTGCACTTGGAGGGGGGGTGCAATAGCCGATGTCGCTATTGCCCATTGGCTTTCCTCATTTTTTATCTTTTTCATTTATTACCCCCTTTGTGGGCTTCAACCTTGCACTGGCCTACATGCTTGACTCTCTCTCTCTCTCTCTCTCTCTCTCTCTCTCTATTTTCTCTCTCCTCATTTGGTCCAGCCTCCACTTGGCCTGCTTTGACAACCTTTTCTCTTTGTTGTTCCCACGTGGCAGCCCTCCGGCTCTACCTCCTTCTCTCTATGCTCTCGGTCCATGGGAATCCCTCCCTTAGGCTCTAGACCACTGCTTGCTCTGGCCTTCTCTTCACCTTGGCGGGACTACTCCCTTAATTATGCACCGGGGAGGGGGGCATTAGCGATGTCGCTAATGCCTCCTCCCTCTTTCCTTCAAAAAGGACGGCCCACGGCCCGCGGAAGCGGCCCCCTAGTTGGGCTCTACCACGTCATCACCACTACACCGGCAGGCGCCACTGGCGCATCCATTGCATCGCCCAAAACCACCGCGTACATGCCCCAGTGGGCCACGCTCCACTGGTAGCGCCTGCTCACAACGCCCATGAGGGCCACCCTGGCCTGCGCCATAGCCACGAGCTCACGAAGCTCCGAAGGGGCTCCCATCCATACCCTCTAATGGGCGAATGCCCTTGCCCATATACCTCATACTTGGAAAGCCCTATGGCGCATGTGGGGCAATTCCGCCTGCCACATGGCAGCTCACAGGAGGACCTCCCTACAATAGCCTCCAAGGCCTTCAAAAACCATGCTTTAAACAAAAAAAAAAACCTCATTTTTTGCTTGCATTGGGTACTCTGCTATGCCTTTCCCAATTGGCCTATGCACCGGCCGTCAAACCCGACCGATCGAGCCGGTTCTTAATTTCAAATTTCCACATGCTCACCGCACTCCGAGTCCCCTGGCTCACGATTTGAGGCCACAAAAAAAAGTGAAAAACATCTGCCAATTTTTCTCTGTCCAGGTCTCTCGACTTGATCCTGCTGTATCTAGCCGACCAAGCATCCAATTGACGTGCCGTCGATTCGTGCTAACTCCACATAGTGCACACTATCATCGAGAACCTTGGCGAGGCCAAAATGATGCCAGATAATGCCTTTCCCAATGTAGTCAAGTGGCCTTAGACCCGACCCTCGAAAAAAATTCAACTGACCATATCTTGCCGACCAGAGCTTCGATTCGCAATCCGAGAAGACACCCATGCTCCACAACTCGAGCACTGCACATGTATATACTGACATCAGCCTAGGTCACATGTCCCCAGCTGCGCTGTCCGTCGGGGATCTGCTACACACTCCAGATTTAAACTTCAGTATCTTGCACATCGGGGCTCCGTTTGACGAGCCGTCTGGACCGGATTCTAGAGCACATTGAGCACTACATTCCAGAGCACTAACTTGACATTTCGAGCACCTTCATCTTCCATCCCATCTGGACCATCCCGTAGCACTTTTGGCCTAAAAAACCTTTTCAAGCATACATTGCCGCTACCCTTTGGTTGCCTAGGGCCTTGGCACTTGCCCTAGTCTTCTGCACTACACTCAACTATTGCCTCTGCCTCGCATAGACCATCTCCTAGCGCGGACCAACTTTGACTTCACCATCATTTCCCACCCCCTCGTTGAACATTTATGTTCAACCACGCATGGCCTTATTGCACTAACAGACTGCACACCAAAAACAAACTCTCTGTACACTGCAAAACCACCTAGCATATATACATAACTGGCACCTGCTACCCGTTGTCTTTGCTCATGCAGGTTTCCCAACCCCCTGCTTTACCTGTCACCCACCATGGGTCAAACACCTTGGGTTGGTCCCTTCCATCCACCTGCAAAATCCTGGATAGTGCCACACCAAGGCCCATATCCAACTGCATATCCAAACTGCCATCAATATGCTTCCACCACTCCAAGCATTTCTTGGCAAACTACCCACTCGCAACAAAGCACTTCGAAGAACACCAAATAGAGCACCCTTGTGCTCACCATCCAAAGACATATCTGACCTGCCCTCCCATCCATGTGAAGCTAGATCTTCAACTAGCAGATCCTGCACCTGCTCGACAACACACTGCACAGCTACTTTTATCACCATTCCTTTCAACCACCACTCACAGACCTCCTTAGAAAGCTTGGACACTGCCTTGGAATCTGCATCACCTATCATAGAGGGCACTGGCTACGTAGGAAGCACCTCTTTCTTTGACTGTGCTGCACCCTTCTCACCTGCCATGAAATCAATTCCAACATCGTCGAGCTCCTCTTCGTCAATTGGCCCTTCATGGTCAATAAGCACCACCTGCCTGTCGACTTCAACCACTTGCTCTTCTACTACTACATTATCAATCCCTGCCAAGGAAGAGAGAAACTCATTCTCTATCACATCCTCCTCGTCCTCTTCCATAGGTACAACTGCTCTAACCCTTTTGGCAAAATTTTGCACCTGTTGCACCACCATGGCACATTCTACTACTATCTTCATCAACATGACCATTAGCATGGCACTGCACACAAGTTTTACCTGCTCTTCACCACCTGTAAGACTAGACTGCTCCATTGGGTCTCCACTAAGCACCTCAACTTGCACTTGCTCCTTGCACACATTTATAGCCTCTCCACTCACATGTAAGAGGTCGAAATCATCATACCTGGATTGGGATGACTCGGTCTCCCAACTCGTGTCCGCATCCATAGAGCTACTATCACTCGACCCAGTCTCCTCTTCGGTTTCAAACTCAGGAACTTCCTCTAGCTTCATTGCTTCAACCTCGTCTGCAAAACACACTATTTGCTTACCACACTTCAATGGAGCTTCAACAGCTTCACTCGAACTCGGCAGCACTTCCTTTGCCCACTCTGGAACCACCTGCACTTCCTCCACAATTGGAACTGCTCTAGCCGGCATCTTTGGCATATGGACCATCCCGTCTTTTTGCAGCCAAAGAACCCTTGGTTCTTCTCGCACTTGCACTTCTCTTTGCACCACCTGCGGCTTCCCTACCACCGCATCACACTGCCTTGGCTTCACTGCACTTGGAAAACCTTGCCTAGCCTCGCGCTTCTTCAAAATCTTCTTGGTTCACTCTCTCGCTAAAGCTACTGCCTCCTCATACGACATTGGGCCATCTACCTCCACTTTGTCTCTCACTTCTTCATGCAGGCAATTCATGAATTTACACAATTTCAAAAAACTGGCGTTTTTTGCAGCAATTACCTTGATTAACTTCCCCCAAAGGGCTTCGAACTCCCACTCAAATTCTTGAAAATATCCCTCCAAGCTTTGCTTCAAACTGTCTAGCTTCCACTTTACTTCATCTAGCTGCGCATCCGCAACAAATCTGCTTCGAAAAGCCGTCTCCAGGGCCTCGCGATCTTCTTTTTCTTCTTCACCAAGGCTATCGAACCATAGCTTTGCTTTACCACAAACCATGAGCGGGAACACCTGTATCGCACCATCTTCTCTCGATAAACCGCTTTCCAACACAAACAATCCGTAGTCTTGAAGCCAAGTTTCCGCATCTTCAACCCCAGTGAAAACGGGAAATCTCACCCAAGCCATCATTAGCAGCACCTGCTCTTCAAAGGCCATACCTTTGGCATCACCGAAATCACCGCTTCGACTTCAACTAGGAGCATCAACATACTGCTCAGTGGGGACACCAGAAGACGGAGAGGGGGAATGGGGGAGCACACCCAGCACCAACACAAAGGCCTCTCTATAGCTGATGGTATTCACAGTACCCCTATCCTCTCGGAAAACACCTTCAAAGAAACACTCTACACTAGCAGAACACCGCTTGCTCTATTTCCACTGCTCACACACTTCACAAAACCACTACACGACGCACGCCTACTACCACTGCCTATCTCCACCCTTACACACACACACGGCCACTCAATCTCACTCTCTCACACAAAACACCATCGGTCCCGGGGGGCACACACATCCACACAGCCGGCACCGAGGGAAAACACCAAAGCGGGAGAAAGGGAAGGGGTGAAGGAGAAACAACAACGAGACGAGGCAACAACGGCTCGATTGCACTTCACCAAACACTTCTACAGACTCACATTGCCATCACCATGGCCATTTACACAAGAGAGATACAAAGGTCTTTGACAGCAACACTCCTCTGTCCAAAAGCTCGAATTTGCAGGCCTAAATATGGCGTCCAAAAGCCAGGAAAAAAGCCCCTAATTTGATCAATTTTTGACTTTTATAGGGTGGGGGGTTCAATTTGGGAAATTGCACTTTAATTGGTCTATATGGCACCCATTTTTGGTATTTTTGGGAAGAGGGGCACCGCCTTGTTCCATCTGCTCTCTTTCTCTCTCTTTTGCACTTGGGGGGGGGGGGGTGTGCAATAACGACGTCGCTATTGCCCATTGGCTTTTCTCATTTTTTATCTTTTTCATTTTTTACCCCCTTTGTGGGCTTCAACCTTGCACTGCCCTACATGCTTGACTCTCTCTCTCTCTCTCTCTCTATTTTCTCTCTCCTCATTTGGTCCAGCCCCCACTTGGCCTTGCTTTGACGACCTTTTCTCTTTGCTGTTCCCACATGGCAGTCCTCGGGCTCTACCTCCTTCTCTCTATGCTCTCGGTCCACGGGAATCCCTCCCTTAGGCTCTAGACCACCGCCTGCTCTGGCCTTCTCTTCACCTTGGCGGGACTACTCCCTTAACTATGCACCGAGGAGGGGGGGCATGAGCTATGTCACTAATGCCTCCTCCCTCTTTCCTTCAAAAAGGAAGGCCCACGGCCCACGGGAGAGGCCCCCTAGTCAGGCTCTGCCACGTCATCACCACTACACCGGCGGGCGCCACTGGCGCATCCACCGCATCGCCCAAAACCATTGCGTATGCGCCCCACTGGGTCACGCTCCACCGTCAACACCTACTCGCAGCGCCCATGAGGGCCGCCATCGCCTGCGCCATAGCCACGAGCTCACGGAACTCCAAAGGGGCTCGCATCCATACCCTCTAATGGGCGAATGTCGTGGCCCATATACCACATACTTGGAGAGCCCTATGGTGCATGTGGGGCAATTCCGCCTGCCACATGGCAGCTCACGCGAGGACCTCCTTACAATAGCCTCCAAGGCCTTCAAAAACCATCCTTTAAACTAAAAAAAACCTCATTTTTTGCTTGCATTGGGTACTCAACTATGCCTTGCCCAGTTGGCCTATGCACCGGCCGTCAAACCCTACCGATAGAGCTGGTTCCTAATTTCAAATTTCCCCGTGGTCACCACACTTCGAGTCCTCGGGCTTGCGATTTGAGGCCGCAAAAAAAATTGAAAAACATCTGCCAATTTTTCTCTATCCAGGGCTCCCAACTTGATCCTGTTGTATCTAGCCGACCAAGCATCCGATTGACGTGCCGTTGATTCGTGCTAACTCCACATAGTGCACACTATCACCGAGAACCTTGGCGAGGCCGAAATGATGCCATATGACGCCTTTCCCAATGCAGTCAAGTGGCCTTAGACCCGACCCCCAAAAAAAATTCAATTGACCATATCTTGCCGACCATAGCTCCGATTCGCAATCCGAGAAGACACGCATGCTCCACAACTCGAGCATTGCACATGTATATACTGACATCAGCCTAGGTCACATGTCCCTAGCTGCGCTGTCCGTCGGGAATCTCCTACACACTCGAGCTTTAAACTTCAGTATCTTGCACACCGGGGCTGCGTTTGACGAGCCGTCTGGCCCTCTTCTAGAGTACACTGAGCACTACATTTGAGAGCACTGACTTGACATTTCGAGCACCTTCATCTTCCATCCCATCTGGACCATCCTGTAGCACTTTTGGTCGAAAAAACCTCTTCAAGCATACATTCCCACTACCCTTTGTCTGCCTAGGGCCTTGGCACTTGCCCTAGCCTTCTGCAGTGCACTCAACTGCTGCCTCTGCCTACCATAGACCATCTCCTAGTGCGGACCAACTTTGGCTGCACCAACATCCAAGAATATCGTCTTTCCCTAGCCTATACTGAGAGTTCCTGCAATGAGAGAAGAAGGTTCACATTCTTTTAACAGTTTTTGAGCTATATCCTTACGAAGCTCTTTGGGTGGAACCATTAAGTAGAAAGTTCACAATCTTCTCACTCCATTCAGGCATGATCTCGACTAGAAATAAGGAAGTATCGGGCAATTCATCATCGACTCCAGTAGGGGCTTTACCATTGGGTATGCGAAACAAATGATCTGCCATGACATGTCTTTTACCAGGTCTCACCACAATGGTAAAATCAAACTCAAGGAGAATTAACAACCATCGTGTAATTCTTCCCGTGGAACAACGTTTATTTACTAGATAGAACAAGGCTTGATGATCCACATAGAAAACAATTGTTGCCAAGAAGGTAGTAGCAAAATTTCCTCACTGCGTAAATCATAGCTAAACCTTCCCGCTCTATAGTGGTGTAGTTTCTCTCGGCATCATGCAATTGATGACTTGCAAAGCAAATGGGGTAGTCCAATTGGTTGAGCTAGAACACACCCAGTAGCAAAGTTTGATGCATCAACATGCACATAAAAAATTATCTTCCAATTGGGCACTTGTAAAATGGGAGCACTTATGAAGGTCTTTTTTAATGACTCATAAGCATGATCACACTCCACGGTCCAGTGGAACTCAATAAGAAGCTTGTACAAAGGACGAGCTATCTCGACAAAGTTTAAAATAAACCGTCGGTAATAACCAACATGGCCCATGAACCTTTGAACTCCTTTATAGTTTGTAGGTGGTGGAAAATCAGTAATGGCTTTATTTTTTCTCTGATTTGTGGAAATCCCATTTTTGGACACTATATGTCCTAATATGATTCTTGGAATAAACACAAAGGTCATCTAAGAAAGCGTCGCAAAAATCCCTCAAATATTCTCTAAAAGCAGTTGTTGATCAACCTTCGAAAGGTAGCAGGGGCATTGGTTAAGCCAAAAGCCATAACACAAAATGTGAACACTCCAAATTTGGTTATAAAGTTTGTTTTAGCTTGGTCCTCTAGTGCAATTGTGATTTGATTGTAGCCAGAGTACCCATCTAAAAAGCTATAATCTTCCTTCCCTGCAACTCTTTCAAGCACAAGTTCTGAATATGGCAAGGGGTAATGGTCCCTACTAGTGGTGGCATTGACCTTCTTGAGATCCACGCACACTCTGAGTTTCTCATTTTTTTTGGCACAATCACTATTGGAGACACCCATTTTGAGTGCTCAATAGGGTATATTCTTTTTCGGTACAATCACTATTGGAGACACCCATTCTGAGTGCTCAATAGGGTATATGAATCCTCATTTGACAAGATTTTCAATCTCTTCTTGAACAATCTTTGCATACTTAGGATTCATTGGGTAGGGTCGTTGATGGACTTGTTTAGCCATGCTATTCATGGGGATTGTGTGTTGCACCACGGAAGGTGGAACACCTTTCATATCATGATATGTCCAAGCAAATAGATCCTTGAATTCCTTGAGAAGTTTTTTAAGTACATACTCCTCAGTATCTGTGAAATCTTGGGCAATGAAGACAAGTTTGGACTCCTCACCTGGGTCTGTTGACACGATTTTCTTAACTATTGATGGACCATCATAGACTCCATTGCTTCCATCGATACCTTTTCTTTGAGCCTTGGTATACACAACCTTACGCTCCTCCGTGGTGTAGGATTTGAAATGATCGAGTGTGGACTGTGGTTTCACTTCCGCTTCCTTTTGTTGTTGACCTAACTCTCGATTTTGTCGTCTCCTTACGGTACAGCTCCCCCAGTTATCTACCAGCTTTCGATGAGAATCACATGCCCCTATATAATTAAGCCATTCTGCGGTAGATTTCTTTTCATTTATTCTAGCATGCACATTTGCTTGATAACGTCGCCTCTTATATCGCTTACTCTTCTTGTCTAATTTTTTATTACGGTCGATCTCTAGTGAAGAGTCACTAGATGAATCGCTACTTGTGTCTTCTGCTCCCTTGGATAGATTGTAATCTAGGGTACCAATGGGCCCTGAATGGTTTGTCCCCACATTTCCACTAAGATTTAACTCAAATTCTTTGTCCTCGGAGTCAATTTCAATTGATGATTTTGACTCCGAATCGTGTGGGCTATAGTTTTGTGAGACGCTACTGGTTCCAATGTCAGTCAAGCCTTCATCTTGTAGGTCAACGGAAGCTATATGCATTGCTTCTATCATATTTAAAGGTACGAGTGGTGGCATTTCATCCCCCTCAGGTGTTACCCAGGTCGTCCCCCTATTTGTCCAAGTGGCTATGGTTGCAGCTAGGTGGACCCAATCCACATTGTCCGACTCAGTCATCCCAGGTAGAACATCCATATAAGGAGAAAATTTCCCAACATCAGTGTCCATTTTACATGTGTAACAATAATGTAATGGGGCCGAGTGAACTGCGATGTCAAATCTATGATCATAATAAATCTATTTCCTAGAGAATGTGCTCAACCAGTTACAAGATCCACTCGAATGACAAAATCTTGGAACTATAAGTAGACAAAAGCCACAGAACAATTAGTTCAGAATCCACATCTTGCACAACATCTTGTTACCCAATGCATCTCTTCAATTTGCATGATAGGGCCACATTACATGGACTTGCATAGACACATCGTTTGCACCCATGCACCTCACGACACCCTCGTCCGGGCTGACTCAAATTGGGAAGGGGGAAGTAACATGGACTAGCAGCGATGATAATAGCCAATAGCAATACCTTTAAGCTGCGAGATGATCATAATTTTGTAAATAATGTTTTTGTTAATTTTTTACTTTTTCACAAGCTTTTAAGGGGTTTTTATTTCTTAGCATGCATATTACTGAGCTATATTGATGCAATTCATGATAAATAAGATGCTAGATTGAGAGTATCTATATATGAGTGAGTGTAATAATAATAATCTTCAATAATTTTGTTTTACTTTTAAGTTAAAAAAGCTAAAGAAATTAATAAGTTAAGCCAAGAAATCTAGAATTGAGTTTTGAAATCAAATGCCAAATCTACAAAGCAAGGGCTTTAAACATGTAAAATATGGAAAGGTTTGGCACAGTTCGAATTTTGGGCCAACCTATCACGGATCAAAGCTGCAGAATAGAAGCCATTTGGTGATCAAATGAACCGTTTGAACCGCAAGTGGTATGACAGTAAAGATATGAGCAATCAAGGTAAGTATGCATAGGGCACTCCGGGTACGGCGGGGACATATAGTCAGAATGGGGCACATTAAGCTCATTTGCATTCACACACACACACACACACACACACACACACACACACACACAGAGAGAGAGAGAGAGAGAGAGAGAGAGAGAGAGAGAGAGAGAGAGAGAGAGAGAGAGAGAGAGAGAGAGAGAGAGAGAGAGAGAGAGAGAGAGAGAGAGAGAGAGAGAGAGTTCTCTTCCGTGCTTCTACTTATTGCGACCAAGACAATAGCTCTTACTGCACCAGATTTGTCACGTATGATCACTAACCAGCAAGAACACTTGTGTATATGTTACATTGCACCGACATCAAAACAAAATAACAAATCAAATCAGTGATGGGAAATCTGCAAACTTTTTGAGCACATTGGGGGCAGTTACACCTGTCAAACTGTAAAACCTTTTCATTAGTGGGCTCCTGATACATGACAGAATCAGTACATACAATCAGAGTTCCAACAGGGGGTGAAACATGGATCGTGCTGGTCTTTGTGAGCTAGAAGTAACATAATACTGATGTAGTGGTCCCCCAAAGTATGTATATCCTTCTAATTCTTTCTTGCCCATTGTTGAGTATTGCCTCCCATACTTGTCGTAAGCGGCAATTTTCACTTTCGATCCCTCTGTGTAGGTAAAGACATAAAGTCTTTTTTGGTCTATCCTGACATTCTTTATCAAACCACCTTTTGTGTGATGTATCTTTGTTGATACCATGGAGATGCTTTATGGCAAAGAATTCTTCGGCACAAGAACAAATAAATTTCTTGAAAGTTCTCATTTAGTTTCTAATGGTGCATCATATTGAAACTTTGTCATTCATAACTTTTGCTTAACCATTTCAATGTACATCGGTGCCCATTTGAAATCCATACATAGTGATACTTTCTCTTCTCTTTGGTTGAGATTATCATGCTTAGTTGCTCCTCCACATGAAAGGTCAATACATAAGGTCTGATGGTCTGATTTCGGGGTCCATTGGCCAAACATAAAAGTCTTTATGCGATACATGATGGTTTTGGAGAGTAGCGTATAGTCAATCACACTATCCCCATTATGTTTTCTACATGTAAATCCATTGCTTCCACTCCACAAAGATACACCATTGGAAATGAGCATACATGTGCTATTACACATGTGTAAAAGTAACTTTCCATAGTGATCCGGCTCTTTCTCATCCATTGAAGTATAGTCATGGTTGTTCATGTCGTTGGTTGGGTGGTTGTGTTGCTATCTCCACATTTAGGAGATTTTGGATTATTTTCCACAATGATTGTGGACCATGTTGAAGAAGAAGAACCCTTGCAAGTGTTGGAAGACATTGAATGTAAAATAAGAGATGAGAGTCAATTTTCATGAGCCTGTTCACTTTGGAAATGCTGCTACAAAAATGCATTACATAACTCTGAATTTTTTTTGTATTTACATCAATGTGTAGAGGGCGTTGTTCTCTTTGATTGAGGCTATAGATCATCCAAATCGAAGTTCGGATGAAGAAGTTATGATCAAAAGAATGAACTGTTGTCTACTAGTTCAAAAAATGGCTGCACTAGGGGGAAGAGAGAGAGAGAGAGAGAGAGAGAGAGAGAGAGAGAGAGAGAGAGAGAGAGAGAGAGAGAGAGAGAGAGAGAGAGAGAGGATCAAGAGAGAGAAAAAATTTGAGAAGAGAGGAAAGAATCTTTTTGGAATTTGCTAGTTGGATTTCAAAAAAGTGCTCGCCAAAAATCTCCCTCATAATAGAATTGGCCAGTCCCCGACTCAAGTCTCTACCAAGCACTAAACCCTTGTCTAGCTGGTTTGCTTCCTAAGTGTAAATGGAATGCGTGTCCAATTTTTTGAAAAGGAGGCTTTTATATACGACTAGGTCACTCACTACCCAAGGATCAAATCTTCAACAACGGTGCCAATGTTAGCGGGTCACCGCAATGGACGTCTACAACATAGCTATCTAGCACTAACATATGTCAATACTCAAGGAAGAAATTCAGGATGGGACATGAAGACTCTTTGAGGTTGTCAGTCTCAGTGAACCTACAGAACTGTGCAATCAACTACTGTAGAAAATCTATCACTCTCTAGTCCAGAAATCTACCTATATCCAATCTCACCACTCTAGGTCATCATACCTTTCTGACATCCAAACAGAGTCGGAATGCAACTAAACTTAAGGAGGTGTATTACAACACCTAAGGGCACATTCCTATCAAGTTCTGTGGTCATCAAAGGGGGTACCAAAATCACTATCCATCCAAAAAATGTGCAGAAAATTGCAATAGAATTATTCAGAAAGGTAGCTCTATGGCTTAGAAACACTCTTCCAAGGTCAAAACATAAAAAAATAACCATTTTAGCACTCAAATCTATGCATTTATCTCACAAATAGTTTGTCACAAACCATAGGAAAACTGAGAATGATTACACTTAGATTCAAGAGCAAGAGACAAGGAACACAATGCACTAATCAAAATCAATTTTTGATTAGTAGACAAAGAGAAAGATTGATTACAAGTTGTAGCAGAGTTGCAACTCACAATCAACGTCCAAAAACTTCTTACAGATAATGATAATGTTACTTTGGAAACTAAGGGTTTTGACTTCAAAGACTCGGGACCCTTTCCCATGGCCATTGGCCACTTTACAAGGCTTGTAGGTTTTGAGTAGAAAATAGAGAAAAATAGGCTAGATGAATACACTTTGAGAATCATTACTTTCTAATTACAAGGATTCTTTGGAAAAAAGATAGAGTACAATGAAGTCTCGCTTGTAGCCGGCTCTTTAGGTGCCCGTCTGTTGTATCCTCTAAAATAACGACAATTGGAAAAGGGTTCTATGTGGTAGAATGTGCTTTTGAGAAGATTATTCAAGACCTCTTCATGAGAGGAGGCATTTGGGGAGCTACTTATTTTGCTTATGCTATGCCCTGGATGCTCAAGTTCTACAAGAACAAAGAGTTTATGGACTTCTACCCCATGGGAGTCACGTTTAAGGGATTTCCTTTATGGTTGCAGGATCATGTTGGCTCCATCGTTGCTATGCTGGGAAAGTGTTGTTTTCCAGAATTGCAGTGTATAAGGTCTGGCTTGGACATTAGGGTATGTATACTGTGGACTATGAGCAAACCTATCCCTAAGTATCTAGAGTTGAGCATGGGAAATATGGGAAAATTCCAACAAGAATTAGCGTTCGCTTCATATCAAAATGCTTGTTACAAGTGCTATAAAATTGGGCACTATGCTAGGGATTTCCTTGCGACAAAAATTTCCCCCTTGCAAAGGGTCATGATGGCGGGTCACTAGAGAGGTTATGTCCTTAGCGGATGGAACAAGGATGGAAGTGAACACTAGTGAACAGGGTGGGTCGGGTGAGGAGGTGGTTAAAGAGATGGATTGCCTATATAAAAGGTATAAGAGGAACAAGATGCCCCAGTCGGCAGATGTCCTACTGGGATCAACAACAAGAGTGAAAATCCTTGTGGGGAGATGTAGGATAAACCTATGCAAATGGACAACCCCGTTGACAAGCTATGAAGACTCTATGGGTGAGACTCTATGAGGAGTATTTAATTCATAATTTACAATTGTGAACAGGGCCCTAGGAGTCAACACCATCTTGGTTGTTGAGGCTATGGAGAGTAAAACCTTAAAACCTTTCTAGGAGCATTGAAGATTGCCAAAATTATTAGTACCTCAAATTGTTTGGTTAATTTTGTGATCGATGACCAACTTGGATGGTGCCTACTTTGGGTACAATTTCATTATTATACATATAGAAATAGTCAACAATGCTAGAGATAAAGGAAGATATTGAACTTTAAGCTATCCAATACCTATGTCCCTTACTACTACAAAATTGATGATGCTAATTAAAAGCTCAAATAGCTACCTATAAAAGCTATTCTACGTATAGAAATAGTCAACAATACTAGAGTGGGAGAGATTGAACTCTAAGCTAGGAAAACACACATGCAAGGAATGCATAAACTCTTCGGCTACGAGCCAAGTACTGTTGCTTTAGAATGACCGATACAACCTCTACTAGGTATCTTAATTTTTTGAATTTTTGTTACGAGACTGGAAACCCTCCCGTTGCATGTGGTTAACTGAAATTAGGATAGCTAGATTAATGGTTAATTATGTGCTATCTATTTGAATTTTACTAACAGTGAGTGCATGATGGTTTGTAGATTGGAACTCTGGGAGTTGACGAGGAGGCGCCGGCAAATAATAATTCTCTCAGTCATTTTTTTCTAGCACAGTATTTTAGAAATATGCCACTATGGCTCCTTTGTAAATAGAGCAGTGAGAACCCACCCTAAAAGGGTCATGCAATAAGTATGTACCACTCATAACTAAAGTGGGACTAAAGTGTAAAAGAGAGGCCTCCAATTTTGACATCAATAATAAACCAAAATATCAAAAACCAAACTCTAGAAGAGAGGTGCCGTGGAGTTTGAGGCTATGATCTTTAGGCCTTTCTTGTGTAGATGCTCTCAATTTTTCATCTCCCCTCTCTTAAGCTATTATGTGTTTGTTGTGTACTCCCTAATTAAGTCTACATCTTCTCTTCCATGTTCTTACACCCTCTTATAGCTTGTCTCTATCAATTCTATGCTCTTAGTGTGTGTGTGTGTGTGTGTGTGTGTGTGTGTGTGTGTGCACGCGCGTGTGTGTGTGATATAGTCTAGGTGTGTGTTGGAGAAAGAGGTTGACAGGTTGATGTTGATGTTTGTGAAAAAGTGTGTGTGTGTGTCATTGTCTAGGGGTGTGTGTGTGTGTGTGTGAGCTTGGATATTGAAGAAAGAGGTTGACTGGTTGATGGTGATGTTTGTGAGCAAGTGTTGAATTGTTTTAAGCAACCAATCTCCCCCTTTCTTCCAACAGTGGTATCAGAGCAACCGGTTCGAGGAAATTGGCAATTAAATTACGAATTGACAATATCAAGTCCACAAATTCAAGCTAATTGATGATCAATTGGCAAATCGACAAGTCGACAAACTAAATCTGCTTAACAACAATCGAGACTCGATATTGCCAGTTTAAATTTCCATTGGCTACTAATTCTTGTGGATTGTGAAGATGGGAGACCACGAATCAAAGAAACCCAAGTTTTTCAAAGAGAGAGAAGCAGTGATTAAGAAACCGGCATAGAGATATGAAGAAGGAGATTTGAGGGAGTTTAAAAATCGTATATCAATTTATTGGAGATTATAAGAAGAAATATTATGGAGTTCGGTGACACTGAGACGACCCAACAAAGAAAAAAGATTCGGTAGCATCAACAATTTCCCATCGAAGCTGCAACACCTTGAGTTTGCAAAGCGAGGAAGAAAATTGGGAGAGCCCAACAACTACCGCCGCGGGATACACCCCTTGCATGTAAGCGAGCTCCACCATCGACCCTGCTCAAAACCTGCAAGGGTAGTATCAACGGAAGCACCTAGGCCCACTGGTAACTTTCTCCTTCTCTCTCATGGCCTGAAACGGCCTCTACAACATACGATCACCCTCGTTCCTACTCGGTGCTATCTCTTTCGTCCCCTGCTCACTGCATGCTAATTCCCTTCACACCTTTTGGTTTAAAATGTGAGGCATTAGTACTCTCTGGTTGTCCACCCAACTCCACAAGCTTAGCTAAGGGCCTATTCACCCTCCCCCTTTTACCTTGTTGCCAACGGTCGTGAACACACGGAGTTAAAAAAAATTTAACAAAAAGGGGTCATAGCCGTTCAATACTCCACAGCTCTTGCAGGCCCTTTACGAACTCCTTCGACGGGCTGCTCTTCAATTCTCCTTCGGTCACAATAACCTTTTTTTTTTAACAGTCACTCGAAGATATATATATATATATATATATATATATATATATATATATATATATATATATATTCAAAAATATATATCTATCCCATTCAATTGGTGTTCATTCACCCTCGCATTGTTGAAGCTCCCTCAAGCTAATATATTTTCCATCATCGTGAGTCTTGTTACCCAAAATATTCCAACAAAGATAATAGCAATCAACATTTGATGGATACAACGGAGGCCAACCCTACAAATCAAATTTTAAGGTGAAGAAATAAAAATTATTTTGCCAATTGTATTGCCCTTGTTTTTGGGATACAAGAGATTGGGCGCCGCAAACTCGACCAGCTTGCAGACCAACCGTCTGACCGCTCAACTTTTTGGCAATTTCCTTGCACATCGCCATTCTGGACTGGATGCCAACGCAATCTTAGGCTAAGTACATTTTATTTTTCCTATTTCTTTTACTCTCTCTCACTTATTTTGCATACTGCATCTGTAAATATCTCCATATAGCCATTTTAAATTTATAACAAAACACACACAAAAGAAAAAAAAAAGAGAAAAAAAGAGAGAAAAAAAGAAAGAAATCAATCATGGCACACCTACCACAAGCACCCACAATTGTTGAGCAGCTTGCCAATCTGCAACAATCTCTCATGTGTGAATGCATGCAAAGGTAAGAGCTTGAAGATAAATTATTGCATTCAGCAGGCATAGAATCTGCACCGGCACCCAAGCAAAACAAAATTAGCGGAAAAGACTTCACTTTCAAGGATTTTGATGGCACTAAGGATGCTAGCATAGTTCTAGCATGGGTCAATCAATTAGATGACTATTTTCATGAGATGAAGACTTTCCCGAACGTGAAATGATAAAATGTGCATCAAATCATCTCACCATTAGCACTGCATTGGTGGAACACCACCAAACAGCACGGAAGAAGACCACGTACCTGGCATGCATTCAAAATGTTGTTTTTATCTCAATTTTTGGTTAGATAGTATAAAGCTAAAGCGCGATGCCAATGGGATTTAATTCAACAGGGTCAAAATGAAGATGTCGAAGGCTATACTGATCGTTTTTGAAACTTTTAATTCAATTGCAAGATATTGAACATGTCAATCACAAGAAATTAAAGCATAAATATATATCTGGCTTAGAACTACAATTTGGTGCTGAGGTAGATATATTTGAATTGGATTCACTGACAAAGGCTATTAATTTGGCCCTTAATGCGGAGAAGAAGAAAGGTGGACAACCCTCTCACACCGAACAAACTGCTAACACTAACCATAACAAGAGAGCTTCTTTCTCTCCTAACTTTGATAGGAACAAACATCAAAGCCATACCTTTTTTAAGAGACGCAGATTTGATAGTTTTGCTACAACTTTTCAACCTCATAGCAACAACAACAACACGCAGCAACAAGGCAACCAAAATTCTTTTAACCACTCACAATACATCAAGCTACACTTCTATTTTTTAAAGTTGTCTTTCCACATCATGGTTTGCCTAAAATTATAATATCTAATCGAGATTCCAAATTTTATAGTGCCTTTTGGACTACTGTTTTTGAAAATCTTGGAACCACATTTGATTTTACTTCTGCATTCCATCCTGAGTCTAATGGTCAAACCAAACACTAATTGCACCATCATTAACTTGTTAAAAGCTTATGTGTCTTCTCAACCCAAGAAATGGGATAATTATCCGCATATTCTACAGTTTTCATATAACAACACCACTCACATTGCCATAGGTAAATCTCCATTTTTATGGTCATTCTCTGCCTACTCCTGCTTCACGTCTTTCCAATATTGT
The DNA here is from genome assembly GCF_014529385.1 of Adiantum capillus-veneris. Lineage (NCBI taxonomy): Eukaryota > Viridiplantae > Streptophyta > Polypodiopsida > Polypodiales > Pteridaceae > Adiantum > Adiantum capillus-veneris. The sequence goes on along the minus strand of NC_140952.1, from coordinate 2,800,530 downwards.
GCCTGCCGCCGTTGATGATTTTTACTGCTAGTTTTCATGATATTTATGCAAGTTTACATTTTGCCATTAAACACTCACAAGAACTTTACACTAAGTATGCTAACAAGCACCGCAAGGCACACCAATTCAAAGAAGGTGATTATGTTATGCTTCGCATTGAAAAACGAAGGATCAAAAGTGTTGATATCAATGTTTTTGCTAAACTTGCTCTTCATTTTTATGATCCTTTCAAAATTTATGTTGTGATCAATGATGTTTCATTTCGTTTAGACCTACCTTCACATTGGCACATTCACAATGCTTTCCACGTTAGTCTTTTAAGACCTTTTAGAGGATCCCTACCTATACATCCCATTTATGAGGATCCACCTTTACTTTTGTAGACCAAGACAAACAACTCATCCCTGCACAAATAGTTGATCATGAGACCACCACAACACACACTAGCATGGCTTATAACCGCTATCCTTTGACCTTCAAAGGCCACCCTTGCAAGGATGCCAAATGGATGCCTGAATTTTTTTTTTCACAACTTCCCAGACCTTCACTTTCCATCACACACAGTCCAATTGATTCTTTAGTGAGAAACTGAGGATAGTTTCTATCCCTGGTGGGAGGGATGTTATGAGACTGGACACCCTCCTATTGCATGTGGTTAACTTCAATTGGGATAGCTGGCTTAATGGTTAATTATGTGCTGTCTATTTGAATCTTACTAACAGTAAGTGCATGATGGTTTGTAGATTGAAACTCTGGGGGTTGACGAAGAGGCACCGGCAAATAATAACTCTCTTAGTCATTTTATCCTAGCACATTATTTTAGAAATAAGCCACTATGGCTCCTTTGTAAATAGGGCAATGCAAACCCACCCCGAGAGGGTCATGCAATAAGTAGTGTGTACCACTCATAACTAAAGTGGAACTAAAGTGTAAAAGAGGGGCCTCCAATTTTGGCACCAATAATAAATCAAAATATCAAATACCAAACTCTAGAAGAGAGGTGACGTGGAGTTTGGGGCTATCATCTTTAGGCCTTTCTTGTGTAGATGCTTAAGGTATTATGTGTTTGTTGTGTACTCCCTAATTAGGTCTACATCTTCTCTTCCATGTTCTTACACCCTCTTACAGCTTGTCTCTGTCAATTCTATGTTCTTAGTGTGTGTGTGTGTGTGTGTGTGTGCGTGCGTGCGTGCGTGTGCTTGGAAATTGGAGAAAGAGGTTGAGAGGTTGATGCTGATGTTTGTGAGTAAGCGTTGAATTGTTTTAAGAAAGGGTAAGGTCGTAGGAAATGAAAAAACTTGAAAATGTAAAGTCAAAAGACTTTTTGTTCTACATAGAATAAATGTGCTAGCTTCTATACTATATATAATGCAGCTTAAAAAGAAGTAAAGTGCCTCCACATGTCACTCATTGGGTCACTTTAAAAAAAAGCCTCACAAAAGATTTAATCTAAAATGCAAAAGTAAAGGGTAAGATTGTAGGAAATGAAAACACTTTTGAAGGGTGATATTTAAAATTCAAAAATGAAGGGTAAGCTTATATGAAATGAAAAGACTTGAAAATGTAAAGTAAAGAGACCTTTTGTTCTACATAGAATAAATGTACCAATTTAAATGCACATAACAAAAAAAGATAATTTTAGTGGAGATATTGTTATATAATAAAAATTTGACTTTTAAAGATATATTTGGCTTTATTTTTTCAAGGGGATTTTTCCAAGACCAATATTGATATTCTTTAAAAATTTATACAAGTTTTTATGTCTTTAAAGAGATCTATATTATATATCTATACTATATATAATGTAGCTTAAACTTTTCAAGGAAGGAGAGGGCCTCCACGTGTCACTCATTGGCTCACTTAAAAAAAAGCCTTACAAAATATCTTTTACTATCTGGCAACACAGTCCAACAACAAAGGCCACTCCCGCGATTTCAACAGCTCCCACAATGTTAATAATTCCTACCAAACTCTATCTCCAACAATATTTTTACCAACGTCATCCCTCGTCGTCAACCCAATCTTACCCTCTCTTTAGCGCTCAATAAACCCTCAACACATAATAAAGATTTTGAGGGTCAACACCATTTGTTGAAGTTCTTGTTAGCGGATCACCACGATCAGTGGATTGATGCAATATGGATGTCTGGAACCAACATACTGTCAATACTGAGGAAAGCAACTCGATGGGGCACGGAGACTCTTTGAGGCTATCAACCTCAAGAAGTGAACCTACATAATGAAGTTATGTCTAGACTCTCCACGTAGGTAATTTTTCGATGTCATATCTCACTGCTCTCAATTGTCACACCTTTTTGGCACTCAAACAAAATTCAAATGCAGCAAAACTTTGAGAGGAGGTCTAAGACACCTAGGGGCACTATCCTACCAAGTTTGGTTGCAATTCAACAAGATACCAAAATCACAATCCATCATGAATGAGATCCTAAAAACTACAACAGCGCAGTCTAGTCCAAGAACACTCTCTTATGGTCGAAACATCAAAAAACAACCATTGATGCATTCAAAACATCAGATTTATCTTGCAAACAGGTCGTCGCAAACCACATCAAAATTGAGAATGATTACACTTAAATTAAATAGCAATAGACAAGGAACACAATGCAAGAAACAAATTTGGATTATCAGAGCTTAAGAAAAATGGATTACAAGTCGCATGAGAGTAGCCGCTCTAAGTCATACGCTTCAAACTCCAAAACCTTTGATAATGAAGATTATGTTCAAACTTACAAAATTGAGTTTTATACCTAGGGCTTCTTTTGGCCAGAGGCTAGCTTACAAGGATTAGGCTGTGACTTTACAACTGAGATTTTACAAAAATTGGCTCAAAGATTGCTTGGCTGAAACCAGAGTTCCTCATATTTACAAAGCTTTTGTGGAAAAATAATAATGGGACTACAAAAGTGACAACTTTAAGAAGAGGTGGCCCACTAGGAGGGTGTTCATCTGATCTAACTACTAACATTCCCCCCTTCCTAGACATTGCACACCCTTGTGCAAGCTTTGTCTTTGGCTGAATTAGCACTTATTTTTTAGGTTGAGCTGCAATGGATCTTCAATAGTCAAATGTCCTCTTTTCTAGGGTCTTTGTGATGTTTTTGAATTTTTCTGCTCGTGCCACAATGTCTCATCCTGTGGTCGCTTCTCAAACCACTTCTTACTCCATAGGGGTTGATTTTCCAACATGGTCAACACTTGATCCACTGACACTGGTACATCTTTGTAATCCCCCTTTTTGTTTGGCTCTAATGCCGGCAGGAGCTTCTTTTTCCACAAGAGTGTCTCTTTCTTTATGAGAGGTAAAGGAATCATTTTGTGGCCAAAATTATGTACAACTTCATCAGGATTTACCATTAGCAAGGCTGTTGACTTCAATACCTTCAATTCATACTTCATATAGTCTTTGTGAGAGGGATCTAAATTTTTTTTATATCCACCACTTGATCTCTTCTCATGCATTTGGGATCTCCTCTATATAATCAAATTCATGTAGCCCACCCTCAATAGAAGTACTTTGTAGATCTGTTAGGGGTAGGTCTACTTGTGTGATCTCTATCTCTATTAATTTTTGTGTTGGAACAATTTCTTTTGCTTGTAGGGCACTGATTGCCAAACTTTTAATCTTTATCTCATGAGCATTCCTCTTAGCTTGGGTAGCTAAGTTGGATTGTGCTTTAGCTAATTGTCCTTTCAGCTACTAGATATGTTGATCCTTCCAAGCTTGAATAGCCATATGACCAGCCGTCATAATCTGTCTACCATAATTTTCTTGGGCTAACTCAGCTTTCATTGCATTCAACTCCTCACAGACACCAGCAGCTGGAGATTGTGAGGTAGAAGCCGGAGCCGTGGTATCTTGGATTGACAGGATCTTGGAGAGGGTGTGCTTCACAACGTCGTAAGAGTCACTGAGCTTTGCATTTTGTTGTTGCTCCTTCTCTAGCTTCTCTTCCAATCTTTGTTGCTCCACTTTCATTTTTGTGTTGGCGGCTATATGCTCTTTAAGTGCCTTGAAGTAGCCAACAACTTCTCTCTTTTCTTCTTTCAGCTCTTCTTCAAGCTTGCTTTAACTTTCCTTTAAACTCTCGGTGTGCTGTTGTGGACTTGTTTTTTCTTCTTTTGCTGCTTGAGCATCTTGGGCATCCAACTCCCATAGGTTGGATATTTCTCTTTGATAGCAAAATGGCCTTTAGATGCTGCTCCAAATCAATTTCTCTAATGAGCCGATCACCATCTTTGATTATCGCTCAAGAATGTGGAGATACTGAGCCTCGTTCTTGACTGTTTCATTGTTGTGAAGCCACAACCTCCAACTCTTTCTTTTCTTGTTGCTCTTTGGCTTTTCCTTCATCTTGTTCTTTTGGCTGAGACTGTGCAATCTTTCTAGATTTCTCTTTTTCTTGGTCAACTTGATTTTCCTGAAGTTCTTTCCATTTTGAAGGAGCATGTTCTTGGTCTCCATCCTTCTTTTGAGACTCCTATTTGTCTTTCTCTTCCGGTAGATGGTCATCAATCTTCTCAGTTGCCTTGTCTCTCTCACAAGATCTATTTGCTCAAGAGGGGCCTGCTCTTGATTTATGACCTTCTTTTTAGAATCTTGTTTATTATGAGTAGTAGGTGGCCATGTGGTTAGCCTCGTCAAGAATTATTTTGCAGTCTCTATGTAGATTTGATGATCTCAAGCCATCTCCTATCTTGGCAGTTCTTCAACTTCTTTGTCCTCAGAAGACTCTAAATCATCGAGCTTTGGTTTCTTAGAGACACCCTCAGCTCTTTGCTCTCTTTTTCTCTTGATTACCTTATGGATCTGCTATCACATGGTGCAGGCAACCTCCACTGCTTCTATATCCTTCGTTCTCTTGTATTGTTTTATCTTCTCAAGCCGCTCAATTTTCCTTTGCTCAAGTGTCTTGTTGAAATCCTTGTCATCTTTGTCATCATCTTTTGAACCCTCTTCGTCTTTTTCTTCTGCCATATTTTGGCATTCTTTCTCTCACAATCTCTAGGCTTCTTCCATAGGCCTTTGTGTTTGTGTGATGGATATCTACTCCGTTGGTCTTCGCTTGACTTTTACTAGAGGAATGGTGATATCTTCCTTCTCATCTTCTTCTTCCTCTACAGTAATTTGGAATTCGGACCATGTATATCTTTGGTTTTATCTCATCACTTAGTTGAATGTTTTATTTTGTGGCTTCACTATCTATCACCTTTCCTTTAGAACTATGGTCTCTTGTTCTTCTTTGAATTCGTCGATGAAGATCCTCTTACCGCTTTGACAGAGTGTTTGGCCTTGTGTAGCAAATCGAGCTGAGATTCTACATGTGGTAGTTGGTCAATCATCTCCAAGGCATGTTAAGCAACTCGTGTCTCAGCATTGGACCCGCATTCATATATGTCTTATTGCAATCGCTACTCTTCAAGCTAGATTCTATCAAGCTCTCCAAAATATATTGTCCAAGGTCACAACAAATTACTCTTTGCTCTGCCAACCCCATAGCCATGGCAATGTGGAGATTTGGCTCTGTGTATCTAGGGGACTTGTGGACCTTCAAGTGCTATGAAATCAGCCATAAAGGTAACTCTATTTTCATGTAAATGAGGTCCTTCTATGTGAATTTGTGGCCTTGTCACTTGATAAATGCCTTATCATTGTCAATTGCCTTTGTCTTTAGGAGGAGGTTGCAGTTTCTTTGTGGTAGATGGAGGGCTTGGTTGATACGATCACTTGTGACTCTGAATTTCACTGTAGCTCCTTCTTTGTCTGTAAAGGTTGTCTCTCTGTTGTACTGAATGAAACTCATTATCTAATGGGCTCTCTGGAAGCCTATTCCCTAGGGAGATAGCCTAAAGAATATGTCTAGCTGCAAGCATCTCAACCCTTCAATGACCTCCCTTTGTTGGTATAGAGTCCACAATGGAAAAATTGTGGTCTTTACTTTAGTTCCATTGGCTGCTTGGAAATTTCCAATGAAAAAATTGGCCACTTTCTTTGCTAGATCTCTTCTAAAATGTGGCCTTTTTTATTTGATGTTAGAAATGAATAACATAGGCTACACCAATTATGCATCAAGCGGGAGATATGCTATGGATGTGCACAATATTTCCTACTCACTTTGTATAAGGTCTTGGGCTCATTGGGAGTTCCAAAGTTGTATATGCTAGCAAGAGGGCTCAAACTTAAACCCATAGTAGAAGGGACTGTGGTGAAAGCCTTTATGCAAGGAGGCTTCATTCTTGAGTATCCACTCTTGAGGATCCACTCTTGAGGATCCACTTTTGAGAGCTCTCACTCTCTCTTGAGTGTTCACTCCATGGATGGCCTAGCCTTGAGCTTAATGCCCATGATTAAGAGGCTAGTGCTAATCCATTGTAATTAGAGAAGCTTTCCTAATCTACTCTCTACTTTCTCATTAGTCTCAATTCTCCTATTCCATTATTTCATGAAGTAGTTTCACCTTTCTCATTATTCTAAATTTGAGTATGTGTGATGACTTCTTACTTATTAACCACTCTTATCCTTCTATGAGCATTCAATTTCCGATATTTAACATCACTAATTAGGTTGATTAAGTTGGTTCTTAATCTTGTAATTAGTGTGTGTGCCCTATTGTCTGCTTGTGTGTGGATGGGTTTTATGAAACTTTAGCACCATTCACCTTGTGTGTGTAGCTTTTGATGAAGTGCCTTGATTGGCATGTAGTGATTGGAGAGGCCAACACCAATGTAATTAGTGTGTGCTTATCATTGGTGTGCTTAGAGATTCTAGTCTATAGTAATTCAGACTTTGGTGGGCTTAATGTGTGTAGGTGATGCTAATTGATGATGTGATTAGAGTCAGTGATTAATGACTAATATCTAATTGCATTGGATGAGCATACTCTTGAATTCTCTTATCCAATGCTCGTGCTTCCATTCCCTAGCTGGATTGCCAATCCTAGGAGTGATAATTTTGTTGGTCTTGGGTTGATTAGGCTATGCTATGATAGCCCCCAACATTTGGCTCCAAAAGCTCACCAGCTTGCTGTTGATTAACCCGCAAGGTGTTTGGCTGCAGACCATATCACTAAAGTTATCTCCTCATATCTTGCATACTGCTCGCTATTGGTGCAGCCTGATGACCTTGCCCACCTGCATGTGGGACCTCCATTAACTACTCATTCCATACGGAGTAGGATGCCTCCACGTCAGCTCATGCATAAGATGAAAAGGTAAAATGAATAAGCTCATTTTTTTTGGAAAATGTGGGCACAAGGGGTGTTTCCACCACCTTTCAAAGAAAAAATATGAGTGTCACTTAACGAATTTAAGAGATTCAATTGAGCGTGTAGTTGTGCAAGAAAAACCATGATTTAAGTGGCAACTTTTGAGAAAGAGAAATTTGTAACGGCCAATCAAGACCAAAAGTTAAACAAAATCACGTATAAAATGATATAATTGGCTTGGTGGTATGTTTCTTCATTCATTGTGACCATTGTTGTGTCTATGTTAGAAGCTGGACACACCCTACGGAAAATGACTGCTCGGAAAATTATTATTTTTTGTAATTATTCATTTATTGAGAAAACCTGACATTTCACCTTTGTAAATATTGGGGCTTACAGAAGTTTCCAGATTGTATCCCAATTTTGACATTTAGATTGAGTAGATGGTTAAAATGGAACATTAGGGTTTGAGAATTGTAGGGTATTTATACCACTTTTTGACCTTAATGAGAAACCTTTTGTCATTTTAAAAAGTTGGAAGTCTGTGAGTGAGCGTACTGTGTACGAGAGAGAGTGGGTGTTTCATCTTGACGCTACGCGCGCACCGGTGGTTGAAATCGAGTGCGTAGAAGTGTAGCGTGTTGCCCTCGACAAGAGCTATGCGCCAATATCTACATTGCGCATGTACAGTCCGGTTTTGCGAGCTCCATCTAAGAGCTTCATCTGGTGATTCGGTGAGCATACGTTGTCCGATTTTGCATTGCAGCATATCCACATGTTCGCATTGAGTAGAGCTACACATTAGGCACTTTAGATTTCGGAACGAAGACCTGCAAATTTCGGTCAGACATCCTACGTGATTTTGCACCAGGTGTTTTGGGTTGGGATTTTGGTTCATAGACCTTAGGGAGAGCGACCTATTGGTGTTAGTAGGGTCTCGTTCAAGTTCTGTGTTGTTTCGAGATTGTTTGATGGGCTCTAGAAAGCGTTGTAGGAAGTTTACTCTTATGCACTCTTGAAGGCTGTAGCTTAGACATTGGGTAGAGACCTCTGTAGGAATTAGTTGGGAGTCGGTCGAGTGTAGATTGACACTCTATGCTTGCTTCCATGCGCCTGTGGATCGAGCTTCGTCCTTAGCTGAAAAATCTTGTTAGATGAGTTCTCGCTGTGCTGACGTCCATCACGGCGTATCCGTCCAACATTGGCACCGTTGCCGGGGATGAAAACCTTAGGTAGGTGATCGATACTAGTCCTTGAGGAGAGGGATTCTTTGGCTTGCCAAGAGTCTCGTTTTACATTTAGATAGGATCAGAGGGTGGAGGACTCTCTAAGTCTTAGAGGGAGTCTAGGGAGCGTGTGTCTGGCCTAGATCCTTCGACTTAGGTAGTTTTTAGTTAAGTTTTGGTGTAGAGAGTAGGAGTTGGAGTGGTAGAAGTGGTGAGAGGAGAGCCTGAGAGTCCGGAGAGGCCAGGAAGCAACCAAAACACCATTATCACCATTTCACATGAGGAGTAGGAGTAGGGTAAGTAGGACATCATGATTCAGGATCTAGAGCACTTCATGCATGTATACTTGCTTGTTAGATTTATCACAAGGTTGTAAAAGATGCAAAAGTGTGTTTGAAAGCTAAAGTGAAGTCCAAAAGTTAGTGTGAGTGTTTTTGATAGAGCTGCAGAGCATCAGGAGCATTTCTGTCAGAAAAAAAATTAAATTTAAGCCAGGAGACATCTTACGCGTAGGATGTTTATAGGCTAATCTGGTGGGAATTCTGGAATTTTGAATTGACCAGTGTGTTCTGAAGGTAGTTTTTACCCTATTTTCACCTGGAAAGTGGAAACTTGACCATATCTTGATAGGATAAGGCCAGAGATACTGAAATTGCCAGACATCCTACCCAAATTGTGCCAAGGAATTATTTTAAGACCAAAACCATACGATGGTACCATGAGCATGATCTGCATGATATATTGAGTGACTGAGAGAGGTTTCATTTCATTTGGGTGAGAAGATTGGGTTCTAAGTAGACTTTAGCACTTTTTACTGAAAAAGGCTAGAACAGCTAAAATTGGGGACTTTTGAAATCCAAACCAAAATCTAAGCATACCACTAGGTTGCTGACATTAAGGGGAAGATGTGGGTCAAGTCTCGTGTCAAACAGACCAAAAAGACATCCTACATGTAGGATGTCATCTGGGTGATTTTGCACTCCAAACTCAAATTTGAGCATACCAAAGTGATCAGCACCTCAAGAGGAGTCTGTGATGTGCATTTGAAGCCATTCTGAGCAAAGAGACATCCTACGCGTAGGATGTCTACTGGAGCTTAGTGAAGAGAAAATTTGACTGAACTTATACAGTGAGGTTCCATTTGACTTAAGGGTCCCAGAACTTCTTTCAGAAGTGAATTTGGACCTTGTTTGACCTTTTGACGGAGCAAAGACTAAATTTAGACTTTTTCATGTAAATTGACCAACATCCGAGGGAAGTATAGCTCCAGATTAGCACACCTAATCCTGAACATCATAAGTGTATAAAATATAGTAGTGGTTGAGGTTAACTCTCTAGTTATACCAATCATTACTAAGATCACCTCTAGCGGTTAAATGCTTTGATTCGATTGCCGAAATTAAACGCTTGTGTACAGGTATATTCAGCAGCAAAGCAAGAAGTTGTGCGGAAACTGATCCTTTGGCAGGTGAGTGGTTGGATTTGTAATAAATTGCATTGCTAAGTTTGATGAATTTAAGATAAGGAAGACACATTTTTAGAGACCAAAAGGTGGCAGGTAGCTTAGTGTCCACCGAAGAGAGTGTAACTCAGGCAAGGCTAGATCCAATAGCACCAATTATTGAGGAGGGCAGTGATACTGACACTTCATCAGACAAATCCTTCTTCATGATGGGTAGTCAATAGCCAGGAGGTTTCACCTATGATGGACCAATGCCAGGAGGAAGCACCTCCCTAAATCCTTTGAATGATTCCAAGTTCACTGTGATCTTCTTAGAAGGAACAAACTCGAGGGGATCCCTAGTTTATTCTGACTATCGAGGACGCAAGTGTATTTGTATTGAAGCACTGGAGATAATTCAAGTCTATGATGATGGAGATAGATTCCGAGACAAAAAGGGGAACCACTATCTAATAGTTAGTAACCCTGAGGATTACAACAGATATGGAGATAACGTGGCGAAGGGGAAAATGGTTTCAGAAACTCAAGAACCACCTCCAAACATTGATCGACCCGGAGCGATTTTTATGTATGATAAGAAAACTACCAGGGTTTCAACTTATAATGAGAATGTGGGAATTTACAAACATGAGAGCGAGGGAATAGTCTCTTACTTTCGTTGCAAAGAACCATACCCAACCGAGTTAAGAAAAGACAAGGTTCTTTACTTATTCTCTTATGAAATTGCTATCGGGAAGGATATCGTCTTTGTTGATAGGTACAGGTGAGAATACCAACACATTCTCCCAGAGGAGGTAGAAAAGGCAACAGCTCTAGGAGCATCAACATATGCCCCCGATGAAGTGCCAAGAGCCACCTACACCCCTAGCAAGTCGACAAATCCCTTTTCAAAGGAGTATGACGCGACCTCACATTCTACCCGACCGCAGACATTCAACAACCAAAACCAACCAGCAACCCATCCATCATTGCAGGCATGGCTTTGATAGACTGCAACATTAGAGCAAGACCAAAACCGAGATGGTTATCAAGCTGCACGAGGGCTAAGGGATTTACAAGAACCACCATTCTATTCACGGTATCAAGGAGAGAGTAAGCCAAAGACTCAAGGGTCAACAGAGACTGGAAGACCACCCATAGAACGAGTTCGAAGAGATGAACCATCTCTTGCAAGAACTATTAGAAATTACGACTTAGGAGCATCATTGGGAGAGGAACCAACCTACTACAGAGGACCAGAGGAGGTATATCGATTAGGATGTGGAGATCCAATGATGAGATTTGTAGACCATCGTAGAATTAGACCTTCTCAAGTGCAAAAATGGGTAAACAAGAAATACACGAGAAACAAGGATCCTAGAGATCATGTAGCAGCCTTTGTGCGTGTAATTAGAGCTGAAGAGTTGTTAGACTTTCCTACCCAATTTGCAGGGTTTGGATTAACCCTAGAGGATGACGCTGCTACTTGGTTCGACTCTGTGGACCGTAGAGACTTTGAGTCTATGGAGGAGGTGTTTGACGAGTTTATCGAGGAATTCTCACAAAGGGGGATAGCTCATAATACAGTCTCACAAATCCATAAATTCAAACAAAAAGACGGGGAATCTGTGCAAAAGGCAGCCCTATGACTAAAAAGATATGTTAAGTTCTGCCCTGTGGAAGAACTACCAACTCAGTCCAGACTTATGCTTATATTTATCCAAGGACTAAGGAATGCAGACTCCAGAAGGACTTACATATGAAGAGGAGCACGACGTTAAATGAGTTAACTAAGGAGGCTCTTTACCTTGTAGACAATTGTGCGGTCTACAAAGAGGGTGAGTTCAAGGATCTTGACGACGATTCATCCTCACAACAAAGTGGAACAAAGTCTTCTAAGGTAGCACCGAAAGGAGAAGTAGCTGTAAACCAGCAGTAGCTTGTAGAGGAAGTGCTAAAAAGATTAACTTGTATGCCAAACCCCAAGCTAAATGGCCCAAGTGGTGTGCTATTGAACAAAAATGGACAAACCATGGGACAGAGGAATGTTATTATAACAAGGGATATGTGAGAGAGAGACCTTATGCTCCCCAAGCTCAGGTAGCATCTCCTTAAATTCCACCGATGCCTAGGTATCAAGCAGGCAACCTACAAGGACCTGTAGGTGTAGAAAGACCACAACCAGTGTTGGGGCAACAACCACCCCTACCAGGATTACGATCAGTCGGCATAAGATACACACCAACAGTAACCGAATCAGAAGAGAAGGCTTTGGTGCCTATGCATGCATATTATGAAGATCCCAATGGATATGTGGCAAATCCTGTCTATTATCCACCGAAAGAACCCTCAACACCAGAACCATGGAGCAGATGGGAGGTGCAGGACCACCAACAACTGTGCAGGCAGCAGGAGAAGGAAGATATGGCTTGGATGAACGAACATTTTTGTTCATAGCCAATGGAGGCATGGACGGACAGAGACATGCATACCAATAAAGAGGAGCTCAAGGAGCACCTCAACAACCTGAAGGACCCTGCTACAAGTGTGGCGGAGACCATTGGCTAAGAGACTGTCCTCATGATGAAATCATTAGAGTCAACGCATATTGCACCGAGTGTGGAGTTACTCATTTGATTCCTGATTTCCCTAAGAACCCGAGCAAAGGAGCAAAAACCACCTTGAACATACTAGAAGCAGTGCCTTCCAGTGGAGGGTCAGAAAACGAGACAATAATACCTATTCAGGAAGTGACGAACGAACGAACCCATAATTGAAGAGCCAAAAACCGATGCCCCAAGTTCAGAAACAAAAAATCCGAGAAGCACTTGGAAAGCTAGAAAGGAATGTATGAAAACCAGGAAAGAACGAGAGCAAATGTCTCTATCCGAGGAGTCAAAACACACAAAGGATATATTAGAGAGGTTAGAAGATCTAGCTAGCATAATCTCACACAATGCGGCAACCATAGCACCCAAGCAAATAGCAGAACCCAAAAGTGCAGGATCAGGAGGATTAGTACTAGCAGACAAGGTAAATGTTAGGAAATAAGACGTAGCTAAATAGATTTTTGAGTAGATTACTTAATGGAGAGAGATAGATTTCACACACAAGACATTATAGAGTAGAGAGAGAGAGAGAGAGAGTACACACGATATATGTGGTTCACCCAATGTGGGCTACGTCCACGGGAAAGCAGCCACTCAATGGCTTTAGCACTTCAAAAGAAGAAGTAGTTTACAAAGGGATTAAACCCTTGATAGAGCTCCCGCCTTGCTTCACTCTCACCACCTCACACTCACCTTGTTGCATCAACTTCACACTATGAAATTTGTGTAGAAATGGCCTCCTTTTATAGGCCAAAAGGGCTGCCCTCTCTTATGAGAGGCATCCATGCCGCCCTTGTGCGAATAAGTCCAAATCGGACCCTCCAATCCGCCCATGTGTGGCCGCCCTTGGGAAGACAAGTCCGCTTTTGAATTCGGCTACCGGCCATTGACTTCCGACCACCGGCCATTGGCCATTGACTACCGGCCACCGGCCAACCAACCGGTTGTTTTCCGACCACTTTCCGGCCACCGTCCGGCCATAATATTCCAGCGGAAAAAAAAGTCTCGGGGGCCTTCGCCCCCGAGGCCTCTAAAGTTGCCCCTGATTCTTGTCCGTGAAAATTTTGGTTTCCGGTGAGTGATTTTCCATCACGCACGATGGCTTCTCCTCAAATGTGCGCTTTTACCACAGAAAATTACAAGGGTAAATCAGGCTCCATACTTAACAGTAAATGAGCAGTTAAATGCAATTTTAAAAGCCTATGAAGCCAGACTCAAAAAGAACCAAACCCAAGAGCAAAGATGGATGACTTATCCATATGCTGAAATAGAAAAACAAACGTTGGAAATGTGTAGAAAGATGATTGAAACAACTCAATATTTGATAGAAAACCCGCTTGGTAAACCTGAAAATTGGCATGAAGTACCAGCTCCAACCCCTATCAAACCAACTTTAGAGGAACAAGTAGAAACGAAGGAAAGACCTGCGAATGCTTATGAGTCTAGGGGAGAGCCTATCATAGTGCCAAACACAACAAATGAGGCAAGTGACGGGTTCCAGCCTAAAACATTGGTAGAAATGGGTAAGGATTGTAACGGTCTAGATGATCTGTGGAAGCAAATCAGTGAGGCCAACGAAGCTAACAGGGTAAGTTACCACATGAATAGCACGAGAAAAGAGAAAAATGATATCTTACCTCCTATTGAAGAATTTGAGGCAAGATCGCAAATGAACTTTGATATACATTCACAAGGGGGAGACCAGGGATCAATTAGTTTGAGGCACAGCCAACCAGACTTGCTGAAAACTCTACCCTCTTACCTAGGAGAGTATGAAGCCAAGTCTGAGGTGAGAGCAATCCCATCTCAAAGAGTTTCTTCTAATAGAGTGATAGATTCACAAGGGTTGATTGAGTTATTGTCCACCGTGGTGGCATGTACGATTACATTAGCCGAACTCTTAAGGTTACGATCCAACATGTGGACCACAGTAGGCAAATTCTTGGAAAAATTTGGAGTGAAAGATCCCACCTCAAAGCTTCAGGAAGGGATCAGAGAATTGGATAGGCCTCAACTAAACACTAGGCCAGTACCATTAAACAAGGTTGGAGAGTATTGTGAGGGAGAAGGTGGAAACACCACGCTACCAGTAAAATTCCAAGGAATAGTTTCCAAATCTATTCTTGACAGTGGAGCAGGAGTTGCTATTGCCACCAAGGAAATCTGGAGAAAATGGGGAAAACCAGCTTTGAGAGCTACCAGAATGAAATTGCAATTGGCAGATGGGTTCATGGAGAAGCCTCTAGGACTCTTAGAAAAAGTGATTGTCACCTCATGCCGAATCGAGTATGAGCATACATTTGCAATAGTTGATTTTGACAAAAAGAACAATTACAAAATCATATTGGGAAGACCATTCATGCGACAATTAAAGATGGTCCATGATTGGGGTTATGATCACATATACCTCAGACATGGCGAGACAACAACCAAAATTCACTTGAAAGACCATAGCTACAAGGATGTGAACCAGACACCAGTGGAAGAATTTGATTCAGCTACATCGGCAGGATTGGAACTCCTAGCATGGTTAGGGCAACAAAAAGAGCTATTGATGTGCGGAGCTTCACATTGTGGGAGCTTAAAAAGAGAGGAATGCGTCTTAGAAAGAGCGATTGAGGACAAGGATTATATTCCGGAACCTTTTCCTGAAGATGCCTTGGAACCTCTGGAATGGGAACACATACTAGCAACATTGGATGTCTGTACCATTACAGATATTCCAACGACAAAATTTTACGATAAGGATGGCTATGATGTGCTACCCTATTACATAGTAAGCATTATACCAAGAGAAGATGAGTTTGTAGAACCACCAGAACAAGATGAGTTTTATAACTCCTCTGAGCATCTGGAGGTAAATAACGATGCAGATAATGAGTGTTCAGACAACTCAAGTGAGCGTGGGGAGAAAACAGAGAATATCAAGTTCTATGATTTTGCCAATCATCACCCTAGACGCCAAGAACGCTATAGGAGAAAACGAGCAAAAAACAAAGTGAGAGAGAACCTGATGCCCAGGATAAAAGATAAAACTCACTATCTAATGCTTGTCAAAGCAGAGGATTGTGTAAAAGATCAAATATCAGGAAGATTCTCAAAAGTTCGAAATGAAGAAACGAGAGAGGAAATAAGACAAGAACGGAAAGCTAAAATAGAAACAAAATCACAAAATTCTCAAAAATCAAAACAAGAAACAACGAAAGACCAAGAGTGGACCAAACTGGAGCGTAAACAGAAATACCAAGAACTAAAACAGTCTTTACGAGAAGTATAGACTACTGAGGGAGATAGTGATGGTAAGGGGGAGTCAGAAAAAGGAAACATGAATGTACCATCACACTATCGGAAATTCACCATCCAGGATAGAAAAATCATAATGACACCACCAGTCAGAGAAAGAACAAACTAGGAATCTTACGATGGGCCGGAAAATGCAAAAAGGATAGACCTCGCTGAACCAGGTGAAGAGCCTCATCCGGTCTATATCGCAACTGATTTAGAGCCTGAAGAAGAAGAACGATTAACACAACTTCTCAATAAGTATAAAGATGTGTTTGCATGGTCCTACAAAGACCTCAAAGGAGTTGATCCATCGATATGCCAACATACAATTCCTTTGAAAACAGATGCCAAACCTAGCAAACAGCGTCCTTATACATATAATGACACATTTGCTAAACGAATCAAAGAGGAGATTGACAAGCTGATGGATGCTGAAATCATATATGAAATCAAACATACAGATTGGGTGTCACCCATTGTGGTAGTCCCCAAAAAGAACGAAAAACTGTGAGTGTGTGTAAACCTCAAAAAGGTAAATGCAGCCATCATAAGGGATAATTATCCCTTGCCAATCACAGAACATGTACTTGAGAGGGTGGCCGGGAAACGGGCTTATTCCTTTCTAGATGGGTTTTCAGGATACAACCAACTGGCAATTGCAATAGAGGATCAACACAAAACAGTGTTTGCCACATAATGGGGAATTTATGCGTATTGAGTTATGCCTTTCGGCTTAACTAATGCCCCAACTACCTTTCAAAGGTTAATGACGCACGCGTTCAAAGAATACCTAAGAATATTCTTAGAAATATACATGGACGATCTCTGTGTACACTCTCTTCTATGAGAGAAACATATTGACCATTTGCAAAAGGTATTTGAAAGATGCAGAACATATCGAATCTGTCTTAACCCGGAAAAGTGCATTTTTATGGTTAGGCAAGGCCGCATCTTAGGACACATAGTCTCAAGAAATGTCATAACCATTGACCTAGACAAAATGAAAGTCATAGTAGACTTGCCCAGGCCTACTAATGCGAAACAAGTGCAATCCTTCATGGGACACTGCGGATATTATCGAAGATTCATATATATGTATGCAGTCATCGCACAACCTCTGTATCGTTTGCTAGTCAATTTCGACTGGACTGAGGAGTGTGAAACTTCATATCAAAAGATGAAGGAAAACCTTGTATCAGCACATGTACTCAAAGCACCAGATTGGGACAAGATATTCCATGTTCACATTGATGCATCTGCATATGCAATCGGGAGTTTTCTGGCTCAACCTGGAGACGGAACAATGGATTTTCCAGTTTGTTATGCAAGCAGACAGTTAAATAGTGCAAAAAAGAACTACACAACCACTGAAAGAGAGGGGTTAGGAATGATTTATGCTGTAAAGAAATTTCGCCATTATTTGCTCGCAAACAAATTTATGTTCTTCACAGATCATCAAGCTCTTTTGTATCTGGTAAATAAACCATGCAATACCGGGAGAATTGTACGCTGGTTTATTATATTGCTAGAGTTTGATTTCATAGTGGTAGTCAAAAAGGGTAAAACTCATCTACGTGCGGATCATCTTTGAAGGCTACACAACCAGGAAGCTCCTGAAGGAGTAGATGATGACATACCAGATGCTTATCTTTTCAATATTAAAATGATATCCAAATGGTCTCAGAAAATTGTTAGCATTCTTTCCTTTGGAGGTAGGTTTGATAACACGGAAGACAGATCCAAACGACAAACAATTCGACAAACAAAAAACTTCCAGTTGATTGCAAGACGGCTGTATCATCTAGGATTGAACCAAATTCTATGATTATGTATAAATCCGGAGGAATTCGAGTGTTATCTTGAAGAAGCACATATCCAAGATTGTGCATTTCATTGTTCAACACTAAAAACACACCAAAGATTGAGACATTTAGGGGTTTATTGGCCAACTATGTACGCGGACACACATGCTTATGTTAACAATTGTACTATATGTAGTGCCAAACAACCAGTAGATCACGTGACATTGTTTCAGGTAAACATTGCACCTGCATGGAGTCAATATATCATTGATTTCTTAACCACAAGGACGTTTCCTGAAAACATAACAAGAACATGAAAAAGGGCTATAGAGCTGGAGGCTTGTGACTATAATTTAATTGGGAACCAACTCTATAAGTGAGGAAAGGACAATCAACTTAGAATCTGTGCAAGTGAAAGTGAATACCTGCTGATTCTAGAACACGCACATGGAGGCATAAGTGGAGGCCATTATTCAGATGATAAGATGGCAAAAATTGTCTTAACCGCAGGAATATGGTGGCCTACATTGCATATGGATGCTGACGAGTTTGTACAGCGTTGTGACGCTTGTCAACGCATCAAGGTGCCGATAAAGAGAGATGAGATGCCACTACGGCCAATGATGGGAGCAAGGGAATTTGCAAAATGGGGCATTGATTTTTTGGGACCTATTTCACCCCTTGCATATCGCACCCATACCCAATATATCATTGTGGCTACGGACTATCTCATGAAATGGCCCCGGAAGCCAAGGCAACACAAAAAGCAGATGCACTAACCACTGCACAATTTTTGTATGAGAATGTTTTTGTACGAGACGGTTTACCAATAGAAATTGTCAGTGATCAAGGAACACATTTTCTTAATGAAGTCATTGAATATCTGCTAGAGGAATTCATGGTCATACATAGAAAATCTGCTCCATATTATCCACAGGCAAATGGACAAGTTGAGGCCACAAATAAAACACTATACACGGTTCTCACTAAAATTGTATCAGAGTCAAGAACAGACTGGGATCAGTAGCTACACTCAACACTATGGGCATACAGGGTAGCTTACAAAACATCGATAGGAACGACACCGTAAAACATGGTGTTTGGCCTAAATGCTATATTACCCATAGAGTTTTTAATCCCAACTCTACGAGTAGCGAAATGCTTAGAATGGACATGGCATGAGCTCTCTTCAAGAATAGATGATCTTGAAAAGCTAGATGAAGTTTTCTTGAGAGCTATAGCTTCAATCTATGCTAAAAAGAGAAGACAAAAGGAGTTTTTTGACAAGCATGTGCAAACGAAAGAGTTCAAACAGGTGATTATGTACTTGTTTATACATTGAAGCAACATACCAAGAAACTTAAAAAGCAAGGGATGGGACCCTTTGTGATTAGAGACCTATCACAAAGCGGAGCTGTCAAGCTTGCTACATTAGCAGGTGAAGAAATGCTAGATTGGATTAGTGGGTGTCGATTGAAGAAATATCATTTACCACTAACACAGGATATGCTTCAACAAATCCATCAAGAAAAACAATGAATGAAGGAGAAACAGAGGGTACGAGAAGAAGCTCAAGCAGAAGCAAAAGAACGCATTGCAAAAAGAAGGCTTCTACGACAACAACAACAATGTGGATCACCATTGCGAATCAATGCCATTCGACTCACGAATTTTGATGAAGACACAGTGGAGCCAATAATTGCAGTCAAAGTGGGTAGCAATCAAGTTGAATCGACGACATTGCTTGATTCTGGAGCTCAAGCAAATTTGATCTCTTACAGATTCTACAAACAACTCAAGCCCATAGGTCAACTTCATCCTACTCCACAAGTGTTGGAAAGTAGTACATCACATTCACTGAAAACATTGGTCTGGACTATATTGCATGTACAAGTACATCAATATATTTACCCACACAAATTTTATGTGGTCAAGGATGAAAGCACACAACACCCCATGTTGTTGGGACAACCTTGGCAAAAAGAGTGTAATGTGCAAATAGATTGGAATGCGAATGTAGTCAAAATTCAGCATGCACAAAAACAAGAGGTGGTAGCCTTTGCTCAGCAACCCCGGAATAATCAATTGCCAGCCATGAAATCATTGGATAAAGCACCAAAAGGCAGGATGCCACTAAAAAGCAAACAGGGAATTGCCAACCATGCTCACTACATGCATAAGAATTCACCAACCGCCGCAGTGAAAAGATCAAGGTTACAACACAAGAAAAACAACTATGGGTGCGGAAGGATATAAATGACATGCCAGACAAACCACAATACAACAGAAGAATTCAACCGAAGCAGATAGTTCAACCAAGAACCAAGGGAATAAAACATATATGGATCCCAAAGAAAATGCTTAGCAACAACTCAAATATGACTCGAATCTGGATCCCAAAACCGAAGCAACAAAAACTCCCTTCAGTACAAGCAACATCGGAAGGCAGACAACTGCATAAGAAACCGGCAAACCGCTTTATGTGGATGCCCATCAGCAGCAAAACAATGACAACCGAGGCAATAGCAATAAACCTACAAAAATTGGCAAGGCAAAGCTACACATGGAAAGCAAAAGAGACAAGGTCTATGGCCAATTCCACCACGGAAATTATCTCCAAGGAGATAACTAAGGCCATATCGATAGTACCGGCAAACCACGTGCTTTTGCAAGACAAACGATCAAACAAAGAGCGGTAGAGTTACAACTTTTACTTGCAAAGAAACTCAGCCCACCAAATCAACATCAAACAGGAAACCTCGATGGAAAATGCCAATAAGCATCTTGCTTATACCCTTCTCTTACACAACATTAATTTCTCCATGCATTGACCGAGTATGCATAAAATAGGGCCACATTACACCGCCAAGCATTAGCACAATTTTTTCAACCCGTGCACGGCACATACATTGAGGCGATACCTTGTTGTCTGGGAGGACTCCGGCTAGGAGGGGGGGAGGCATTCTCAAATGCGGACCCAATGGCAGAAAGAGCACAAAAGGGCATGTTCTTTCACTATTTTTAAGGATTGTTGTTTGATTGCAAAATTTTCTGGACTAACCAAAGTACATATGCCCTTATACAACATGAATCTACAAGTATATGGGGCCAAACGCCAAATCAAGCCCCTAGGTGTGTGTATATAAGTAAAAATAGCCATTTTTTGAGAAAAATATTGGTAAAACGGAGAAATCCGGCCATAAAAATTGCATGTGAGTGTATATAATATTTTGCGGTGATGTTTTTGATTTATTATGATTTTTGGGGATTTTTTGGGTTTGATTTGCTATTTTCCTTTTAATTTTGCTAATTTCCGGCAGAAAAACTTTAAAAATACAAAAAAGCAGGTAAAAAACGGTGATAATGAAAAAAAAATATGGGGATGATCAGTGACTATAGAACAACCTATGGTATAGTGGGGGTGCAATTATGAGACTGGAGTGGAAAGCGACTTTTGACCAGATTTTGGCCGAAACGTCAAATTTCTTGGAAACTGGGCAAATGGAGTCCAAATCAAGAAATTTTTGAGCCTAAACCGCATCTCGCAAGAAGTTGGGAGCACATGTCAAATTTCATGAAAAGTGGTTTGGGGACCCCCATTATAAGAATTTTTCACTTCATTTTAAGCTCATTTCCACTATTGACCTTTGAGAGAGAGCTCCGGCCAAGCAAACGGAACTTCCAACAGCTTCTACGATGCGCACAACTACCCAACGGGCTTCAGACATGAGAGGTAGGCTCACCACATTGAGCTTTTCGCGCATGTTTGTCGTTTTGTCGCGAAAACTAGCGTAGGGTTCACACAGAAAGCGGGCAGTAGATACCTGCAAGTAGAAGTGTCCACCTAACGGCTAACCCAAAAGCAATGAGACTTCATCGGCATCTTACCCTAGCATAGGAGACCAATCTTGGATTCCCAAAGGCAGTAAAAAACCATCGGAAAAAACCCTAATTCCTAGATCCCCGCAAGAGGCCACCAAATGGGAAATCGGCGGAGAGGCGCCCAAATGCTACCAAAATTCATGGGTAGGAGCATCTCGACATGCTCGACAAGTCTATGTAGCCCACATGACCCAAAGGTGACCCGAAGCGGCACTAAACTTCATAAATGGCATCAGACACACAAAGCGTCAAATAGCTCTCGCGGCCAAACCGCATGTCCGTTTTCCACCAAACTTCACGAGCGGCTTTCCTAGACCATCAACAACCAAGTCCTATGGTGGTAGACCACCACAAGTCATCGAAGACATGTAAACGCAACCACGGGTGCTTCTAGAGCGACAAATTGCCAAAGTCGACAAAAACCATACGCAAGGATCCCCAAGGGACCAGGAAGCTATGGAGACCAACATCAAGAAATTTCATCGCCGAAAAGTACTCCAAAAGTCAGAAAACGGCTCGGAGGCTCTGAAATCCACAGAGGGAGTTACTTTCTATCTAATTGAATTTTTTGTTGAAATAAGGCTTAAAAGGGACTCAGGGGGACTAAGGGCAGGCACTAGTAGCACCTTCAGTAAAAATTTCATCAGGAGACATCCTACGCGTTGGATGTCTCAAGGCCATTTCTGGCACCAAATCTAACAACTCTCATCACACACATTTTCTGAATAGCCTTTACCTGCTAGCCACCAAGTTTCATCACATTTGGACCAAAATTGACCTCATATGCACCAAAAAACACAAAGTCAGGGCATAGAGGCAATAATGGGCCATAGACCTACCAAAACTTGTCCAAATCACATGAAACTTGCACAATACACTCATGAGCACATTGCAAACCAATCTGTGTGGTCACCTGCAAAAAATGATGAAGTAGACATCCTACGCGTAGGATGTCTAAATGACATTTTTGGCCCACAGATGATGTTTTTCAATTCCATATCTCTTCATATCACCTTCAAGAGCTCATATATAAAGTTTCAAGCCATTCTAATCATTTTTGACCCCCGACACCTCCAAGATACACTTTGTTAGTCCAAAAACACTACACATATTCTTACCAACATCAATTCTTGTCCAAATCAAAATCCAAGAGCATAGCCATGTTGCACAGGCCAAGGACCACCAGCATGCCAAGTTTCACCAAAAACTAATGAAAAAGACATCCTACGCGTAGGATGTCTAAATGATAAATTTTTGACAGAATGACACTGTGAGCACATACACAGTTTCCCAAGTTCCTTTTAAGTTTTATTTTTAATTTTCAAGTCATTTGGATAGTTAAAACTTAGTTTCTCAGCTGATATGGAAAAAACGCTAACTTCGGACTATTGAGTGCTACAGGATCTATGCCAGGCGTAAAATCACTAGCAAAGAAGAGGAGGATGACCATAAAAGATTATTTGGAAGAGGTGGAGCCGTTTGTCATCCCAGAAGGAACTCTAAAGCCAACCAGCACGTGGATTCAAGAGGACTTGCTAGAGTCATATGATCTGAAGATCTACCAAGTAGAGCTACCCATGCTACCGCGGGAGCTCAATGAGTTTGTCAGAAGAAAAATGACAAAATACCTGGAGAAAATAGATCTCTATAATTATTTTGAAGCTGTGTGACAGCTGGAATTGACATAAAAAGAGTATGGGAATTTGTGACTACCATCAAAGAAGATGGAGTGGCCAGAGTTACGGATCTGCAGGGCAAGCGGGACACTGTGATTGTAATCACAAAGAAAGTAGTGGTAGTTGCACTAGACCTTTCTAACAAAGGGGATAGTGTAACCAAAAGAAGAGATGAAGTAAAGGTGTACTCTGAAAAGAAAAGAAACTACACCTTTAAGGACATTGCAAACCCTAAAGTGGCAATCATGAGCTACCTTTACAATCAGTATTTCCACATGTGTACAAAGCGGCCACAAAAGTACAGAATGCCGCCTGGAGCAATCTCCACAACCTTCACCTGGGCAATGCAGAAGAGCAAGCCGAAGGTGATCAACTATGTTTCCTATATCCATGATAATCTGGTGAAGATGGGCAACAAGAACCCCACCTACATTGTGCTGGGTGAGTTGATCATGAAAGTGGTTTATGGGGCATTGCACGCCAAGGGAAGATGGAATGACCCTCCATCACAAAATGACTGGCTAAGGCTCAAGGAAGATAAAGAGGATGAACCGCCCAAAGCACCAAGAGTTTCCACGAGGTTGAAACGTCGGTTAGAGACCATGCAAGAGGAGCAGCCAGAGTTGAAGAAAGGAAAGAAAGAGAGTGTTCAAGTGCCGGTCAAAGAGAAAAAATCACAAAAAGCGGCACGACTAGAGCGGCTAATGGAAAGCTTCAAAGCCGAAAGTGCCCTCAAGGGAGATTTGAGCGAGCTATGGAAGCTGTCACCAGAAACAATGTCGGGATCATCCCAAAGGGTGCACAGAGACATATTTGAAGATTATATTAAGAATTTTGAGATACTGGATGCTACGGCAGATAATATCCCAAATGTACCATTTACAGAAGCAGAAGTGGATGAAGTACGACGGCAACTGCTAGAAGAGCAAGAAGGCCAAGAGAGAGAGAGAAAGACAAAGGCGGATAGGGACTTCAAGAAAAAGCCGACAACTCCACCGTCCAGCCCAGAGTCCAGCCCATCGCCATCACCACCTCCTCATATCCCTCCACAAACTCAACAAAAAGAGAAGCTAGACAAATTTGAAGATCAAGAAGATTCAAGGCAAGAACAGAGCCAAGAGCAAGAGAAAAAAGAAGAAGCTAAGCCCAAAAGTGAGCAGCCAGATCCAAATGAAGCAGGTTTAACACGTTTCTAGATCTACTAGTTGTTAGATATTCAAAAGAAGAGGCAGCCACAATCGCATTTGACTTGGCAAGCACAGGGCCCAAAGAGCAGATGCAGAGCCTGAGATTAGTGGAGCTAAAAAAGATGGCCACTGATACAGTGGACCTACAGCCACCCACCAATGATTGGGATGTGGTGATGACCAAGCTAACTGGGCTCAGGGCACAATCAATGGCCACGAAAAGTGAAATGGCTAATCTCAAAGCCACTGAAGTGCATATCAAGTCTGAAGTCGCACTCTACAAAAACAAAGGCATATAGAGAGAGAAGTAGAGCTGCAAGCCAGTCTCGCAAAGGCATTGCAAAGATGCCAGGAGATGGAAAGAGAAAATCAGGTAGCAGCTCAAAGACTGCAAGGAGCCGAAGACGAATACAAAAAACTCAGCAAGTCATTGACACATGCAGAGAGGGAAAGGTACAACCTAACCCTACAACTTGCTGAAGAATCCAAGGAAGTGGAAGCCATGCGGAATGCCAAAGAGAAGGCAGAGATAGAGCAAGAGGCTAGCCTGGATGAGGTCATTGATCTCAAAGACCAGATTAAAGTTAAAGATCAAACCATCCAATGGCTACGGGCATCTCCTGCCAGAGTCAGAGCGACTAGCTCGACTCACACCACTTCAGAGAGTCAGCTTTATGAAGAACAAATGAAAGAGCTCCAAAAGGAGTTAACCTTAGAGAAAAAGTAGAGGCTGATGATGGCCGAGTGGTCAATTGTTATGCAAACCCGCATGGAAGAAGAGCACAAGGCAATGCAGAATGAGTTGGAAACCATCAAGAGAAAGCTTGAGGAGGCGGAGAAGATAAATGCCGATTTGAATGACCTCCCTTTGAATATGGGAGAACAAGCTGAAGCAAAAAAGCAGACATTCCAAAATCAAATAGAAGAGCTGAGAGGCCAGCAGACAGACAAGCAGTTCAACACCGGGCCAACAGCCATGGAAGGAATAGATTTACAGAATGTGGCAGATCCTGTGGATGAAGGAGTACGAGCGGAAGTGCGACGCGAGAAAGAGTGCGAGAAGAAGAGCACGACGATATGGTGAACTCGCTCTACTGTAATGTGTAGAGCATAGTGAATTCTTATTAGGTTTTTACAAAAGAATATGTGTACATACCTGGCGGCCCGCCCACTTACCTGGGCGACCACATTGGGCTTTATACCCCAACAACCTCCCACTTAAAGTCCAATGTGGTACTTTAAGTATGAGAGAAGCTACTATACAAGCTAATATACAAGAGATGTAGAGAAGTGATGTACTACCCTACACCTAACTGCTTACAAAAATGCGCAAAGCTCTCTGAGGGAAGTCCTTTTGTAAGTAGATCAGCAGGATTTTCTGTGGTGTGAACTTTGACAAGCTGAAGTTGCTTATCCTCGAGCATTTCCCTGATGAAATGATACTTCACATCCACATGCTTTGTCTTTGAGTGATAAACTGGATTGCGAGCCAATTGTATAGCACTTTGACTATCACAATATAACACAGGAATCTCTTCTTTGATTCCCAAATCTGTTACTAGTCGATTAAGACAAATTGATTCTTTGCATGCCTCTGATGCTACAACATATGCAGCCTCTGTAGTAGACTGAGTAACACAATCTTGTAATCTAGAACGCCATGATACTGCTCCACCAGCCAATGTAAAGACATACCCTGATATAGACCTTCGGTTGTCTAAGTCACCTGCATAATCTGAGTCTGTAAAACCCTTTACACTTAGCTCCTGACTCCCATAGCATATACGCATACTCTTTGTAGCTTTCAGGTATCTCAATATTCCTTTCACTGCCTCCCAATGTTTCTTGCCTGGGTTTGACATGTATCGACTTACTACTCCCACTGCAAATGCAATGTCTGGGCGAGTAGAAATCATTGCATACATCAAACTACCCACTGCAGACGCATATGGAATCTTATCCATTTCAGCGTGTTCTTCCTTAGACACAGGACAATCTTGTTTGCTAAGTTTCACATATGGTGGCAATGGAACACTCAATGCCTTTCCCTTCTCCATATTGAAATGTTGCAAAACCTTGTCAATATACTCTGTTTGAGATCACCAAATCAACTTCTTTGTTCTGTCTCTCTCAATGCGCATACCAAGTATATGACTTGCCTCACCCATGTCTTTCATGTCTCTCTCAATCCACATACAAAATAAGGATCAGCCAACTACCATCCTTAGCCTTCTTTGTATATAGATAGTGATCGAACTCACTACGTTTGTAGCCTTGAGAAAGCATAAACTTGTGGAATTTATGGTACCATGCCCTCGGTGATTGTTTTAAGCCATAAAGACTCTTTAACAACTGGCATACCAAATGTTCCTTGTCTTTCTCAACAAACCCTTCTAGCTGCTGCATGTAAATTTCCACATCTAAATCACCATGCAAGAACGCTGTCTTGACATCCATTTGGTGCAACACCAAATCTAATATGGCAACCAATGCAAGAAAGCATCTCAATGTAGTCATCTTGACCACCGGAGAGAAGACTTCATCAAAGTCAATGCCTTGTTCTTGCTTAAAGCCCTTGGCAACAAGCCTTGCTTTGTACTTTGGCTGACTATCGTGAGCGGTGATCTTATACCTGTAAACCCATTTACAAGGTATAGCCTTTTTGCCCTGTGGTAATTTAACGAGCTTCCATGTCTTGTTTTTATGCAGAGCTGTCATCTCTGACTGCATGGCCAATTGCCAATTCCCGGAGTCCTTCATTTGCATTGCTTCCTTGTAACATGAAGGCTCATTGCAATCAGTCAACATGACATAGTTCATAGATGGAACAAACCTATCAGGAGGTCGTGTGACACGTCCAGATCTATGCAAAATAGGTGGCTCAAGCTCAGCCACAACCTGTGGTTCCACTCTATCCTGTCCTTGCTCCTCTTGAGCCCTGACATTTTGTCTTGCACGTGCAGGTCCATCTTCTTGGAAGACAACTCTTCTAATCTCCTCAACCCTCTTTGGTTTAGAATGATATTTGGATTCATTAAAGTGAACATCATTGCTACGGACAACCTTTCTGGATTCGGGATCCCAAAGTCTGTACCCCATCTCACTAGAATTACCATAGCCTAGAAAGATGCACTTTCTACTATTTGGCTCAAGTTTGTTCCTAAATTCCTTTGGAACGTGAGTATATGCCTCACAGCCAAAGACTCTGAGATGCTTGTATGAGGGCATTTAGCCTGACCATACCATCTCTGGCACTGAATCCTTCTACAAAACCTTGCTAGGAGATCTATTTACAAGATGAACAGTTGTTGATACAGCTTCAGTCCAAAACCCATTTGGCAGTTGTGCATTAGACAACATACTT
This sequence comes from Adiantum capillus-veneris, assembly GCF_014529385.1. Lineage (NCBI taxonomy): Eukaryota > Viridiplantae > Streptophyta > Polypodiopsida > Polypodiales > Pteridaceae > Adiantum > Adiantum capillus-veneris. Next base: position 2,772,835 of record NC_140952.1, on the reverse strand, counting down.
CTGACCTTCTCTTGTATGGTCCTATTCATCCTCTCAGCAACACCATTTTGAGGAGGATTGTAAGGAGCAGTAAGTTCACGTTTTATACCTTTTGACTCACAAAAGTCCTGAAAGGCCTTTGAAACATACTCTCCACCATTGTCAGTGCGTAAGCATTTAAGCTTCTTGCCACTCTGATTCTCCACAAGTGTCACAAACGTTTTGAAAACACTAAACGCTTCATCCTTGTGCTTGAGAAAGTAAACCCATACTTTCCTTGAGTAATCATCTATAAATGTCATAAAGTAAGAAGCTCCCCCTAGAGATAGGTTAGGCATAGGTCCACACAAATCACTATGAACAAGTGCCAACTGTGTATCTCTTCTACTGCTTCTATGCTTATGTGGCTGATTTGTTTGCTTACCATATAGACAATGTTCACAGAATTCAAATTCATTAAATGAAAAGCCAGGTAAATAACCAGAATGAGAAAAGATTTCCATTCCCTTCTTGGACATATGTCCTAACCGGCTATGCCACAAAGAAACGTTCGGCTGCTCAGTTACATTGATTACATTTTTAGAGACATTTGATACATAAATCATGTAAAGTCCTCCAGACTTTACTCCATGTGCTACTATCATAGAACCCTTGGATATCTTCCACATGTTCTGTCCAAAAGTGGTGACGTAGCTAGCATCATCAAGTAAACCTGTGCTGATCAAGCTCTTTGTAATTGCGGGAACATGTCTCCTATTCTTCAGTGTGAAAGAAGAGCCATTCTGAAACTTCAATTGAACATCTCCAACACCTAAGATCTCACATGTCTGCCCATTGCCTAGCCGAACATGATCTTTAGTGGTCACATAAGAGGTAAACCACTCCTTGTTTGGAGACACATGAAGTGATGCCCCTGAGTCTATAATCCAGTCACTCACTGCATTTCCATCAGATGCTGTAAGAAGAGCTGAGTCCATTGTATTCTTCAAGAAGTAGATGTCTCCTGACACTAGACTGTCATCCTCTGCAACAGTGTTTGTCACATTTATTTCTTGAATCTTCACTGAGGACTTGTTCTTCTCACCATGGTCTTCAAATTTCTCTTTGCCTTTTTCTGCTTTCCATTCTCTGCAGTCTCCTTTCATGTGACCCTTCTTGCCACAATGGTAGCATTCTATGTCACTCTTGCCTTTAGCACTGCGGGACTTGCTACGAGACTGATTCCTCTTTCCACCTTTGTACTTTTCTTTGGTCCTTCCCTTGACAACTAAGGCTGTTCCTTTGCCTTTGTCCATTGTCTTTCTATTGGTTTCTTCAGCAAGCAGACTTCCTTCTACACCTGCTATGTTCAAACCATCTGGAGGTGCAGAATTACTCAAAGCTGTGCGAAAAGTGTCCCAACTTTCCGGCAATGCGATCAACAGGAACATAGTTCTAACAGGTTCATCAAACTTGACACCTTGAGCTGACAACTGACTATAGATTGTGTTGAATTCATTCAGATGATTGGACATAGGTGTCCCTTCTTTCATCTTCAAGTCAACAAGCTTCTTAAGCCAGTATAACTGTGAAGCTGCACTCTGCTTCTCATAAAGATCACTCAGCTTTAACCATGCTTGATAAGCCGACATCTCGTCTGCTTCATTGAAGTAAACGCTTTCCGCCAAAGTCAGCATAATGGTAGAAAGTGCCAATTCATCCATTTCGCTCCATTCATCTTCGTCCATATCTTCTGGTTTTATACCCTTGAGCTTTATAGGTTTTATCTGCTTCTTTTGTACCAACACGTGCCAAATCTGCTTCTTCCACAATGGGAAATTGGTTCCATCCAGCTTCTTGATATTGTAAAGAGCAGTGTCCTGTGATCCAGCCATAGCTACGCTTCACAGTAGTTTACTTTCCTGGGAAAAATTAGGCAGAGTTTCCCCTGTAAACTGACCTCTGAACCAATATCAACCTGTCAAATGAACCAAGAAAGCTTCAGATTCTGCAGAAATTTTGGCCGTCTCCTTTGTAAAATGGCTCGTGTGTACTAAAAACAGACCAAAAAACAGCTCAAAAAACCACTGTCTCTCTAACACTGTAAGCTGTGGGTAAACCTGTCCTGCACCTATACTATCTCTGACTGTCCTGTCACTGTCCTGTAAGCATAGACTACGACAATGCCTCAACGGCAGTAAAGCAAAGATGCAATCCCAACTCTCTAACTCACAGTCAATACATCCTAGCTGCCTATCTAAGGGTGCTCGAGGGATCGCTCCAAGACCTGTATCACCGAAAGGATCTCAACATTCGAGAATCCCCCAGCTCAATAAAACCTCACTCAACCCTCAACAAAGGCTACAGTAAATCTGACAGTACATAGACTTCCCACAAAGTCATACATCCACAAATTTCCCACTGTATGCTGTAACCACTGCGGCGGTTCTTTGCTGCGTGACTCATAGCCAGCAAACCCTCAATAGACATACATCATCTCTGACAATACATCCCATGTGGAAGTACTTGCAATGTCAGGATGAAATATGGAATATCAAGCAGCAAACACAAGCTACCTGATGAACTAGTGGATGTCGCCTACAGTCTGTGTGTAGATGCGCCCGTGTCGTATGTGACATGCCTCCAAGAACTGTGAGCCGTCCTTCGATGTTTAGACAGCCACAAATCAACAGTCTGGGAGTGTCGATATCCTCAGCACCTGCAGTCGTAGGCCGAAAACCCCAAATTTGCAGTCAGATCTGCACCCGCTGAGACCACGTAGTCGAAAATGGCCTGCGCAGAACTTTGTCGAAGCCGAACGGTGACCGAGATGACCTCAGAATGAAATTTTGAGCACACCAAGCCCTATGGGCTTATCCCACAAGATTTGGGGCCGTGTCTTTGCCTGTCGAATTTCACTCCAATCTGAGCTGGTGACTCTAGCCTCGTGTAGTGCTGCCCCGAGCCTCGATCTGAGCTCTGATACGAGTTGAAGGAGTACGAGCGGAAGTGCGACGCGAGAGAGAGTGCGAGAAGAAGAGCACGACGATATGGTGAACTCGCTCTACTGTAATGTGTAGAGCATAGTGAGTTCTTATTAGGTTTTTACAAAAGAATATGTGTACATACCTGGCGGCCCGCCCACTTACCTGGGCGACCACATTGGGCTTTATACCCCAACAGTGGACACACCCATGCAAGAGGAAATCCTTGTAGGACCCTCAGGAGCCACAAGATCTGACACAAGAAGAAGAAGAGAAGTTACGAAAGGCCATAGAAGCAGAAATCAAAGACACGGCCAAAGAAGCCTTGGAATGGGAGCAGAGGGTCTTTAAATCAATGACTATTCAGAAGAGAGACGCCAGCAACCTTTGGCGTGAATGGATACAGCCCTCTCTCCCATATCCTCTGCTAAAGTACGAAGCCACCACAAGCAACAAAAGAATCAGAGAGGAGCCAACAGTGCCACTGTACACAACAGACATCTCCAAGCCTGAAGGGGTAAAGTTGATAGTCGACTCCCAACCCAGGTAGAGAAAGGCATGGCTGACAAAATATCCAGAGTATCTAATCCAACTGGTAGAGGCACCAAAAGACATCAGAGATAACTTAAGTTTCTGCCCTCTACCAAGGATGCGGACGTGGAAGGCCCATGAGCTATTGCACAGAAGCCAACATACTTGTCTAAACTACCCGAAGCTGCCAGGCTTGAAGGCAGGTGAGAGAATAAGTGTTCAATACATGGTGAAGACCCTAACGGGTGCCATCAAATTGTTCATTGGCTCGCCTGACCTATCTTGCATTATGATGAGAAAGATTTGCAAAACACTTTTGGCAGTCTTCGAGACGTTCAAACCAGGCCAGGCGACAGACATTATCTTATTCTTTCAAGATACATACACGATCTGTCTGGTCAGCCTTCCAAGGAGGTGATACATGCATTGTATCAAAGGATCATGTTTTTGCCATCCTATCACCTCCAGGCCTTTGAAGAAGCTTTCTACACCGTCTTCTTCACAATCAGCACTGACATATTCAGCCCGATACTACTAGCTCAACATGCAAGATATGAGTCACTCCTCAAGATGAGAGAAAGCCTAAGATGAAGAAGCAGCTCAACAGCCATGTCGAGGACGACATGAGCAAGGAGGGGGGCAGTGTTAGAAGCTGGACACACCCTACGAAAAATGATTGCTCGGCAGATTATTATTTTTTGTAATTATTCATTTATTGAGAAAACCCGACATTTTACCTTTGTAAATATTGGGGCTTACAGAAGTTTCCACATTGTATCCCAGTTTTGACATTTAGATTGAGTAGATGGTTAAAATGGAACATTAGGGTTTGAGAATTGTAAGGTATTTATACCACTTTTTGACCTTAATGAGAAACCTTTTGTCATTTTAAAAAGTTGGAAGTCTGTGAGTGAGCGTACTATGTACAGAGAGAGTGAGAGTTTCATCTTGACGCTACGTGCGCACCGATGGTCAGAATTGAGTGCGGAGAAGTGCAGCGTGTTGCCCCCGACAAGAGCTACGTGCCAATATCTACATTGCGCGCGTACGGTCCGGTTTTGCGAGCTTCATATGGTGATTCGGTGAGCATACGTTGTCTGATTTTGCATTGCAGCATATCCACATGTTCGCATTGAGTAGAGCTACACATTAGGCACTTTAGATTTCGGAAACAAAGACCTGCAAATTTCGGCCAGATATCCTACGTGATTTTGCACCAGGTGTTTTGGGTTGGTAGGGAGAGCGACCTATTGGTGTTAGTAGGGTCGCTTCCATCCGCCTGCGGGTCGAGCTTCATCCTTAGCTGACAAATCTTGTTAAGTGAGTTCTCGCTGTGCTGACGTCCGCCGTCCCGGCGTATCCGTCCAATAGTCTATCACCAAGCTTACACATCAATAAATCCAAAATGACGGTTTTCATAATTGCATTTTTTCTCACTCTCTTTTACTTTTTGATATGTATGCCATTTGTGCTATTTAAGAGCAAAAATGGGGATTCCTATCGTGTTCTATGATTGTGTAATCATTTCCATGCATACATGAACTTGCATTGCATCAAATTTTTGGCTTGTGCATGGTTTGATGCTCGAGTTCATTGGCATTTTCATTGCACTACATGAACAAATCTTTTTGGTAAGCATACGAGCTTCATTTGAAAGTTACATTGACACTAAATTGATGCTTGGGGAAGAGTGTGCATTAAAATTTGAACTTGGCATTGTTTGTAACCTTTTAGTGCTTCATTTGAATGTGAAAACCACGCAAAGAACTAAAATTGAGCTTGTTTGATGGCCAAAGAGAGCATTAGACTTTTGGGTTAGGGATTGTTCTTGAATTGTTTTAGTGCTTGTGCTGAATTTCCATATGCTTGAGAGCACTAATGATTAAACTGTTTTTGAAAGGATGTGGCAAGGTTGAGGTTCCATTGCAGATACGAGATGTCGGCATTGCAATGTATTGCAATATGTGGCTATTTAGAGCCATTTGAGTTCATTTGACCCAAGTTGTATAAATTCTAGCTCTAATTTTTGTCTAAATGAAATTTTTTTCATTCGAGCTAGTGTAGACAACTTTTTTGAGAGCTTTCAAGTATAAAATTTGGCTATTGAGAGCCATTCACTTTCATTCCATCAAAATTTGCAGTCATCTCTAGCTCATAGCTTGCTCTTAAATTGTAAAGTTTCATGTGAGCTAGTTGTTACCCAACTTTTGAGAGCTTTTCAATTGTACAATTCGTGTATCAAGAGCCAATTCACTTCATTTCATCAAAGTTGCATTATTTCTAGCTCTTGGATTTTTTAAATTCCATATTTGAATTGAGTTAGCAATGTATCAACTTTGAGTCATGCATGAGAGATTGTAAAAATTGTAAATTTTTCTTATGAAGAAGCATTAGCTCTCTCAAATTTTGATGTGTATACATACCTTTGCTACAAAGAGCATCACGTGCATAACCAAAGGCACTTTTTTCCCTTGGGTTTTATCCCTTTGGTAAATTTGGGTATTCAAGACCCTAGCTTTAGGTTTTCATTAATGTTTTTTGTGTGTTTTTGGATTTCAAATAGAAGGCCTTTGGAGCTTGTGTTTACACTTAGCTTCAATAAGCTAGGATTGTAATAAAAAGATCAAGAGACTTCTCTACCAAATGGATGCTTGCTCAAGGATGCACAAAAAGCATGAATAGGTGAAATCCTTCCATGATATTTCTCTTTTGTTTATCTCTCCATTCTCTATGCTTGGCTTAAGTAATTTTTGCTTCTAAGCTATGGTTCTTTCATGTTCAAAAGCTAGGCATCCTAAAGTTTCAACACTTTGCTTTGTGAATATTAATTCATCAAAAAATTAGGTTTTATGTGTGCTAATCATATGTAATTGACCGTGACCTTAGGTTAATATAGGTTCATTTCTCATTAGTCCTAGACTCTTAGTGATAGTTTTAATACTCCATTCATTTTTAACATGACCTAGGGCTATGATTAGGCTTTATTCCTTAAATCCATCTGTCATTAGCATCTCATGTTGGAAGAATTAAAAAAGTGCTAAAAAATGAAAACATGAAGCAAAAAAATGTCAAGAAAAAGTAGCAAAAATGCTACTAGACACATGAGGAGAAAATTAATATGTTATGTTGTGTCTATGTGAGGCCTAGCACCTTATTGGCACTTGGCAAGCAAGGGGAATCACCTTGGCTCGCTTGGTCAAGGCCCAAAACCGATGCCCTGGGCTGATAGGGGTTAGCCGTCACCTTGGTAGGCTAGTAGATTCTTGGAACACCTTCTTGAGGGTTCAAGAAGCTGAGAGTCGCACCTAGACTTGCCTTGGGGTGCTAGCCTTGTGATGTGTTTTACTTTTTTCTATGAATGACAAAAACAAAACTTCCATGAGCTTCAAAAAGTTGTGACAATGTACTAATAGATTAGGAGCATTTTTATAGCCCGTAGACCTGATAGGCTTGAATGATTTATTAAGATTGGTCACATAGTTTTTAGGCTAATAGGTTTATGAACTTGCATTAGCCTAGGGTCATAATTGATTGCTTGTGTTTCATGCATAAAATTGAAATTTCAAGTGGTTTAATCTTCATGATAGTTTGAGTGTTTTTTTGCTTTATGTTGTTTAGTTTTTTACTATGATTCATCCATATTTTAGAAGCAAAATATTCACTTTGGGTGATTGTTCATCATACTTCATGTTTTTATGCTTGTTGACCTTTGATGCTCATTACTTGTTCTTATCATTTACAGCTCAACATTCTTCCATGGACTTGCTTTCTACCATGTCACCGTGTTTAGCTTCACCGGCACACGAGGACGTGCGCCAAATTAGGAAGGGGGGAATGTTAGCAGTGGATAACACAGGCTACATCAATTATGCATCAAGCGGGAGATATGCTATGGATGTGCACAATATTTCCTACTCATTTTGTATAAGGGGGGAATGTTAGTAGTGGATAACACAGGCTACATCAATTATGCATCAAGCGGGAGATATGCTATGGATGTGCACAATATTTCCTACTCACTTTGTATAAGGTCTTGGGCTCATTAGGAGTTCCAAAGTTGTGTATGCTAGCAAGAGGGCTCAAACTTAAACCCACAGTAGAAGGGATGTGATGAAAGCCTTTATAAGGAAGCCTTTATGCAAGGAGGCTTCATTCTTGAGTATCCACTCTTGAGGATCCACTTTTGAGAGCTCTCTCTCTCTCTTGAGTGTTCACTCTATGGATGGCCTAGCCTTGAGCTTAATGCCTATGCTTAAGAGGCTAGTGCTAATCCATTGTAATTAGAGAAGCTTTCTTAATCTAATCTCTACTTTCTCATTAGTCTTACTTCTTCTATTCCATTATGTCATGAAGTAGTTTCACCTTTCTCATTATTCTAGATTTGAGTGTGTGTGTGTGTGATGACTTCTTACTTATTAACCACTCCTATCCTTATGTGAGCATTCGATTTGTGATATTTAACATCACTAATTAGGTTGATTAAGTTGGTTCTTAATCTTATAATTAATGTATATGCCCTATTGTTTGCTTGTGTGTGGATGGGTTTTATGAAACTCTAGCACCATTCACCTTGTGTGTGTAGCTTTTGATGAAGTGCCTTGATTGGCATGTGGTGATTGGAGAGGCCAACACCAATGCAATTAGTGTGTGTTTATCATTAGTGTGCTTAGAGATTCTAGTCTATGGTAAGTCGAACTTCAGTGGGCTTAATGTGTGTAGGTGATGCTTGATTGATGATGTGATTAGAGTTAGTGATTAATGACTAATCTCTATTGCATTGGATGAGCATACTCTTGAATCTTCTCATTCTATACATCCAATGCTTGTGCTTTCATGCCCTAGCCAGGTTGCCGATCCTAGGATTAATAATTTTGTTGGTCTTGGGTTGATTATGCTATCCTACGATAGCCCCCGACATTTGAGAAGATGTCTCCCACCTCCTAGGGAGCAGGTTTTCACTGCTTTTGAGGTCTTCTGCAAGGCATTCTTGCATTCAAAAAGCAGCCAATTGGCTTCTGAATTTGGCCAAAAATTTATCGAAAAAGTCAAAAAATGCAAACTTGACCATAAAATGAAAAACGAGCATAGCTTGATCAAAACAAGTCCAAACTTCACCAGCGCATCTAAGACAACTAGAGGCACTAGGTCATATCATTACTTTATTTTGTTTAGTCTTTGGCTATGATTGATCCATCATTTAGAAGCAAAATTTCATTTTGCATGAGCACTTCATGTTTTATTCATCTTAGTTGGCCTTTGATACTCATGATATGATTTATGTTTTGCAGCTCAACATTCCTCCATGAATGTGCTTTCTACCATGTCTCCGTGCTTTGCTTTAGCAGCACGCGAGGACGTGTGCCAAATCGGGAAAGGGGGAATGTTAGCAGCTCCTAACACATGCTACAACAATTATGCACCAAGCTAGGGACATGCTATGGATGTGCACAATATTTCCTATTCACATTGTATAAGGTCATGTGCTCATTGGGAGTTTCAAATTGTATAAGGTAGAGGGCTCAACTTAATCCTAGAGTAGAAAGGCTTGGAGTGTCAGGCCAATGGTAGGACCGGACTGTAGGCCAAGGGCCAGGGACTAAATGGCTGAGTATGGTTAGGAGCCGAGGGCCAGGCATGAGTTAAGGGGACCTACTTGCAAGGGCCAAGGGCTATAAGGAGGGTGGTTGGGAGGAGAAACACATGCCATTCTACCATGTGTCTCACATTGGTATCAGAGCTCTGGGAAAGGGAGAGTCTATGGAGGAGGGAAGGGGAAGGAAGAGCATGTCTTGTGTATTCTCTCTTTCTCTCTCTAGGTCCCTCGCCTATGCAAGGCTATGGAGATTTTCTCTCTCTCTCAGGCCTGGAAGGAGGAGGATACCGTGCTTGCATGCTATACATGCTCAATTGCAAAAGAGGTCGAGGTCGACATGAAAGCATAAGGCTATGGCGTGGGCATGGCCCCTTGACTATGCAGAGCGAAGGAATGCAAGGCCATGCGGGGGAGCTTTCCCACATGATCGTAGCATCTCGAGGGGTTCACTATGTGTAAAACTACCATATTGCGTGCGTTCAAGACATGTTTGTAAAACCCCTTATCTGTGAATTTTGTTAAGAATATAATGTACCCTTTTCTTTTAAAATTTGTAAGTCTTTTTTCAAATTTGAAAAAATAATACCCTTTTGTATATATATTTTTGTAAGTTTCAAGAACTTTAAATACCCTTCTGTTGAACTCACGTGATAGGTTACATTTTTATTAGGTGACCTACCAGAGCATAGCATGCATTAACATGCAAAGGCATGCAAGGGACCCACACCAACCCGAGAGTGATGAGTGCATCGTTCATCTTACTATGAGCTAGGCAGTCGGGTTTCAGCATGGAGAATTCCAAGGCAAATTCTATAGGCTATCAAGGCAAAGCTCCGACGGGTTGTCTACAACTTTGAGATCATGTAAAGGCACGGCCTTGGTCTCGGCTCTATTTGCAGTGACAACAACTTGCATTTGTGTCCAAAAAGTGCCACTCAGCTACATGATCATACACCACCTCAGATGTTGCTAACAAGGCCATCTAGAATACGACGACATGGTTCCACCGCTTGAAGAGGGCTTGTTAGCATTGGTAAGCAAGTTGACTTTCACATTTTCAATTCTCAATTCATTGAATTTTGCAGATCTCTTTCAGTTTGAAGCATACATTGGGCTTTTCAATCATTGAGCCACTCAATCATGTTCGGCACGTGAATTTTTTTCATGCATGGAATATGCTATGTCAAACAGCTATGAGCACAGTCGTTGGCCCAATGACTTCTACCATTAATGATCTGGACTTATGGTAAAATTTTCACCTTTGGGTTGTATATTTTGCTCGGACATGGTTCCGCGGCAATGTTAGATCCTAAGGTTCAGGCAAGTCCTGTGAAATGTTGGTACAGGCAAGGCCTGTGAATGTGATCTAATGCGTTTTCTAAAGTAATTAGCAATGACTGCATGCCAAGAAGCAGTGTGCAACTCAGGGTTACTTTTCCTTTACCTGTCTCACGTATGACAACGTTGTGACAGACATCACGGGAGCAAGGAACCATCTACAAATCCAAAGGATAACAAATCAAGCCAAGCAAGTACGAGGTACATCTATTTCAAGTATTTTTATGTTTTTTGATACAGAGTACAATTCGACAAGGTCGATTATCTGTAAATGCTCGACATGGTCTACTTTCTTTGCTATGACATCTGTTTCTTACCATAAATATCCTTTGACTATGAGCTCCCAGGAACTCCATAAGTTGTTAAAGGAAGCAAGGCTTCCAATTCGGCATCTTGCATTGAGATTTTCCCGTCTTTCTTATGCTATAAGCATAAAAACTTGGAGGAATTTGTCAGTTTGTTAGCGTGTTATTTCATTGCATGCAAAGAGGGTGTATATGATATACACAACAACTCTCTCTCGCACAGCAGCTATGGCTATGAGCCATCTTCCAGCGAGTTTGTCCTTCAAAATTTCAAGACAACTGCTTACAGCAAGATGACCAGGTTAGACAATTTTAAGTTTTGCTTGTTTTTCCATGTTTTCACATTTATTTTGGAAAATAGTGTATGTTGTGCAAAGCAAAGTGCTTTGACAATTTCACGTGAAGCAAGGCGTCTAATGTGTACACTGATACAACCCATTGACTTCAAATCAAGGGCATTGGTATACACGTTTGTGGAACTAGTAAATTACAGATATCTGCTCCCATTTTATGTGTGGGAACATGAAGTTAGGATGTCTCGCTAGCATTACAGGCTACTATGCAAGGCACTTTTGTTTTGGCTCTCACATTTGAGGCCATCATTCTCGGCAAGGGCTTACAATTATGCATGCAAGGCATGCTAGTTAGGTGGATCCAATTCTACCGCCTCATAAATTATGCTTCCACTATCACACTAGAAACTCTGTCAAGGACAAGATAAGTGATGGATTGTTTAATAACATGATTTTTGGTTGTTGTCAACACACAAAAACACTAATTGGAACCTAAATCTAGGACTTGTTTAACAAGCAAAGTGCCCTATTTAAGCCATCCTCGTACAACCACGACCCCTACAAGATCGATGGGTCAAGATGTGACTTGTGTTCTCTGTTACCTCTCTCGATGAGAGCGTCATACAAGAAAATTGTTTTTTCATACTTATAAGATAAGTTCAAGCCAAGCATATTATGCATAAGAGCACACAGATTAGGTACACGCTCCAGCAACTTAAGGAAAGCTCCTCCGCCCAGCATGCTCTCTTTCTTCTTTCTCTCGAAGAACAATGAAAACTTTCTGAGAAACTTTTGATACATGTTTTTCTTGTGAGTCAGCTAAGCCAAGGTGCTCTAACTCTCAGCTAGCAAGTGGCCAAGACGTCACCCAAATTAGTCTTCATCAGCTCATCGATTGAACACTAATGAAGAAGAAGAAGATGGAGATGGAGCAAGAGCACTCTTCAATTGCACAAATGAGAGAATGAATGAATTTTAGGTTTAGTTGACTTTTATATGAGCTCGCCCCATTCACACTTGGGTGCCCATGATTAGCCAACTAATCCCTTGAATGTTCTAGTTAGAGTGCGCCTCTCATCGGCGATCACTCTTACCCTTTTCCTATTGGACCGACAAGCCCGGTACCTGACTCTACCAAGTAAATAATACAATGTATGTCGTAGGTGATAGGGTGTCCATGAGCTGTGAGGGTTAACAACCTTGCTCTCCAATTGCCTGTCAATTTTCAATACTTTTTTATTCCATTTAAGGTGGGAGATCTAGCTAGGCAAATTCAATGACTTTGAAAGCATTTCTTAGCTAGGTTTCACAAACTTTGAATGTTTTTACTTTGACCTTTTGGTTCCTCAATAAGTCTGCTCTTAACTTCAAAATTAGACATTTGTGTACTATGCTGACACCCATTGTCCTGTATTTCCCGTGTATAGCGCTATTTATTGTCAACTGTTGAAATTGTCAAAATTTCCTTTAGAGGTACATCGATCGCGATCCATGTTTTGAGGTCAAATGCTACCATACTTGGTGGGTTAGGTTTTGGTATATATCCTAAGCCATTGGACATAGAATTTTGGAGTTGGGATCACTTTAACATGGTTAGATCCAAAATGAACATTTCCAGACTGAAACTTCTAGGTCTCTTGGTTTCTAGTAATTTTTTGATACATTTGTGCCCAATTTGCATGGCATGTTCCTTGTTGCTACCTCTAACCATAGACAGAGTTTCTCCTTGAACCTGCCATTAGGGTCCATGGATTGCGATCCATGTTGGAGCATGGATTGCATATCCAACTAGCACATTATGTTCCTAGGTTTATGGGGAGTCTACCCCCCTTTTATCTCTATGTTAGCGGATACGCCACGACGGACGTCAGCACAGTGAGAACTCACCTAACAAAATTTGTCAGCTAAGGACGAATCTCGACCCGCAGGCGCGTGGAAGCAAGCATAGGGTGTCAACCTACACTCAACCGACTAGTGACTACTTCCTACAAAGGTCTCTACCCAATGTCTAAGTTACAACCTTCAAGAGTACACAAGAGGAGATTTCCTACAACGCTTTCAAGAGCCAAATACACATCAAACGTTCTTGAAATGCTACGGAACTTGAAGGAAATCCTATTAACACCAATAGGTCGCTCTCCCTAAGGTCCGTGACCCAAAACCCCAACCCTAAACATCCGGTGCAGAATCACGTAGGATGTTTGATAGGTTTTTTTAGGTCGTCGTTTCTGAAAACTAAAGTGCCTAATGTGTAGTTCTACTCATTCCGAACGCGTGGATATGCTGAAATGCAAAAACGGACAACGTATCTCACCGAATCACTAGATATAGCTGTTAACCCTCACGGCTCAAGGACACCCCATCACCTACGACGGACGTGTATTATGTATTTGGTGGAGTCAGGTACCGGGCTTGTCGGACCAATAGGAAAGGGTAAGAGTGATCGCCGATGAGAGGCGCACTCTAATTGGGACATTCAAGGGATTAGTTGGCTAAGCATGGGCGCCCAAGCGTGAATGGGGTGAGCTCATATAAAAGCCAACTAAACCTAAAATTCACTCATTCTCTCATTTGTGCAATAGAAGAGTGCTCTTGCTCCATCTCCATCTCCATCTTCTTCTTCTTCACCTCCTCGTGTGTGTGTGTGTGAGAGAGAGAGAGAGAGAGAGAGGGAGAGTGTGTGTGCGATCGAGCATTACGAAGGCACAACGGCGGCGAAGCGGTTGAGCGCGGCACGACTGCAGCTTCTTCTTCATCGCGGCGAGGAATCCTCCACAGCAGGAGCATAGAGCGGTGAGTGACACACCATTGCCCTCTTTTGAGCTTGCTAGATTAGTCTTGTTGTGTGCTTGGAGCCATTTGTGGCTCGCACACGGTGTATCGGCAAGTCCCTTGCTTCGACAGTGCGGCAAGGAGCGCACATTTTTGGCGCCGCTGCCGGGGAATCGCCCTGTACCAAGCCCAAGAGGCACTTTGTGCTTCTCCTATGAGTTGTTTGTATTAGGGAAGAAGAGGAAGAGGAAGAGGAATGAGTTGTTTTTCTGCAAGTTGTTAATTTCTGTGTTGTCTGCAAGTTCTGTGATTTCTGCATAATGTTGTGTTTTCTGCTTGCACACAGTCTTTGCACAATTAGTAATCGTTAGCTTGTTTGCAATGAATGAATAAGTAGGAAGGCAGTTAGCAATTTCTGTTTGCACACAGTCTGTACACAGTTTTCTGTCAAGGTTTGCCTGCACACAGTCTTTGCACAGTAAGGCAGTGAGAGAGGAAGTAGGTGGACAGTTAGCTCACTGTCAGTAGGCAGTTAATAGACAGATTAGTTAGTGGTTAGCAGCACTGTTAGTAAGTAGATAAGGTAGTGAGCTGTCTGTGAGCTGTGAGCTGTTGACTGGGAGGTTAGGTAGGTGACAGCTTGTGTGGCCAAGAAAGGGTCACCGAAACCGCGCGCGGTTATCGCCTTTAAATAATAATAATTAAAAAATTTAAAAAAAATATTGATCGGGATCATTTGCCCAAGCCCAAGCCCAAGCCCAAGCCCAGGCCTCAGCCCTCAGTCTTGTGATATATACTAGACTCACTCTTATATATATACCCTACCCCCTCAAGAGCGAATGAGAGCATGTGGGGCAAGTCCTCCACCCTCCTCCCTTCTCTTCCCACTTGCACCCTTAGAATTTCTAATTCGGGCCTAGTTCCCTACTAGAAATTGACGGTTTTAGGGATTCCGAGGGCATAAAGTGACCAAACGGAGGGCTGTATAGCACGGCACGTCCCTCTGACCGAGACGCTTGTTTTGAGCTATCATACGTTCTATTCTATAGCTAGGTCAGAAAAAAAGGATCAAAAAATCAAAAAATAAGAAAAGATTTGGGTTGCAAAACATCCAAAATTACTAGGTGAGCAACCTTCACGGGCCCTCACTGACACTTCTAGGGGATCCGAGTCATATGAACCTACGCTCTAGACGAGTGTTAGAGCACGAGCATATTGGTAGTGCCTCCATTTACGTGGGCACCCATTATTCCTCCACCCTAGGTTCTGGACCTTCGGCCGGGACTCAAGGTAGCGCGACCCAAGATCCTCATATCGCGTCTAGTGATTCTTCCTCTAACTACGAAGTCATGGAGGGGTATCCTACACCAAACCCTAATAGTTCAAGTCAAGACATGCATGCCATGGGCCCACGGCCCGGGTTCAACGTGTTTAGCCGCTTAAAAGAGACCCTTAGTAGAGCTACTCGCTCCGAACATGCGGTTAATGAAATAAATGAAGGGAGTGGGAAGTAAATTTGTCATTCATGCCTAAAATTGACCCTATGCTTCTTGAGAGTGTGCATGTGAATGTTCCATCCACTGCACCTCCTGATCCTTTAGGACTATCTCCCTCTGAGGTTTTACTACCCGATGGTAGGAGTCTTGCCGAAGTACAAGAGATCAAACGCTATATGCAAGCAACAAGGGAGAGGGAAATTGAGAACCTACGAAGGCTAGAACAAAGTCGAGCCCCAAAAGCAAAGGCTCCTATGACAACAATCATGCCAGCTGAGCAACCGAGTGCTCCCAAGGTAGTAGTCACGGAGGGGCAAGCTATGGGGAGCAATAATGCTTCCACTTCAAGGGAAACCTCCAGCACGCCAGGCCTAGATGGGATATTCCTAAACAAAAATTGGGAGTATGACCTACAAGCAGAAGCTTTAACTGATCGGTACACAGGACACACCTATCATGTGGGTTGGTTAGATGTTCTACAATCCACATCGGGTGCTACTAGCATAGATGAGCAACAACAGAAAGTCTGTGATGTCCTCCATAGGATTGTCGAGTTAGAAAGATAGAACACAGGGATCAACATGCCTTCAACAGGCCTAATGAGATTCTTGGATACGGGAAAGGCCAACCAACCAACCCTGTCACAAATGGAGACTCCCGCAGTGAGCCCCATTGATCCTCCATATGTTGTTTCGCCAGGAGCCTCAGTACAATCTAAGCCCACAAGTGGCAGCTTTACCTTCCCAGATCTAGCTCATCTTTCTCTTAATGACACTACGGCTACCATGCATATCCCAGTGGTGAGCATGACAAGAAGTACACCATGGAGTTCATTTGTTAACACTGCGCCGATGCCTAGTAGCACAGTGCCCCCAACTATACCTACATGTATGTATCAATCATGTGCACCTGTCGTACCTCAGCCTCATGTAGCTCCTACACCTCCGATTATTCCAAGATCTTACAATCCACAATGGAATTATCCAAGCTCTTATACAAGTGGAGCCATGCCATTTAATAATAACATGCCATATCAGGCACCCCCTATGCCTAGGGCCACGCCTGTAAACTTTGGACCACCGTCTGGTACACCACCATACGAAATATGGGACCCAAGAGCCGTGCGTATGCCAAGGCCAAGGCCAACTCCCATCTTACATGTGGTTCCAGGAGCACATACACCCAATATAGCTGCTCAAATAGGAGATTTGGCAGCATTTGCTCAAACTATCGATCGTTCTATTGCAGAAAACATGCGTAGTGCACCTGATAGAGAGACTAGGAGCAAGGCAGTTCAAGTACCTAAGCTCACACAGAAATTCAATGGAGACGGAGATTTTAGAAAGCGTATGGAAGTCTTTGAACATGTGTGCGATTCCTTGGAAGAGCACAATGAGCTACATAAGTGTAAGGCTTTGAGTTTGACCCTAAGCGGAAAGGCTGGAGATTGGTATAGAACCTTAAGAGTAGAAGAAAAAACGATCTACTCTACTCTTAGGAGACTGTTCTTAAAAGAATACATACGAGAGGGAGTACTTTGGGGTGTAGCCTCTCAGCTCCAGAAAGCCCAACGAGAAGAAGGTGAATCCGTGAGAGACTTCATTAGTCGCCTAAAGAATTTGAATTCTCGATGCAATCCAAACGAGCGATTCAACAACAACCAATTTCTCGATAGATTCATTAGGGGACTACGACATGAAAGTATCTATAATGGCCTAGTCATTAGAGGTATCACTACTTGGGAAGCAGTCACCATGAATGCAATCCAATTGGAGGATAATTTAATGATTGCAGGAGAAAGAGTGTCTGCCGAGCCGAAGTCAAGTAGCTCGCAAGCATCAGGGCATGAGCCAATGAAGATAAAGTCAATCGTGAAAGAGCAACGATATCTGAGATGACTTTGGCAGATCTCACCAAGGCCATCCAAGAAATCCTTAGGGGTAATCGTGCTCCACAAAACACTCATATGTATCCAATAAGGGAGCAACAATGGTGCTCAATTTTCTTGGGCCCACATACTACGAGTGAATGCCCTACTTTAAGAGTAAAGTTTAACGGGACTTGTAACGCGTGTGGTAGGTATGGCCATCAAGCGAAGGATTGCCTAATGCTTAAACGCATCATGGAAAATAGACCGCCTATAGCTTGGGCAGACTCACCTCGAGTTCATGCATTGATGCCTACCCCACCCATGGAGCAACAGTTGCCATTACAATACATGGTCCCTAGAACCCAAAATGTGGTCCAAACCACACCGTTGCCACCTCCAGTGCTAGGACCGCAACCCCCTCATCCAAGAGTTACACCTATGAACCAAATAGGTTGCGAGTCATCTAGTACTTATGTAGATTGTGAAGAGGACATAGACTCTAGTATCACCTATGGAGTCAACATGCTTGAGGAGTGTCCCATGTACTATATCCATTGGGGACAAATCAAACCGGTATATCAAGCTACTGCGCTAGCAGCAAGAGGACAAAACATTAATAGTTTTGCCACGAGACCACCTCTTCAGTGCTACGAATGTGGTGGACCACATCGAGTAGCTGAGTGCCGCATTAGAATACAAAAGAATTCCGCACTAATGCAAACAAGTCAAGGGAGTGCATTGGCAATGCCAATACTCACTTGTAATCGTTGTGGCATACATCATTTGATCGCACAGTGTCCTAACAATCCAAACGCACCGAAAATCACACCATTGAACATAATTGAGATTGTTGATGGGACACCACCAACTATAAACATAGCACCAGTGAATGCACTCACACAGTCGATGCTCAAAAAGCAAAATTACATCCTCGAACAGAGAGATGCTGCATCCATTGGCCGAGCGAGAAAGAAGAAACAACGAAGAAAGAAATCCCTTAATGCTTCTAGCTCAAAACCTAGTTCAAAGACTAACATAGGGACAGGAGAGGATCCCGTGTATATGAATGACCCTGAGGATGACTCAAATTCGATAGAGACCACGGAGACCAAAATTGTTACTACAAAGGAAAAAGCCAGTGAGGAGGATCACGAGAGGGAATTACGACGAACACCAAAAGAGTATTCAAAGTTAAACTACCCAGTTGCGAACCCCCAAGATAAGCCACGAGAGACAAAAAATGAGGATTGCAAGAGAAAGATTGGAACCTATCCAAACCCAACAGTGGAAATTGAACGAGTCCAACAACTGAGGGGTTGGGTGGAAGAAACTCAACGAACATTAGAACCTGAACCCAAACATATCCAGATGTCGGACACAGTGTTCCCCACACAAGTTCAACCTCACAAGAACTATAGGCCGTTAGCTATACCCAGTATCATTCGGGAAGAGAGTGAGGGTAGGACATCTAAAAGTGGACACACACCTTTCCTACTAGAGAGAATTGATGGTGAGGGAATGCCCGACCCCCTTGAGGAAGTGGATATTCCATCTTCACCATTCTCTTGTCAGGGTCCTACGTCCCACAAGATGCCATTAAATGTTGCCAAATTGATGGATTTCATGTCTTCAGAAGTTAGAACCACCATCATGTCCAAACTATATAAAGACCCCGAGCTAGTCTCAGCTCTTCGAGCCTTCCTCAATGGAGAATTACAGGCCAGATTACCACAGTTTGCACATATGAACAAACCTGACTCGGTAATGAATAATGAGGAACATTTAGCACCACCATCTGACCTAGCGGGACATGAATCTGTAATTGAAGTACCCGTTAACAAGTTGGGGCAATACTTTGAAGGTGATGAATCTAATGCTACTCTGCCAATCACTACTAAAGGATTAATTGTAAAGGGATTCCTTGACGGTGGTGCGGGAGTCAGCATGGTGACAAAGAGTTGTTGGGAGTCTATGGGGCGACCTCACCTTGAAGCCACAAGCGTAGTGGTAAAAATGGCTAATGGATCTATTGTTACGCCTATTGGAATGCTTAAGGATCTCAGGATCAAGGTCTTGGGACACAAGGTAAGGCAAACTTTCATTGTTATGGATTTTTCCAAGCATTCTATGTCATTTGAGATGATCTTAGGGCGTCCATTCATGAGGGAAGCAAAAATGGTGCATGACTGGTCCAAAAACCACGTCTACTTACAGTTCCAAGACTTTGTCATTCGAGTTGATCTTTTAAGTGGTCGAACACATCCTCTAGGAAATAAATTCATCATTGATAATCGATCAGACACAACAATTCACTCAGCTCCATTACAGTATTGTTACATGTGTAACGAAGACACGGATATTGGGGAGAACTCTCCTTATATGGATATCCTACGCGGAATGGCTGAGTCAGACAATGTCGATTGGGTACACCTAGCGGCAACTATAGATACATGGGGAGCTAGAGAAACAACCTGGGTAACACCAGATGGGGAAGAGATACCACACATTGCACCAGTAAACATGTTAGATGTAGCGATGATAAGAAAGAGGCACACCTACCTGAGAGTGAAACTGATGATTCCTCAAAGGCTTCAGGCCAATACACATCGAAAACGGAATCTCAAGAAGAAATGGATTCAGAACCTGAGGAAACATCGAGTGAGCCAACTATAGAAACTGAACACTCAAGGTCTAGTACGACCATCTATGGTAATTTATATCAGAGTGAAGAAGATACAAGCGAAGACCTATCAAGCGAGTCGAGTTCAAACATTTACCAAAATCAAAACCTTAACAAGAAACAAAGGTCATATAAGAGACGACGATATCGAGCAAATGTGAGAGCTAGGATAAACAAGGAAAGATCTACTGCAGAATGGCTTAGCTATCTAGGGGCATGTGATGATCATCGAAAGCTAGTAGACAATTGGGGTGAACATCTCCAGAGTGTCATGTGGTGCAGCCCGCGACCCATTGACCTCGCTCAATTGGAGGTTACAGAGCCGAAATTGAGTTGAACTATAAGAAGACGTCAAAACCGAGAGTTAGCACAACAACAAAAGGAGGCAGAACTAAAAGAAAGGTCCCCGTCAGGACAAGAGCCTGCTGACTTACATACGGCTCCTGAACATTTTAAATCTTATACCACGGGGGAGCGAAAGGTTGTGTATGCCAAAGCCCAACGAATACCTACTAATGGAAGTAGTGGAGTCTATGATGGTCCAGCGGTAGTTAAAGAGATAGAATTAGCAGAACCAGGTGAGGAGTCTAAACCAGTCTTTATTGCTCAAGACCTTACCAAAACTGAAGAGGTTGTACTTAAGGATCTCATCAAGGAATACAAGGATATCTTTGCTTGGACATATCATGACATGAAGGGTGTTTCACCTTCTGTGGTGCAACATACAATTCCCATGATCAACACTGCTAAACCCGTCCAGCAACGACCCTATCCAATGAATCCTAAGTACGCCAAAATTGTACAAGAGGAGATTGAAAAACTTATCCAATGTGGATTCATATACCCTATTGAGCACTCAGAATGGGTTTCTCCAATAGTCATTGTGCCAAAAAAGAATGGGAAACTAAGAGTGCGCGTGGACCTCAAGAAACTTAATGCAGCCACTAGGAGAGATCATTATCCCTTGCCATATTCAGAATATGTGCTTGAAAGAGTTGCGGGCAAGGAAGCTTATAGCTTTTTAGATGGGTACTCTGGTTACAATCAAATCACAATTGCATTAGAGGACGAAGCTAAAACTGCTTTTATCACAGAGTTTGGAGTGTTTGCATTTCGTGTTATGGCTTTTGGCTTAACAAATGCCCCTGCTACATTCCAACGATTAATAAACACTGCGTTTAAAGAATTTCTAAGGGAGTTTTGTGAAGCTCTCCTAGACGACCTTTGTGTTTATTCTTCTTGGGAGAAGCATTTGTTATATCTACGAAAAATATTTGAAAGGTGCAGATTTTATCGCATCTCATTGATCCCTTTCAAATGCCAATTTTGGGTTAAGCATGGAGTCATTCTAGGGCATATAGTGTCCAAGAACGGGATATCCACAGATGAGAGTAAGATTAAAGCCATTGCCGATTTGCCACCACCTACGAACTATAAAGGAGTTCAAAGATTTATGGGTCATGTTGGTTATTATCGAAGATTTATTTTAAACTTTGCCGAGATAGCGCGTCCATTGTACAAGCTTCTTATCGAGTTTCACTGGACGGAAGAATTTCATCAACCTTATGAGTTATTAAAGAAGGCCCTAACAAGTGCTGCAATCCTGCGAACACCTGATTGGAATGTACCTTTTCATGTGCATATTGATGCATCAAATTTTGCTATTGGGTGTGTTCTAACTCAACCAGGAGAACATAAATTGGACTACCCTATTAGCTTTGCAAGTCGCCAATTAAATGATGCCGAGATGAACTACACTACTACAGAGCGCGAAGGTCTAGCTATGATTTACGCAGTAAAGAAATTTCGCTATTACCTTCTTGCTACCAAGTTTGTGTTTTATGTTGATCATCAAGCATTGCTATATTTGGTAAACAAGCCGTGTTCCACAGGTCGAATTACACGATGGTTGTTAATTCTTCTTGAGTTTGACTTCACCGTTGTTGTGAGGCCTGGGAGGAAACATGTCATGGCGGATCATTTATCTCGTATCCCTAATGGTGAAGCTCCTACGGGGGTTGATGATGAATTGCCTCATACTCCCTTGTTCATTGTTGAGACAATGCCTGAATGGAGTGAAAAGATTGTTAACTTCTTAGTTAATGGTTTTCCACCCAAAGAACTGCGAAAAGATATAGCTCGAAAATTAATCAAGGAATGCGAACCCTATTGCTTACTGGCTGGAACTCTCTATAAGAGAGGAAAAGATGATGTTCTTAGACGCTGTGCCCGCGAGGATGAGTGTTTATATATTCTACAAGAGGCACACATGGGCGTAGCTGGTGGTCACTTTTCAGGAAACTTGACTGCCCGAAAGATCTTACAGTCAGGCTATTGGTGGCCCACTCTGTTTAAGGATGCATCACTTTTTGTAAAGGGATGTGATGAATGCCAACGCTTCAAGAAGCCACAAAGAAGTGATAGGATGCCTCTACATCCCATCAAGGTAACCCAACCATTTGAAAAGTGGGGCTTAGACTTTGTAGAACCGATTAGTCCGGCTGCACGTAACACGCAATCACGATATATCATTGTGGCTACCGACTATGTAACCAAATGGGCTGAAGCAAAAGCAACACGAAAGGCGGATGCAAAAACAACAGCTAAGTTCCTCTTTGAGAACATTCTCACACGTTTTGGATGACCCTTTGAACTTGTAAGTGACAATGGAACTCATTTTATAAATGAAGTAATAAAAGAACTTACATCAAACTTCATGATATCTCACCACAAGTCTACACCCTATTATCCCCAAGCAAATGGCCAAGCTGAGAGTACCAACAAAACTCTCATCTCCATTTTGACAAAGACAACCGAGGCTCATCGCACTGATTGGGACCTAAAGCTTACATCATCTTTATGGGCTTATCATACTGCGTATAAACTTGCTATTAATTGCACACCGTTTAAGATAGTGTATGGCCAAGAAACAGTTATGCCATGGGAGTTTGTCATTCCTAGTCTTCGAGTAGCTTCTCAAGAAGGTTGGGATGGTAACCCCTTAGTGGAGCGATTATATATCCTGGAAAGGCTAGATGAAGAAAGGCAATTAGCTGTGCGAAATGATCTAGTGGAGAAGGATAGGAGAAAGAAGTGGTTTGATAGCCATTTAAAGGATAAAGACATCAAGGTTGGTGATAAAGTTCTTATGTACGGGGTACGTAATGAAAAGAAGAAATTGAAATACGCTGGTAAGGGACCATATCGAGTGTGTGAAATTACCCCACAAGGTACCATTCGTGTGGAGACTCTAGATGGAGTTGAAACCATTGGATTCCTTAATGGGAGTAAATTCAAAAGATATTATGATCCTCTAAGCCAGGAAGAGTTGCAAGCCATCCATCAAAAGAAGGCTGCCAAGGAACAAGCAGAGCTTAAAAAAATCCAAGCAAGAGTTGAGGCTCAAGAATGACAACAACGTCTTAAACGCCAACGAGAGGCTAATCTGGGAATCACGCAAGCATTTTTCGAGGACACAGATGACGAATCATTAGAATCTGAGCCACCCCTACGATACCCAATTGAGCTAAATAGCCCCTATGGGAAAGTACTATACAATGCCTTATTAGATACGGGAGCTAAACACAATTTGTTATCCTATGGAGTTTGGTGTCAATTAGGGAAACCAACCCTATCCCCGAGTACGATGCAAGTCAAGGGCATTAATAAAAAGAAAACTGCTATTCTTGGAGTCCTTCAAACCCCTGTTGTCTATGACAATGGAAGCATAGTGCAAAGGTTTCTAGTCATGCCCGCGGGAGCTATGGAAGGCAACGTAAACCTGGGACGCACGTGGATGTTGGCAACCAAATGCACTATTGATTGGGATACTGTTAGTGTCACGACGCGACCACCGACTCTTACCCCTATCATTCAAGCAAAGTCACCTACGTTGAAAACTCTATCAAAGTTGAAGGATAGCCAACATTCACAAGCCAAGGTGGTTAACTCGTCTTTGCCAGCTACCCATGAACCTAGCACTTCAACACTTGTAGTTGCAGCAAGCAGTAATATTGCAAGTACTCATCCACGACCTAAGAGTACATATCAATGGGTCCCCAAGGCCTTACTTCCAACTACCTCAACCCTCCCATCCATTCCAAGAAAAAATTTCCTGGGAAAACCAAGAGCGCGCCCTAGGAGAGTCAAGACCAAATCACGATGGATTCCAAAACAACTATTAGAAGCCCAAGGCTACTATGATGGAAATGAGCAAATTTGGGTACCTAAACGTAAAATGTGTCCTTCCCTATCGACAAAAAACCCATATGAGTCAAACAGTGTAACGCTAAAGCCAATGGCAGACCGTGGGAAGGGAAAGATCATAGAATGCTACACACCTAGTCCAGAGCTAGTTTGGGCTCCAAGGCAAAACCAATTTATTCCATCTAGCTCAGGAAGGGGGGAGTTCCATGAAGCTTCTAGCTCCTCATATAATACATCCATAGAGGTAAAAGCTTCTACACAGCCTCCATCTATAGTAATGGACCTCCATGAAGCTACAAAAGAATCCACACCTCCCATTGTTCAAGAATCACTTGATGAACCACTTCAAGTTCGATCCTGGGAGAGTACCTTACCACCCTTGCAACTTGACGAGGCACCTAGGGTAATAGAAAACTACTGGCAAAAATCCTCACCTATTACCAACTGGAACAATTGGTTTCAAAGGGTGACGACATCATTTCAAACGGTATGATCTACCCAAGGAAGGGGGGAGTGTTTGTGGACATCCATCATTCACTTGCTTCCCTCTCAACCTTTCTCCCTGACCTCTTAATCTCCAATCTTAGGGAATGTATATATAAAGCCTTATACTCACAAAAACAAGATAAAAAAGTAAAAGAGCAAGAGCCATAACACAAATCATAAAAACAAATTATGCACAAGAACACGACCCTTGTAATATTTGCACTCTAACCATCATCTATTTGCATGTACAGATATGGCTAGTACGCTAGAGTCATCCACTCCTGCCTTGGGTGAGAGGTACCCTCGTTACTTTTCACAAATATTTCACATGGTCTTTACAGTGCTTGCATGTGAATGGGATTTGATAGGTACGCTAGCATGTGAGAGGAATTTTGAGCACTCTTCTATTGCACAAGCCTACCCTTTTGACCAAGATGACTATAGGCGTCTAGTGACCTTCTTAGTAAACATGGGCACCTATGATGAAGAAGAAAATTTACATGACTACACGGATGGCACATATGGTCTCATGGATGATGACTTTGTTTATCTCGACGACGAAGATAGGGGTTTAGCCTTAGGGTTTCCCCCCAACCTCTACAATATCCTATTCTCTTGACTCTCTAGGGGGAGTGCAAATAATTAGGCTAGGGTTCCTTATGTTTTTTGTTGTGTTCAATAAGTGTTGGTACCTTTTTCCACTAATGTGCCTCCTGGAGGTATTCCTTTTGTTTCCTAGTGTGTACAGGAGCGTGTTGCTATTGATAGGATTTGGACCTTCATGGAATCTTTATCTCGACTCACTCTTCAAATCAAGCGCGACCATCGACACAAACAGGTGTTTCTTGTCCATTAGCATTGCCCCTTATCTTTTTTGCATCTATGATTGTCTGCTTTGATTGCGATTGGTAGCCTAATATTCACCGCATTTGCTTAGTATCAAACATTTAATTCAATGTAATTTTTTGTCATAATCACTTGTCTAGGTTTAAAAATCAAGCAGTCCGACTAAGCTAGTTTGACCAAGTTAGGTGTTGAAATCTTCTCTTAATACCATGGGGAATGCCTTCCTAATAATTAATGGTTACTTAGGTTCTTAATCCGATTTAGGCAGCATTGTGTGAAATGTACTAGGGCTTTCTAGTGGGCTTGACCCTATTGACCTTTAACTTAAGTATTATAAAGGGAGTTTACTAGTGTGATGAGCCTGGGGAGGTGTATCAGTGTTATATGACCCCCCAAAGTTACAAAATTAAAATGCTGAAAATGAACAAACAAAAAATCAAAGTGCCACACTGTAAAATCTTAAGCTGGGAGAGAAATCTCAGCTTGATTTGGTACTTCAGTCACATGTATTGCCTATGGTACTAGAGCCCTAGAGGTTCCTAGTATGGGCGCTTTTACTTGAAAAGAAAAAAACCCAAGGCATACAAAATAAGCACACACATCAAAATTGAATCACTGTGAAAAGACCTTGGGGGGTCAAAGAAAAAGTAATCAGTCAGGCGATGATTTTATGAGAAATTCCTTTTATGGTAGCTTAACTACAAGGTCTTCTAGATATAGCCTCTAGTCAGCCCTCGAACATGAATACTTGGCTCTCGCGATTAAACAACCTTAATTGACCACAGAAAATTAAGAAGCTTACCCATGGTATTAATATTCGATCTCTAGTGCCTTTCGACCGTCAAATTAGCGACCCCAGACTTGTTTAATTTTTTACCTTTACATCTGTTTATGCATTTGATTACATTGCAATTTAATGTTCATTGCTGACAAATTGTTTGAAATTCTTTTACCAATCAATTTGTCTACCTAAAACTGCATATGATTTTTAATCACTTATGAGAATGCAATTACTGTGCCAATGTTGTTTGATTTTGCAGTGACCGAAGAAGGCTAAGGACATTCATCTCAAATGCTCTTCAACCTCAACGAAAGAGCTTCAACTCAATAGCTTCCGAGGACGGAATCTACATCAGGAAGGGGGGCATGTTAACCCTCACGGCTCACGGACACCCCATCACCTACGACGGACGTGTATTATGTATTTGGTAGAGTCAGGTACCGGGCTTGTCGGACCAATAGGAAAGGGTAAGAGTGATCGCCGATGAGAGGCTCACTCTAACTGGGACATTCAAGGGATTAGTTGGCTAAGCATGGGCGCCAAGTGTGAATGGGGTGAGATCATATAAAATCCAACTAAACCTAAAATTCACTCATTCTCTCATTTGTGCAATAGAAGAGTGCTCTTGCTCCATCTCCATCTCCATCTTCTTCTTCTTCACCTCCTCGAGTGTGTGTGTGTGTATGTGTGTGAGAGAGAGAGGGAGAGTGTGTGTGCGATAGAGCATTATGAAGGCACGACGACGGCGAAGCGGTTGAGCGTGGCACGACTGCAGCTTCTTCTTCATCGCGGCAAGGAATCCTCCACGACAGGAGCATAGAGCGGTGAGTGGCACACCATTGCCCTCTTTTGAGCTTGCTAGATTAGTCTTGTTGTGTGCTTGGAGCCATTTGTGGCTCGCACACGGTGTATCGGCAAGTCCCTTGCTTCGACAGTGCGACAAGGAGCGCACAATAGCTCGTGGATCGATCTAGCAAAGCCGGGTCATACACCTGCAATGTAGGTGTTGGCGCGTAGCTCTCTTCGGGGGCAACAGGCTGCACTTCTCCGCACTTGATTCCGACCACTAGTGTGTGCATAGCATCAAGATAAACTCTCACTCTCTCTCGTACACAGAGTACGCTCAGCTCATACAGACAAAACTTATGAAAAATGACAAAAGGTTTTTTGCATTAAGGAAAAGTGGTATAAAATACCTTACAATCTCAAACCCTAATGTTCCAATTTACGCATTTACTAAGTCTAAATGTCAAAAATGGGATACAATTTGGAAGCTTCTGCAAGCCCCACTATTTACAAAGGTGAAATGACGGTTTCTTCTCAATTCAGGAATGATTACAAAGGAAATTAGTATCCCACCGGGCAATCATCCTCCGTTGAGTGTGTCCAGTCGCTAACACTCCCCCCCTCCTAGATCATGTCGTCCCCGACATGACAGTAGAACTACTTCTTCAGTGGAGGCTTTCATGCATCTTCAGAACGGACTCATACCGTGCATGTTGGGCCAGTAATGTAGGGTCGAATATATCTGTATCGATGGTGAAGAAACCGGTGTAGAAGGCTTCTTCAAAGGCCTGGAGATGGTACGAGGGAAAAAACATTATTCGCTGATAGAGGGTATGTATCACCTCATGGGAAGGTTGAGCACACAGTTCATATGCACATCTATATGTATCTTGGAAGAAGAATATGATGTCTGTTGCCTGTCCAGGTTTAAAGATCTCAAAAGTTGCCATAAGGGTTTTACATATCGTCCTGAGCATAATGCAAGAGAGGTCAGGCGAGCCAGTGAACAATTTAATGGCGCCCGTTAGGGTTTTCCCCATGTATTGCTCACTCATTCTCTCACCTGCCTTCAAGCCTGGCAGCTTTGGGTAGTTGAGCCATGTGGGGTGGCTTTTCTTCAGCAGTTCTTGTTCTTTCCAAGTCCACATCCTTGGTAGAGGGAAAAAGCTAAGGTTGTCTCTGATTATTTTATGCGCCTCTACGAGATGTACTAAATATTGTGGGTATTTAGTTAGCCATGCCTTCCTCCATTTTGGCTAAGAGTCCACAATAAGCTTAATACCTTCTGGTTTGGTGATATTTTCTTCGTATAGTGGCACTATTGGCTCCTCTTTAATCCTCTTGTTTAGTGTAGCAGCTTCATACTTGAGAAGAGGATATGGGAGAGAGGGTTGTAGCCATTCATGTCAAACGACACTGAATGGTCATAGACTTCAATATCCTCTGCTCCCACTACATTGCTTCTTTGGCGGTGTCTTTTATGGCCACTTCTTTTGCCTTTTGTAGATTTTCTTCTTCTTCTTGTGTCAGATCCCGGGGCTCTTGGGATGGTCCCACAAGGATGTCCTCTTGCATTGTTGTGTCCACTAGATCTGACACATTCTCTATACCAATTCCTTCCATAGATGTTGGCTCTGTGCTCAAGTGTGTCTCTTTAGTCTACTGTTGGCCTTTTAGCCCATCAATCTACTTTTGATATGCTTTCTTTTCCTGTTCAGCTTAATCCCCCATGGTCACTAAAAGGTTGTTCATGATTCAGCAATGGCTTTCTCAGCCTCTTCTAGCTTCTTCTTGGTGTCTTCATTTTCAGTTTGCATCTTCTTGAGATCCTCGTCCATCTACTTTTTCAAGGCTGCTAGCTCATCTTTCATGGACTTGTTCTCATCCTCCAAACGGCTTTGCATCACTAGGGAGCCCTCGGCCAACATCAATCTTTGTCTCTTCTCTAGTGTCAACTCCTTTTGGAGTTCCTTCATCTGTTCTTCATACATATCCTTCTTTGAAGCAGTGCTAGCTGAGGCCGAGGCTCTGACTCTGCCCGGAGATGCCCTTTGCCTCTGGATTGTCTGATCTTTCACTTTTATTTGATCTTTTAGCTCTATAACTTCGTCCTGGCTAGCCTCATATTCTAGCTCAGCTTTTTTCTTAGCATTCCTCAAAGTCTCCACTTCTTTGGACTCATCAGCAAGCTGGAGTGTCAAGTTTTCCCTTTCTTTCTCCGCATCCGTCAGTGATTTGCTGATTTTCTTATACTCCTCATCTGCTCTTTGAAGCTTTTGGTCTGCTGCCTGACTCTGACTTTCCAGCTCTTGGCATCTTTTTAGTGCTGCGTCCAGATCAGCTTGTAGCTTGGCTTGCTTCTGTGTGTTCTCTTGGTCCTGCTTTTGCAGTGAGTCCACGTCTGCTTTGATTTGAACTTCATTTGCTTTGAGATTATCACACTCAAACTTAGCGGCCATAGACCTTGCTCTGAGCCCAGTGAGTCTTTGCATCACCTCATCCCAATCATTGACTTGTGGCTGTAAATCCATTGTATCTGTGGCCATTTCCTTCAACTCCACCAATCGAGGGCTCAACATATATTCTTTGGGCCTAGTGCTTGACAATTGAAAAGCTACATGAGCTGCCTCTTCTCGAGAGTATCCAGCAGCTAGTAGATTAAGGAATATTCATAGTTTTTTGCTTCTGGATCTGGCTTCTCCTCTTTTGGTCCAATTTTTGCCTTCTGCTCTTTTGGTTCAATTTCTACCTTCTGCTCTTTCTCTTTTTTCTCCTCTTCCTTGGAGTCTTGTTGCCCATCAGATTTTTTCAACTCCTCAGTTTGTCGGGGTTGAGGAGGACTAGGAGGAGGTGGTGATGGTGGAGGATTTGACTCTTGGCTTGATGGCCGGGTTGATGGTTTCTTTTGAAATCTCGGTCAACTTTTGTTTTCCTCTCTCTTTCTTCCCCTTCCTGCTCTTCTAGCAGCTACGCCTCACATCATCAACTTCTTCTTCGGTAAAAGGTGGTATGTTTGGGATATTCTCAGCTGTAGCATCTAAGATCTTGAAATTATTTATATGATCTTCAAAGCGATCCCTTTTATTCCTTCGAGAAGATCTAGACATAGCCTCAAGTGAGGGCTTCCATAATTTGCTTAGATCCCCTTTTAGCATCCTCTCAGCTCTCATACTCTCCATTAATCTTTCTAGCATTGCTGCTTTCTATGACTTTGTTTCCTTTACTGGCACCTATAGAGTTGCTTTCTTCCCCTTCTTGGGCTAAGGCGGCTCTTCTAACACTGTCTCTAAATGGCGCTTCAACCTTGTGGCTACCCTTGGAGCCTTAGGAGGCTCTTCTTCTTTGTCTTCCTTCAGCTTGAGCCAATCCTTTTGGGAGGGAGGTAGAGGCCAATTTCCCTTGGCATCCAATTCTTTATAGATGACTTTGGTTATCAACTCACGAGGCACAATATAAGTGGGATTTTTGGTCCCCATTCTCACAAGGTTGCAGTGAATGTAAGCGGCATAGTTTATCTGCCTCAGGCGGCTCTTCTGCATCGCCCAAGTGAAAGTGGTGGCAATAGCTCCAGGTGGCATCCTGTATTTCTATGGCCGCTTGGTACACATGTGGAAGTACTAATTGTATAATTGGCTCATGATGGCCACCTTTGGGTTTGCAATATCTTCAAATGTATAGTTATTTTTCTTCTCTGAGTAGACCTTAATGTCATCCCGCCTCTTAGTCACACTGTCTCCTATGTTAGAGAGGTCAAGTGCTGTTGCCACCACCTTCTCTGTGATGAAAATCATCTTATTAGGCTTGCCTTGCAAATCTGTAACACTGGCTATGCCGTCCTCTTTTATTGTGGTGACAAATTCCCACACTCTTTTAACATCAATCCCTGCTGGCAAGGCTTCAAAGTAATTGTGTAGATCCAGTTTCTCCAAGTAGTCCCCCATCTTGCTCCTGACAAATTCATTGAGATCTTGAGGGATCATGGGTAGCTCCACTGCATTTCCCTCCGGATCTTTAAACACTCCTTGGTAGATTCTCAGATCATTGGCTTCTAGTAGGTCATCTTGAATCCAAGTGCTTGTGGGCTTCAGGGTTCCCTCTGGGATAACAAAAGGCTCCACTTCTTCTAAGTAGTCATTGATAGCCATCCTCTTCTTCTTTGCAGGCGACTTTGTGGCTGTCATGGATCCTGTTGCACTCAATAGTCCAAAGTTAGTAATTTTTCACAGATTTGCTGGTAAACTGAGTTTTGACTACCCAAATGACTTGAAAATTGAAATAAGAACTCAAAAGGGACTAGGGAAGCCATGCATGCGCCCATAGTAGGTTTTTGGCTGAAAAATAAGCATGTAGACATCCTACGTGTAGTATGTCTACTTCCTCTGATTTTGATGAAACTTGACATGCTTGTGGCCCTTGACCTGCGCAACATGGCTATGTACTTGGAATTTGTTTTGGACATCAAAAAGTGCATTTTTTAGCAGATTTAGGCTTTTGGCTCACAAAATGGGTAGGATTCCTATATGGATGGGCAAATGATATCCAATTGGATTGAAATTTGATATATAGGCTTCTTATACCATGTAAAAGACTCCCATGATGTCAATTCCTGCACAAAAGGTCAATATGACCCTAAAGACATCCTACACATAGGATATCTCTTATCTCGGAATGACTTGATTTTGGTTCTGTGGGTAGCCCTTAGCATGTAGAACGTGGCACTGTTCTTAGATTTTGATTTGGATAAGTATTGGTGTTGTGAGGAGCATGTTTAGTGTTTTTAGGCTCATAAAAGTGCATCTTTGAGGTTTTGGGGGCCAAATGTGATGGGTTTGGCTTGAAATTTGATATATGAGCTTGTGAAGATGTTATAAAGATATGTGGAACACAAAAAAATCAGCTGGAGGTCAAATAGGGCATTTAGACATCCTACGCGTAGGATGTCTATTTCACTATTTTTCATATCTGACTCCAGAGTTAGCTTGGCAATGTGATAATGAGTATATTGTGCAAGTTTCATGTGATTTGGACTAGTTTTGGTAGATCTATTACCCTTTATTGCCTCTATGCTCTGACTTTCCGTTTTCTTTATGCATATGAGGTCAACTCTTGTCCAAATGTGATGAAACTTGATGGCTAGTATGTATAAGCTATGTAGAAGCTGTGTATGAGGTGAGATATTGAGTTGGGTGCCCAAACATGGCCTTGAGACATCCTACATGTAGGATGTCTCCTGAGGAATTCTTTTGGAAGAAGTGCTACTAGTATATGCCCTTAGCCCCCCTAAGTCCCCTTTAAGCCTTATTTCAATTAAAAAAGTCAAAAAGATAGATAGAAACTCATGTTTGGCTTTTAGAGCCTCTGAGTCGCTTTTTGACTCTTGGAGTGCTTTTCGGCGATGAAATTTCTTGATGTTAGTCTCCATAGCTTCATGGTTCCTTTGCCATATGGTTTTTGTTGGCTTTGGCTTCACTGGAGCTCCATTTGGTGATTTGTCGCTTTGGAAGCGCCCATGATTGCATTTG
The DNA here is from genome assembly GCF_014529385.1 of Adiantum capillus-veneris. Classification (NCBI taxonomy): domain Eukaryota; kingdom Viridiplantae; phylum Streptophyta; class Polypodiopsida; order Polypodiales; family Pteridaceae; genus Adiantum; species Adiantum capillus-veneris. The sequence goes on along the minus strand of NC_140952.1, from coordinate 2,740,388 downwards.
CATGCCCTCGATGATTTGTAGTGGTCTACCACCAAAGGATTTGGTTGTTGAAGGCCTTGGTAAGCCGCTCGTGAAGTTTGGTGGCAAACGGACGTCTCGCTTGGCTGTGAGAGCCAGTTGACGCTTTGTGTGTCCGATGCCGTTTTTGAAGCTTAGTCCCGCTTTGGGTCGCCTTATGGCCATGTGGGCTATATAGCCTTGTAGAGCATGTTGAGATGCTTCTACCCATGAGTTTCGGTAGCATTTGGGCGACTTTCCACTGATTTACCACTTGGTGGCCTTTTGCAGTGCTTATGGTGCCAGGGTTTTTCCCAATGGTTTTTTGTCGCCTTTGTGCATTCAAGAGTGGTCTTCTATGCTAGGGTAAACCCCCTATGAAGCCTTATTTCTATTGGGTTAGCCGTTAGGTGGCTACCTCTACTTGTAGGTCTCTACTGCCCGTTCCCCGTGTGAACCCTACACTAGTTTTTGAGATAAAACATCAAACATATGCGAAAAGCTCAAGGTGTTGAGACTACCTCTCATATCTGGAGCCTGTCAGGTGGTCGTGCGCGTCATAGAAGCAGCTAGAAGTCCGGTTTGTTCTAGGTGGCTAGAGCTCTCTCTCAAGAAGGAAATAGTAGAAATGAGCTCTAAGTGAAGTGAAAAAATCTTATAATGGGGGCCCCCGGACCACTCTCTATGAAATTTGACATGTGCTCCTAACTTCTTGCGAGATGCGGTTTAGGCTCAAAAAGTTCCTGATTTGGACTCGGTTTGCCCAATTTTCGAGAAATTTGACGTTCGGTCAAAATCTGGCGAAAACACGCCTCCCGCTACCTTCTCATAATTGCACCCCCATTGTACCATAGGTTGTCCTATAGTCACTCATTATCCCCATCTTTTTTGTTTTTCATTACGATCGTATTTCACCTGCTTTTTGTATTTTTGAAGTTTTTCTACCGATAATTAGTAAAATTAAAAAGAAGATAGCAAAATAAACCTTGAAAATCCCCACAAATCACAATAACTCAAAAACATCACCGCAAAACACTATGTACACTCACATGCAATTTTTATGGCCGGATCTCTTTGTTTTACCAATATTTTGTCCGAAAAATGGCTATTTTTACATATATACACACACCTAGAGGTCTATTTTGGCGTTTGGCCCCATATACTTGTAGAGTCGTGTTGTATAAGGGAATATGTATTTAAGTTAGGCTAGAAAATTTCACAATCAAACGAAAACCCTTCAAAATAGTCGAAAAACATGCCCTTTTTTGCTCTTTTCACCTTCATTGGGTCCGCATTGAGAATGCCTCCCCCCCTCTTAGTCGAAGTCCTCCCGGACGACAAGGTATCACCTCGGGGTATGTGCAGTGCATGGGTTAAAAATTGTGCTAATGCGCGGCCTTGTATGTGGCCCTATCTGATGCATACTCAATCAATGCATGGAAAAATTAATGCTATGCGAGAGGAGAGAATAAGCAAGATGCTTATTGGCATTCGACGTCGAGGTTTCCTGTTTTTTGTGGATTTGGTTGGCGGATTTTCTTTGCAAGTAAAATTTGTAACTCTACAACTCTTTGTTTGATCGTCTTTTTTGCAAAAGTTGCTTGGGTTGCCGCTACTGTCGATAAGGCCGTGGTTGTTTCCGTGGATGGAAGTGTCATTTCCGTTGTAGCTATAATCTTGTTCTCTGTTAATTTCCCTTTGGAGTTTTGTTGTGGAGGCTTTTGTAGGTTTATTGCCTCGTCCTTGGTCGTCATTGGTGTTCTGTTGATCAACACCCACATAGATCGGTTTGCCAGTTTCATATGTAGTGAGTGTCTGTCTCTACTGGTGTTGCTTGTACTAAAGGGATTTCCTGTTGCTTTGGTTTGGGGATCCAAATGCGTGTCTCATTTAAGTGGTTATTGAGCATTATCTTCGGGATCCATATCTTTTTTGTTCCCTTGGTTGTTGGTTTAACTGTGTTCTTCTGTTGACTTCTGTTGTTGTATTGTGGTTTGTATGCCAGGTCATCTCTATCCTTCCGTACCCATACTTGTTTTTCGTGTGTTTCTAACCTTGATCTATTCACTGTGGTCAGTGTTGTCTTATTTTTATAGTGCACATGGTTGGCAGTTCCCTGGTTGTTCTCCATGGGTATCGTGTTTTGCTTTATTGGCACACATCCTTTTTGTTCTTTATCCAGTGATGGTGGTGCTATTATCTGGTTCTTCCGGGTTTTCTGAGCAAAGGCTACCACTTGTTGTTCTTGTGCATGTTGAATTTTGATTGTATCTGAATTCCAATTTATCTACATATTATACTCTTTCTGCCAAGGTTGTCCCAACAACATAGTGTGTAGTGTGCTCGCATCCTCAACCACATAAAACTTATGGGGGTAAACATATTGATGTATTTGTACATGCAATATTGTCGAGCCCAATGTGCTTAATGAATTTGAAGTACTGCTTTCCAGCGCTTGTTGAGTAGGATGGAGTTGTTCCTCAAGCTTGAGTTGTTTATATAATTTGTAAGAGATCAGAGTTTCTTGAGCTCCAAAATCAAGCAATGCCGTCGATTCAACTTGATTTCTACCCACTTTGACTGCAATTATTGGTTCCACTGTGTCTTCACCAAAATTCATTAATCGAATAGCATTTATTCGCAACGGTGATCCACTTTGTTGTTGTTGTCATAAAAGCCTTATTTTTGCAATGCATTCTTTTGCTTCTGCTTGTGCTTATTCTCGTACCCTCTGTTTCTCCTTCAGCCATTGTTTTTCTTGATGGATTTGTTGAAGCATATCTTGTGTTAGTGGTAAATGATACTTTTTTAACCGACACCCACTAATCCAATTTGGTATTTCTTCTCCTGCCAATGTAGCAAGTTTGATAGCTCCACTTTGTGATAAGTCACTAATCACAAAGGGTCCCATCCCTCTCTAAGTTTTTTGGCATGTTGCTATAAAGTATAAATAAGTACATAATCACATGTTTTGAACTCTTTCGTACGCACATGCTTGTCAAAAAACTCTTTTTGTCTTCTCTTTTTAGCATAGATCGAAGCTATAGCTCTCAGTTAAAGTTCATCTAGCTTTTCAAGATCATCTATTCTTGAAGAGAGCTCATGGCCTGTCCATTCTAAGCGTTTTGCTACTTGTAGAGTTGGAACTAAAAACTCTATGGGTAATATAGCGTTTAGACCAAACACCATGTTGTACGGTGTTGTTCCAATAGATGTTTTGTAAGGTACCTTGCATGCCCATAGTGATGAGTGTAATTGTTGATCCCAGTCTGTCCTTGATTCTGATACAATTTTAGTCAAAACAGTGCATAGTGTTTTATTTGTGGCCTCAGCTTGTCCATTTGTCTGTGGATGATATGGAGCAGATTTTCTATGTATGACCATGAATTCCTCTAGCAGATATTCAATGACTTCATTAAGAAAATGTGTTCCTCGATCATTGACAATTTCTATTGGTAATCCCTATCGTACAAAGACATTCTCATACAAAAATTGGGCAGTGGTTCTTGCGTCTGCTTTTTGTGTTGCTTTAGCTTCCGCCCATTTTGTGAGATAGTCTGTAGCCACAATGATATATTGGGTATGGGTGCAATATGCAGGGGGTGAAATATCTCCCACAAAATCAATTCCCCATTTTGCAAATGCCTGTGCTCCCATCATTGGCCGTAGTGGCATCTCATCTCTCTTTATCGACACCTTAGTGCGCTGACATGCATCACAATGCTTTACAAACTCCTCAGCATCTATGTGCAATGTAGGCCACCATATTCCTACGGTTAAGAAAATTTTTGCCGTCTTATCGCCTAAAAAATGGCCTCCACTTATTCCTCCATGTGCGTGTTCTAGAATCAGCAGGTATTCACTTTCACTTGCACAAATTCTAAGTTGATTGTCCTTTCCTCTCTTGTTTAGTTGATTTCCAATTAAATTAAAGTCTCGAGCCTCCAACTCTATAGCCCTTTTTCACGCTTTTGTTATGTTTTTAGGAAATGTCCTTGTTGTTAAGAAATCAATGATATATTGACTCCATGAAGGTGCAATGGTTACCTGAAACAATGTCGCGTGATCCACAATTTGTTTGGCACTACATATAGTACAATTGTTAACATAATCATGTGTGTCAGCATACATAGTTGGCCAATAAACTCCTAAGTGTTTCAATCTTTGGTGTGTTTTCATTGTTGAACAATGAAATGCACAATCTTGGATGTGTGCTTCTTCAAGATAACACTCATTCCTCTGGATTTATACATAATCGTAGAATTTGGTCCGAGCCTAGATGATACAGTCGTCCTGCAATCAACTGAAATTTTTTTGTTTGTTGAAATGTTTGTTGTTTGGATCCGTCTTCCTTGTTATCAAATCTACCTCCAAAGGAAAGAATGCTAACAATTTCCTGAGACCATTTGGGTATCATTTCAATATTGAAAAGATAAGCATCAGGTATGTCATCATCTACTCCTTCAGGAGCTTCCCCGTCTTGTAGCCTTGAAAGATGATCCGCCCGTAGATGAGTTTTACCCTTTTTTACTACCACTGTGAAGTCAACTCTAGCAATATAATAAACCACCATACAATTCTCCTAGTATTGCATGGTTTATTTACTAGATACAAAAGAGCTTGACGATCTGTGAAGAACACAAATTTGTTTGCAAGCAAGTAATGCCGAAATTTCTTTATAGCATAAATCATTCCTAATCCCTCTCTTTCAGTGGTGGTGTAGTTCTTTTCTGCACTATTTAGATGTCGGCTCGCATAACAAACTGGGAAATCCATTGTTCCGTATCCAGGTTGAGCCAGAATACTCCCAATTGCGTATGCAGATGCATCAATGTGAACATGGAATATCTTTTCTCAATCTGGTGCTTTAAGTACAGGTGCTGATACAAGTTTTTCCTTAATCTTTTGGAATGAAGTTTCACACTCCTCAGTCCAGTCGAAACTGACTAATAAGCGATATAGAGGTTATGCAATGACCGCATACATATAGATGAATCTTCGATAGTATCCACAGTGTCCCATGAAAGATTATACTTGTTTGGCATTAGTAGGCCTGGGCAAGTTTTCTATGACTCTAATTTTGTCTAGGTCGGTGGTTATGCCATTTCTTGAGACAATATGTCCTAAGATGCGGCCTTGCCTTACCATAAAAATGCACTTTTTTGGGTTAAGACAGATTCAATATGTTCTGCACTTCTCAAATACCTTTTGTAAATGGTCAATATGTTCTTCTCATATAAGAGAGTGGACACAGAGATCATCCATATATATTTCTGAGAATATTCTCAAGTATTCTTTGAACGCATGAGTCATTAACCTTTGGAAGGTAGCTGGGGTATTGGTTAGGCCAAAAGGCATAACTCTATATGCATATATTCCCCACACTGTGGCAAATGTTGTTTTGTGTTGATCCTCTATTGCAATTGCCAATTGGTTATACCCCGAAAACCCATCTAAAAAGGAATAGGCTCGTTTTCCTACCACCCTCTCAAGCACATGTTCTGTGATCGGCAAGGGATAATTATCCCTTATTGTGGCCGCGTTCACTTTTTTGAGGTTCACACACACACGCAGCTTTCCGTTCTTTTTGGGGACAACCACAATGGGTGACACCCAATCTGTATGCTCGATTTCATAGATGAATTCAGCATCCATCAGCTTGTCAATCTCTTTGATTCATTTAGCGAATGTGTCATTATATGTATAAGGACGCTATTTGCTAGGTTTGGCATCTGATTTTAAAGGAATTGTATGTTGGCATATCGAGGGATCAACTCCTTTGAGGTCTTTGTAGGACCATGCAAACACATATTTATACTTCTTGAGAAGTTGTGTTAGCCTTTCTTCTTCTTCAGGCTCTAAATCAGTTGCTATATAGACAGGTTGAGACTCTTCGCCTGGCACAGCGAAGTCTATCCGTTTTGCATTTTCCAGCCCATCGTAAGATTCTTGGTTTATTATTTCCCTTATTGGTGGTGTCATTATGATTTTATTGTCTTGGGTGGTGAATTTTCGATAGTGGGATGGTACATTCATGTTTCCTTTTTCTGAATACTCCTTACCGTCACTTTCTCCCTCAGTAGTCCATACCTCTCGTAACGACCGTTTTAGTTCTTGGTATTTCTTTTTACGCTCCATTTTGGTCCACTCTGGATCTTTTGTCTTTTCCTGTTTTGATTGTTGAGATTTTTTTGATTTTGTTTCTGTTTTAGTCTTCCGTGCTTGTTTTATTTCCTCATGTGTCCTTTCCCTTCGAACTCTTGTGAATCTTCCTGATATTTGGTCTTTTACACAATCCTCTGCCTTGACAAGCATTAGATAGTGAGTTTTATGTTTTATCCTGGGCATCAGGTTCTCTCTAATTTTGTTTTCTGCTCTTTTTTTTCTATAGTGTTCCTGGCGTCTAGGGTGTTGATTTGCAAAATCATAAAATCTGATATCTGCAATTGTTTCCCTACTCTCCCTCGAGCTATCTGAACACTCGTTATCTGCATCGTCACTTAATTCCAGATGCTCAGAGGAGTTATAAAACTCTTCTTGTTCTGGTGAGTCTACATTCTCATCTCTTGCTGGTATAAGGCTTACCATGTAATAGGGTAGCCCATCATAGCCATCCTTATCGCAAAATTTTGTCGTTGGGCTATCTATAATGGTACAGACATCTAATGTTGCTAGTATGTGTTCCCATTCCAGAGGTTCTAAGGCATCTTCGGAAAAAGGTTCCGGAATGTAATCCTTGTCCTCAATAGCTCTTTCTAAGATGCGTTCCTCTCTTTTTAAGCTCCCACAATGTGAAGCTATGGACATCCATAGCTCTTTTTTCTGTCCTAACCATGTTGGGAGTTCGGACCCTACCAATGTAGCTGAATCAAACTCTTCCACTGGTGTCTGGTTCACATCCTTGTAACTATGGTCTTTTAGGTATATTTTGGTTGTAGACTCCCCACATATGACGTATATGTGGTTGTAACCCCAATCCTACACCATCTTTAATTGTCTCATGAATAGTCTTGCCAAGATGATCTCGTAATTGTTCTTTTTGTCGAAATCAACTATTGCAAATGTATGCTCATACTCGATTCCGCAAGGGGTGAAAATTACTTTTTCTAAAAGTCCTAGAGGCTTTTCCATGACCCATCTGCCAGTTGCAATTTCATTCTGGTAGCTCTCAAAGCCGATTTTCCCCATTTTTTCCAGATTTCTTTGGTAGCGATAGCGACTCCCGCTCCACTGTCAAGAATAGCTTTGGATACTACTCCTTGAAATTCTACTGGTAGTGTGGTATTTCCATCTTCTCTCTCGCAATATTCTCCAACCTTGTTTAAAGGTATTGGCCTAGTGTTTAGTTGAGACTTGTCCAATTCTCTGATCCCTTCTTGAATCTTCGAGGTAGGGTCTTTTACTCCAACTTTTTCTAAGCATTTGCCTATGGTGGTCCACATGTTTGGTCGTAACCTCAGAAGTTCTGCTAACGTGATTGTGCATGCCACAGGGGTGGACAATAACTCAATCAACCCTTGTGAATCCATCACTCTGTTGGAAGAAAGTCTTTGAGATGGGATTGCTCTCACCTCAGACTTAGCTTCATACTCCCCTAGGTAAGAGGGTAGAGTTTTTAGCGAGTCTGGTTGGCTGTGCCTCGAACTAATTGAACCCTGGTCTCCCCCTTGTGAATGCATATCAAAGTTCATTTGTGATCTTGCCTCAAACTCTTCAATGGGAGGTAAGATCTCATTTTCCTCGTTTCTAGTGCTACTTATTTGGTGGTTCACCCTGTTAGCTTCATTTGCTTCCCGGATTTGCTTCCACAGGTCATCTAGACTGTTACAATCCTTACCCATTTCTATCAATATTTTAGGCTGGAAACCATCAATTGTCTTATCTGTTGTATTTGGCACTATGATAGGTTCTCTCCTAGACTCAGAGGCAGTCGTGAGTCTCTCCTTGTGTCTACTTGTTTTTCTAGAGTTGGTTTGATAGGGGTTGGAGCTAGTACCTCGTGCCAACTTGCAGGTTTACCAAGCGGATTTTCTATCAAGGATTGGGATGTTTCAATCATCTTTTGACACATTTCCAACCTATGTTTTTCTATTTCTGGATATGGATAAGTCATCCATCTTTGCTCTTGGTTTTAGTCGTTTTTTAGTCTGGCTTCGTATACTTTTAAAAGTGCGTCCAGCTGCTCATTTACTTTTTCTACCAGCACTGATCCTCCTGATCCTGCACTTTGGGATTACTTTACTATTTCCTTGGCTCCTTTAGTTGTAGCAGCGTGTGAACTTAAACTAGTTAGATCCTCTAACCGCTCCAATCTATCCTTTGTGTGTTTTAACTCCTCGGATAGAGCCGTTTGCTCTCGTTCTCTCCTGGCTTTCATACGCACCTTTCTAGCTTTCCAAGTGCTTCTTTGATTTTTCATTTTTGCACTTGGGGCATCGGTCTTTGGCTCTTTAATTATAGGTTCGTTTGTCATTATTTGAGCTTGTGCTCGTGTCACTGCTTGAATAGGTATTACTGTCTCGTTTTTTGACCCTCCACTGGAAGGCACTGCTTCCTGCATGTTCAAAGTAGTTTTTGCTTCTTTGCTCGAGTTCTTAGTGAAGGAGTACGAATGGAAGTGAGACGCCAGAGAAAGTGCGAGAAGAAGAGCACGACGATATGGTGAACTCGCTCTACTGTAATGTGTAGAGCATAGTGAGTTCTTATTAGGTTTTAACAAAAGAATATGTGTACATACCTGGTGGCCCGCCCACTTACCTGGGCGACCACATTGGGCTTTATACCCCAACAACCTCCCACTTAAAGTCCAATGTGGTATTTTAAGTGTGAGAGAAGCTACTATACAAGCTAAGATACAAGAGATGTAGAGAAGTGATGTACTACCCTACACCTAACTGCTTGCGAAAATGCGCAAAGCTCTCTGAGGGAAGTCCTTTTGTAAGTAGATCAGCAGGATTTTCTGTGGTGTGAACTTTGACAAGCTGAATTTGCTTATCCTCGAGCATTTCCCTGATGAAATGATACTTCACATCCACATGCTTTGTCTTTGAGTGATAAACTGGATTGCAAGCCAATTGTATAGCACTCTGACTATCACAATATAACACAGGTATCTCTTCTTTGATTCCCAAATCTATTACTAGTCGATTAAGCCAAATTGATTCTTTGCATGCCTCTGATGCTGCAACATATTCAACCTCTGTAGTAGACTGAGTAACACAATCTTGTAATCTAGAACGCCATGATACTGCTCCACCAGCCAATGTAAAGACATACCCTGACGTAGACCTTCGGTTGTCTAAGTCACCTGCATAATCTAAGTCTCCAAAACCCTTTACACTTAGCTCCTGACTCCCATAGCATATACGCATACTCTTTGTAGCTTTCAGGTATCTCAATATTCCTTTCACTGCCTCCCAATGTTTCTTGCCTGGGTTTGACATGTATCGACTTACTACTCCCACTGCAAATGCAATGTCTGGGCGAGTAGCAATCATTGCATACATCAAACTACCCACTGCAGACACATATGGAATCTTATCCATTTCAGCATGTTCTTCCTCAGACACAGGACAATCTTGTTTGCTAAGTTTCACATATGGTGGCAATGGAACACTCAATGCCTTTCCCTTCTCCATATTGAAACATTGCAAAACCTTGTCAATATACTCTGTTTGAGATCACCAAATCAACTTCTTTGATCTGTCTCTCTCAATGCGCATACCAAGTATATGACTTGCCTCACCCATGTCTTTCATGTCAAAAGATTTTGCCATCTTTGACTTCAAAGCTGAAATTTCTTCCACATACAAAATAAGGATCAGCCAACTGCCATCCTTAGCCTTCTTTGTATATAGACAGTGATCGAACTCACTACGTTTGTAGCCTTGAGAAAGCATAAACTTGTGGAATTTATGGTACCATGCCCTTGGTGATTGTTTTAAGCCATAAAGACTCTTTAACAACTGGCATACCAAATCTTCCTTGCCTTTCTCAATAAACCCTTCTGGCTGCTGCATGTAAATTTTCACATCTAAATCACCATGCAAGAAGTTGTCTTGACATCCATTTGGTGCAACACCAAATCTAATATGGCAACCAATGCAAGAAAGCATCTCAATGTAGTCATCTTGACCACCGGAGAGAAGACTTCATCAAAGTCAATGCCTTGTTCTTGCTTAAAGCCCTTGGCAACAAGCCTTGCTTTGTACTTTGGCTGACTATCATGAGCGGTGATCTTATACCTGTAAACCCATTTACAAGGTAAAGCCTTTTTTCCCAGTGGTAATTTAACTATCTTCCATGTCTGGTTTTTATGCAGAGTTATCATCTCTGACTGCATGGAAAATTGCCAATTCCCGGAGTCCTTCATTTGCACTGCTTCCTTGTAACATGAAGGCTCATTGCAATCAGTCAACATGACATAGTTCATAGATGGAACAAACCGATCAGGAGGTCGCGTGATATGTCCAGATCTACGCAAAATAGGTGGCTCAGGCTCAGCCACAACCTGTGGTTCCAATCTATCCTGTCCTTGCTCCTCTTGAGCCCTGACATTTTGTCTTGCACGTGCAGGTCCATCTTCTTGGAAGACAACTCTTCTAATCTCCTCAACCCTCTCTGGTTTAGAATGATATTTGGATTCATTAGTGAACATCATTTCTGCTGATAACCTTTCTAGATTCGGGATCCCAAAGTCTGTACCCCATCTCACCAGAATTACCATAGCCTAGAAAGATGCACTTTCTACTCTTTGGCTCAAGTTTGTTCCTAAATTCCTTTGGAACGTGAGTATATCCCTCACAACCAAAGACTCTGAGATGCTTGTATGAGGCCATTTTGCCTGACCATACCATCTCTAGCACTGAATCCTTCTGCAAAACCTTGCTAATAAGATGAACAGCTGTTGATACAGCTTCAGCCCAAAACCCATTTGAGCAGTTGTGCATTAGACAACATACTTCTGACCTTCTCTTGTACGGTCCTATTCATCCTCTCAGCAACACCATTTTGAGGAGGATTGTAAGGAGCAGTAAGTTCACGTTTTATACCTTTTGACTCACAAAAGTCTTGAAAGGTCTTTGAACATACTCTCCACCATTGTCAGTGCGTAGGCCTTTAAGCTTCTTGCCACTCTGATTCTCCACAAGTGTCACAAACGTTTTGAAAACACTAAACGCTTCATCCTTGTGCTTGAGAAAGTAAACCCATACTTTCCTCAAGTAATCATCTATAAATGTCATAAAGTAAGAAGCTCCCCCTAGAGATAGGTTAGGCATAGGTCCACACAAATCACTATGAACAAGTGCCAACTGTGTATCTCTTCTACTGCTTCTATGCTTATGTGGCTACTGTGTTTGCTTACCACACAGACAATGTTCACAGAATTCAAAATCATTAAATGAAAAGCCAGGAAAATAACCAGAATGAGACAAGATTTCCATTCCCTTCTTGGACATATGTCCTATCCGGCTATGCCACAAAGAAATGTTCGGCTGCTCGGTTACATTGATTACATAAATCATGTAAAGTCCTCCAGACTTTACTCCATGCGCTACTATCATAGAACCCTTGGATATCTTCCACATGTTCTGTTTAAAAGTGGTGACGTAGCCAGCATCATCAAGTAAACATGTGCTGATCAAGCTCTTTGTAATTGCGGGAACATGTCTCACATTTTTCAGCGTGAAAGAAGAGCCATTCTGAAACTTCAATTGAACATCTCCAACACATAAGATCTCACATGTCTGCCCATTGCCTAGCCGAACATGATCTTTAGTGGTCACATAAGAGGTAAACCACTCCTTGTTTGGAGACACATGAAGTGATGCCCCTGAGTCTATAATCCAGTCACTCAGTGCATTTCCATTAGATGCTGTAAGAAGAGCTGAGTCCATTGTATTCTTCAAGAAGTAGATGTCTCCTAACACTAGACTGTCATCCTCTGCAACAGTGTTTGTCACATTTATTTCTTGAATCTTCACTGAGGACTTGTTCTTCTCACCATGGTCTTTAGCTTTCTCTTTGCCTTTTTCTGCTTTCCATTCTCTGCAGTCTCTTTTCATGTGACCCTTCTTGCCACAATGGTAGCATTCTATGTCACTCTTGCCTTTAACACTGCGGGACTTGCTACGAGACTGATTCCTCTTTCCACCTTTGTACTTTTCTTTGGTCCTTCCCCTGACAACTAAGGTTGTTCCTTTGCCTTTGTCCATTGTCTTTCTGTTGGTTTCTTCAGTAAGCAGACTGCCTTCTACACCTTCTATGGTCAAACCATCTAGAGGTGCAGAATTACTCAAAGCTGTGCGAAAAGTGTCCCAACTTTCTGGCAATGTGATCAACAGGAACATAGCTCTAACAGGTTCATCAAAATTGACACCTTGAGCTGACAACTGACTGTAGATGGTGTTGAATTCATTCAGATGATGCTGTTGAATTCATTCAGATGAGTAGACATAGGTGTCCCTTCTTTCATCCTTAAGTCAACAAGCTTCTTAAGCCAGTATACCTGTGAAGCTGCACTCTGCTTCTCATAAAGATCACTCAACTTTGTCCATGCTTCATAAGCCGACATTGAAGTAAATGCTTTCTGCCAAAGTCAGCATAATGGTAGAAAGTGCCAATTCATCCATTTCGCTCCATTCATCTTTGTCCATATCTTCTGGTTTTATCCCCTTGAGCTTTATAGGTTTTATCTACTTCTTTTGTACCAACACGTGCCAAATTTTCTTCTTCCACAATGGGAAATTGGTTCCATCCAGCTTCTTGATATTGTAAAGAGGAGTGTCGTGTGATCCAGCCATAGCTACGCTTCACAATAGTTTACTTTCTTGGGAAAAATTCGGTAGAGTTTCCCCTATAAAATGACCTCTGAACCAACATCAACCTGTCAAATGAACCAAGAAAGCTTCAGATTCTGCATAAATTTTGGCAGAGTCTCCTTTATAAAATGGCTCTGGTGTACTCAAAAAACAGACCAAAAACAGCTCAAAAAACCACTGTCTCTCTAACACTGTAAGCTGTGGGTAAAACTGTCCTCCACCTGTACTGTCTCTCACTGTCCTTTCACTGTGCTGTAAGCATAGACTACGATAATGCCTCAATGGCAGTAAAGCAAAGATGCAATCCCAACTGTCTAACTCACCGTCAATACATCCTAGCTGCATATCTAAGGGTGCTCGAGGGATCGCTCCAAGACCTGTATCACCGAAAGGATCTCAACATTCGAGAATCCCCCAGCTCAATAAAACCTCACTCGACCCTCAACAAAGGCTGCAATAAATCTGACAATACATAGACTTCCCACAAAGTCATACATCCACAAATTTCCCACTATTTGTTGTAACCGCTGCGGCGGTTGTTTGCTGCGTGACTCACAGCCAGCAAACCCTCAACAGACATACATCATCTCTGACAATACATCCCATGTGGAAGTACCTGCAATGTCAGGATGAAATCTCGAATATCAAGCAGCAAACACAAGCTACCTGATGAACTAGTGGATGTCGCCTACAGTCTGTGTGTAGATGCGCCCGTGTCGTATGTGACACGCCTCCAAGAACTGTGAGCCGTCCTTCAATGTGTAGACAACCACAAATCAACACTTTGGGAGTACCGATATCCTCAGCACCTGCAGTCGTAGGCCAAAACCCCAAATTTGCAGAGTCGGATATGCACCCGCCGAGGCCACGTAGTCGAAAATGGCCTGCGTAGAACTTTGTCGAAGCCGAAGGGTGACCGAGATGACTTCAGAATGAAATTCTGAGAACACCGAGCCCTTCGGGTTCACCCACAGGATTTGGGGCCATGTCTTCGCCTGTCGAATCTCACTCCAATATGAGAAGGTGACTCTGGCTACCTGCAAATGCTGCCCCAAGCCTCGATCTGAGCTCTGATACGAGTTGAAGGAGTACGAGCGGAAGTGCGATGCGAGAGAGAGTGCGAGAAGAAGAGCACGAAGATATGGTGAACTCGCTCTACTGTAATGTGTAGAGCATAGTGAGTTCTTATTAGGTTTTAACAAAAGAATATGTCTACATACCTGGCGGCCCGCCCACTTACCTGGGCGACCACATTGGGCTTAATACCACAACACTTAGGGCAATCAGGAATCAAGTGAGTAATTCCACACTCGGTGCAATACACATTGACTCTAATGATTTCATCACGAGGACAGTCTCTTAGCCAATGGTCTCCGCCACACTTGTAGCAGGGTCCCTTAGGCTGTTGAGGTGCTCCTTGAGCTCCTCTTTGTTGGTATGCATGCCTCTGCCTGCCCATGCCTCCGTTGGCTTTAAACAATAGTGTTCGTTCAATCAAGCTGTATCTTCCTTCTCCTACTGCCTATGCAGCTGTTGGTGGTCCTGTACTTCCAATCATGCTCCAAGGTTCTCGCGTTGGGGGTTCTTCCAGTGGATAATAGACAGGATTTACTGCATATCCATTGGAATCTTCGTAATATGCATGCATAGGTGTCAAAGCCTTCTCTTCTGGTTCTTTTACCATTGGTGTGTATCTTATGCCGATCGGTAGTAATCCTGGTAGGGGTGGTTGTTACCCCAATACTGGTTGTGGTCTTTCAACACCTACAGGTCCTGGTAGATTGCCTGCTTGATACCTAGGCATCAGTGGAAGTTGAGGAGATGCTACCTAAGCTTGGGGAGCATAAGGTCACTCTCTCACATATCCCTTGTTATAATAACATTCCTCCGTCACATGGTTTGTCCATTTTTGTTCAATAGCACACCACTTCGGCTGCTTAGCCTCAGGCTTGGCATACATATTAATTTTTTTAGCACTTCCTCCACAAGCTGCTCCTGGTTTACAGCTACTTCTCCTTTTGGTGTTGTCTTAGGGGACTTGCTTCCACGTTGTTGTGAGGATGAATCATCATCAAGATCCTTGAATTCACCCTCCTTGTAGACCGCACAATTGTCTACAAGGTAAAGAGCCTCCTTTGTTAACTCATTTAACGTGGTGCTCCTCTTCATATGTAAGTCCTTCTGGAGATATGCGTTCCTTAGTCCTTGAATAAATATAAGCATAAGTCTGGACTGAGTTGGCAGTTCTTCCATAGGGTAGAACTTCACATATCTTTTTAGTCGTAGAGCTGCCTTTCGCACATATTCCCCTTCTTTCTGTTTACATTTATGGATTTGTGAGATTGTATTATGAGCTATCCCCCTTTGTGAGAATTCCTCAATAAACTTGTCAAAAACCTCCTCCATAGACTCGAAATATATATGCTCTACAGAGTCAAACCAAGTAGCGGCATCCTCTTCTAGGGTAAGTCCAAACCCTGCAAATTAAGTAGGGAAGTCCAACACTTCTTCAGCTCTAATTACACTCACAAAGGCTGCTACATGATCCCTAGGATCTCTGTTTCCTGTGTATTTCTTGTTTACCCATTTTTGCACCTGAGAAGGTCTAATTCTACGATGGTCTACAAATCTCATCATTGCTTCTCCTCGTCCTACTCGATATACCTCCTCTAGCCTTCGATAGTGGGAGGGTTCCTCTCCCAGAGGTGCCCCTAAGCCATAATTTATGATGGTTCTTGCAAGAGGTCTTCTAGGCTCTGCCGACTCTTGAGTTTTTGGCTTACTCTTGCCTTGATACTGTGAATAGAGTGGTGGTTCTTGTAAATCTCTTAGCCCTCTTGCGGCTGGATAACCATCTATGTTTCGGTCTTGTTCTAATTTCGCACTTTGTTGAAGCCATGCCTGCATTGATGGTTGGGTTGCTTGCTGGTTCCGGTAGTTGAACGTCTATCGTCGGTTAGAATGTGATGTTGCGCCGTACTCTTCTGAAAATGGATTTGTTGACTTGCTAGGGATATAGGTGGACCTTGGTACTTCTTCGGGGGCATATGTTGATGTTTCTGTAACTATTGCCTTTTCTACCTCCTCTGGGAGAATTCGTTTGTATTCTCGCCCCTACCTGTCAACAAAAATAATATCCTTCCCCATAGCAATTTCATAAGAGAACAAGTAAAGAACCTTGTCTTTGCTTAATTCATTTGGATAGGGTTCTTTGCATCGAAAATAAGAGACTACTCCCTCGCTCTCATGCTTGTAAACTCCCACATTCTCATTATATAGGTAAGGACCCTGGTTGTTTTTTTATCATACATAAAAAGAGCTCCAGGTCGATCAATTTTTGGAGGCGGCTCTTGAGCCTCTGAGACCATTTTTCCTTGTGCCACATTATCTCCATATTTTTTGCAATCCTCAGGGTTACTAACTATCAGATAGTGGTTCCCCTTTTTGTCTTGGAATCTGTCTCCATCATCATAGACTCAAATTATCTCCAGTCTTTGAAAAGGTCTATCCTCTATACAAATACACTTGCATCCCCGATAGTCAAAATAAACTAGGGCTCCCCTAGAGTTTGTTCCTTCTAAGAAGATTATAGTGAACTTGGCATCGTTCAAAGGGTTTTGGGAGGTACTTCCTTCTAGCATTGGTCCTTCACCAGAGAAACCTCCTGGCTGTTGACTACCCATCATGAAGGAGGACTTATTTGATGAAGTGTCAGTATCACTACCTTCCTCAATGATTGGTGCTAATGGATCTAGCCTTGCCTGAGTTACACTCTCCTCAGTGGACACTAAGCTACCCTGATCACCTGCCACTTTTTGGTCTCTAGGAATGTGTCTTCGTGATCTTAAATTCATCAAACTTAACAATGCAATTTATCACAAATCCAACCACTCACCTTGCAAGGGATCAGTTTCCGCACAACTTCTTGCCTTGCCGCTGAATATACCTGTACACAAGCGTTTAATTTCGGCAATTGAATCAAATCATTTAACCGCTAGAGGTGGTCTTAGTAATGATTGGTATAACTGGATGGTTAACCTCAACCACTACTATACTCTATACACATCGGATGTTCTTGATTAGGTCTGCTAATTTGGAACTGTACTTTATCCGAGTGTGTTGAGCCAGCAGAGGATCACACCCACATTTTTGCTCACACTCATCATTTTTGTAACCATTGATTGTAATAAATGTCTTTCCGACATTGATTTTGAATTGAGCCATTCATTAAGTAACGGGACTCAATTGAGTTTCCAGCTTGTAATCCCGAAGTAATTTCACTTGCTGATGTAATTAGTTAGAGATGTTCTCACCTCCAAGGCTGAGGTATATAAGCCAAAGTTTTGTAACCTAAGGAGATTTAGATTATTAATCAAAGTGAGTTTTTGAGCGCCGTGACTGTGTCTGAGAGAGAGTGAGAGAGAGAGAGAGAGATTCTTATCTACTTGCTACGCGAGCTACGGAGCCGCCATTGGAGAAGCGACACCGCCATTGTGTTAGCAACGGCGAGAGCTACGCACTGATACCAAGAGTGCGCGCTATCGGCTTCTATGTGTGGTAAGTTCCTACGAGCTTTGGTGTGAGTTTTCTTCCAACTCGTGTGTCGGAATAGAGCGTGCAGCATATCTATAGAACCACAACGAGTAGAGCTACACATTAGTACCATCGGGGTCAAGTTTTGGTCACCTGTATTTTTCGGCCTGTCTTCATACACGTTTACCGCACGGAGTGGTTATAGGTTGATTTTGCAGTTCAAGTCTTAAGGGTGTTGTTCTTACCTAGTGTATAGACTTCCCCTTGAGTTTGAGATCGATTCGATGATTCTAGATTCTGTTTCGTATAGCATTCGTTCGTAGTACGGATTTCAGTCACTTGCGTATTTTAGAACTTAGATTTGATTTCCTTAGTAGTGATTGTCATTAGAAGGTCGAGTAGGTGATTTGACACCCACCTAGTTGTTTCCATGCGCCTGCGGGTCAAGCTTCGTCCTCGTCTGACAAATTCTATTGTTGGTTGAGTTCTCGCTATTTAGCTTCCGCTAGCGGCGTAACCGCCTTAACATTTGGCGCCGCTGCCGGAGACGAGAGCCCTAAGTAGGTGACCTTAGACTAATCCTACGAGGTGAGTCGTATAAACTACTTTGTATACTTTAGTTAGAAAAGATCTAGGAGTGGTGGACTCCGAAGATCTCTAGAGATACTAGGAAGTGGGGTATTCCTGGGTCTTCCGTGTTGACAGTATTTTTAGTTTAGCTTAGATTTGTTTGTTGTTTTGTTGGTGTTGAGTAGTTGTTGATAGAAGAAGAATTTGCTAGTCCGTGAGTGACAGTGGATATCTTTAAAGTCACAATTACCAAACCCATTTTATGATTAGGAATAGCTTAGGTAGGACTTCATTTGATCATGATCTAGAGCTAATAATCATTGGAGTATTTGCTTGATATGGTTGATTGCATGTTAGATCACTAAACCGTCGAGTTAGTAGTGAAACTTGCAATAAACAAAAGTCAGAGAAATTTTCTGTGTATCTGGGAGTTGCTGAGCACTTGAGGAAGCTTTAGGAAGGATTCTGTGCCAAAAAACTGGAAATCTGCAACTTTAGACATCATACGCGTATGATGTCTAAATGACCAAACAGAGACCAAAACAGAAATTTTGACTTTACCAGAGTGTTCAAAAGGGGGGTTATACCCTAATTTCAACTTAAAACAAGAGCATTAACACTCAAAGAAACCCAAAAAGACAAGTCGGAGTCCAAGAAACGCAAAGAATAGGAAGTTTTGGATTCAGATCTTGTTTTTACATACAAACCTGACAAAAACACTTGAAACTCAATTATAAACATTGGAGAAGGCTTAAAACCAAGAATAGTCAAAATCTGGGACAAAAGACATCATACGCGTATAATGTCTTTTGGCACATCCACTGCTTATTTTTGATATCTGACCTGACAAGATTGTTACAAGCACTGTAGGAAGCATAAATATCAAGTTTTGACCTAAATTGATGAAAAAGACATCATACGCGTATGATGTCTTTGACCTAATTTTGGACATATTTTGATACTTTGCTAACACAGATCCATTGTAATAGCTGTCTAGAGGTTATATTTCAAGTTTCATCCCATTTGGATCACAATTGACCCAAAAAACAAGTCAAAAGCGGAAAATTGCCAAGAAAAGCTTAAATTAGCCATAACTTGCTCAAACAGAGTTCAAACTGAATTTTGTGAGTGGAAAGAGCATAAGGGGGCTACTGAGAGTGAGCATAACCAAAATAGTCTAAATCTGTGAAAAAAGACATCATACGCGTATAATGTCTTTTTCAGCATAACTGCAACAAAATTCTCACTTGATGAAACAGAAGTTGTCCAACTGATAAGATTAAACAATTGACCAAGTATCAATCAGTTTAGATCAATTCTGACCACAAAAACTTGGGGAAAACAAATTGCCGAGACGGAAAAGTTAAAGTCCTTTAGGGGAATTGATGAATTTGAGATCGGGCAGGAACCTCCAGAATAACCAACCAAAACAAGGGGAACCAGCAAGTGTCATATCAACCGAGGGAAGTGTAAACCAAAGTTGGGTGCAACCATTAGAGCCGATCTTTGAAGGAAGTGTCTCTGATACTTCTTCGGAGAGATCTTATGAGATTTTCACCGAACACGTGGAACACTTCAACCTGAACAACAGAGAAAATATGGCAGCAGGATCATCAAACCCTTCCGCCACAATGAAGCTATTGTTCATAAAATACCAGTACGACAATGAGCAAGGTGCCAAGATCTACAAAGATGGAATGGACCGCTATTGTGTGAAGATAGAAGAGAGACCTAGTGAGTTCAAGGACTTAGTGCCTGTGAGCTATAGCGGAGATAGATATCTAGATGACGAGGGTACCATGTACTTGGTAGTCCTAAACCCTAACATTGTGGACAAGTGGGGATTGATGGGCACCAAGGCCAAAGTAGATGAAGAACTTGAGGAGAAAGCACCAATAATGAACTTCCCTGATGCGAGGTTAAGAAGAGAGAATGAAACTACAAGGATCAACACTGATAACATCTATGTGGGGCTATACAAATATAATAATGGGGAGCAGGATCTCTATTATAGATGTGAAGAACCCTACACGGGAGAGTTGACAGACGGAAAAAGACTTTATGTCTTTACGACAAGTATGGGAGGCAATACTCAACAATGGGCAAGAAAGAATTAGAAGGATATACATACTTTGGGGGACCACTACATCAGTATTATGTTACTTCTAGCTCACAAAGACCAGCACCAACAAATGGAGGGCAAAACCCAATGACGACAGGAGGACAAAGAACTCAGGCTGCTGACTCTTTCAGTCAACCTCAGTACTCAAAGCCTGGACCAATGGGATCATTACATTCCAGAGAGTCAATGGATACGAATCGAGGTAGTGCAGTTCTAATCCCCACGTATACCACTCCAGGTCCAAGGTTCGAAGCGGAACCATCACATTTACCTCCTAGTAGTAGATTCAGGGCAGGGGAACCGACAAGGGTAACCCATGAAGTCCATGATGCTAGAGAAAGCTTTAGCCGGGACACAGGAGCAATGAGATTGGTAGCAGACCATAGACGTATGAGACCATCTCAAGTAGCGAAGTGTATGCCAAAGAAGTATGGTGGTTCAGGAGATCCGTATGCACATGTGTCACTCTTTAAGCAAGTCTTAAGAGCTGAGCAGATAACAGATTTCCATACACAATACGAGGGATTTGGTCTTACTCTAGAAGGTACGGAATTGACATGGTTTCAACCACTGAACATAGGGGGATTCCATGACATTGACCATTTGCTAAGAGAGTTTGCTGAGGAATTCTCAAAACGAGGGATTAAGCACAATACGGTCTCACAAATATATGCTTTTAAACAGAGAGAACACGAAAAAGTGAAGGAAGCTTCACTTCGCTTCAAACAATACATTGAGAGATGTCCAGTACGTGAACGACCACAAGATGACAGACTATCTGTTCTCTTTATTGAGGGACTGAGAAACGACACTCTCAAGAAGGACTTGCACTTGAACGCTTGTACAAGTTTCGAGCAAGTAACGAGAGAGGCATTGTACTTAGTGGATAACTGTACGGTTTATGGAGAGGTGTCAGCGGATACAGATTTTGCATCCAGTAGCTCCTCCTCCGTAGCGAGCGAGACTACCACTAAAAAGAATGTTCAAACAACAACCATGCCAAATGTAGAGCAAATGATAGAAGATGCTCTAAAACGGATGGCACCATACCAAAAACCATTGCCAAAAACACTGAAATGGTGTGCTATGGAACAAAAATGGACAAACCATCCAACAGAGGAGTGCTATTACAACAAAGGGTATGTAAGGGAGCGTCAGTATGCACCTCCTGCTCAATTAGCACCACCTCAGGTACATCCAGTACCTCGATACCCAACGGGAAATGTACCAGGACCTATGGGGATAGAAAGACCGCAACCAGTATTGGGACAACAACCACCTTTACTAGGAGCAAGACCAGTGGGCATTAGATATGCACCAACCTTAGAGAATCAGGAAGAACAAGCCTTAGTGCCTGTTCAATCCTATTATGAAGAATCTGGTGCACACATGTCTCCAATTGTGTATTACCCACCAGAAGAACCCAAACAACCAGAACCATGGGGCATGATTGGGAATGTTGGAACACCAACAGTTACAAGTGCTTCTGATGAAGAAAGATACAATTTGGACGCAAGAACATTGATGTTCATAGCTCATGGAGGGTTAGCAGGACAAAGACCATCCTATCCACAAAGGACGAATCAAATGGGACCAAGACCAGCACTAGGACCCTGTTACAAGTGTGGAGGTGACCATCTGATGAATGTTTGCCCACATACGGAAATCATTAGAATTAACGCGTATTGTACTGAGTGTGGGGTTACTCACTTCATTGAGGATTGTTCAAAGAATCCAAACAAAGTGCAAAAGACGACATTGAATATGCTAGAAACTATTCCTACCAGCAGTGGGTCTGAAAATGAAACTCTGATACCAACGCAAGTTGTTACTAGAGCTCAAGCTAAGAAAACCACTAGAGAACCTGAGAATGGAAAGTTAGCGACTGAAATGGTTAGTCCAGGACCGCGGAGTCAGAAAAACACATGGAAAGCTAGAAAAGCACGCATGAAGTTGAGAAAAGAACGTGAAGACGCTATTCTAGCTGAGGAACTAAAGCGAACTAAAGATAGTTTAGAAAAACTTGAGAGTCAAAACGGGAAACGAGAGATGAGCCCGGAAAGAACGAAACAAAAGAGTATCAAAGAAACAATGAGCTTAAGCTCAGGGGGATCAGTGCTAGTCGACAAAGTACACGAACCATTGGACGCACTGATGAGAGCTTACGAAGCTAGGTTAAAGAACAACCAAACACAAGAACAGAGGTGGATGACATACCCAAACGCGGAATTGGAAAAGCAGAGACTTGAAATGTGCCAGAGAATGATCGAGACTGCACAAGACTTATTAGAACCACCAAAAGAAACAATGAATTGTGGAAAGGAAAACCCAATTCAGCATGAGACTATCGTTTCACGCGTAGCTGAAAAGACTCCCAGTGCACAAAAGCCTGAAAATACACACAAGGATGACCGCATAGTGTTGAACACAACCGATCAGGAGATAGAGAATTTTCATCCAGTCATACAGAGGTCTTACGGAAGAGATGAGGATTACAATGAATTTTGGAAACAAGTGAGAGAGGCAAACTTTGCAAACGAGCTAAGTTGCCAAGCTAATCAGACAAATTGGGAAAAGGACATTAGGAACCCTCCCATAGTGGAATTTGAGACAGGATCTCAAGTGGACTTGGATCTGCAATCTTACTGGGGAGATGGGGGCTCTGTTAGAACAACGGAGAGCAAACCTCACTCACTGAATACCTTACCTTCATACTTAGGAGAGTATGAAGCAAAATCCGAGACTAGAGCACTTCCCTCACAAAGAATCTCATCAGAAAAAGTCATGGACTCGCAAGGATTGATAGAGATCTTGTCAACACCAGTGACATGCACTATCACTCTAGCTGAGCTTTTGAGGCTAAGACCACATATGTGGACCACTGTAGGAAAATGCTTGGAGAAATTCGGGATAAAAGACCCAACATCGAGACTGAAAGAGGGTATACAAGAGCTGAGTAAACCACAAAAGAACGCTAAGCCTGTACCCTTAAACAAGGTCGGAGAATATTGCGAAGGTGAAGAGGGGAATACAACCTTACCAGTTGAATTCCAAGGAGTAAACACGATGGCAATACTAGACAACGGAGCTGGGGTAGCCATTGCTACAAAAGAAATCTGGAAAAAATGGGGGAAACCAGCAATAAGGAAGACTAGGTTGAAACTCCAATTAGCAGATGGACACATGGAGAAACCTATGGGGTTATTAGAGAAAGTTGTAGTGACTTCTTGCGGCATTGAATACGAACATACTTTTGCTATTGTCGATTTTGGCAAGGAGAATAACTATGATATCATACTGGGAAGACCATTCATGAGATAGTTGAAAATGGTCCAGGATTGGGGCTACGATCACATATACCTGAGAAATATGGAAACCACTACACGTGTGAACCTGAAAGACCATAGCTACAAAGATGTGAACCGAACACCGGTGGAGGAGTTTGATTCAGCTACTTTGGCGGGATCCAAATTTCCAGCTTGGTTAGGTAAACCCAAGGAGTTATGGATGTGTGGAGCTTCGAAATGTGGAAGTCTGAAACGAGAAGAATGTGTTTTAGAAAGGGCTATCGAAGATGAAACTTATATAGGAGAACCCTTTCCAGAGGACACGCTTGAACCATTAGAATGGACACACATTCTAGCAACCCTAGATGTTTGTGCAATTCCGGATGGTCCCACAACGAAATTTTGCGACAAGGACGGGTACGACGTGGTTCCGTACTTCATGTTGAGAAATGTACTCGAAAAAGAAACTGAAAAGAACGATACACTGGAAAAGGAAGATGAAGAGGAGGTATTTCACAACACTCCCGATCATCCTGAGTGGGAAAATGAAGCAGACAACGAGTCAACGGACAATTCAAGCGGAAACGAAGAAACTATAACGGATGTCTGATTTTATGATTTTCCGAACCAAACTAAACAACGCCAGAAACGCTCTAGAGCAAAGAGAAAAACAAAGGGGGTTAGAACCAATCCGATGCCTAGAATAAGAGGAAAAAATCAATTCCTAATGCTAGTAAAGGCGGAAGATTGTGTTAAGGACAAGGTTTCTGGAAGAATGAGAGGCAATGATCAAAAGAGCTTACGAAAAGACAAAAAAGGCTCAAGAAATCAAGTTCAAAGGAATGGAAGAAAACAGAAACAGAAAAATCAAAAAAGAACAAGCGCAACAGAGAACACACGGAGTCCAAGCTAGAACGTAGAAACAAGTACAGAGAGCTCAAGAAAACTCTGAAAGAAGTTTGGACGACAGAAATTGAGAGTGGAGAGGACAAAAACGCCAAAATCAAGGAAAACATGGATGTTCCCTCTCACTATAGGAAATTCACAATAGAGGATAGGAAGGTGATATTAACCCCACCTATTCGAGAGAGGAAGGAGAACGAATCTTATGAAGGACCGGAGGATGCAAAAAAAGTTGATTTAGCAGCTCCAGGTGAGCCACCTAGACCGGTGTACATAGCCACAGATTTGTCTCCAGGCGAGGAAGAGAGACTTTTGAGTCTTCTCAGAGAGTATAGGGATGTGTTTGCATGGTCTTATAAGGACTTAAAGGGAGTTGACCCATCGATATGCCAACACACAATCCCACTGAAACAAGACGCAAAGCCTAGCAGACAGAGACCATACACATATAATGATACGTTTGCTAAGCGAATCAAAGAAGAGATAGATAAGCTAATGGAAGCTGAATTCATATACGAGATTGAACACACCGATTGGGTATCTCCAATTGTGGTAGTACCCAAGAAGAACGGAAAACTCCGAGTGTGTGTCAACTTAAAGAAAGTGAATGCTGCAACAATCAGGGACAATTATCCCCTGCCGATAACTGATCATGTTCTAGAGCGTGTATCAGGGAAAACAGCATACTCCTTTCTCGATGGTTTTTTAGGATATAACCAGCTAGCCATAGCACTGGAAGATCAACATAAAACAGCTTTTGCAACGGAGTGGGGAATTTATGTTTATCGGGTTATGCCTTTTGGTCTAACCAATGCTCCCACAACCTTCCAGAGGCTGATGACGCATGCTTTCAAAGAATACTTAAGGTTGTTTCTAGAAATATACATGGATGACTTATGTGTACATTCTCTTCTGAGAGATGAGCATCTAGAACACCTAAGAAAAGTATTTGAGAAATGTAGGACATATCGCATTTGTCTCAATCCTGAGAAATGTGTGTTTATGGTCCGACAGGGCAGAATTCTGGGACATATTGTCTCACAAAACGGAATATCCACGGATTTAGAGAAGATAAAGGTTATAGTGGATATGCCTAGACCAACCAATGCGAAACAAGTGCAGAGCTTTATGGGACATTGCGGATATTATAGACGATTCATTTACATGTACGCTATAATAGGCCAACCACTTTACAGGCTAATAATGAACTTTGAATGGACAGATGAGTGTGAGGAATCGTTCAAGAAATTGAAAGAGGCACTCATTACTGCTCCAGTCTTGAACTCACCAGATTGGGAGAAGATATTTCATGTGCATATAGATGCTTCGGCATATGCAATAGGATACATTCTGGCTCAGCCAGAAGAAGGAAACATGGATTTTCCTATCTGTTACGCCAGTCGACAGCTCAACAATGCAGAGAAGAATTACACCACAACAGAGCGAGAGGGATTAGGAATGATATATGCTGTGAAGAAATTTCGGCATTATCTTCTAGCCAACAAGTTTGTGTTTTTTACGGATCACCAAGCCTTGCTCTACCTAGTGAATAAACCATGCAATACCGGGAGAATAGTGAGATGGTTCATTATCTTACTGGAATTCGACTTCACGGTAGTAGTAAAGAAAGGAAAAACACATCTTAGAGCTGATCATCTTTCGCGATTGACGAATGGAGAAGACCCTATAGAAGTAGATGACGACATGCCAGACGCGTACTTGTTCAACATAGAAATGATACCGAAGTGGTCTCAAAATGTCGTTAACCTATTAACCTATGGAGGAGAGTTCGATAGAAGAGAATGCAACAAGAAACAAATTGCTATTCAGCAATCCAAGAATCTTCAATTGGTTGCAGGAAGGTTGTATCAATTGGGAAATGATCATGTTTTACGACTATGCATCAATCCTGAGGAATATAATATATATCTGCGCGAAGCACATGTTCAGGAATGTGCATTTCATTGTTCAAGAAGGAACACATATAGGAATTTGTTACAATTGGGAGTCTATTGGCCAGGAATGAAAGAAAGCGTACATGAATATGTCACGGTATGTATTGTATGTTCATCAAAACCGCCAGCAGAGTAATCGACATTATATCAGATAATGATCGCTCCAGATTGGAGTCAGTATATTGTTGAATATCTCACAAATAGAACTTTCCCAGAAGGAACGTCAAAAGCTCGTCAGAAATCTGTAGAGACAGAAGCTAGAGATTACGCTTTAATAGGAGATCAACTCTATAAGAGAGGTAAAGACAACCAGCTTAGGATTTGCGCATCAAAGTCTGAGTATGTGATAATCCTAGAGCAAGCTCATGGAGGAGTAGGTGGAGGCCATTTCTCAGGTGATAAGACAGCAAAACTTGTCTTAGCCGCAGGAATATGGTGGCCAACATTACATATGGACGCTGAGGAATACGTTAAACGGTGTGATGACTGTCAGCGGACCAAAGTACCACTTAAAAGAGATGATATGCCGCTTAGACCAATGATGGGGGCAAGAGCTTTTGCAAAATGGGGGATTGATTATGTCGGACCCATTTCACCTCCTGCATATAAGACTCATGCACAATACATCATTGTGGCTACAGACTATCTAACAAAGTGGGTCGAAGCAAAGGCAACTCAAAAGGCAGATGCCAGGACCACGGCACAATTTCTGTATGAATACGTCTTTGTACGATATGGATTGCCAATAGAAATTGTGAGTGATCGAGGCACACATTTTATAAATGAAGTGATAAAGATCCTTTTAGATGAATTCATGGTAATCCATAGGAAATCAGCCCCGTATCATCCACAAGCAAATGGACAAGCTGAAGAAACAAACAAAACCATATGCACGGTCCTTACGAAGATTGTATCTGAGTCGAGAACTGACTGGGACCAGAAGTTGCATTCAACATTATGGGCATATAGGGTAGCATATAAAACATCAATAGGAACGACCCCATATAACATGGTTTTTGGGCTAAATGCTATCTTACCAATAGAATTCTTGATTTCAACCTTAAGGGTGGCTAAGGATCTAGAGTGGACAGGGCACGAGCTTTCTGATAGAATAGATGACCTGGAAAAGCTAGATGAGCTTCGCCTAAAAGCAGTAGCTTCTATCTATGCTCAAAAAAGGCGACAAAAAGAATTTTTTGATAAACATGTGCGGACTAAAGAGTTTAAGGTTGGGGACTATGTCCTAGTTTACACTCTGAAACAACATGCTAAGAAGCTTAAAAAGCGAGGGATGGGACCTCTGGTGATTAAAGATCTATCACCAAGTGGAGCCGTCAAGCTTGCTACATTAGACGGAGAAGAAATGCCCAATTGGATTAGTGGATGCAGAGTGAAAAAGTATCTTTTGCCGCTAACCCAAGACATGCTTCTCAAAATACATCAAGAAAAGCTGCGTGTCCAGAAAAAGAAAAAGATTGAGGAGGAAGCGCAAGCCGAAGCGAAGGAAAGAATGGAGAAAAGAAGACTACTGCGTCAGAAACAGCGCAATGAAGGAGCAATACGAATAAACGCAGCCAGTATAACAGAAATGGATAATGACAAAGAAGAACCCATCATTGAATGCAAAGTAGGAACCAACCAAATCAAAGCCAGAGCACTATTGGATTCAAGAGCTCAAGCTAACCTACTGTCACTCAGTTTGTATAGACAATCGACAAATGACACTAAACTACAAACTGCCAAGCAAGAGTTAAAGAGTTACTCTGAGAATTCAATCAAAACTGTCGGATGCACAGTTTTACATATACAGATTAACCATTATGTGTATCCTCATATGTTTTACGTGGTTGAAGACCAAGCTACACAACATCCATTATTGCTAGGACAACCATGGCAGAAGCAATACAATGCAATGATTGACTGGAGTTCTAAATCAGTGCTTATCAAATACGAAGGTGAAAGTCAATCAGTTAAGTTCACCAAAGGATCAGAGACAACTCCAAAGGAAGAATCCAAGAACAAAGGTAAACAACAACCAGAGAAAAAGAAGAAGCAATGGCAACCAAAAGTTTCTATACAACCGGATTACTCTTCGACGAGGAATTCTCAACAGTGGATAAGGAAGACAAGCAATAATATAACAGCTCAACCTTGGGAAAAAACGGAGTCAAAGTTGGTATGGAGACCAAAAAAGGTTGTGCCAGAGAACACAAAGGTGGAAAACAGAGTCTTCAACACCAGACAACAGAGTGATTCCAGACAATTAAGGACAGTGAAACAGATCTGGATTCCAAAGAAGTTCATGACGGCACAAAGCTATAGCAAGCAAATTTGGATCCCAAAGATTTGTAAACAGGAACTCCCTTCAGTACAATCAACGGAAACTCCTAGGTATTTCAAGGCGAGGAAATCAACACACGGAACAAAGCAGGTTTGGATCGCAAAGAGTTTGTGGCAAGCACAAGCAAAGCGGAAGTAGATTTGGATTGTGAAAAAGAACAACAGGGTAAAGAAGAATCCATCGACTGATTCTACTACCAAAGTGCCAAAACCAAGCCAAAACCCGACCACCAATCCTTCAATCAAACAAAGAGCAGCTTTATTGGAAAGACTGTTGTATCATCGCTCTACACTTGCATTGGGAACTTATGACCAAAACAACTACAATGCTTCGCCCACAGACACTTCATAGTCATCCAAGAGGACTCAGACTAGGAGGGGGGGAGGTATACAGGTATACAGGAGTTACAAAGCAGCTACAAGCGCCAAAAACAAAGAAAAACAAAAATTATATTACAAGGGCAGTGTCTTACATGATTTTGCAATTTTTATGTTTGATTGCGGATATTGATAATATTTATGCCCTTATATACCTTGTTTTGCAACAAGAAGAGATCAAATGATGAATTTGGGTCTCTAGACGTGTAAATATCACTAAATAAGAGTGTTTTTGGAGCAAAAAAGTGAAAAAAAGTGGTAATCCAAGTCCAGAAATCACAAATAAGTGTATATTCATATACACGGGGTTACCAGCTATTTATTGTGTATGTTTGGAAATTTTTGGCTTCAATTTGGTATTTTCCTTTATTTTTTATGATTTTCTTAATAAAAGTAAAAGAAAAATAAAAAAGCAGGTGAAATGAGATCGGAAAAAAGAAAAGAATAGACGGTGATGGTCCTAATGACAAGGGCAACCCATGGTAAAAATTGGGTACAATTCTGAAAAAGTTGCGGAAAGCCCGAAATGACAGAATTTTGGCAAAGTGGACAGATTTCTCAGAAACAGGTCAAACGGAGTCCAAATTGACAAATTTCAAATCCTAAAGTGCATTTCACGACGAGATAGGAGTACATGTCAAATTTGGTAACAAGTGATCCGGGAAGTCCGAAGTTAAGTATTTTTCACATCACTTTCAAGCTCATTTCCACTATTACCTTCTTGGAGAGAGCAAAGAGCACACAGGAGCATCCGACCTTCTACCGCCTTCTACGACTGCTACGAGAACTCAGAGGACACCAGACATGAGAGGTAGACTCGTTGCCATAAGCTTTTGATGCTTATCGTTAACTTTTGTCGCGAAAACTGACCAAAACCAAGAAACAAGAGCAGACGGAGAATGGGGAGGAACGCTAGGTAGGGGCACAACCGCCTAACCAAACCTTGCAAGAACTTAGAGGTGGGTTATCCTAACATAGAAGATGGGTTTCTAACACTCAAAGCTCGAGAAAGAACGACTTGAAAAACCCTAGGTCAACGGAGCCTGCAAGAGGCAAACAGAAAAAAGTTGTCGAAATGACACAAAACTTCTCATGAATCTTAACAACATCGAGGGCAATGCAACCATGGAGTATCTCCGGGTTTGGATCACCAAAAGTAGGTCGGAACAACCAATTCGGTGGCGGACACACAAAGCGTCATTTTGGCATAACGGCTAAAATTGACGACCAAATGACATGAAACTTCACAAGCAGCTTCAAATATACATGGATGACTTATGTTTGCAAGCAAAACCCAAAAGAAAGCTGATTCACTAACCGATGGTGAAAAAGACGCTTTCGGGCAACCAAATGGAGAAAGATGGAGAACGGGGAGCCAAAGTCAAGTTCAACCAAATAGGTGGCTCCACAACATATCCAATGAGCTAGAAATGCAACTCTCGAGAAGAAAAGTTGAAGAAATTCAACTCCAAGGCAAAAGGACGACTTCGGAGACTGAAATGCCTAAAGGGGGCTTTTTAGCTAAACTAATGACTTTTTAAGTTGAAAACTAGTTAGCAGGGCTTAGGGCACTAGCACAAAGCATTCTTTGCACAAAAAGACCAACATTTCAAGAAAAGACATCATACGCGTATGATGTCTCACAGCATGATTTTCACATCCATTTCAACATTTGAGTGCAGAGCCTCATTCCACATGTTAATCACATCCTATGAACCAAGTATCATGAGAATTGGAGTTAGAAAACCCAAGGAAAACCAAAAAGACGCAAAGTAGGCCATAAAATTGATTTTTGGTCCTAATTTTGTCAAAATAACTCCAAACTCATTGAAACTTTGTAGGATTGTTGATTAACACATCTACAAGCTATCTGGAACCAAAAAGCACCATTTTGACACAAAAGACATCATACGCGTATGATGTCTATTTGCACTTACAGAGCCAAAACTGCTCATTTGGCATCATACATCCATTATATATATCTAATACATGCTACATATGAAGTTTGGAACCATTTGGTCAAGTGGATCACCCCATTAGCCCAATTGAGGGAAAATCCTTCATCCAAAGCCTATTTTTGGCCCAAATCCAACATACTCAAGTCCAAACCAAGATTTGAGTAGAGACAGTCCTTCACTAGTACATGGGGAGTCCACAGAATCAATCCCATGAAAAATTGATGAAAAAGACATCATACGCGTATGATGTCTTTAGAGCCATTTTTAGCCCAAAATATATCCAAAATTCATAAATCCACTGAATAAGCCTATCTAAAGCCATATCCAAGCTTATAGAGAAATTTGGTCCAAAAATACACTAAAAGACATCATACGCGTATGATGTCTCACTATGTGATTTTGGCACCTCAGGGCTTCAACCACCAAACAGAAGTGATCTACATGCCATTTGAAGGTGAACCACCAAGTTTTATCCAATTTGGATCATAAAATCCATTTCCCTTTCAAAATTTTTCCAAGAGCCTGAACTGGACTAAACTGGCCAAAACTTGACCAAATGGGATCCAAACTCAAATCCAAGCATATGATACTCATGTATACACTATCAGCTACAAGCACAACCAATATGAAGTCATTTTGACACAAAAGACATCATACGCGTATGATGTCTCCAGCATGATTCTGAGTCCAGTTTGCATATTTTTTCACCTACCCTGCATCCTTAGGCCCTGAATAGCTCATGTTTCAATTTTCAAGTCATTTGAATAGTTAAAAGCTTCATTTCGGCTTTCAGTACTAAAAAGACGCTAACTTCTGAAATTGGAGTTACAGGATCCATGGATTCCGCCAAGTTATCAGCAACAAAGAGAAAAAGACCGACAATCAAAGATGCTCTTGCAGAAGCAGAACCCTTTGACATTCCAGCAGAAACCCTCAAGCCAACCAAAACTTGGGTAGAGGAAGCAGTACTGGAACAAGAGGAAATAAAGATCTACCAGGGGACTTTCAGAGATCCTCAAGGGCAAGCGGTGGATATACCGATGATCCCACAAGAATTGGTGGATTATAGCAGGTCAGAGAACATCAGCAGGTACCTGGAAAGGGCAGACTTTCACAGTTTCTTCACCTCGAGACCATCAGGTGTGGATACAAGAAGAGTGTACGAGTTGGCAACATCCATTCAGAAGGATGGGAAAGCCACATTGACAGCAATAGATGGAGAGAAAGTAGAGGTACAGATCACTCCACAGCTCATTGCAGATGCATTGAAGCTGAACAACAAAGGGAGCTCTGTCAGGGAAAGAAGGGAGGCTATAGAGGTTTATGGGTCCAAGAAACAGAATGCAACTTATGGAGATATGGCAGACCAAAGAGCGGCAACCCTTTGCCGACTGTACAACCAATTTCTCCATATTTGCAGTAAAAGACCACAAAAGTATACGACACCGTCCCATGCCATTGCAACTACCATCACATGGGCATTGAAGAGCAATATGCCAAAAGAGGTGAATTACGCTCAACACATCCACGAGCAAGTAATTGCCATGCACAACGAGAAGCCAAAGTATATAGGAGGAGCTGAAGTTCTGACAAGAATAGCTTATGAAGCTATTGGAGCCAGAGATCAATGGCCAAAGGTTCCCTCCCAGAATGAGTGGCTTAGAGAAGCCGATGAGGAGGAAGAACAGCCTGAAGTATCCAAGAGGGCGTCCACAAGAGCACGCAAGAAACTAGAAATAGTTTCAGAACCTGAAGAGAATGTGGATGAGCCGATTATGAAGAAAGCAAAGAAGAAGGTTGCTCCCAAGCAAACCAAAAGTCAGAAAGCGGCACGAATGGAAAGACTAGTGGAACAGTTTAGAGCAGAAAGAGCCCTAAAGGGGGACTTTGAAGAAAAGTGGGTGCCAGACCCCACTAAAGTCGGAACTAGCTCAGCCAGGCCACATGTTGATCAATATGATCAATATATTAGAGCTTATGAGGAGTCAAAGGCTATACTGGAGCAGCAACCTTTCGAGCCATACACTGAAGAGGAAGTACAGCTTTTAAAAGCTGAGCTAAAAAAGGACGACAAGGGGAAGAAGAAAGTAGATGAGTCTATTGAACCTCAAGAGAAAGACGGGCAAGCAAACAAAGGGAAAGCCAAGATCACTGAGGACAATCAGCCCTCCTTTACTGATGTACCAAGCCCGAAGAAGACGGAAATCGTTGTGGAAGAGACCACAGTAGAGATGGACACGGCTGGTATGGAAAAGCCGGAGGCCGGGACCAAGGAAAAGGAGATAGATCCAATTCAGCAAAAGAAAAACGATTATGAGGATCTGGTAGAGATAGGGTACACTGAAGAAGAGGCCCTTGAGGCGGTTTATGGGATCACCCTACAAAAACGAGATGATCGGAGAGGGACAGAGGAAAATACAAAGAGTACAAAAGAAAGTGATGAAAAACTGGACGAGCAGAACGTACTAGAAGAGCCGAAGCCAGTGGAGGTGGTGGCCAAAAAAGCTTTAGAGTTGACAGATGAAGATGAAAAAGACATGCACATGGTGCATGAACTGCTCAACAAGATCAAAGAAAGATCCAAGGCAAAGGAAGCGGAGATTGAGATAGCCAAACAAAGGGAAGCCGAGTTGCAGAGGAAATTAGAGGATGCTATGACTGAATCTGAAAGTCATAAAGCATCACTCTACGATGCGGAAAACGAGAGAGATGGATTGATACTCCAGCTAGCTGAGGCCTCAAGAGAAGTAACAAGTGCACAGGAAGCAAGGGAGCGGATGGAAGACGACTTGGACGCGGCTAAAGATGAGCTCATTGAGCTAAGGGAAAGAGTCGAGCTCCAAGAAAGAACAATCACTAGACTCAGGACTACCCCTAGAGCTAGCAGAGCAAGAACCGAACAAGAGGGAGCTCTTGTACCAGCTCTGGAAGACCAGGTCCGAAGCTTACAAAGAGAGCTAAGATTAGAGCAAGTGCAAAGGTTGCACATTGCGGAGGGATCATTGGAAGCAGAGGAGAGGCTCACTTTAGAAAATCAAACACTAAGAACAGAGAATGAGACCCTCCGCAAACAGCTCCAAGATCTACAAGAGCAACAAAGAAGAGAGACAGAGACACCACAAGAAGAATCAGGTGGAGCAGCCATAGAACTACCAGAAATTGGAGAGGCAACCACAATTGAAGATCCAGCCCCAGTTCACAAGGTGACCTCAACTTCAGGAATCTCTGAAGAAGAAGAACAAAGGCTCCATGACCAAATAGAAAAGTCAGCAGAGGAGAGTGCCAAGGCGGAAATGGAATGGGAGAGGAGACTCCTAATCTCCATTAGACTTCAGGGACTAGACACAAAAGTGCTCCATGAAGAGTGGATGCAACCCAGCCTGCCTTTCCCTTTGATGAAGTTTGAAGTGATAAAAACGAAAAAGAGAATAGAGGAGGAGCAGTATGTCGCTCTTTACGAAGGCGACATCACAAAAGAGGAACAATCAAAGAAGATTGTAGATTCGCAGCCTAGATGGAGGAAAGGTTGGCTGAACAAATACCCAGGCTATCTCATCTACTTGGTGGAGGCACCAAAGGAGATTCGGGAGAATGCAACCTTCTGCCCGGTGCCAAGAGTAAGAAGCTGGAAAGAGCATGGCAGGATTGTAGAAAAGAAGCCAAATTGGCTTAATTACCCCAGGATGCCAAGACCAAAGGCAGGAAAGAGAATAGGTAAAGCCTACATGGTGAAAACCCTAACGGTCACCATCAAGCTCTTTACTGGCTCTCCTGACCTTTTGTGTCAGATGCTCAAGAAAATTTGCAGGACTCTCTTAGCTTGCATTGAAGTGTTCGCGCCAGATAAAGCCACGACCTCGAGTCTACTATCGACGGCCGACACAGTGACTGATATGATGTATGATCTTTCATTGCAGCCTTCTCCAAAAGTGTTGCACCTCCTATACCAGAGGATTATGTTTTTGCCTAGCTTCCACATGCAAACATTCGAAGAAGCTTTCTACACCGGCTTTTTCACCCACGAAAGCAAAATATTCGGCCCACCCAACCTTGACCATCGGCAACCTGCGATACGAATCACATTTGCAGATGCTCAAGACGACAGGACTATATTGACCAAGCATAAAGGTCATGTCAGGGACGACATGAACGCGGAGGGGGGGAGTGTTGAGCCAGCAGAGGATCACACCCACATTTTTGCTCACACTCATCATTTTTGTAACCATTGATTGTAATAAATGTCTTTCCGACATTCATTTTGAATTGAGCCATTCATTAAGTAACGGGACTCAATTGAGTTTCCAGCTTGTAATCCCGAAGTAATTTCACTTGCTAATGTAATTAGTTAGAGATGTTCTCACCTCCAAGGCTGAGGTATATAAGCCAAAGTTTTGTAACCTAAGGAGATTCAGATTATTAATCAAAGTGAGTTTTTGAGCGCCGTGACTGTGTCTGAGAGAGTGTGAGAGAGAGAGAGAGAGAGAGAGTCTTATCTACTTGCTACGCGAGCTACGGAGCCACCATTGTGTTAGCAACGACGAGAGCTACGCACTGATACCAAGAGTGCGCGCTATCGGCTTCTATGTGTGGTAAGTTCCTACGAGCTTCGGTGTGAGTTTTCTTCCAACTCGTGTGTCGGAATAGAGCGTGCAGCATATCTATAGAACCACAACGAGTAGAGCTACACATTAGTACCATAGGGGTCAAGTTTCGGTCACCTGTATTTTTCGGCCTGTCTTCATACGCGTTTACCGCACGGAGTGGTTATAGGTTGATTTTGCAGTTCAAGTCTTAAGGGTGTTGTTCTTACCTAGTGTATAGACTTCCCCTTGAGTTTGAGATCGATTCAATGATTCTAGATCATGTTTCGTATAGCATTCGCTCGTAGTACGGATTTCAGTCACTTGCGTATTTTAGAACTTAGATTTGATTTCCTTAGTAGTGATTGTCATTAGAAGGTCGAGTAGGTGATTTGACACCCACCTAGTTGTTTCCATGCGCCTGCGGGTCAAGCTTCGTCCTCGTCTGACAAATTCTATTGTTGGTTGAGTTCTCGCTATTTAGCTTCCGCTAGCGGCGTAACCGCCTTAACAGAGTGTTTGTCATTCTAGAGGTAAAGTCTTAATTCCGTCTTTGCTCCGTCAAAATGTCAAACAAGGTCCAATTTCACTTCTAAAAGAAGTTCTAGAACTCTTAAGTCAATTGGAACATCACTCTATGTCCATAGTCAGATTTTGACTTCAATATCATGCCTTAGACATACTACGCGTAGCATGTCTAACTGCTCAAAATTTCTCCTAATTCGAACCACAGACTCCTCTTAAGGTTCTGATCACTCTGGTATGCTCACAATTGGATTTGGAGTGCTAAATTATTGTGAACACATCCTACGTGTAGGATGTCTAAGTGCTTTGTTTGACTCCAAACGTGAGCCACAGCTTCCCCTTGATGTCAACAACCCAATGCTATGATTAGATTTTAGTTTGGATTTCAAAAGACCCCAAATTTAGCTATTCTAGCCTTTTTCAGTCAAAAATGCTAAAGTCTGCTTAAAACCCAATTTTCTCACCCAATTGAGATGAAACCTTTCTCATGCACTCAATAAATCATGTAGATCATGCTCATGAAGACATCCTATGGTTTTGGTCTTAAAATAATGCCTTGGGCCCAATTTGGATAAGATGTCTGGCAATTTCCGTCTTTTAGCCTTATCCTGTCAAGATATGGTCAAGTTCCCCCTTCCAAGTGAATATAGGGTAATTGCTACCTTCTAAACACATTGGTCAACTCAGATTTTCAAAATTCTCACCAGAACACCCTGTAGACATCCTACGCATAGGATGTCTACTGCTCCTTTTCTCAGACTAAAGTGCTACTTTGCCTTCCCTCAGAAAGTGCCAATATGCCTTATAAGTGCAAAAATATGCAAATCTCTCTCAATTTAAACCTTTTCTGAATTTTACGTTTTCTAAGTCCGCCTTTTAGCTTTTGGGCAATCCAATAAGGGAAAAACACTCAAGTCTATATGTTACTAGGGTGAAACCCACCCTCTGAACCCATAGGTGACCTCAGTTTCCCCAACTTCCCTGCTAAAAACCCCCTGGAGACACGCTATGCGTAGGATGTCTACTGTTTAAAATTTAAATTTTTTCTGACAAAAGTACTCCCTATGCTTTGCAGCTCTCTCAGAAATACTCACAAAAACTTTTGAGCTTCAATTCAGCTTTTAAACACTCTTTTTTGTCTTTGACAGCTCTTTGATGAGCCTAACAGCAAATATAACATGCATGAGGTGTTCCAGATTATAAATCATGATGTCCTACTTACCCTACTCCTACTCATCATCTGAGATGGTGATTTTGGTGTCTCGGTTGCTTCCTGGCCTCCCCGGACTCTCAAGCTATCCTTTCACCGCCTTTACCACTCCAACTCCTACTCTCCTACCTAATACTACCTAAGTCAAAGGATCTAGGCCAGACACTCGCTCCCTAGACTCCTCCTAATACCTAGAGAGTCCCTCACCCTCTGATCCTATCTAAATTTAAAATAAGACGCTAGCAAGCCAGAGAATCCCTATCGTGAAGGACTAGTCTAGGTCACCTACCTAGGGTTTTTGTCCTCGGTAGCGGCGCCAATGTTAGCGGATACGCCGTAACGGAAGTCAGCACAACGAGAACTCACCTAATAAGATTTGTCAGCTAAGGATGAAGCTCGACCCGCAGGCACGTGGAAGCAAGCATAGGGTGTCAACCTACACTTGACCGACTATTGACTACTTCCTACAGAGGTCTCTACCCAATGTCTAAGTTACAGCCTTCAAGAATACACAAGAGGAGATTTCCTACAACGCTTTCAAGAGCCAAATACCCATCAAACGTTCTCGAAACGCTACGGAACTTGAAGGAAATCCTATTAACACCAATAGGTCACTCTCCCTAAGGTCCATGACCCAAAACCCCAATCCTAAACACCCGGTGCAGAATCACGTAGGATGTTTGACAGGTTTTTGTGGGTCATCGTTTTTGAAAAATAAAGTGCCTAATGTGTAGCTCTACTCATTGCAAATGCATGGATATGCTAAAATGAAAAAACGGACAACGTATGCTCACCGAATCACCAGATATAGCTCGTGGGTCGATCTTGCAAAGCCGGGTCGTACACCTGCAATGTAGGTGTTGGCGCATAGCTATCTTTGGGGGCAACACGCTGCACTTCTCTCCACTTGATTCCGACCACCAGTGTGCACGTAGCGTCAAAATAAACTTTCACTCTCTCTTGTACACAGAGTACACTCAACTCACACAGACAAAACTTATGAAAAATGACAAAAGTTTTTTTGCATTAAGGTCAAAAGTGGTATAAATACCTTACAATATCAAACCCTAATGTTCTAATTTAACCATTTACTAAGTCTAAATGTCAAAAATGGGATACAATTTGGAAGCTTCTGCAAGCCCCACTATTTACAAAGGTGAAATGACGGTTTCTTCTCAATTAAGGAATGATTACAAAGGAAATTAGTATCCCGCTGGGCAATCATCCTTCGTTGAGTGTGTCCAGCCGCTAACACTCTAAAATTAGGGTTTATTCAAAAGACGAGAAGAAGATGGGAAGTAAAGCAACAACTTTTTCAAGTCCATGAAAAGGCACATGCATGTGGAAGAGTTTGAAGAAACTTAAGGGACAAGCGGGTTGAGAACTTTGGTAACTTGAGTCTTGTGGATATGTACACACATTGTAGGCAATTATATGAGCAAGCAAATGCTAAAAAAATTCCATTTTATGGTTCACTCACATGTATGTCCTCTTTTTTTACTATTGAGGATGTATGCGGTGAGCTTGAAAAGTTCACCACTCGCAAAGTGGGAGATCTTAAGCTATCAAGCCGGAGATGATGAAATGGACGAGAGATTTTACCCATGAGTGGATGTGTGATATGTTCAACCTTGCACTTCAATATGGTACGCCTTATGATTGGAGTTTCAAGCTCACCACTCGCAAAGCGGGAGATCTTAAGCTATCAAACCGGAGATGATGAAATGGACGAGAGATTTTACCCATGAGTGGATGTGTGATATGTTCAACCTTGCACTTTAATATGGTATGCCTTATGATTGGAGTACTAATTGGGTTAAGCCTTTCCATAAAGGAGGGGATGTAAAGAATGTAAACAACTACCGGACTATAATGATTGGGTCTCTTATGGCAAAGCTGTTTGGGTGCATAATGGAGATGAAATTGAGTGATTGGGCTGAAGAGAATGACAAGCGTGCAAAGGGATAAGCAGGTTTTCATCGATGCCATAACACCATTGATCATCTTGTCACTCTTCCTGTTCTCATGGAGGGAAGTCGATTGAAAGGCAAGTGATTGTATTACTGTTTTGTGGACTTTAAGAAAGCCTTTGATATGATTCCACGTAACAATTTGTGGAGAAAAATGGAAGAACTCCACATGCCAAGTGAATTTATGCTTGCGGTTTTTCGAATCTATGAGAAGGTGATTTGTCAATTGCGCATAAGAAGAGAAATTTCAAAAAAAATTGTAAGCAGTATTGGGGTTAAACAAGGATGTCCCTTGTCACCAACTCTCTTTGGTCTATGCATCAATCAATTGGAACAAATGGTACTTGACTTTATGCAAGAAGAAGGCATTGAAGAGGTCACGGTTTGCAACGTGGTAGTCATGCTTTGTTGTAGGGGATGATGTAGTGCTTCTAGCACACACTTTAGAATATGCACAAAAGCTTATGGTAGTCCTTGAGAACTTTTTCTTGCATAGTGGGCTGATTGTGAGTGAATCCAAAACAAAGGTTATGCTTGTGAAAACTAACCATAAGGAGAAGCCATGCATTGTGTATAGCAATGAGACACTTGAAGTTGTTGAGAGCTTTAAGTACCTTGGCCTTGAGGTTCCGTCTAATCACAAGAGGCATGAATCTGTTATGCATTATTTGGAAGCAGGAAAGAGAGCATATTATGAATTCAAGAACATGTGTAATGTGGGAAACATCAAGTGGTGGGTTCTCAAGAAGTACCTTTTTGATGCATTGGTGACAATGGTTCTTCTTTATGGAGTTGAAGTGTGGGGCAAGAGCATCTCAAAGTCTACTTGGAAAGAGTTTGAGAATGTCCAAAAGCATTTTCTTACAACCTTTCTTCAAGTCAAGACACAAACACCATATATGCTCCTACTTCTTGACTCGGAATCTCTTCCAATTGAGGTTATGGGCATGGAAAGGGTTGTGGAGTACATGATAAAGATGCGTCAAAACCCCTCACACCTACTTCCTACAATTGCATGGGAAGCAAGCAAAAAAGTTCAAAACATGCATAAAAGCAAGATCTTGAGCAAAGGATGGATGAAAGACATAAAGAAGTGGTTTGGGAGATGGGATGCATTACACTTGCTACATGATGCTTCAATTGACTTCCAAGTGAATGAAGCTTTTCTTCAACGCCAATGTATTACGGCTTGGGAGAAATCCGGTGGGTCACGCTTCATACATTACACCATCCATATTGCCCCCAACTACAAAACCATGTTCTATGCTGAAAGAGTAAATTGTACTACACTTACATGCTTGAGCCTATCCCCTTGTCGGCAATACGCACTATCGCAGCCATTCGGCTTAGATTCCATTTCCTTCGATGCGAGACAGTGCGTTGGGGCAATGGAGAATAGTCAAATCGGCTATACACATTATTCTCACTGCAAGTTGGAGAGTTTGAATACCACACACTA
This sequence comes from Adiantum capillus-veneris, assembly GCF_014529385.1. Classification (NCBI taxonomy): domain Eukaryota; kingdom Viridiplantae; phylum Streptophyta; class Polypodiopsida; order Polypodiales; family Pteridaceae; genus Adiantum; species Adiantum capillus-veneris. The sequence goes on along the minus strand of NC_140952.1, from coordinate 2,699,780 downwards.
CTAGAGTTTTCAGCTTTTGGTCACATCTAAACTTTCTTCTCTCACATTTTCAACCATGACTTAGACCTACACACTTTCCTCTCCCAGTCTCAGTGTGGGCTCTCCATTGCGACTCTCATCATCACAAGTTTGGAGCATCGAGAGTCACTCATCAACCATACAAATACTAAATCACATGTGTGCGCTCCTTGCCGCACTGTCGAAGCAAGGGACTTGCCTAACACTATGTGCGAGCCACAGATGGCTCCAAGCACACAGCTAGCTTAACTAGTAAGCTTAAAAGAGGGCAATGGTGTGTCACTCACCGCTCTATGCACCTGCCGTGGAGGATTCCTCGCCGCGAAGAAGAAGGAGACGCCGCTATGTCACGCTCAACCGCTTCACCGCCGTCGTGCCGCCGCAATGCTCGATCGCTCTCTCTCTCTCTCTCTCTCTCTCTCTCTCTCTCTCTCTCTCTCTCTCTCTCTCTCTCTCTCTCTCACACACACACACACACACACACACACACACACACAAGGAGGTGAAGAAGAAGAAGATGGAGATGGAGATGGAGCAAGAGCACTCTTCTATTGCACAAATGAGAGAATGAATGAATTTTAGGTTTAGTTGGCTTTTATATGAGCTCACCCCATTCACACTTGGGCGCCCATGCTTAGCCAACTAATCCCTTGAATGTCCCAGTTAGAGTGCGCCTCTCATCGGCGATCACTCTTACCCTTTTCCTATTGGTCCGACAAGCCCGGTACCTGAATCTACCAAATACATAATACACGTCCATCGTAGGTGATGGGGTGTCTGTGAGCCGTGAGGGTTAACATGCCCCCCTTCCTGATGTAGATTCCATCCTCGGAAGCTATTGAGTTGAAGCTCGTTCATCGAGGTGGAAGAGCATTTGAGATGAATGTCCTTAGCCTTCTTCAATCACTGCAAAATCAAACAACATTGGCATAGTAATTGCATTCTCATAAGTGATTAAAAAGCATATGTAGTTTTACGTAGACAAATTGATTGTTAAAAGAATTTCAAACAATTTGTCAGCAATGAACATTAAATTGCAATGTAATCAAATGCATAAACAGATGTAAAGATAAAAAATTAAACAAGTCTGGGGTCGCTAATTTGACGGTCGAAAGGCACTAGAGATCGAATATTAATACCATGGGTAAGCTTCTTAATTTTTTGTGGTCAATTAAGTTGTTTAATCGCGAGAGCCAAGTATTCATGTTCGAGGGTTGACTAGAGGCTATAAAGAGAAGACCTTGTAGTTAAGCTACCATAAAAGGAATTTCTCATGAAATCATCGCCTGACTGATTACTTTTTCTTTGACCCCCCAAATTCTTTTCACAGTGATTCAATTTTGATGTGTGTGCTTATTTTGTATGCCTTGGGTTTTTTGCTTTTCAAGAAAAAGCGCCCATACTAGGAACCTCTAGGGCTCTAGTACCATAGGCGATACATGTGAGTGAAGTACCCAATCAAGCTAAGATTTCTCTTCCAGCTTAAGATTTTACAATGTGGCACTTTGATTTTTTGTTTGTTCATTTTCATCATTTTAATTTTGTAACTTTGGGGGGTCATATAACACTGATACACCTCCCCAGGCTCATCACACTAGTAAACTCCCTTTATAATACTTAAGCTAAAGGTCAATAGGGTCAAGCCCACTAGAAAGCCCTAGTACATTTCACACAATGCTGCCTAAATCGGATTAAGAACCTAAGTAACCATTAATTATTAGGAAGGCATTCCCCATGGTATTAACAGAAGATCTCTAACACCTAACTTGGTCAAACTAGCTTAGTCAGACTTGATTGATGTTTAAACCTAGACAAGGGATTATGACAAAAAAGACATTGAATTAAATGTTTGATACTAAGCAAATGTGCTGGATATTATGCTACCAATCACAATCAAAGCAGACAATCATAGATGCAAAAAAGATAAGGGACAATGCTAATGGACAAGAAACACCTGTTTGTGTTGATGGTGGCGCTTGATCTAAAGTGTGAATGAGAGAAAGGTTCCATGAAGGTCCAAATCCTATCAATAGCAACACGCTCCTGTACACACTAGGAAACAAAAGGAATACCTCCAGGAGGCACATTAGTGGGAAAAGGTACCAACACTTATTGAACACAACAAAAAACATAAGGAACCCTAACCTAATTAGTTGCACTCCCCCTAGAGAGTCAAGGGAATAGGATATTGTAGAGGTTGGGGGGAAACCCTAAGGCTAAACCCCTATCCTCGTCGTCGAGATAAAAAAATTCATCATCCATGAGACCATATGTGCCATTTGTGTAGTCCTGTAAATTTTCTTCTTCATCATAGGTGTCCATGTTTACTAAGAAGGTCACGAGACTCCTATAGTCATCTTGGTCAAAAGGGTAGGCTTGTGCAATGGGAGAAACGCTCTCTACTAAGTATGGATCAGATGTGGTCAAGAGACATACCAGCCATTCTAACTCCTCAAAATTCCTCTCCCATGCTAGCGTACCTATCAAATCCCATTCACATGCAAGCACTGGAAAGACCATGTGAAATATTTGTGAAAAGTAACGAGGGTACCTCTCACCCAAGGTAGGAGTGGATGACTCTAGCGTACTAGCCATATCTGTACACGCAAATAGATGATGGTTAGAGTGCAAATATTACAAGGGTCGTGTTCTTGTGCATAATTTGTTTTTATGATTTTGTGTTATGGCTCTTGCTCTTTTACTTTTTTATCTTGTTTTTGTGAGTATAAGCCTTTATATATACATTCCCTAACATTGGAGATTAAGGGGTCAGGGGGAAAGGTTGAGAGGAAAGTGAGTGAGTGATGATTGTCAGCAACACTCCCCCCTTCCTTGGGTAGATCATATCGTTTGAAATGAGCTCGTCACCCTTTGAAACCAATTGTTCCAGTTGGTAATAGGTGAGGATTTTTGCCAGTAGTTTTCTATTACCCTAGGTGCCTCGTCAAGTTGCAAGGGTGGTAAGGTACTCTCCCAAGATCGAACTTGAAGTGGTTCATCAGGTGATTCTTGAACACTGGGAGGTGTGGATTCTTTTGTAGCTTCATGGAGGTCCACTACTATAGATGGAGGCTATGTAGAATCTTTTACCTCTATGGATGAATTACATGAGGAGCTAGAAGCTTCATGGAACTCCCCCCTTCCTGAGCTAGGTGGGATAAATTGGTTTTGCCTTGGAGCCCAAACTAGCTATGGACTAGGTGTGTAGCATTCTGTGATCTTTCCCTTCCCACGGTCTGCCATTGGCTTTAGCGTTACACTGTTTGACTCATATGGGTTTTTTGTCGATAGGGAAGGACACATTTTACGTTTAGGTACCCAAATTTTCTCATTTCCATCATAGTAGCCTTGGGCTTCTAATAGTCGTTTCTGAATCCATCGTGATTTGGTCTTTGCTCTCATAGGGCGCGCTCTTGGTTTTCCATGGAAATTTTTTCTTGGAATGGATGGGAGGGTTGAGGTAGTTGGAAGTAAGGCCTTGCGGACCCATTGATATGTACTCTTAGGTCGTGCAGGTTGAGTACTTGCAATATTACTACTTGCTGCAACTACAAGTGTTGAGGTGCTAGGTTCATGGGTAGCCGGCAAAGACGATTTAACCACCTTGGCTTGTGAATGTTGCTATCCTTCAACTTTGCTAGAGTTTGCAACGTAGGTGACTTTGCTTGAATGATAGGGGTAAGAGTCGGTGGTCGCGTCGTGACACTACCAGTATCCCAATCAATAGTGCATTTGGTTGCCAACATCCACGTGCGTCCCAGGTTTACATTGCCTTCCATAGCTCCCGCGGGCATGACTAGAAACCTCTGCACTATGCTTCCATTGTCATAGACAAAAGGGGTCTGAAGGACTCCAAGAATAGCAGTTTTTTTTTAATTAATGCCCTTGACTTGCATCGTACTCGGGGATAGGGTCGGTTTCCCTAATTGACACCAAACTCCATAGGATAACAAATTGTGTTTAGCTCCCGTATCTAATAAGGCATTGTATAGTACTTTCCCATAGGGGCTATTTAGCTCAATTGGGTATCGTAGGGGTGGCTCAGATTCTAATGAGTCGTCATCTGTGTCCTCGAAAAATGCTTGCGTGATTCCCAGATTAGCCTCTCGTTGGCGTCTAAGACGTTGTTGTCGTTCTCAAGCCTCAACTCTTGCTTGGATTTTTTTAAGATCTGCTTGTTCCTTGGCAGCCTTCTTTTGATGGATGGCTTGCAACTCTTCCTGGCTTAGAGGATCATAATATCTTTTGAATTTACTCCCATTAAGGAATCCAATGGTTTCAACTCCATCTAGAGTCTCCACACGAATGGTACCTTGAGGGGTAATTTCACACACTCGATATGGTCCCTTACCAGCGTATTTCAATTTCTTCTTTTCATTACGTACCCCATACATAAGAACTTTATCACCAACCTTGATGTCTTTATCCTTTAAATGGCTATCAAACCACTTCTTTCTCCTATCCTTCTCCACTAGAGCACTTCGCACAGCTAATTGCCTTTCTTCATCTAGCCTTTCCAGGATATATAATCGCTCTACTAAGGGGTTACCATCCCAACCTTCTTGAGAAGCTACTCGAAGACTAGGAATGACAAACTCCCATGGCATAACTGCTTCTTGGCCATACACCATCTTAAACGGTGTGCAATTAATAGCAACTTTATACGCAGTACGATAAGCCCATAAAGCTGATATAAGCTTTAGGTCCCAATCAGTGCGATGAGCCTCAACTGTCTTTGTCAAAATGGAGATGAGAGTTTTGTTGGTACTCTCAGCTTGGCCATTTGCTTGGGGATAATAGAGTGTAGACTTGTGGTGAGATATCATGAAGTTTGATGTGAGTTCTTTTATTACTTCATTTATAAAATGAGTTCCATTGTCACTCACAAGTTCAAAGGGGCATCCAAAACGTGTGATAATGTTCTCAAAGAGGAAATTAGCTGTTATTTTTGCATCTTCCTTTCGTGTTGCTTTTGCTTCAGCCCATTTGGTTACATAGTCGGTAGCCACAATGATATATCGTGATTGCGTATTACGTGCAGCCGGACTTATCAGTCCTACAAAGTCTAAGCCCCACTTTTCAAATGGTTGGGTTACCTTGATGGGATGTAGAGGCATCCTATCCCCTCTTTGTGGCTTCTTGAAGCGTTGGCATTCATCACATCCCTTTGCAAAAAGTGATGCATCCTTAAACAGAGTGGGCCACCAATAGCCTGACTGTAAGATCTTTCGGGCAGTCAACTTTCCTGAAAAGTGACCACCAGCTACGCCCATGTGTGTCTCTTGTAGAATATTTAAATACTCATCCTCGCGGGCACAGCGTCTAAGAACATCATCTTTTCCTCTCTTATAGAGAGTTCCAGCCAGTAAGCAATAGGGTTTGCATTCCTTGATTAATTTTCGAGCTATATCTTTTCGCAGCTCTTTGGGTGGAAAACCATTAACTAAGAAGTTAACAATCTTTTCACTCCACTCAGGCATTGTCTCAACAATGAACAAAGGAGTATCAGGCAATTCATCATCAACCCCCGTAGGAGCTTCGCCATTAGGGATACGAGATAAATGATCCACCATGACATGTTTCCTCCCAGGCCTCACAACAACGATGAAGTCAAACTCAAGAAGAATTAACAACCATCGTGTAATTCGACCTGTGGAACACGGCTTGTTTACCAAATATAGCAATGCTTGATGATCAACATAAAACACAAACTTGGTAGCAAGAAGGTAATAGAGAAATTTCTTTACTGCGTAAATCATAGCTAGACCTTCACGCTCTGTAGTAGTGTAGTTCATCTCGGCATCATTTAATTGGCGACTTGCAAAGCTAATAGGGTAGTCCAATTTATGTTCTCCTCGTTGAGTTAGAAAACACCCGATAGAAAAATTTGATGCATCAATATGCACATGAAAAGGTACATTCCAATCAGGTGTTCGCAGGATTGGAGCACTTGTCAGGGACTTCTTTAATAACTCATAAGATTGATGACATTCTTCCGTCCAGTGAAACTCGATAAGAAGCTTGTACAATGGACGCGCTATCTCGGCAAAGTTTAAAATAAACCTTCGATAATAACCAACATGGCCCATAAATCTTTGAACTCCTTTATAGTTAGTAGGTGGTGGCAAATCGGCAATGGCTTTAATCTTACTCTCATCTGTGGATATCCCGTTCTTGAACACTATATGCCCTAGAATGACTCCATGCTTAACCCAAAATTGGCATTTGAAAGGGTTCAATGAGATGCGATAAAATCTGCACCTTTCAAATATTTTTCGTAGATATAACAAATTCTTCTCCCAAGAAGAATAAACACAAAGGTCGTCTAGGAAAGCTTCACAAAACTCCCTTAGAAATTCTTTAAACGCAGTGTTTAATAATTGTTGGAATGTAGCAGGGGCATTTGTTAAGCCAAAAGCCATAACACGAAATGAAAACACTCCAAACTCTGTGATAAAAGCAGTTTTAGCTTGGTCCTCTAATGCAATTGTGATTTGATTGTAACCAGAGTACCCATCTAAAAAGCTATAAGCTTCCTTGCCCGCAACTCTTTCAAGCACATGTTCTGAATATGGCAAGGGATAATGATCTCTCCTAGTAGCTGCATTAACTTTCTTGAGGTCCACGCACACTCGTAGTTTCCCATTCTTTTTTGGCACAATGACTATTGGAGAAACCCATTCTGAGTGCTTCCCTCATGAATGGACGCCCTAAGATCATCTCAAATGACATAGGATGCTTGGAAAAATCCATAACAATGAAATTTTGCCTTACCTTGTGTCCCAAGACCTTGATTCTGAGATCCTTTAGCATTCCAATAGGCGTAACAATAGATCCATTAGCCATTTTTACCACTACGCTTGTGGCTTCAAGGTGAGGTCTCCCCATAGACTCCCAACAACTCTTTGTCACCATGCTGACTCCCACACCACCCTCAAGGACCCCCTTTACAATTAATCCTTTAGTAGTGATTGGTAGAGTAGCATTAGATTCATCACCTTCAAAGTATTGCCCCAACTTGTTAACGGGTATTTCAATTACAGATTCATGTCCCACTAGGTCAGATGGTGGTGCTAAATGTTCCTCATCATTCATTACCGAGTCAGGTTTGTTCATATGTGCAAACTGTGGTAATCCAGCCTGTAATTCTCCATTGAGGAAGGCTCGAAGAGCTGTCACTAGCTCGGGGTCTTTATATAGTTTGGACATGATGGTGGTTCTAACTTCTGAAGACATGAAATCCATCAATTTGGAAACATTTTTAATGGCATCTTGTGGGACGTAGGACCCTGACAAGAGAATGGTGAAGATGGAATCTCCACTTCCTCAAGGGGGTAGAGCATTCCCTCACCAAACATTCTCTCTAATAGGAAAGGTGTGTGTCTACTTTCAGATTTCCTACCCTCACTCTCTTCCCGAATGATACTGGGTATAGCTAACGGCCTGTAGTTCTTGTGAGGTTGAACTTGTGTGGGAAACACTGTGTCCGACATCTGGATATGTTTGGGTTTAGGTTCTAATGTTCGTTGAGTTTCTTCCACCAAACCCCTCAGTTGTTGGACTCGTTCAATTTCCACTGTTGGGTTTGGATAGGTTCCAATCTTTCTCTTGCAATCCTCATTTTTTGTCTCTCGTGGATTATCTTGAGGGTTCGCAACTGGGTGGCTTAACTTTGAATACTCTTTTGGTGTTCGTCGTAATTCCCTCTTGTGATCCTCCTCACTGGCTTTTTCCTTTGTAGTAACAGTTTTGGTCTCCGTGGTCTCTATCGAATCTGAGTCATCCTCAGGGTCATTCATATACACGGGATCCTCTCCTGTCCCTATGTTAGTCTTTGAACTAGGTTTTGAGCTAGAAGCATTAAGGGATTTCTTTCTTCGTGTTTTCTTCTTTCTCGCTCGGCCAATGGATGCAGCATCTCTCTCTTCGAGGATGTAATTTTGCTTTTGGAGCATCGACTGTGTGAGTGCATTCATTGGTGCTATGTTTATAGTTGGTGGTGTCCCATCAACAATCTCTATTAAGTTCAATGGTGTGATTTTCGGCGCGTTTGGATTGTTAGGACACTGTGCGATCAAATGATCTATACCACAACGATTACAAGTGAGTATTGGCATTTCCAATGCACTCCCTTGACTTGTTTTCATTAGTGTAGCATTCTTTTGCATTCTAATGGGGCACTCAGATACTCGATGTGGTCCACCACATTCGTAGCACTGAAGAGGTGGTCTCCGGGCAAAACTATTAATGTTTTGGCCTCTTGCTGCTAGCGCACTAGCTTGATATACCGGTTTGATTTGTCCCCAATGGTCTTCCATATAGTACATGGGACACTCCTCAGGTGATACTAGAGTCTATGTCCTCTTTGCAATCTACATAAGTACTAGATGACTCGCAACCTATTTGGTTCATAGGTGTAACTCTTGGATGAGGGGGTTGCGGTCCTAGCACTGGAGGTGGCAACGGTGTGCTTTGGACCACATTTTGGGTTCTAGGGACCATGTGCTGTAATGGCAACTGTTGCTCCATGGGTAGGGTAGGCATCAATGCAGGAACTCGAGGTGAGTCTGCCCAAGCTATAGGCGGTCTATTTTCCATGATGCGTTTAAGCATTAGGCAATCCTTCGCTTGATGGCCATACCTACCACACGCGTTACAAGTCCCGTTAAACTTTACTCTGAAAGTAGGGCATTCACTCGTAGTATGTGGGCCCAAGAAAATTGAGCACCATTGTTGCTCCCTTCTTGGATACATATGAGTGTTTTGTGGAGCACGATTACCCCTAAGGCTTTCTTGGATGGCCTTGGTGAGATCTGCCAAAGTCATCTCAAATATCGTTTTCTCTTTCACGATTGGCTTTATCTTCATTGGCTCATGCCCTGACGCTTGCGAGATACTAGACTTCGGCTCGGCAGACACTCTTTCTCTTGCAATCATTAAATTATCCTCCAATTGGATTGCATTCATGGTGACTGCTTCCCAAGTAGTGATACCTCTAATGACTAGGCCATTATAGATACTTTCATGTCGTAGTCCCCTAATGAATCTATAGAGCAATAGGTTGTTGTTGAATCGCTCGTTTGGATTGCATCGAGAATTCAAATTCTTTAGGCGACTAATGAAGTCTCTCACGGATTCACCTTCTTCTCGTTGGGCTTTCTGGAGCTAAGAGGCTACACCCCAAAGTACTCCCTCTCGTATGTGCTCTTTCAAAAACAATCTTTTAAGAGTAGAGTAGATCGTTTTCTCTTCTACTCTTAAGGTTTTATACCAATCTCTAGCCTTTCCGATTAGGGTCAAACTCAAAACCTTACACTTATGTAGCTCATCGTGCTCTTCCAAGGAATCCACACATGTTCAAAGACTTCCATATGCTTTCTAGCATCTCCGTCTCCACTGAATTTCTGTGTGAGCTTAGCTACTTGAACTGCCTTGCTCCTAGGCTCTCTATCAGGTGCACTACGCATGTTTTCCGCAATAGAGCGACCGATAGTTTGAGCAAATGCTGCCAAATCTCCTATTTGAGCAGGTATAATGGGTGTATGTGCTCCTGGAACCACATGTGAGATGGGAGTCGACCTTGGCCTTAGCATACGCGCGGCTCTTGGGTCCCATATTTCGTATGGTGGTGTACCAGACGGTGGTCCAAAGTTTACAGGCGTGGCCCTAGGCATAGGGGGTGCCTGATATGGAATGTTATTATTAAATGGCATGGCTCCACTTGTATAAGAGCTTGGATAATTCCATTGTGGATTGTAAGCTCTTGGAATAATCGGAGGTGTAGGAGCTACATGAGGCTGAGGTACGACAGGTGCACATGATTGATACATACATGTAGGTATAGTTGGGGGCACTGTGCTACTAGGCATCGGTGCAGTATTAACAAATGAACTCCATGGTGTACTTCTTGTCACGCTCACCACTGGGATATGCATGGTAGCCGTAGTGTCATTAAGAGAAAGATGAGATAGATCTGGGAAGGTAAAGCTGCCACTTGTGGGCTAAGATTGTACTGAGGCTCCTGGCAAAACAACATATGGAGGATCAATGGGGCTCACTGAGGGAGTCTCCATTTGTGATAGGGTTGGTTGGTTGGCCTTTCCCGTATCCAAGAATCTCATTAGGCCTGTTGAAGGCATGTTGATCCCTGTGTTCTGTCTTTCTAACTCGACAATCCTATGGAGGACATCACAGACTTTCTGTTGTTGCTCATCTATGCTAGTAGCACCCGATGTGGATTGTAGAACATCTAACCAACCCACATGATATGTGTGTCCTGTGTACCGATCAGTTAAAGATTCCTCTTGTATGTCATACTCCCAATTTTTGTTTAGGAATATCCCATATAGGCCTGGCGTGCTGGAGGTTTCCCTCAAGGTGGAAGCATTATTGCTCCCCATCGCTTGCCCCTCCGTGACTGCTACCTTGGGAGCACTCGGTTGCTCGGCTGTCATGATTGTTGTCATAGGAGCCTTTGCTTTCAGGGCTCGACTTTGTTCTAGCCTTCATAGGTTCTCAATTTCCCTCTACCTTGTTGCTTGCATATAGCGTTCGATCTCTTGTACTTCGGCAAGACTCCTACCATCGGGTAGTAGAACCTCAGAGGGAGATAGTCCTAAAGGATCAGGAGGTGCAATGGATGGAACATTCACATGCACACTCTCAAGAAGCATAGGGTCTATTTTAGGCATGAATGACGAATTTACCTCCCCACTCCCTTCATTTATTTCATTAACCGCATGTTCGGAGCGAGTAGCTCTACTAAGGGTCTCTTTTAAGCGGCTAAACATGCTGGACCCGGGCCGTGGGCCCATGGCATGCATGTCTTGACTTGAACTATCAGGGTTTGGTGTAGGATACCCCTCCATGACTTCGTAGTCAGAGGAAGAATCACTAGACGCGATATGAGGATCTTGGGCCGCGCTACCTTGAGTCCCGACCGAAGGTCCAGAACCTAGGGTGGAGGAATAATGGGTGCCCGCATAAATGGAGGCACTACCAATATGCTCGTGCTCTAACACTCGTCCAGAGCGTAGGTTCATATGACTTGGATCCCCTAGAAGTGTCAGTGAGGGCCCATGAAGGCTGCTCACCTAGTAATGTTGGGTGTTTTGCAACTCAAATCTTTTCTTATTTTTTGATTTTTTGGTCCTTTTTTTCTGACCCAGCTATAGAATAGAACGTATGATAGCTCAAAACGAGCGTCTCGGTCAGAGGGACGTGCCGTGTTATACAGCCCTCCGTTTGGTCACTTTATGCCCTCGGAATCCCTAAAACCGTCAATTTCTAGTAGGGAACTAGGCCCGAATTAGAAAGTCTAAGGGTGCAAGTGGGAAGAGAAGGGAGGAGAGTGGAGGACTTGCCCCAAATGCTCTCATTCCCTCTTGAGGGGGTAGGGTATATATATAAGAGTGAGTCTAGTATATATCATAATACTGAGGCTTGGGCCTGGGCCTGGGCTTGGGCTTGGGGAAATGATCCCGATCCCGATCAAAATTTTAGTGTAGCCCCCCGTCACTCACGCTTAAATATTTTCGGTTTTTTCTATTATTATTATTTAAAAAAAATTATTTTTTTTTTTATTTTTTTATTTTAAAGGCGACGACCGCGCGGTTTAGGTGACCCTTTCTTGGCCACACACACTGTCAACACCTACTTAACCTCTCTGTCAACAGCTCACTATCTTATCTACTTACTAACAGTGCTGCTAACCACTAACTAATCTGTTAACCACTTTCCTAACTGCTTACTGACAGTGGGCTAACTGTCCACCTACTTCCTCTCTCACTACCTTCCTGTGCAGAGACTGTGTGCAGGCAAACCTTGACAGAAAACTGTGTATAGACTGTGTGCAAACAGATTTGCTAACTGCCTACCTACTTATTCATTCACTGCGAACAAGCTAACGACTACTAATTGTGCAAAGACTGTGTGCAAACAGAAAACACAACATTATGCAGAAATCACAGAACTTGCAGACAATACAGAAATTAACAACTTGCAGAAAAATAACTCATTCCTCTTCCTCTTCCTCTTCTTTCCTACTACAAACAACTCATAGGAGAAGCACAAAGTGCCTCTTGGGCTTAGTGCAGGGCGATTCCCCGGCAGCGGCGCCAAAAATGTGCGCTCCTTGCCACACTGTCGAAGCAAGGGACTTGCCTAACACTGTGTGCGAGCCACATACGGCTCCAAGCACACAACTAGCTTAACTAGTAAGCTCAAAAGAGGGCAATGGTGTGTCACTCACTGCTCTATGCCCTTGCCATGGAGGATTCCTCGCCGCAAAGAAGAAGGAGACGCCGCTACGTCGCGCTCAATCGCTTCACCGCCGTCGTGCCGCCTCAATGCTCGATCGCACTCTCTCTCTCTCTCTCTCTCTCTCACACACACACACACACACACAAGGAGGTGAAGAAGAACAAGATGGAGATGGAGATGGAGCAAGAGCACTCTTCTATTGCACAAATGAGAGAATGAATGAATTTTAGGTTTAGTTGGCTTTTATATGAGCTCACCTCATTCACACTTGGGCGCCCATTCTTAGCCAACTAATCCCTTGAATGTCCCAGTTAGATTGCGCCTCTCATCGGCGATCACTCTTACCCTTTTCCTATTGGTCCGACAAGCCCGGTACCTGACTCTACCAAATACATAATACACGTCCGTCGTAGGTGATGGGGTGTCCGTGAGCCGTGAGGGTTAACAACATGTAACTTTGGTCCCTTAGGTCATATTTGACCTCCGAGGATGATAATAAAATCTCTCTCTCTCTCTCTCTCTCTCTCTCTCTCTCTCTCTCTCTCTCTCTCTCTCTCTCTCTCTCTCTCTCTCTCTCTCTCATTTTGTTCCTTGGCAAACACACCTCGATCCCATATCCTCATCACCATCACTTTTGCACCTTTTTTCTCTACTTTGACCCTATGTCGGTCTCAGCACATCTCTCTCTTCTCTCTTGATCCTCTTGATTCCCCCCCCCCCCCCCCCCCCCCCCCCCCCCCCCCCCCCCCTCTCTCTCTCTCTCTCTCTCTCTCTCTCTCTCTCTCTCTCTCTCTCTCTCTCTCTCTCTCTCTCTCAAAAAACGCAGCCTGCAAAGGCTGAAATCCTGGCACAAGCTCTGGGTCTGGTTTTAGCCTCTTTTGCCTACTGGACCTTAATCCTATTCGATTTCCTGTTAGGTTTGTTTCAATTAATCAAGGGTTAGTTCTTGCACAAGCTTCTTGCACAAGCCTCGACCCTTGCTTTTCCAACCAAACCCACAGTTCTCTGCCGAGGCATACAAACCCTAACTAAGCAGAGATTCACACAGAATCTCAGTTTTGTGTGTACTCTCAACAAGAAGAAGATTAGCATCGGAAGCATGACGACCAAAGCCACCACTCCGAAGAGCTTTGCGAAGACACGACCAAGCTTTGCTGCCGTTTTAGCAGCGCCAAGTAAATCTGACCGAATCGAACGCCTTCAAGCTGATCTCGATCGGGTCATGGAAGAAAATCGCGACCTCAAAGCTCGCCTTAGCAAGCTTGAGGCACGATTTGATTCCATGGTCGATCTCGCCACCAACAAAGTGAAAGAAGTCGAAGCCAAGGCCATCGAAACACACTCGGCAACCCTTGCACAGGTGAAGACATGTGTGACAGTAGAGCTTCGAGAACAACGACTCCAAACAGAAAATACCCTCAAGATCCGCATTGGTGGGCTACCTCAAGCATGGGAAACGACCAAGTACGACTTCTCGGAACGCATCAACATCCTCAATGAGACCCTCAAGCCGATCAAGGTCGACCACAACACAATAGGCCGTATCACTTGGAGAGGCCCTGACATGCCTATACCAAGTGGACATGCCATCCTTGAATTCGAAAGTAGAGAAGGTCGGCTCAAGCTTCTCCAACAATCACGTCTTCTCAAAGACACCAAGTTTTGGATCGCAGAAGAACTCACCCCGCTACAACTCAAACGCAAAAGTGAAGAGCTCAAGAAGGTACATGAAGCCCGCAAACAAGGCAAATGGGCAGTCTACCGAGGTGGTAAAGCCATCATCTAGGAGTTTCGAAACCCCAAATCGGCTCTCCCCACAACTGATTCCTCTTAGGTTTTTGTCTTTTTCATCTTTCCAATGGACCCTCAGTCCTTAACTGATATGTATTCAGTGCGATTTGCTACAAATGTCACCGTTGTACTGTCTGTTTTTGGTCCCATGGGTCATATCTGACCTCCGTGGATGATAATTCAATCTCTCTATCTCTCTCTCTCTCTCTCTCTCTCTCTCTCTCTCTCTCTCTCTCTCTCTCTCTCTCTCTCTCTCTCTCTCTCTCTCTCTCTCTCTAAAAATGCAGCCGTTTTTTGACCTAGTAGACAGTAGTCAACTCTTTTGATCATAACTTCTTCATCCGAACTCCGATTTGGGTGATCTATAGCCTCAATCGAAGAGCACCAAGTCCTCTACGCATTGATGTAAAGACAGAAATTTTCAGAGTTATGGAAGGTGTTTTTGTAGCAGAATTTTCGAAGTGAACAGGTTCAACAAAATTGATTCTCATCTCCTATTTTACATACAATGTCTTCCGGCACTCGCAAGGGTTCTTCTTCTTTAACAAGGTCCACAACCATTGTGGAAAATGATCCAAAATCTCCTAAGTGTGGAGATAGCAACACAACCACCCAACCAACGACATCCGAAACCATGATCATGGCGTACTTGGTATCATTGCAAGAGACCGTAAACAAACAAGGCGAAGACTTACGAGCACATGCAATGGAGAATGGCACACTAAGGGTACTTGTGGTTGAGAATGAGAATCTCAAGAGGACACTTGAGATGCAAACAACACGTTTGATGCACCTTGAAGAGGAAGTCAAGGAATGTAAACGCTCTCTTGTGGACTTGAATGCTTTGAAGGAGCGGATGAGCAAAGTAGAGCATGACCATGTATTGAAAGAGGAGAAATTTGACACTATGAGCCGGGATGTATGCGACATGAAAAATGTATGCACAAACAAGACTTGGGCTGATGTATGTGGTAGCAATGTGGTTTCTAATTCCTCACTCATGCAAGCTATGGTTCAAACAAAGAATGTTGAGAATGTGGATGTGGAGGAGTTGAAGGAACGGGAGCGACGTTCCAAGAACATTGTTATTCGTGGAATTCCCGAAGAGAAGTTAGAGACACCTCCTTCTCTTGCCATTGTTATTGAAGATTTCTTCAAAACCCACTTTGGCATGTCCGGAGTTATGGTCTATGGAGCACATAGAGTGGGGAAGCAAGGAGCTCCTTGCTCGGGAGAACGGCCAATTGTATGCACCATGCCGGATGAGACCAAGCGAAAGATTATCCTTGATAATAGTTGGATCTATTTGAGGGATACAATATGTTTTGTATGTGAAGATCGCACTATTAAGCAACAAAATATGCATCGCAAGGCATATGAGCAAAAGAATAATAAAAACAAGGAGATCTCTCATGAAGAAAATGTGCCCAAGGAGGACGCAAGCCTCTCAAGCAAATAGGGATGCGTGACCTATGAGACCGAGTTAAAATTGAAAATATTCTTTTGGAATTGTAATGGATACCCATGGAATGCGGGGGTTGGCATTGATGAACTAACAAGCAAAGCCGATGTTGTACTTCTTGTTGAAACTTGGGAGCATGACACACAAAGGATTAACGGCTTGGAGGATTACAATGTACATTCATTGATGTGGTCAAAGAATCTCAAGCAACGAAGAGGACAAGGAGGGTTAGCATGTATGGTTAAGAAAGGATTGGAAGATTTTGTATCAATTGTGAAAGATGACAAGTACAAACGTCATGTATGGCTGAAAATTATGATACCAAAAAGAGCACCCATTTTTGTAGCCGGTTGCTACATTCCTCATCATGATTCTCCCTTTTATGCTTGCATGGATAGAGATCAACCATTTTCTGATTTGGAAGAGGACATTGCTTATTTCAAAGGTGAAGGTGATGTTATTGTATTTGGGGATATGAATGCTCGCACAAAAACATTGCAACATGATACTCAACAATTTGATATGCCATACATTTCAAGGGAGTTGGAGGAAGTTCACTTGTATGATCGTACTTCAATGGATGAGAAAGAGCCGGATCACTATGGAAAGTTACTTTTACACATGTGTAATAGCACGGGTATGCTCATTGCCAATGGTGTATCTTTGTGGAGTGGAACCAATGGATTTACATGTAGGAGACATAATGGGGATAGTGTGATTGACTATATGCTACTCTCTGAAGCCATCATGTATCGCATAAAGAGTTTTATGTTTGGTCAATGGACCCCGGAATCCGACCATCTCACCTTATGGATTGACCTTTCATGTGGAGAAGCAACTAAGCATGATAATCTCAGCCAAAGGAAAGAGAAGTTATCACTATGTATGGATTTCAAACGGGCACCAATGTACATTGAAATGGTTGAGCAAAAATTATGGATGACAAAGCTTCAATGTGATGCACCATTGGAAACTAAACGGGAAGCTTTCAAGAACGCTATTTGTTCTTGTGCGGAAGAATGCTTTGCCATAAAGTATCTCCATGGTATGAACAAAGATAGATCACGCAAAAGGTGGTTTGATAAAGAATGTCAAGATGCTTGAAAGTCCTTGATAAAGCTTGATGCAACTATGGACAAAGACAACTATCAAAGTCATTTGCATACATACAAGGCATTGATTCAAAAGAAGAGAAGAAGATGGGAAGTAAAGTAACAAGAATTTCAAGTCCAAGAAAAGGCACATGCATGTGGAAGATTTTGGAGAAACTTGAGAGGCAAGCGGGTTGAGAATTTTGGTAACTTGATTCTAGTGGATATGTACACACATTGTAGGCAATTATATGAGCAAGCAAATACTGAAAAAATGCCATTTCATGGTTCACTCCCATGTATGCCGTCTTTTTTTACTATTGAGGATGTATGCGGTGGGCTTGAAAAGTTGGCCACTCCCAAAGCGGGAGATCTTCAAGGAATCAAGCCGGAGATGATCAAATGGACAGGAGATTTTACCCATGAGTGGATGTGTGATATGTTCAACCTTGCACTTCAACATGGTATGCCTTATGATTGGAGTACTAATTTGGTTAAGCCTTTGCATAAAGGAGGGGATGTAAAGAATGTAAGCAACTACCGGACTATAATGATTGGGTCTCTTATGGCAAAGTTGTTTGGGTGCATAAAGGAGATGAAATTGAGTGATTGGGCTGAAGAGAATGACAAGCGTGCAAAGGGACAAGCGGGTTTTCGTCGATGCCATAGAACCATTGATCATCTTGTCACTCTTCGTGTTCTCATGGAGGAAAGTCGGTTGAAAGGAAAGAAATTGTATTGTTGTTTTGTGGACTTTAAGAAAGCCTTTGATATGATTCCACATAACAATTTGTGGAGAAGGATGGAAGAACTCCAAGTGCCAAGTGAGTTTATGCTTGCGGTTTCTCGAATCTATGAGAAGGTGATTTGTCAATTGCGCATGGGAAGAGAAATTTCAGAAATTTTTGTAAGCACTATTGGGGTTAAACAAGGATGTCCATTGTCACCAACTCTCTTTGGTCTATGCATCGATCAATTGGAACAAATGGTACTTGACTTTATGCAAGCAGAAGGCATTGAAGAGGTCACTATTTGCAATGCGGTAATCATGCTTTTGTTGTATGCGGATGATGTAGTGCTTCTAGCACACACTTTAGAAGATGCACAAAAGCTTATGGTTGTCCTTGAGAAATTTTTCTTGCATAGTGGGCTGATTGTAAATGAATCCAAAACAAAGGTTATGCTTGTGAAAACCAACCATAAGGAGAAGCCATGCATTGTGTACAACAACGAGACACTTGAAGTTGTTGAGAGCTTTAAGTACCTTGGCCTTGAGATTCCATCCAATCACAAGTGGCATGAATGTGCTATGCGTCGTTTGGAAGCGGGAAAGAGAGCATATTATGCATTTGAGAACATGTGTAATGCGGGAAACATCAAGTGTTGGGTTCTCAAGAAGTATCTTTTTGATGCATTGGTGACACCGGTTCTTCTTTATGGAGTTGAAGTGTGGGGCGGGAGCATCTCAAAGTCTAGTTGGAAAGAGTTTGAGAATGTCCAAAAGAGTTTTCTTACAAACTTTCTCCAAGTTAAGACACAAACACCATATATGCTCCTACTTCTTGAGTCGGGATCTCTTCCAATTGAGGTTATGGGCATGGAAAGGGTTGTGGAGTACATGATAAAGATGCGTCAAAACCCCTCACATCGACTTCCTATGATTTCATGGGAAGCAAGCAAAAAAGTTCAAAAGACGCATAAAAGCAAGATCTTGAGCACGGGATGGATGCAAGACATAAAGAAGTGGTTTGGGAGATGGGATGCATTACACTTGCTACATGATGCTTCAATTGACTCTCAAGTGAATGAAGCTTTTCTACAACGCCAATGTATTACGGCTTGGGAGAAATCCGGTGGGTCACGCTTCATACATTACACCACCTATATTGCCCCCAACTACAAAACCATGTTCTTCGCTGAGAGAGGAAACCGTACTCACACTTACATGCTTGAGCCTATTCCCTTGTCCGCGATACGCACTATCGCAGCAATTCGGCTTAGCTCCCATTTCCTTCGATGCGAGATAGGGCGTTGGGGCAATGGAGAAGAGTCAAATCGATTGTGCACATTATGCTCACTACAAGTTCGAGAGTCTGAGTACCACACACTACTAGAGTGCTCAGCTTTTGATCACATCCGAACTTGCTTCTCTCATATTTTCAGCCATAACTTAGACCTACACACTTTCCTCTCCCAGCCAAAGTGTGGGCTCTCCATTGCGACTCTCATCACTACAATTTTGGAGCATCGAGAGTCACTCATCAGCCATACACATACTACATCACATGTAACTTTGGTCCCATAGGTCATATTTGACCTCCGAGGACGATAATAAAATCTATCTCTCTCTCTCTCTCTCTCTCTCTCTCTCTCTCTCTCTCTCTCTCTCTCTCTCTCTCTCTCTCTCTCTCACACACACACACACACACACACACACACACACACACACACAAAGAAGTATACACCTAAATCAATCTACATCAAGATTAGTGCTAACAAAAAGAGAGATTAAAAGATTTAAAAACCAAGATAATCCAAAACATCTTTGCCAAAGGTCCAATTCCTACCCAATCTATATCAACCTCCCCAGCTACAATACATGGCAAAAAATGTGTCACAAAATTGTACAATCTTGGTCTTTACTCTAAGTTTGGATATGTACGTTCACGGCTAAGAGCATTGTAGACATGTACTTTGCTTAGCACGGTTTGCTGTATAAACATATTTTTATTTTGACTCAATCCAAGAACTCTCAAGAAGATGAAATACAAGTGCTTGCAAGCCAAATAAGATTTTTTATTGGCCTCTCTATCGGTGAAATCAGGGCATGTGTAGTAGGGCTCCTTGATGTGCACCTCATATACCCCCACATGTCCATCTACTGTGTGATGCTCAACCTTGAAGAATTCATGTGCTTTGTCTACAATGCATTCCTCTTCAATCACCTTAGCCTTTAAACAAAGAGCGAGATCAATTTTATTATCTGCCTCCTCTAGAATGGAAGTCCAAAATTTGACTCTTATGCCATTTCTGAGTATCGAACCACTGCTACTTGCTTTTGTTGAAGTGGAAGAGAAATCATTTTCAGCCCTGGGAGGAGTTCGCATTGTACGGTTGCACTCTCTCCATCTTTTCCAACTGTCTCCACTTGAAATCCTCCTTCAAGTAGTACCTCAACTTCTTCATATGTGAGATTTGTTTCTAGATCCACCAGCCAAGTTGTTGGAGGAAGAGTTGGCCTTGGTTTTCTATATTGTGATCCACCACATAGCAATGAATAACATGTTTGGGATAAAACCAAAACCATTGTCTGAGTAGCCCATTTGGACGTTTTCTATACCCCTCAAAGGATGGTGCAAGAGTCCCTTTGCTACATGCCACAATATTGGGTCCACATCTTTTTCCATCGTTGGGGGTGCCACTGCATGTCACACAATTTCCAAGAGGGGTTCTTCTAATTTTCCACATAGCTTCATTGACCTTTCGTTCCAAAACACAAAAATTCATATTCTCGTTGAAATTCTTGCATCCATCTACTACCCCTGAATCTTCCGTGAAAATGATCTTCATTGGCCTTCCATGTGTTGTGTGGTCTCATGTTTTTACACTGTACTCTGGTCTATCTTTTGAATTATCCTCAATATCTATAAAAATCGATGGCCCTTGCTTTTGCCGAACGGTTTCTTTGTCTCCTTGAAGAGGGGTGAGAGCCTTATACGTGGGTGTTCCAGATGTAGCGTCATTTACTACTCTTATCACTTGTTTTGGATTATATGAAACTCTTTCCTTAAGCCTCTCTAGTGAAGGACCCTTTCCAATATGTTTACCTTGAGAGTAAGAAACTGCCTTCGTGCTTTGTAGTATTGCATTTTTCGTATCTAAAGTACATGCGTCATACAATGAGATTTTTTTTTGAACCCTTCGCCTGCAAGCCAGCTATCATGCTTGCTCTCGGCCAAGTTGGTTCTTGGAGTGTTTTCCCCAGCAGCACTTCCCTCTATTGCTGTCACGATGCTCCCCTAATGTGCAATACACACATCCCACCAACTCAACCAAGAATCCATTGCAGGGATGTTTTTATCCATGCAATTTCAATTTTTCCACCATTGTCAAAGTAAACGAGACTCCGTTGCAGCTGCCTCGTTAGAGGGGGCTAGATGTCAATTTTTGCACATGTCTTTGTGAGTTTGTTAAGATCAAGAGACAATGTAATTTGTGGTGTGTGCCACCATGCTTTGTTTCCAATGAAAAAGGAAAGATAGCTATCGATGTTGTTGAACATTGTCTTTGCCATCAATGAACATGGTGAAAACTGCATTCTAGTTGGCTTGAGCTTCGTCCGCCAAATCCATGGATTCATGAATTTCCATGAATCCATGGAAATCCGCTCTCTCACATCCATGACCCTCCATAACTTCATTTATGCACTGCCAAAAAAGAATTTGTGCTTCCATGTCTTTCTCTTTCATCTCACAAGTTGCAATAGTAAGGAGATCCTGCGTGCTGTATCATAAGACAAGCACATTAGTAAACACGTTGTTGGTTGTTTCTTAAGATATGCCAAACTTTTAAAATATGTTCCTAAGACAAAAAACCCTGGATCGTAAATGTGGCATGCCATGGTCACCCAATCCGCCACTTGGTGAGTGTGATCAAATTGCACCCAAGCATGCCAAAGATCTCCAGGTCCACTTTGTCGCATTCAATTAACCAAATCGAATCTAGATGCAGGACCAACTGTAGACATCTTGAACACAAAGCACCACTCCCCTTCGGCTCCTTGCCCAGGAAACCTGCTTTTGTGAAAAAAATCATATGTGCAATCCCTTTTTAGCCGCAACAAAGAGTCCACACCAAAGCTCTCCTTTGTTGGCCCATTCCTAGTTGCATCCATGGACCTTCAAATCCTGTATTTTAGAGTTAAATTACTTTGAAATATTATGTCTAAATAAGAGAAACATGTAAGCGTCCTCACCACTTGTCCTCCACTAAGGGACCCATTGCCTCAACAACATTTAGAAATTCTTTCTCACCAAGTACATGGCTAGAGGCCCCCTCTTACATCAAAGTTGTTGTCATAATTTCTTTTGCTACACACATTTGTATCTTTCTTGTGCCTGCATGTCTATCCACACTGAGAACTTGTGCAACTATTTTTTTGGTTTTATCGGTGAGCCCTTTTGATGAACCATCCCTCATGTCATGTTGGTGATTTCCTTGTTGTACCATTAATCTGCTCATGCTCTCATCCCTTGGCATGACATGATATACAAAGCCACCACATGTACGCAAAAAAATGGGCGGTTGACCGCAATAGTGGCAAGCAAGCTTGCCACCGCGGGGGATTCACTCTATATACAAAACAGGACATCACCTGCGAGCGGACAACTTTGATAAAACCCCTATATACGGCTCATATTAGGGAATATGACCCCCCTTTCTATGCTTATACGAAAATCAATAAAGAAAAATATAATACCCCTATCTTACATGTAAAATTTAATTCTCACATGATCTAATTGAGTAAAACTAGTCAAAGAGTGTGTAGCATAGTGACTAGCAATGTATTAAGAAACCACTTTTGTTAATAACTAGATGTACCCTCAATGTGTCTTAGTTTGAATTTCAAACTATGTGCTCGATCAGCGTGCACTTTGGCTACTCATCCAATTTTGACACATCCAAAGCTGGTGTAAATCAACCCTTACCTATTACTCGCTTTATGTAAAATTAGATGCGTGACCAAATAAAAAACTTCCCCAAAATTTATCTGAGTTCTAATGTACAACGGTGACCAATCATTACAAGTAATCAACCCAAGTCAGTCCCCCCCCCCCCCGCCCCTAAATATGATACCCCCCTCCCTTATTTTTAAGCTTGGGATATAAATTATTAGGGGCTTGCCCCTAACTTATACACTCATGTAAGTTGTAAAAAGACCCCACCGCCCTACACTTACGTGGTGTGGTAAGTTTTCCATGGTGAATCCCCGGGGCTTGCCACCAAGTATGTCGCAAAAATCACCCATGCAAGGTAATTTTAGCATGCTACCATTAAAATGCATTGTGTTTGACTTCCCAAAATCAACCAATTTGGGACAACTTTCATTGAGACATTTTAGAGCACCTGCACACTGACTTTTGAGACACACTCCAAGAAATGCGATATTTGAGGTTTGCAGTTTGGGCCAATGGTGTGGATCATACTTATGTTCCATAGCATCCATTGGATGAACCTTTCCTAGGGTTGGTGGAAACTCAAAGACCATGTTACCATTGTGCACCTTTGGTATTTTCCACACTTGTTTGATTTCCACTATCTTTGAAAGAAGCTTAGTCAATATGTTGGGCTTCTTCATTGCATTAAAAAATGACAAAATACTATTTGTACTCCTTACCTTGATAAAGTTTTGCATTGCTTGCTCTCCAAAGAGTTGTTCCTTTCTTGGACTAGTAAGGTCTATGTAGGGAACATTCACCAATGGATCAGCCATGCTACTTGAACTTGAGACCGTGTCATCTTCGACTAGCACCACAAACTTTGTAGAGAGAGATTCGTCCACAACATAAAACTCCTCTCCCAAGTAATTTCTTGTTCTCTCCATTGTCACTGTCAACTCTTCACTCCCAACCATAACAATTGCATGCAAAGCAGTAAACTTTTGTGGTACAACATACTCCTATTGATATTTAACCCCAAAGATAATCTTTCCATTGGTGATTGGAAAAGCCCTTTTGAAAGAAGGGAAGACTATAGTGCATGGCATGACATGTTCCATAGCATCCATTGGATGAACCTTTCCTAGGGTCGGTGGAAACTCAAAGACCATGTTACCATTGTACACCTTTGGTATTTTCCACACTTGTTTGATTTCCACTATCTTTGAAAGAAGCTTCATCAATGTGTTGGGCTTCTTCATTGCATTAAAAAATAACAAAATACTATTTGTACTCCTTACCTTGATAAAGTTTTGCATTTCTTGCTCTCCAAAGAGTTGTTCCTTTCTTGGACTAGTAAGGTCTATAGGGAACATTCACCAATGGAGCAGCCATGCTACTTGAACTTGAGACTGTGTCATCTTTGACTAGCACCACAAACTTTGTAGAGAGAGATTCGTCCACAACATAAAACTCCTCTCCCAAGTGATTGCTTGTTCTCTCCATTGGCACTGTCAACTCTTCACTCCCAATCATAACAATTGCATGCAAAGCAGTAAATGTTTGTGGTACAACATACTCCTGATATTTAACCCCAAATATAATCTTCCCATTGGTAAAGGGAAAAGCCCTTTCGAAAGAAGAGAAGACTATAGTGCATGACATGATAGTAGAATAGAAAATATAAGCAAGAGATTGAAAAGATGATAATGAAAGTGTTTAGTTGTGTTTAAAGGATTTAAGAGCATTTTATATTGATCTTAGTAGTTATTAAGAATAATTTATAGTTTTTTAAATCCAAAATAAAATAAAAAAAATTTAAATTGCATTTTCCTCTTTTGTCTCCTCTATGTCTCTCTCTCTCTCTCTCTCTCTCTCTCTCTCTCTCTCTCTCTCTCTCTCTGTCTCTCTCTATTATCACTTCTTCATCCGAACTCCAATTTGGGTGATCTATAGCCTCATTGAAGAGCACAAAGCCCTCTATGCATTGATGTAAATACAAAAAAATTTAGAGTTACAAAAGGCATTTTTGTAGCAACATTTCGGAAGTGAACAGGTTCATGAAAATTGACTCTCATCTCTTATTTTACATACAATGTCTTTCGATACTCGCAAGGGTTCTTCTTCTTCAGCAAGGTCCACAACCATTGTGGAAAATGAGCAAAAATCTCCTAAGTGTGGAGATAGCAACACAACCACCCAACCATCGACATCGAGAACCATGACCATGGCATACTTGGTATCATTGCAAGAGACCGTAAACAAACAAGGCGAAGACTTATGACCACTTGCAATGGAGAATGGCACACTAAGGGTACTTGTGGTTGAGAATGAGAATCTCAAGAGGACACTTGAGATGCAAACAACATATTTGATGCAACTTGAAGAGGAAGTCAAGGAATGTAAATTCTCTCTTGTGGGCTTGAATTCTTTTGAGAAGCGGATGAGCAAAGTAGAGCATGACCATGTATTGAAAGAGGAGAAATTTGACACCATGAGCCGGAATGTATGCGACATGAAAAATGTATGCACAAATAATTCTTGGGTTGATGTATGTTGTGGTAGCAATGTGGTTTCTAATTCCTCACTCATGCAAGCTATGGTTCAAACAAAGAATGTTGAGAATGTGGATGTGGAGGAATTGAAGGAACGGGAGCGACATTCCAAGAACATTGTTATTCGTGGAATTCCCAAAGAGAAGTTAGAGACACCTCCTTCTCTTGCCATTGTTATCAAATATTTCTTCAAAACCCACTTTGGCATATCCAGAGTTATGGTATATGGAGCACATAGAGTGGGGAATCAAGGAACTCCTCACTCGGGAGAACGGCCAATTGTATGCACCATGCCGGATGAAACCAAGCGAAAGATTATCTTTGATAATAGTTGATCTATTTGAGAGATATAAAACGTTTTGTATGTGAAGCTTGCACTATAAGCAAGAAAATATGCGTCGCAAGGCATATGAGGAAAAGAATAAGAAAAACAAGGAGATCTCTCATGAAAACAATCAGCCCAACGAGGAGGCAACTCCCTCGAGCAAATAGGGATGCGTGACCTATGAGACCAAGTTACAATTGAAAATATTCTTTTGGAATTCTAATGGATACCCATGGAATGCGGGGGTTGGCATTGATGAACTAACAAGCAAAGCCGATGTTGTACTTCTTGTTGAAACTTGGGAGCATGATACACAAATGGTTAATGGCTTGGAGGATTAACATTCATTGATGTGGTCAAAGAATCTCAAGAAATGAAGAGGACAAGGAGGGGTAGCATGTATGGTTAAGAAAGCATTGGAAGATTTTGTATCAATTGTGAAATATGACAAGTACAAATGTTATGTATGGCTGAAAATTATGACACCAAAAAGAGCACCCATTTTTATAGCCGGTTGCTACATTCCTCATCATGATTCCCCCTTTTATGCTTGCATGGATAAAGATCAATCATTTTTTGATTTAGAAGAGGACATTGCTTATTTCAAAGGTAAAGGTGATGTTATTGTATTTGGGGATATGAATGCTCACACAAAAACATTGCAACATGATACTCAACAATTTGATATGCCATACATTTCAAGGGAGTTGGAGGAAGTTCGCTTGTATGATCATACTTCAATGCATGAGAAAGAGTCGGATCACTATGGAAAGTTACTTTTACACATATGTAATAGCATGGGTATGCTCATTGCCAATGGTGTATCTTTGTAGAGTGGAACCAATGGATTTACATGTAGGAGACATAATGGGGACAGTGTGATTGACTATATGCTACTCTTCGAAGCCATCATGTATCACATAAAGAGTTTTATGTTTGGCCAATGGACCCCTGAATCTGACCATTGCATCTTATTTATTGACCTTTCATGTAGAGAAGCAACTAAGCATGATAATCTCAACCAAAGGAAAGAGAAATTATCACTATGTATGGATTTCAAATGGGCACCAATGTACATTGAAATGGTTGCGCAAAAATTATGATGACAAAGCTTCAATATGATGCAACATTGAAAACTAAATGGGAAGCTTTCAAGACAGTTATTTGTTCTTGTGCCGAAGAATGCTTTACCATAAAGCATCTCCATGGTATCAACAAAGATAGATCACGCAAAAGGTGGTTTGATAAAGAATGTCAAGATGCTCAAAAGTACTTGATAAAGCTTGATGCAACTATGGAGAAGGACAACTATAGAAGTCATTTTCATACATACAAGGAATTGATTCAAAATAAGAGAAGAAGATGGGAAGTAAAGAAACAACTTTTACAAGTCCATGAAAAGGCACAAGCATGTGGAAGATTTTGAAGAAACTTGAGGGGCAAGCGGGTTGAGAATTTTCGTAGCTTGAGTCTTGTGGATATGTACACACATTATAGGCAATTATATAAGCAAGAAAATGCTTAAAAAATTCCATTTTATGGTTCACTCCCATGTATGCCCACGTTTTTTACTATTGAGGACGTAGGCGGTGGGCTTGAAAAGTTGGCCACTCGCAAAGCAGGAGATCTTCAAGCTATCAAGCCGGAAATGATCAAATGGATGGGAGATTTTACCCATGAGTGGATGTGTGATATGTTCAACCTTGCACTTCAATATGGTATGCCTTATGATTAGAGTACTAATTGGGTTAAGCCTTTGCATAAAGGAGGGGATGTAAAGAATGTAAACAACTACCGGACTATAATGATTGGGTCTCTTATGGCAAAGTTGTTTGGGTGCATAATGGAGAAGAAAATGAGTGATTGGGCTAAAGAGAATGACAAGCGTGCAAAGGGATAAGCGGGTTTTCATCGATGCCATAGCACCATTGATCATCTTGTCACTCTTCGTGTTCTCATGGAGGAAAGTCGGCTGAAAGGAAAGCGTTTGTATTGTTGTTTTGTGGACTTTAAGAAATCCTTTGATATGATTCCACATAACAATTTGTGGAGAAGGATGGAAGAACTCTAAGTGCCAAGTGAATTTATGCTTGCGGTTTCTCGAATCTATTAGAAGGTGATTTGTCAATTGCCCATGGGAAGAGAAATTTCAGAAATTTTTGTAAGCACTATTGGGGTTAAACAAGGATGTCCATTGTCACCAACTCTCTTTGGTCTATGCATCGATCAATTGGAAAAAATGATACTTGACTTTATGCAAGAAGAAGGCATTGAAGAGGTCACTATTTTTTGCAATGTGGTAATCATGCTTTTGTTGTATGCGGATGATGTAGTGCTTCTAGCACACACTTTAGAAGATGCACAAAAGCTTATGGTTGTCCTTCATAACTTTTGCTTGCATAGTGGGGTGATTGTGAATGAATCCAAAACAAAGGTTATGCTTGTGAAAACCAACCAAGGAGAAGCTATGCATTGTGTACAACAATGAGACACTTGAAGTTGTTGAGAGCTTTAAGTACCTTTGCCTTGAGGTAGCATCCAATCACAAGTGGCATGAATGTGCTATGCGTTGTTTGGAAGCGGAAAAGAAAGCGGAAAAGAACATGTGTAATGCCAGAAAACATCAAGAGTTGGGTTCTCAAGAAGTATCTTTTTGATGCATTGGTGACATCGGTTCTTCTTTATGGAGTTGAAGTGTGGGGCGGGAGAATCTCAAACTCTACTTGGAAAGAGTTTGAGAATGTTCAGAAGCGTTTTCTTACAAACTTTCTCCAAGTTAAGACACACATACCATATATGCTCCTACTTCTTGAGTCGGGATCTCTTCCAATTGAGGTTATGGGCATGGAAAGGGTTGTGGAGTACATGATAAAGATGCGGCAAAGCCCCTCACATTGACTTCCTACAATTGCATGGGAAGCAAGAAATAAAGTTTAAAAGACACATAAAAGCAATATCTTGAGCACAAGACGGATGCAAGATATAAAGAAGTGATTTGGGAGATGGGATGCATTACACTTGCTACATGATACTTCAATTGACTCCCAAGTGAGTGAAGCTTTTCTACAACGCCAATGTATTACGGCTTGGGAGAAATCCGGTGGGTCACGCTTCATACATTACACCACCCACATTGCCCCCAGCTACAAAACCATGTTCTACGCTGAAAGAGGAAATAGTACTCACACTTACATGCTTGAGCCTATCCCGTTGTCGGCAATACACACTATTGCAGCCATTTGGCTTAGCTCCCATTTCCTTTGATGCGAGATAGGGCGTTGGGGCAATGGAGAAGAGTCAAATCGACTGTGCACATTATGCTCACTGCAAGTGATAGAGTCTGAGTACCACACACTACTAGAGTGCTCAACTTTTGGTCACAGTGAAACTTGCTTCTCTCACATTTTCAGCTATAACTTAGACCTACACACTTTCCTCTCCCAGGCCATAGTGTGGGCTCTCCATTGTTGCGACTCCCATCACCACAACTTTGGAGCATCGAGAGTCACTCATCAGCCATACACATACTACATCACATGTAACTTTGGTCCCATAGGTCATATTTGACCTTTGAGGACGATAATAAAATCTCTCTCTCTCTCTCTCTCTCTCTCTCTCTCTCTCTCTCTCTCTCTCTCTCTCTCTCTCTCTCTCTCGTGTGAACTGCCACCCCTCGGGGGGATTCACCATTTTGTACCCCCCTATATAACATGCGTTCGTGGAGTATTAAAAAAATCCCTCTTTTAGCATGTTTGAATGAATAAAATGACCCCTTATTTTAGGATTTCTTTTCCAAAATTGAATATAAAAACCCCTTATTTTAATGTATCTCTGTTAAATTGCCTAAAATATTTTCATTTTGAAACCCCTCCTTTCGAACTCACGTTATACATTAACATGATTACATAGTGCACCCCCTGAGCGCCACCCTCCCCCCACCCCCCACCCTCTCTCTCTCTCTCTCTCTCTCTCTCTCTCTCTCTCTCTCTCTCTCTCTCTCTTCCTCGTGTGAACCGCTCCCATCCCGCTCTCTCTCCCCGTGTGAACTGCCCCCATCTCTCTCTCTCTCTCTCTCTCTCTCTCTCTCTCTCTCTCTCTCAAGCCCCTTGGGGATTGTCCTGCATAGAGTCGGTTCCCACAAGGCTAGAGAGAGAGAGAGAGGAGGGGACAGGGGGCGGGGTGAGGCGGCGATAGGGACGAAAGGGACACGGCAGCGACACGGGACGGGGCGAGGTGGAGCGGGGGCGATAGGGGATGGTCGCTTGGAGAGAGGGAGGCTAGGGAGAGGGGGTTCACACATGACGACAGAAGCAGGAGGTGGCTGCATGGCCACGTCTACATGGGAATCTATGTGGATTGTGGACGACCCGTAGTCCATGTGGATTGCCACATGGACGCGGCCCTCTTGAGTCTTGCCGCGGCCTCCTATTCATGCATCCCTGCTTGCCCCTGCACCCCGCTGTGCCCACACTCCTTGCCCGCCCCTACCCCGCCCTTGCCCTTTCCCCTGCACGCACTGGCCCTCGCCTTGCCTCCCCCCTTGACCCCCCCCCCCCCCCCCCCCCCCCCCCCCCCCCCTTTTTTTCGCCTATAAAAGCTTACTTTGTCTTCTTTATTTTCTCCACACTTCTACTCTTTCTTAGGAGTTAGTGATCTCTATCTCTTTGAAAAGAAAATGTTTTTTTTTTCCATTGCCTCACACCTTTCCAAAACTTTTCCTCCCACTCTCTCTTATTTCATTTCTCTTAAGCCTTCTTCCCACACCTTCAAACCCCTTCTCTTACTTTCACCTGTCATCATCTTTTTCGAAGCTATAAGCACCCTAATGAACACAAAAAAAATCCAATTTTAACAAGGAAACACTCCAAAGACGTAGACCGCTAAGAAGAAATGACGATTCAAATCATCCAAGAAGAAATTTCTCTACACACCACTAGTGATTTCGTGGTTGGAGAATCCATTTTGACGATGATGCAAGTACCTCCTTCGATAGGTGCAGTCACGTCAAAGACCATCCTTGCGAACAACATGGGTAATGATCCTCTTTTTATCAATTTTTGGATCCGTGGTTAATAGCTACTTCTCATCATATTGGATTGATGCACATGTTGTGCCATACAATCACTTGTTGCCTCACATCTCCCTTTGTCATGTTTTGACCAACTCAGCGATTAGAACGAATGATGATTGTGTGGAAAAACTAACAACCTCTATAGCCGAAAGAGGTTACCAAACCACGATGACTCGCTTCATTGTGTTCGAAACTTTTCTCGGAAAAGATCGTATACAATTCGATAGATATGGCACTTACGGGAGAGACTTAGTAATGGCGGACACATTTGATGACCAAATTAGAGACATTTCCAAGCTCTCTCACATGGAGGAGAAAATGTTCATTGTATGGGACGGCAACCACCGACTCCATGCGTGGAAAGATTGGGCATTGCAGGAGCGGTTAGATGAATTCTCTACACCAAAGGTTGAGTGCACGATTGTGAAATGCGACCTTACGGAGATGGAGGAATTTCTATTGGTGCTCGGCATGATCAACAAGTAAGTTACTTCACACTTCTATTAGTGCACTTGATATTATCAATTGTTAATATAATGTCTCATTTAAAATTAGGGTGACACGAGTCCATGTGCCTCACACCACTGTGCATGACATATTTATGAGGCAAAAAATAGTCATCTTGCCGAACCATAGTCCTTATTGGACAAATTCGATGAAGAAGATAGGTTGAAAGCTTATAGGACACTTCGTGGGACGGCAATAAACCATTCAAAATGACTTAGAATACCTATGTCTTTGCTAACGCAACTACTGTGGAAGATAATTCTAAATTTACAATACACATGCATTAGGTAAGTACATGGAATTTTTCTTGGAAATCACTTTGATTTGGCAATTGTATTGCAGGAAGAGTTCGATGCAATTTATCGACTGAAAACACAAAATTTACCTGTGAAGGGGAGTAGAGAGTACCACATGCACAAAGATGATTACAAGGCAAGCTATGATTTGGCTGTGAAAGAGACCAAGAACTTTTTTGTGCAAAAGGGACTAGAGATAGCAATCATAGCCAATCCCGAGAATGGAACATATTTTTTCCTAAAATGCATCTCTTTTGTGGGCTGGGGAGAGAAGGGTTGCAAAATGACCCCCTTCAAAGTCTTCGAGGTTTCACGGGCACATGTTAGTCCTTCGGAATAAGTACTATCTGCTTTTGAAAGCACCGTTTGTTCTCCTTAATTTATTAAGAATGTTATCAAATGATAAATTGCAAAAAATATCGCATGATCGATATATTGACCAAGGTTGATGTGTCGATAGTGGAGGCATCTATTCCAACGTTGGAGAAGCCCTTCTCACAATAATTGAGAATGCATGTATATTATTGGAACCTTGAAAGGTGAGCTTATTAATAGTAGATTTTGGCGTCTTATCTAGTATTGCCACATTACTAGTACTTTAATATAAAGGGGTGTATTGAGTGTGACCGAGAAGATGGAGTCCGAGAACTCCACGTTAAAGAAGCTACATGCACGCATCTCACGTGATTGTGGCATGTCTCTTGGTGATGCACTGCAATCTTTTCAACAAAAGCACTTTGGCAAGGCTTTTGTGAGGTGGAAGTAAACCATACAAGCTACCCACAACATAGAGGAGCAGTCGCATTTTGCTTGTACTGTCCAACGCATGATTTACATGTACTAAACTATATAATATTAAAATCATGTGTTATGAATGATGGAGTTATTCCTCTTGTTTTTTGTAAATGGTGGTTGGGCACCCTAAATCTTCACAATCTATACTCCGAGCATCCTAGCAATGTGTGGGTGGAGTCTCAGAGAGAGGAGAATGGTCTCTATCCTAACAATTAGTAAGAGAAGCTCCATGGTAAGGAAACATGGAGAGACTATCCATGGTTTTTTTACTATGTAGATGGCAAACTTCTTGAAGATAAAGCTGAAGGTAAGTAATGTTTTTCTTGTTCACAACAAATGTGTTTAGCTTGCTATAGTAAGGGCAAAAGCGGAAGTGTCACCATCAATCAGCCTCCCATCGATGCCATTTGCCCTAGCACGATCAAGGGACATTGAAGCCCAAAAACTATAGTGGACAGACCTAAACATTAGGGACAATTTGGATGAAATAAGGGCTGTTTAGGGTTTTTCTATTCTTGATCTAAGGGTCAAGGAGGATCCACATTTCCAAAAGTATGGCACTTTTGTACACGTGTCAAGATCTCCTTCACTTGCTTTTGGACTATTTTAGCCATAACTTTTGCATATGAACTCCAAATTTAGTGCTCAAATGGTCCATGGGTGGTACTTGATAAGCTCTATCCAATGAGTACCCATGTTGAATAGTTTTGGTAAGATCTTCATGGTATTTTCTACGTTACCCCTTTTTAGATCCTTACACAACCCTTTTTTCATCCAAATTGGCCCTAATGACAAGGTAAGAAGAGAGGATGACCAGTCACCATCAAGTTTTCAGACTTCTCGAAGGAGTTTCAGAGAAAAATGAGCGAGCATGAAGGTGTCGGGTCAGATTACGAGCAAGGTGATTCCAAACGTCACTTGGAGTCACGGAGATCTAGTCCTTCCCAAACTTTGAGATCTCGGGGCCCGAATGAACCATATCCATTGCTACTGGACAAAGCAAGGGCAGCCACCCAGTTTCTATGCGGCCACCCGAACCACTTGACTCATTTCTACTAGGTAAGAAATGCCACCACAAACAAATGTTTGTTTTGACAAACAACAAAATTGTGGTACCTAACCTTTCATTAAATTCTACGTTTGACATAGTTTTGGCTACTCTGACGCACAAATGGAAAAAATTATAAGTGTTTGGGTAGTCCGAGTACATCTCGTACTTCTTACTGATGTATGCCATCTTTGGAAGGCTATCATGGATCCAAAGATTTCTTTTGAGTGATTTTATGACACTTTAACCTCCACTTTGAATTTGATAAGCACTCACTTGATCTTCTTTTGCATGTTATTTATGTATTGCAAAATGGAGCCTCGGCAATGTCTTGGAGGGGTGTGATTTGTGTGGGCAGACCTTTCCACACATTGCAAACTTGATTCCGGCATTGGTGGCATACCTTGATGGAATTCATTCTCTCTCGAGCTCATTGCCGCTGTGTTCACCTTGGCTGCAAAGTTTTTACTATCAAATGGAACAGTGAGTCATGGCATGCCGGGAAAACCACTTGGCACTCATCACCGATGAGACCCGCTTGCACAATTTTTGCCATATTTGCACTATTTTTCTTTGTATGGTGTCACGCACATACACTCTGATAGATGACTTCACGGACCCAGTAAGTTCTCAACCATTTCTCCACGTGTTTCATGGTTGGCAGATATTGGTGTGTTTTTTGTTTGATATAGTAACCATATTGTAGGTCGTGACCTTATTGCTCATCATGTTCACACGTAAAATTGAAGGCCTTCCAATGATTCCACTATATGATCGTCAAGCTAAAGATGTGGCAGCCTGACAATGATGGATTCAAGTTTGATTGTGACATGATCGGAGAGCCACTACGGGACTTTCCATGGACGCTAAATGACCTTGGAGCATCATTTCGGCCTGAAGTGGAGAAGAGTGAATTATTTGCTTGGTAAGTCGAGGAGGGCACTTTTATGCTCAGTTTTTGCCATTGAACTAGTCTGCTAATGTGCCATTGAAATGTCTACCAATGTTTCTGCTTTTGTAAATAGATGGTTGTTAAGTACCTTCACAAATGTTAAAGATGCAATTTTAGATAGTCTTGCAAGTTGTGGTAGCTTGGCAATGGAGTGCGAGAGTCTACAACGACATTGCATCAGCATTGACCGAGACAAGGAATTGTTTTTGGCACGTATTCAACCGCAGCAGCGGCTTCCTATCGAACTGGTCTAGGATCGACTCATCATGTGGGCGAGGTATCACATAGAGGACAAGCACAACCACCTCGATCTCCTTTACAACGTCACCAAGAGTCGGTTGTGCCCATCTACTCCTTCTCCGAGTATACCTTTAGCCATAGTTCCAAGTTGGCCAATGTTTCTGCTTTTGTAAATAGGTGGTTGTTAAGTACCTTCACAAATGTTAAAGATGCAATTTTAGATAGTCTTGCAAGTTGTGGTAGCTTGGCAATGGAGTGCGAGAGTCTACAACGACATTGCATCAGCATTGACCGAGACAAGGAATTGTTTTTGGCACGTATTCAACTGCAGCACCGGCTTCCTATCGAACTGGTCTAGGATCGACTCATCATGTGGGCGAGGTATCACATAGAGGACAAGCACAACCACCTCGATCTCCTTTACAACGTCACCAAGAGTCGGTTGTGCCCATCTACTCCTTCTCCAAGTATACCTTTAGCCATAGTTCCAAGCTACAGTCAACCGCTCTATCGGCCACTATTTCCCTCGCTGCCCATGAAGCCCCACCTGCACACGCCCCACTAGCGCAATCCCCATAGGATTTGTGGCCATCAAGAACCTAAATCCCGACTTGTATTGATTACTCCATATTCACTTATTCTTTATGTAATGACACACCTGAACTTACTGGTTTGTCATACTATGTTTTGATTTTTGCACAATCTGCTATGTGTTTGCCACTATGTTTATTTTTGTAACTATGTTTAATTTTTGAAGGCAAGTCAATCGATGGTGGTTAATCTTTTAGTCATTTTTTTTGTTAACTAAGTCAACGTAGTTAACAGAATCTGCTAAAGACCGAAGACATACGAATGCACATCGAGGATGAATGCAAAGAAGTAGTAAAGATTGGAGTTACACATTTTTCACGTTTTCCCAAAATGGTCACGTATTGTAAATTCCCTATTTATTTCAAACCATTGTAATATTTTAATGTGTTACGGGCTCAATGAGAGTTCCAACTTGTAAAGAATAGGTCACTTACTGTGCCTAAGTTGCAGATTTAGTAAGTGGTGGGCCCTAACGGCCTTGGGCGCCCAAACATTGCATATTTTAACCTAGGTATATAAGGCAGTGTGTAAAAGATATTAGGGTTCTCAAGTCACTTATTGGAAGCACTCTTTGGTGAGAGCTCTTGAGGTGTGTGTCTATGGAGTCATTGAGCTTCTCCTTGCTCATGAGACTTGATTAACATTAATCAATGAATCATTCTCTCTCACTATGCCTCTTTCTTACCTCTTATGATTGCCTATGATGTTTAGATTAACTAGATCTTAACTAATTAGTGGTTAATCCGTATTTAATCTTGTGTGATTTCCCTCTTTTGCTTGTGTGTGCATGTATGTTCGATTGGAGTGTGGTTCTCGATAGATCTATGTGTGTGTGTGCTTGCAATTAGTGTGTTGCATGACAGGATTAGTGTTATGTGTGTCTTGCAATCGTAGTGTGTATAATTGGGTTGATTGGAGGTGAAGAGAAGTGGATATGGAGATTGCCCTTCATCGTGGCTTAGCTCCTCCATAGGCCGAGAAGCTCACCTCGTAGAGTTAACCATTTGTGTTGCCACGATTAGCTCACTAACCGTGTGAGTGTTTCCATGCCCTAGCCAGGTAGCTCATCCCTTTGAATTGATAATTTTGTTGGTCATTGGAGCTATTGCAACGATGGGACTGTTGGGTTTCAAGCCCAGATTGTCGACACCCATGGGAAACGGCTTTTATAGCCATGCAGTTACAAGCTCAGTTGGAGTTCAAGTTGTGCATGAAAGCTTTTGCTTTATATACATTGTAAAGTTTTTAAGAAAGGATACATCAATCAAAAAAACCAAGTAGCGTGATTTTCTGAGTCTCTCCTCTCTCGTTCTCTTTCTCGCTTCTGCTGTTGCTCATCATCTTGCCATGGCACCCCAAAGGCGGCATCCACTGTAGCTGCAACACCAACAACTGGTATCAGAGCTTTGGTGCTTAGCCTTGACACAACAACGCGGGATCGGCTGCTAGCAAAGGAGAGAAAGGCGCAGTCGACCTGTAGCAAATTTGACAAACCCGGCATCAAAGGATTCGCCCTGGCCTGAGCAGCCTTTTTCGACTCTTGAGCATTCGCTGGTTCGGCCTCTACAAGCTCTGAGAACACAAGCCATCGTCGACGCTGCTGTCTGCTTCAAAAATCGCCATTTTTTTTTCTAAATTTCACACTTGTTTACAGTGGCCACCCATTCAATTTGTTAAGCATGGGTTCCCACCCTCGGGTAACCTCGGTTGCAGCATGGTTGCGTGCAGAAATGTACACTGAAGGACACCCTTATTTTCGGTATATCGAGAGCTATCAAAAGAGGTTTGCAGAGCAAGAGTTTACTCCTTTAAAAAGGAGGTGTTTGGGAAAACAAGGTCAATGTTTGAAGTGCAGTTGTCTACTTGCGGTTGCTCCAAAGCGACTTCGTAATGAGATTGGAATGATCTCTCAACTCACGTTGCACGATCGGGTAATTGGTACTCTTGATGATACTGACATTAGGTGCGACAGATTTGGAATCAACAAGCTGAAGCAACCATTGCAATTGGCTTTGATAAATTCATTGCAAAAAAAAAAAAGGGTTGTTTAAAGATACTGGAACCAATCATGCGCGACAGTATTATTCATTTCAAGCTCTTTTGCAGATTCACATATAACATCAAAGATCGACAACTTCTCTAGAACATGATCAAGCAACAATATGCTGAGTTCAAAATTAGTTTTACCTATTCAGTCTCATAGGTTTGCCATGATTTTGTTTATGTCATCATCGATATTTTGTCAAAGCTTTGTTTTATTTTGTCAGTTGTCAATCATGGTCACGTCCCTTTTGTACGGGCTCTAGACACTGCCACATATGAGTGGTAAGACCTCCCAGAAATATATATGTTCTCAGCCTATTTTTCTATCTCTCATGAGGTTACTGGGTACACCTTAAACCCAAGGTTTGGAAGTGAACCAAAAACTCCATTTTTGGTAGCTAACTTTTTTGACCTACACCCTATCTGTTCAAGGGTGGGTTACTAACCTAGCACTAGGTTATGGATACACCAGAAATCCTTGGTTGTGAGAAAACCTAAAACTCACGGTTGACGAGTACACCAAAAACTCGAGGTATCATGAGAGTAGTCTGTCTAGTTCGGGCTTGAGGGGGGGATTGTTGGGTTTCAAGCCCAGATTGTCGACACCAATGGGAAACGGCTTTTATAGCCATGCAGTTACAAGCTCAGTTGGAGTTCGAGTTGTGCATGAAAGCTTTTGCTTTATATACATTGTAAAGTTTTTAAGAAAGGATACATCAATCAAAAAAACCAAGTAGCGTGATTTTCTGAGTCTCTCCTCTCTCGTTCTCTTTCTCGCTTCTGCTGTTGCTCATCATCTTGCCATGGCACCCCAAAGGCGGCATCCACTGTAGCTGCAACACCAACAGGGACCCCCAACATTTTTCTTCGTAATCGGGGACATGGTCTACACTAGTGTAATTGTGGCATAAACAAATGCATTCCCTCGCTAATTTTACTACTAATTCACTTATGTGTTTATGTTTTGGTGGATTTTGAATGTGTGTGCATGAAGCATTGTGTTCATAATTCCCTAATGTGTAACTGTATCTTGCCAATTGTGTGTTTACACACTCTAATTTCTCACTAACCTCTTGCTAATTTGACTAATTTTTGCTAACTTACTAATTTGCTATGAAGGATTGGAGCATTCGACCATTCAATTGATCTTCAACGGAAAGGTAATTAAATTGGTATTCTCAACCTCCCTAGGATCTAAGCATGTGTAGAACTGTGTAGAAATCCCACCATGATGCAATGTAATGTTGATGAAATGTAATTCTATGCTATGTTGATGCAATGCTATGTTGATGTTATGGATTGAAAATTTTGCGATTATTCATTTTCACGCCGTCGTAATGCCAAAATTTTTAAGAATTGATGGCGCATGAATTTGACAAGTTTCAATTGCTAATTGATAATTGTGGATTGCTAATTGGATGCCTAAGTGAGTTGATTGCATGCTCGGATGGTCAATTTCAAGTGTGTATGCACTAAAATCAAGTGTGTGTGCATTCTAATTGAGTGTGTGTATGCCTAATTTTAGGTATGTGTGCACTATTTTGCCCATGTTTGAGCACCTAGAAATGAATGTGTGCGTTATGATTTTTCAATTGTGATGATTGATGTGTGTTGTGCTCATGCCCAACTAATGATTTGTAAAATCACATTGCAAATCCGACAAGTTTAATCTTTTTGTGTACGCACCTAAAGATTGATAAAAACTGCCAATTTATTAGTGTGTGTGCGCCTAAAAAAGTGTTTAATTTGCATGATTGATTCGAATTTTGATTGCAAATTGGATGCGTGTAATGATTAAATGATACGATTTTTGTGCTCAAAATAGTGATTTACACACTCCAATTGCGTCCAATTTTGACCTAATTTTGTCGGTAATTTTGCCGGTTTAATTGCATAGTCTTGATTTTATTGATTAAATTCTTGGATAACTGAATTGATGGGATTTTTGCAATTTCATTTGGCTACACTATTATTCAATATGTGAAGAATTTGTAGAAATTTTTGGGGTATTTTTCGGATAAATTTTACAATTTTGGCAGTTTTTTGGATTTTCGAGTGATTTTACTCGTTTCGGCTAATTTTCGACCTAAATTCGGTTTTTTTCGGTTCCCGAGTGTGCCTTTCGGTGCATGGACTTTCCTCATCGGATAGAGCTTTATGTCTCTTGGGATAGTTCCTACGACGCTAAAATAATCTTCTTCTTCTTTCTTCTACTGCTTCCGTCGTCATTCTTGTGCTTCGTGACGTGTGAACCCACCCTTACACACACAACACACAAGCTACAAGAAGACATTACAAATTTTTGGAAAAGAAAAAAAAAAGGGACCTACCCTTTCATTTCGTTTCGTTTTCCTTCCCTTTGAATTTCATTTCATTTCATTTCAATTTCATTTTCTTTTTTTTCTCACTTTCATTTCATTAATTTTTATATTAGTCCAAAAAAAAATCACAAAAAAAAACCATTAAAAATCATAAAACAATAAAAT
Organism: Adiantum capillus-veneris; assembly: GCF_014529385.1. Classification (NCBI taxonomy): domain Eukaryota; kingdom Viridiplantae; phylum Streptophyta; class Polypodiopsida; order Polypodiales; family Pteridaceae; genus Adiantum; species Adiantum capillus-veneris. The sequence goes on along the minus strand of NC_140952.1, from coordinate 2,660,591 downwards.
TTTTCAAAAACCCAATAAAAAATCAAAAAAAGAGTTAGAAAATTATAAAAAATAGAAATCTCATTATAAAAAAAAGAGTAAAAAAGAAAAATCATAGAAAAAAAAACATTAAATAATCCACACAAAAAAATAATTAAAAAAACTCATTAAAAATTAAAAACTTCTTAGAAAATTCTAAAAAATAGACAAAAAATTTTATAAAATTAATAAAAAATTCAAAAAATTCAAAAATGAATCAGAAAAAATCCCAATAATTCAAGAAAAGCTTTAAAAATTCAAAAACTCCATAGATAATTCAAAAACTGACCAAAAACATCATAAAAATTTCATAACAACTCACAAAAAAGTCAAAAAAATTTCACAAAAATAGTGAAAAACTCACAAAAAATCCAAAATCGTCCGAAAAAATTAAAATAAATCAAAAAAATTCATTAAAAATCAAAACTTTTCCAAGAAAAAATCATAAAAATACCAAAAAAAATAAAAATTCAAAATTTCACAAATAATTAGGAAAAATAAGAAGAAAGTCGTCGAAAGTGCCTAAAAACCCAGAAAAGAAAATATAGAAACGCCAGGGAAATCTCACCCCGAGTAAACAACGAAAGAGCCAGAAACAACAGAAAATCACTAGAAAAAAAACCGAGAAGTGCGAAAACAGTTTTGGTGATCATTCGAGCTGAGGTCATCACACTTCTAGCACAGATCTGGACATTGTTCCCACAGTTCAGACAAAGAACGCCAAGGACTAAAAGTCATTGTGCAAACCGAAATTGGCAAGTGCAAGCATTTGCATTACAAATTGAGCTTCTAATCGGACGAACAGTGGCACAACTCACATGTGATTGCAGATTAGGCTAGTACGAGTAGCAAAAATTTTGCTAATCAATACGAAAATCTGCTAGGAGACAGCTTTTACAGAACCAGCCGACATGGACTCAAATCGAGCCGAGAGTTCAAGTACAACAGAACAAGCGAGTAGCAATGGCAGCAGAAGTGTAACTGCAACCAACCAGATTTTACAACTATATGGCTACAATGGAGATGAAGTCTTGTACACAGATTCAGAAGGCCATAGATATCTAATGAGTAGTAAAAGCATCACAGAAGCCAAGATCTTATTGATCAGAGTAAAGCCAGATTCAGAGAACTCCCAGATGTTCATCACTGACTTCAGTGGGGCTAGATATTGCAAGCTCAAAGATGAGGTGCAGATAGAAGTTCAAACAATCAACCCAAGTGTTTATCCAGAGACCTACACAAGTCCGCAAAACATACCTTTAGTACGTATGCAATCAAGGTCATTGTACATGGATTACAGTGGTCAGATCTATAGTCGAGAGCCAAAACTACAAGATCCAACAGATCAACCAATGGAAGCCAGTTTAATTGGAGAACCAAGCCAAAGACGGTACAAAGGTCAAGATGGAGCAATCTACAGCTTAATGCTTAGTGTTTTGAAAGAAGATGCCGATAACGTGGCAAACATAGAAGCGGAAACTTCTCAGCATGAGCTTGACATGACAGAGCCAATTGAAATACCACCAGTCATGGCGTATTGCTCAAATTGTGGACGAAAAGGTGGACATTTTGCTGAAGATTGTCCAAGAAATCCTGACAACAGGGATACATCAATCGCAAAGCAAGGCACAAAGCAAATTGGAAATGCGAAGCTCGATGTAAGTGCATTTAACTTGTCACTTTTAATGCAATCAGATGCTTCTGCTTTACCATTAGAAGCACCAAGAAAAGCACTGTAAGTTCAAAATCAGCATAAAGATGCACCGACACCTGAAAAGCTTAAATTTGATTCTTTGAACAACAAATTCTTGCATGAATTTAGTCAAGGTGTCGAGATATCACCGAAGGTTGAAAAGAATGTAAGGTTTGCAAATGATTTTGCATCCACTACCACAAGTGTGCAATCGTTCACGAGTCTAAGGGACACATCAAACAGAATGATGTTAGCTTTGTATGGTACACATCATTCATATGCACACTATGTAGACCAAAAAGGAAAACTATACAAAAAGGATCAACTAGTGTTTGAACGGTCCACATACCAGCTCATAGAAGTACGTCCAATGATAGATCAGAAAGGATGGTTCATTTCAAAGGAAAGAATTTATTATAACCCATCCTCTCTAGAGCTCAAGTATATTACTCGAGTGAACCTAGAAATCTATTCAGAGCCAAACTCTCCTCCATCGAAAATCAAGCTTCGATGTTGTGACCAAACGAGCATATACTTTAACCAAAATAGTCTTAGATATAGACAGGAGTCTAGCATCTATGATGTATTGGGTCCTAAAACCATAGAAGCTCATATCATAGGAGACCCATGGGATAGACAATATCAGGGCAAAGATAATGCTATTTACAGCTTGACTTGGGGAATAATTTGTTATATTTCAAGGATATACATAGGAAACTATGCAGAAGGTTTACAGATGCCAAATGTCAATAATGCTACTCGAAGTGTACCTTCACAGTCCCAAAAGGTGAGACTAAAACAGAGCCAAACAATTTTGAACTCTTATAATGAAGTAGGCTATAGTGATCACCCTAGGAAGGGGGGAGCTGCAAATTCATCAAAATCAGCTCTAGTATCAGAAAATGCTACACCAATTAGAAGCCCTAGAGCTTCTAGCCAACTAACCTTTTCAAAGCAAAAACCATTGAAAGATCATATGGTTGTTGGAAGTTTCCAATTGACCATGGTTCCCTCAGAATCTGTAGACAAATGCTTCTATGAAGATCATCAAGGACAAAAGTTTCAGCTGATCTCCACAAGTCAGAGTCAAAAGCCGACAAATCCAATAGTGTTCAAACAGTTACATGTGATCAAGCTCACATATGCATATCAAGATGCACATGGTAACGGGTATCAGCAAGATCATGACCTTGTACAAACCCTTATGGATGGCCCGCCTGAAATCAAAGACTATTTGAAGATGATACAAAGCCTCAAGCTGCCACAACAGGTGATAGAAAAGTCAAAGTCAATGGGAGCTAAAGTTCAAAAAACTACACAAATGTCACCACCAAAATCTCCTCTGAGGAGACATATTCTACCAAAAAGTACAGTGGATCTTTTAAGGTCAAAGGTTACTCAGATGCAGGTAGACAATGCTCAACAATTGCAAAAAAGTGCAATATTACAGCCAATGGAGTCAACATCAATGGAAGCAAGTGATCAAGACAAATCCAATGCAGATAAAGACTCTATCTCATAGCAAAAGCAATCAATTCAAACACAAATCCTAAGAAGATCAAGTGCAACATAGTTGGTGAAAACGAAGAAAAGTTGTCAAGAGAAGTAAATCTAGATTTTCTGTTAGACAAGAACCTCATGTCTTTTCGCACTTGGAAAAGATGTGGCCAACCACAGCTAGGAGATGCTCCTGAATTTGTGAGCATATCAAGAAACACACGGGCAAAATGCTTGGAAATCATCTCCACCACCATTGAAGTAATTTCAAAATCATCACAGCTCAATTCCATGTGATCACAACAAAGGATATACTAGACGACATCACAATGGGAATGCCAATGTCCTAGGAGATGCTAGAGATACAAAGTTCAAACATGACGGAGTCATCACAGACATCAAAGAATGAAGACCAAGACTGGTCACCCGGGGACAACAACACAAAGTCCTCAACCACATTTAAAATGGAGACTTATGTCAAAGAAAATCTTATTGAAAATGATTCATCTCCATCGAATAGAACTTCAGAAGAGCTTAAAGAAAATCAGGCAATAGCAAGTGCAGATCAAACAGAGCAAAGAGCAATGATGCAAGCTACTGAGCAGAGAATTCCACCAAAGCCAGAAGTAAAGAAGACCAAGGTTGTAGACAACCAGGAAGCAGCAGGAAGTACAAAGCTCAATCACTCATTGCCAACAGAATCAACTGTTGTAAGTCAGATTGGAACAAAAAGTCTCAAGCTACCCTCCACAGAGACACAATTAGATCAAGATGAGACCATGGAAAAAGCAGGACATAAATCTTCAATAGAACCAACAACGAGAATAGCTATAGTCCTCATTAGTACAAAAAAAGAAAGTGTCAAATGCAATGCTCTACTAGATAAAGAAGCAAATTGCAATATGGTTGCAGACAACATTCAGAGCATTCTAGAGATTATTCCATGCAAGCATGATAGCAAAACAATGCTAGGTATGCATATAGGTCAAAAAGAAATGGTTGCTACCCTTAGTATCCAAAATCATGAAGAGAAAGAAATGTTTCAGGTGACGCCTTCAAAGGACATGCATGCAGATGTCATCCTTGGACATTAGTGGGTAGATCAACACAAGGCCTACAAAGAAGATAAAATGCTATACTCTCTTTTCCAAGAGGTAGCCAGCAACAATTATAGGTACCATTAATTCTAGATTCAAAGTTGCAGAAGTCACAAGAATCAAAGACAAATCTTGAAAACAAAGGCAAAGCTAAAGTGGAACTTCCACCGATTAGCAAAGAAAATGTCACAGCATATGCCTCTACATCAAAGAACCCTCATGGATCAACTTCTTCAAGCAGGTCAGGATTTCAAAACTTCAAGTCAATTGCTGACCCAACTAAAACCTCTAAGGAGACACCCAAAAAAGCAAAGATATTTTAGCCAAAGTACTCAACAAAGCAAACAAAAGTCAAGCAAGTGTTTGTTCCGAGCAGTTTAGTCAAAGTCAATGATCCGGTTTGGATTAAAGACAGGAAATCAACATAGAAAGATAAACACATGGGATGGATAGCATCACAATGGAGCTTAAAAGAACAAGATTACTATGGAGGTAACAGACATATATGGGTTTCAAAACCATAGGTTAGAGCATATGAAGTGAACTCAAGAACCTCCCAAGAAAGAAGGCCCACAAGGTATCAACCTCGACAATATTCCAAGGTACCTAAGAAGCAAATCTACAATAGAATGACATCAGATGATAAAGTCAATCACATGTTTCAAGAGGATACAGAAAAAGATTCTACATCAGATGCTACCAGTCAACCACAAGCCAACTACAACTACACCAAACCTGCATGAAGATCTCAAGAAATCAACAAGACCTAGAGCAAAGCAAAGTCAACAATGGAGATACAAAGGTTCTCAAGAGAGTTGGATTCCTAAGTCTTCCAGTGCTCCTAGTCAAAAGTCAAACGTCAACAATCAACAGAGGCTACAAGAACATCAAAGACTTCTTACAACAGACCTAATTGGAGAATCAAATAGATAATGGAGTCTTCACAGTCAAAGAAGGACCACCCAACCAACGTGAATGCAGATTCAAAGAAGATAAAACAGGTATGGCAAAAGAAACCTTTGATGCCAACTTGGTCCTTCACTAATCCTCTTTTTGAGGATTCAAGCTTACTTATACTTGAAGAAATGTTTGTAGTAAGCTCAAGAATGTAAAAATTCAAGTCACCAGGGTGCAAAAAACAGTCTTTGGCATAGTCGCAGTCGGGTTGCTGAGCCATAAAATGAGCAAAGCATTAGTCCCAAAGCTTCAAGTCATATTAAACTTTGTGCTAAGAGTCATAATTATTAGGCTTATGCTCAAGCTGGAAGAGTTGAGCATATCTAAGTTGTGTCCCTCATGCTGGACGAGATGAGCATAAGAGTCGAAGTCTATTAACTTACAATTGGTGGAGTGTAGTAGAGTCCAACACTCACGCACATTGCATAGTGAGATGAGAGCACATATCAGCACATATCCTCATCAACGAAAACCATTCTTAAAGGGGTGCCAACTTGCAAATCCATGACAAATGCTTTTATAGCTACACCATCTTTTTGAATAACCCCTCAAAATCATTCTTGCATAGCATATTGTTTCCCATGCATTTTTGTGTATGCATAAATAGGATGTCCCATCATTGGACATATGCATTAGACACTCTTTTTTTGCTTCCACCTATGCACCTTGAGTGGACTACAACAGGCAAACCAATGTTCCATCATGCTACCCTCTCATATTTGCTGCCTTTTTAATTCCATATCTATCAGTAAATAATCCCTTCAGTACTTTATTAATATTTCCCATGCTAATAAGTCCTCCAATAATGTGCGTATCCCAAAGGCACTTTTTTCCTGCTGGGGGTTTTCCCTTTGGTCATCTAGGTTATAGACCCTAATTTAGAACCTCATCATTCTACTTCTCTTGTACATACTTTTCATAAATAAACAGAAGCCTCATCATTATGCTATTACAATGGAGATATTCAACATCATCTCTCACATCAGACATATTCGGACCAATGAAGATGTTGTAGCAAAGTGAACCTCATCAACAAATTCAACGACCAATGAAGACAATCAGCCCATCAACCACCAATCAAAAACCTTCCACAACCTCCACAGACATTTTTCAATAGTGCCCGAGGACGCGCACTAAAATAGGAAGGGGGGAATGTTAACTGAGTCAACGTCAGTTAACAGAAGTTGCTAAAGAGCAAATATGTACGAATGCACATCGCGGATGAATGCAAAGAAGCAGTAAAGATTGGAGTTACACATTTTCCACATTTTCCCAAAATGGTCACGTATTGTAAATTCTCGATTTATTTCAAGCCATTGTAATATTTTAATGTGTTACGGACTCAATGGGAGTTCCAAGTTCTAAAGAATAGGTCACTTAATGTGTTTAAGTTGGAGATTCAATAAGTAGTGAGCCCTAAAGGCCTTGGACGCCCGGACATTGCAAATTTTTAACCTAGGTATATAAGGTAGTGTGTAAAAGAAATTAGGATTCTCAAGTCATTTGTTGAGAGCAGTCTTTGGTGAGAGCTCTTGAGGTGTGTGTCTATGGAGTCCTTGAGCTTCTCCTTGCTCATGAGACTTGATTAACACTAATCAATGATTCATTCTCTCTCTCTATGCCTCTCTCTTATCTCTTATGATTGCCTATGATGCTTAGATTAACTAGATCTTAACTAATTACTGGTTAATCCCTCTCTAATCTTGTGTGATTGCCCTCTTTTGCTTGTGTGTGCATGTAGGTTTGATTGGAGTGTGGTGCTCGATAGATCTATGTGTGTGTGCTTGCAGTTAGTGTGTTGCATTATAGGATTGGTGTTGTGTGTGTCTTGCAATCGTAGTGTGTGTGATGGGGTTGATTGGAGGTGAAGAGAAGTGGATATGGAGATTGCCCTTCATTGTGGCTTAGCTCCTCCATAGGCCGAGAAGCTCACCTCGTAGAGTTAACCATTTGTGTTGCCATGATTATCTCACTAACCGTGTGAGTGTTTCCATGCCCTAGCCGGGTAGCTCATCCCTTTGAATTGATAATTTTGTTGGTCATTGGAGCTATTGCAACGATGGGACCCCCAACATTTTTCTTCATAATATTCTAAGTGAAAATATTGTGGAGAACATGGTGCAAATGAACTTTGAATTAAAGATGCTTGGGGCTTTTTATAAATCGCTAGAAAAACACTAGTTTCATTCATTCATTCATGCACAAGTCATGCTAAGTATCTATTTTCTAAAGTTATTCCTTTAGTTTCCTCTCATTCACATATTTACCATACCTAGGGGAAATCATAGACAATGCGACCAGCGTGTTCAAGCCCCTCCCCGTATTGACCCCATCAACAATGTGCATGCCAATTACATTCTCAACATTGTATATACTATGAATGTTGTATGCACAACACAGAGTGCACACAACTACAAGGACGCTCTCAGTGCAGTCGGCAAGGCCACAAGCTCAATATTCAACACCATGCAAAACCTTGATTTCAATGCACATCCAACCAAAGGGGATATCGATCAAGTTGCCGCACTAGCCAACAATGCAACTATGATTTGGGGCGAATATGGTTTTTGCATCCCACAGGAGTGTGCATCTTTTGAACGACATGGTGGAGTCTTGGGTAGAAGTGTGGATGGCATACATTGTTGTGCAAGGAATAGCCAATGGATCCAACAACAACAACTAGATCTCACCTTTCCTCGCTAATGTTGGAGATATAAGGCCTTGACACCATACTAACATATTGTACTATTTTTTTCTCCATATCTATCTTATTATAGTTTTTGTTTTAATTTGTGTACTTTAAACCCTTTAATATCAGTCTGTGGTTTTTTTATTGTAGTCTTTAAATGTTGTTCAAAATTGAATTTCATTATTATGGAGTGTGAACCGTTGAAATTGATTTGTTGTTTGCGAAGACTTTTTGTGCATGTATCCTTGTCCGATTGATGGCATGATGTTGAAAAGAGTGTCTATTCACTACTATGGGTATATTTTCCAAGTTTGTATACAAAATGTGCATGTGACGAGTGCTCACAAGTGTGACAAAATAGAAGGACACTTATCATGTTGGTGGTTAATCTTGTTTCCCAACATATATCACAACATTTGAGATGACAAGTCGCATCTATGGGCGAGATGATAGTGAGAGAGACAGATTTATAAATTATGAATGTTTGAGAGAGAGAGAGAGAGAGAAGCAGATGATGACAGAGAAGAAGAAACTTGGGTGGTATAGTGATAGAACCATCTACCACTTTTTTAAACACGCATACAGCCATCGGCAAAGCACACACACACCTCTGTGTGTGAGAGAGAGAGAGAGAGACCGACAGAGGATCAAGAAAGAGAATAAAGTTAAGAAGGGAGAAAGAATCTTCTTGGTATCTGCTCGTCGAATTCTAAAAAAGCACTCGTTGGAAAATGCTCGCCAAAAAATTATGTCCTTCTACTCTTTAGTCCAGCAAGGATAGCTGTGAGTGAGCATTTCATTCTTTGGTTTTCTCTGTGCTTGGAAAGGACTGCTTCTCCATTCATTACATTGTTATTTTTACACTATTTTATTTATTTTTGTTCATAGATTCATTTAAGTTCATAGGAGTTAAATAGCAACTTCAACCATCAAATGGGGCTAAAGGAATCAGGGTAAAATCTTTCCGAAACCATATTTTGGAACAAAAGACCATAACTCTAAAAAATTAAAAATTTGATGGTTAATCAAACCTGATTTAAACCCAAAAATACCTTGCAAAAAGGGATAAACAAGCTTCCAAGAAACAATCTGAACAATTTCTTTCCAGTTTTTTTTAGGAACATGGATTGTGATCCATATAACCCTACCAATTGACTATAAATTGTCCCCCATTGTATAAGCTTGCTCTTAGATACCAGAATCCTGAGTGTGGTCATAAATAGACTCCTAAAATACATCCAAAATCAGGAAATTGGACAAATCTGCAAGAAACCTTGGAAATCTAGTAAAATTTGGGGGAATTGAACTTTGTGTTCCAAAATTCAAAAAGAGGTGAGATTTGGCTTCTACAAGGAATAGGGAACCAACAGGACAAAATTTCATAACAAAGTGCTTCCAAACATGGATTTCATTCCAAACATGGATTTCATTCCAAACATGGATTGAAATCCATGTACCTAGTTGACATTTGAGATTGTTAATTGACTAGTACATCCCTAATAACTAGTGGAACAACTTTGTCAAAAGAGACCACAACAAAAGGTGCAAAAAGTTGATCAACACACCAAAATTTTTCTAGATAGCCAAAAACCGCAAAGTAGACACAATTTTTTTCTTTTGATTGGGCAAAAAATGATTCCAATTCAAAAATACTTGGGGAAGAGTATCACCATAACAAGGACTATAAGTTGACCAAGTTTCATATCAAAATGAGATCAAACATGGATTGTGATCCATGTCCCTCACCATGAGAAGTGGGTATAACTGATCCAATTTGAAACACATTTCCCAAAAGAACTATTGGCAAAAACGTTTACAAAAGTGGTGAAAAGGCCCAAAAACATAAGATAGTCAAAAACCGCCAGAACACACTTGAAAATTCACTTTTGGTTGACAAAAACTAGTTCAAATCCAAAACCTTTGATACCCTAGCATCCAGTAAACATGTTAATCCTAATGATACCAAGAAAAGGAAATTTGGCTTCCCAACATGGATCGTGATCCATGTACCTTTCTTGAAATCTTGAACAAGAATTGGACCAGTGAGGAGCTTAAACCATTGGAACAAAAAGTTTCCAAAGCAAAGAAAAGCAATTTAGAAAGGGATCAAAAGGGGGCAAAATCAGTTCATATAAAAAAAGGGTCAACACAGGGCTAGGGTTTGACTTTTGACCACCCTAAACAGAACCAAATTTTACAAAAAACATAGAATTGAGATCTTTAGACCAAGGGCTAGGTGTGGGATCAAAACCATCCCATTTTTCCACTGAGGTATATGGATCGATCCATGTTCCTCTGAGACATACTGAAACCAGAATTGCACCACAACTTAAGATAGTCTCCAGGACCCTGGTGGTCTTTTCAATATTGAAATTGGACTTAGTTGTGGGTGTTCCAAGTAATGTTTGAATTTGGTAAAAGTGAGGAATAAAATATTTTCAACTATAAGCTTGGACTAATAGAGCGGTTGTAAACTCATAGCCATCAAGCTTTACAGGGTGTAGAAGCTAAAGGGTGCGGCTCAACAAGTAAGTCAAACCAGAGAGAACACAAGGTAGCCAATGAAGTAACAAGGTTGAATTTTGTAAAATCATTTCTTCATGTATTTGTGATCAAGAAGGTTGTGTCAGGATAGAAACCTTAACCTAAGAGACCAAGTGAGCAACATTTCAACTAAAGAGAGTGTGAATCAAAAATCGTTGCATCCGCTAGAAACCATTATAGAGGAAAGTATGTCTGATACGTCATTGAAAAGATCATACACCATAATGGCCAAGGGATTCGACGGGGTGAGCTTTAAGGAAGGAACTTTCATGGGGAACGTCCTTCTTGGCCCGCATCGGATGTCAAGCTATTGTATCTAAAATTTCAATTTGAGAACAAGCTGAAAGCTAAAATCCATAAGGATGGTATGGATTGCTCTTGTGTTAAATTGGAGAAAAAACCAAGCGAGTTCAAGGACCTTGTAGATGTGAACTATAACGGAGATAAATACTTTGACCGAAAAGGAATGATGTATCTAGTCATTATGCATAATTCCCTCATTGTGGACAAATGGGGGTTGATTGGCACCAAGGACAAAGTAGATAAGGAATTAATGGATAAACCACCTGAGTTGGACAAGCAAAACACTCTACTTAGGAATGTTAACAAGATGAAAGGGATAAATACAAACAACACTTATGTGGGGCTGTATATATTCAATAATGGAGAACAAACACTCTATTATAGATGTGATGAATCCCGTATTGAGGAACTGACTGACCACAAGAGACTATATTTTTTTACATACATAGAGGGGAGAAAAATCTAAGTGGTCATGATGGATAAACATGGCCATAAATACTCTCCTATAGACGGTAAGGAGTTATAACAATATACGTACTTTGGTGGACCGCTCCATCAATAATATGTTACCCCCAAGCAATTTAGACCCACGATGACCCAAACGAGACCATAAACTCGATATGTAAGTCCAGTAAGAACGAGAGTGAAATATTCATTTGGTCACCAATGATTCTCAAATGTAGGACCCACAGGATCATTGGGCTTTAGAGTTTCTTTGAACACACACAGGGGCAGTGAAGCACCTGATTTGACTTACGCAACTAGAACCTATCCAATTTTTACACAAGATCAAACAAAACGACCGAATGAAAGAGTAGCAAAGAGGACACCAATTTTAGTGCCAAGGGGAGAATACAAAGCTAGAGAGACCCTATCAAGAGGACCGAGAGTGGTTAGAATGGTTGTTGAAACTAGACGCATGCGACTATCTCAAGTGGCCAAGTGTGTACCCAAAAAGTATAGTGGGTCAGGGAATTTGTATGCACATGTCTCAAAATTCAAACAAGTGTTGAGGGCGAAGCAGTTAATGGATTTCGTACTCAATACAAAAGATTTGGATTGATCCTAGAAGAAATAGCCTTGACCTGGTTCCAACCATTAAATAGCCGGGATTTTCCCAACATAGAGCAACTTCTATGAGAATTTGCAGAGGAATTCTCAAAGAGAGGGATCAAGCATAATACAATCTCCTAAATCTATGCCTTTTGACAATAGGAGAAAGAAAATGTGAAGGAGGCCTCGCTTTGATTCAAACAGTACACTTAAAGACGTCCTGCCAGAGAGATACCTCAGGACAAGAGACTATCAGTTCTTTTCATAGAGGGATTGCAAAATGAGACTCTAAAAAAGGATCTGACTTGAAAGAGTGTGGTACCTTTGAGCAAGTCACTAGAGAGGCATTGTATCTAGTAGACAACTATAAAGCGTATGGGGAGGTGATTGAGGATACTGACCAAGGGACAAGTAGCGCCTCTTTGACCACTAGTGAATCCACATTGAAACTGGGTGGACAAAACCCAACTATGCGAGACGTTGATCAAATGATTGAGGAAGAGATTAGAAGGATGAACCAAGGTAGCAGGCCGAACCCAAACACATGACAATAGCCACACAGAAATGTGACACTTGTGGAGGATACCATCCAACTTAGTGGTGCAACATATAGCCAAGGCCGTGAGCAAACGTATAGTATGTATTGCAGTGGTGTGCTATCAAGCAAAAATGGACAAACCATGAGACCCACGAATGTTTCTACAACAAAAACTATCTTAGGGAAATTACCATATGGGCCTCCTAGAGCACAACATTTTCCACCACCTCCAAGATACCAAATAGGACAAAACAACACATTCCAAGGGGGGGAAAACCCTCAACCTATGTTGGGACAACACTGTACTCTACCCGAGGAAAACAGAGCCATGGTGAGAATTTCACAACCCGGAGAGGCACCTACTGATCAAATAATGATGCCGATAGTTTCATATTTTGAAGATTCATACAACACTTATGAGAGAGGGTAAGATAGTTGTGCTTATGCTCTTGAAGGAAAAATCCCATGGATAGGTCTTGAGGGGATGATAGAACCATCATGCATAACACAACTAGCAAAAAACCATTACCTGATCAATGAAAATACGCTCATGTTCATGGCAAATTAGAACTACAAACCTACAGGATACCCTCCTAGAGCATGCCAACCTATGGGTGCTCCACAAGCTTCCCCACCACTAGTATGGCCATGCTATGAATTTAGAGGTGATCATTGGGCAAGAAGTTTTCTACACAAAGGAGAGTGCATCAAAATCTTTGGATATTGTGAGGGATGTACAAATAGCCATCTAATTCCATGAAATCCAAAAAATCTTAATAACAAGGGGAAAGCTCCCATAAACAAAATCCGAGTTGTAGCTCAAGTGGATCAGAAACAGAACAAACAATGTCAATGAATGCTATAATGAGAGCACAAGACCAAGAAGCCGCAAGAAATATGCCTACGGGAGACAAAATCACCCCATCCAATCAAACTGAAATAGAGAGTTTGTCGGTTAGGACCCCTAAAAAATCTTGGAAAGCAAAAAGGGACAATATAAAAGACAAAAGGATAAACAAAAAATCATGCTTAGAAACCAAATTGCAACAAACCAAAGAGCAATTAAGATTGAATTGGAACCATAAGGAAAAAACTATTGTAGCAAAACCATAAAAATTACCATCGGGAGGTTCGGCCTTGGTGTACAAAGTCTTTGAGCCTTTAGATGCAATTTTGAAGGCTTATGAAGCTAGGCTAAACCCCAATCAAGCCCAAGAGCATAGATGGTTGATGTATCCTCTTCTAGGATATGAAAAAGAGAGGTTGTAGATGTGCAAAGCTCATCCAGGCAGCTCAAGCTCTGATGGAGGAACCACATGTTTTGGATGCTCCAAAAATTGAGGTGCTAATCTTCAAAATAATCTAGGAATGGATAATTAAGGTGTTGAAAAAAGAGACCAGATAGAGCCGAAAGGTGAGGAACCATTAGATACAAGGAAACCAGCCAATACCACAAATGGATTGGGCTCACAAGCACTGATGCCAATTCCAGTATGATAAGAACCATGGCCACAAGATCTGTGGGAGGATATCAAAAACAAAAAAGATGGAAGTGCAACCCTTGAGTCAGCCCCTATCATGATGAGATCATAGAACATGAGTCCTACCTCGTTGATATCTGATCACTACACGATGATACAAGGATAGAGATGCCGGAAGAGAGCAAACCTCAGACTTTAAAAACTTTACCTTCATTCATTGGCGACCATGAAACAAGATCAAAAATTAGGAAAGTACCATCTCAATGAAAATATGATCCTAAGATGATGACACTAAGACTCTTTATGAGTTGATGTCGTCTCGTATCCATTGTACAATAACTCTATCCGGGTTACTACAGATTAGACCTCATCTTTGGGAAGAAGTGATTTTTTTTTTGGAAAAAATAAGGTTGATGGTTTCACAGAAAATCATTCCTTCAAAAACATCATACAATCAAACACCAAAATAAACCATAGCAAAACTTGTACCAGTAAATAAGGTGGAAGACTACTGCAAGGGAGAAGAAGAAAACACTACCTTACATGTGGAATAAAAAGGAGTAAAGACGATTGTGATACTAGATATTGGGGCTGAAATTGCCATTGCAACCAAGGGGATGTGGAAAAAATGGGAAAATCTTGCTCTAAGAAAACCCGCATGAAACTGCAATTAGCTTATAGATACATGAAGAGACCGATAAGAATATTAGAACAAATTATTGTATCCTCTTGTGGAATTGCATATGAACACACCTTTTCTATAATGAATTTTGACAAGAGCAGCAACTTTAATATCATATTGGGCAGACCATTCATGCGTCAGCTCAAAATGGTACAAGACTGGGGCTATGACTATATCTACTTGAGACACAAAGAGATCACTACGAAAATCAATATCAAGGATCATAGTTATAGAGATGTCGAGTGAACCCATGAGGAAGAGTTAAACTCCACAACTGAACAGGAAGGGGAGATACATGCTTGGCTACAAACCAAGGCACATATTTGGATGTGTGGAGCTTCGGAGTGTGGAAGTCTAAGAAAAGATCTGAGGAGTATGCACTAGAGCCTTTTTTGGAAGAGACGCTCAAACCATTTGGATGGTAGAAAATACGGGCCACCCTTGATGTGTGTGTGAATGAGGTGACACTAACCAAATTATGTGATGAGAAACGATATGATATAATTCCATTCCAAATGATGAGCGTTATCTTGAATTTGGAATCAAGATTAGAAGAGCCCGAGGTGGAGGGAGTTACAGATTGCAGATGCATAGTGGATGAGATCTCCATAAGAGACCTTAGAGAAAACGATGAGAAGTATTCCAAAACTTCAAGGACAAACCTTTAGAGGACGACGCAAAGGACGAGCATTTTAGTAGCTCTGATAAGGACATCAAACTTAGGGATCAACAAGCTATCTTTTACGATTTTCCCAACCAAAAACTACAAAGACAACAAAGATACCAAGAAAGACTCTTGAACAAACGAGATTGAAGAAAAGAAAAACCCATACCTCTCTTAAAAAGGAAAACGTAGTATTTAAGGCTAGTTGAAGCAATTGATTTCCTTAAAGACAAGATCTCGAGAAGGTTCATGAAACCTATCTCAACAGAAAGAGGAAATCCAAAAAAGAGGAGCAAACCATAATTAGAACCTGAGAACACCTCTAAAAAAGCAACGAAATTGTAAAAAAAAGAGTGCAAACAAAGATACAAATAGTTAAAATGAAGTTTGAAAGAAGTTTGAACAACAAAATTGGATACTGGGGAAGAATCCGACAATAATAGGTTTGATGCACCTTCCCACTACAAAAGACACACTATCCAAGATAGAAAAATTGTAGTTCAAAAGCCAAAATGAGACTCCAACAAACCTGGAACCTCATAGGAATGATGGGCCAAAAAAATCCACGTGTATAGAACTAGCAGAACCAAGAGAGTAACCAAAGCCAGAGTACATTACCACTGACCTTACAAAAGCAGAAGAAGAACAACTATTAGTAACAAATCTTTGACAATATAGAGATGTTGTTGCATGGTCGTACAATGATCTTAAGGGAATAGATCCAAAAATCTATCAACACACGATACCCCTTAAGCATGATGCTAAACCTTGCAGACAACGTCCCAATATACAATGAGACATTCGCCAAAATGATTAAGGAAGAGATAGAAAAATTAAAAGATGCAGAGTTTATCTATGAGATTTAACACACCAATTGGGTGTCTTTGATTGTGCTAGTGCCCAAAAAAAAAAGGAAAATTATGAGTCTGTGAATTTCAAACAGGTAAATGCTGCTACCATTAGAGACAACTATCTCCTATCAATAACAGATCATGTGATTGAGAGAGTTTCACAGAAAGAGGCTTATAGTTTTTAGGATGGGTGCTCAGGCTACAACCAGTTAACCATCAAACCAAAAGATCAACATAAGACGGCCTTTGCAATAGAATGGGACATGTTTGCATATAGGTTGATGCCTTTTGGCTTGACCAATGCACCTGCCACCTTTTAAAGATTGATGAGTCATGCATTCAAGGAGTATCTCAGATAATTTTTGGAAATATACATGGACGATTTGTGTGTGCATTCTCAATTGAGAAATGAGCACATAATACACTTGGAGAAAGTCTTTGAAAAGTACAGACCTTATCGTATTTGCTTAAACCATGAGAAATATGTCTTCATGGTAAGGCAAGGTAAAACCTTGGGGCACATTGTGTCCAAAAATGGAATTTCCATTGATCAAGATAAAATAAGGGTGATTGCTGCACTTCTAAGGCCAATCAAAGTAAAGGAGGTACAAGGCTTTATGAGCCATTATGGATATTATAGACATTTCATATACATGTATGAGGTTATAACTAAGACTCTTTACGCGCTTATCACCAAGTTTAAGTGGATGAAAGAATGTGAGAAGGATTTTCAAAAATTGAAGCAAGGATTAATCTTTGCTCCAATTTTGCAAGCCCCTAATTGGAACAAGATCTTCCATGTCCATGTGATACCGCAGCCTATGCCATAGGATGCATACTAGCTCAACCTAGAGAGAAAAACATGGATTTTTCCATCTGTTACTCTAGTAGGCAGCTAAACAGTGCAGAGAAGAGGTATATCACTACGAAAAGAGAAGGCCTAGGGATTATATATGCCATCAAAAGAACTAGGCATTACCTTCTCGCAAACAAGTTTGTTTTCTTCGTTGATCACCAGACACTATTGTACTTGGTAAACAAACCCTGCAATACGAGAAAGATTGTTTCATGGTTTATCATATTGTTTGAGTTTGATTTCACCGTGGTTGTCAAGAAAGGTACAACGCACCAAAGGGTAGGCCCTCTTTTGAGATTGTTCCATAGAGAAGCAGCTAAAGGTTTTGATGATGACCTTCCAGATTCTTATCTGTTCAAGGTCTTAATGGTTCCAAGGTGGAGTGAAGAATTCATTCCTCTACTCACCATGGGCATTAGGCAAAAGTTGGACTCACAAAGGGGCCCTTTAAGGAGTTTGACTTTACCTCTCTCTATCAAAATGGGCGCATGGATAAATTTTTGCAAACAAACTCCAAAGTTCGCGGAGATTTGACAGTTAGAATGTCCTCTTCAAGCTCTATCTACTGATATATAGATTCCTCATATTTCAAAAGATTCTTTTTTTGATTCACTTAGATTCCGATAGAGTTATCACATCATAGGTGAATCAAAAAAGGAATCTTCTAAAATATGAGGAATCTCATGGCGTGCTATATATCAGTAGATAGAGCTTGAAGAGGACATTCTAACTCTCAAACCTCCGCCAACTTTGGAGTTTGTTTGCAAAAATTTATCCATGCGCCCGCTTTGGTAGAGAGAGGTAAAGTCAAACTCCTTAAAGGGCCCCTTTGTGAGTCCAAATTTTGCCTAATGATCATTACAAGTAGAAAGACAACCATTGATCATTAATCAGACAAAAAATCTCCAGTTTTTAGCTAGATGGCTATACAAGAAAGGTAATGACGATATCTTGAGACTATGTGTAGAGCCAAACGAGCATGACCAATACCTGAGACTTACCCATATACAACACACGGGGGTTTCATAATGAGAAAAATCAAACATTCCAAATTTGTATATAATGTTTCCTTGTTAATTGTTTGTCTTTTCATGAGCTCTTTTAGGAATTTTTATCTTTTACCAGGCATATTACTGAGCCGTATTGCAAAATTTATGAGAAGTAAGATGCTAGACTAGATTATGTATATATGAGTGAGCGTAATAAATTTTGGCCAATTTTTGGCCAACTAATAATAATTATCGGTAATTTTTTAAAATTTTAAGCTAAAATAGCTAAAGAAATTTAATAACTTGAGCCACGACAGCCGAAATCGAGTTCTAAAAGCAAACATTGAATCTACAAAGCAAGGGCTTCAGACATGGAAAATATGGAAAGGTTAAACACCGATCGGATTTTGGGTCGACCTTTGAAGGATCAAAACTATATATCAAAATCCATTTGGTGATTGCATGTCCAAATGATGAACTGTTTGGACCACAGCATGTGGTATGATAGAAAAATATGAGCAATCAAGGTAATTATGCATGGGGCATTCTGGGTAGGTTGAGGACATATAGTTAGAATGGTCCAAAATCAAGCTCATTTGCATTGAGAGAGAGAGAGAGAGAGAAAGAGAGAGAGAGAGAGAGAGAGAGAGAGAGAGAGAGAGAGAGAGAGAGAGAGAGAGATAAATAGATTTTCTTATCGTCCTCGGAGGTCAAATATGACCTATGGGACCAAAGTTACATGTGATGTAGTATGTGTATGGCTGATGAGTGACTCTCAATGCTCCAAATCTATGGTGATGAGTGAACCATAAAGCGGCATTTTTCAACATTTTCTTGCTCATATAATTGCCTACAATGCATGTACATATCCACAAGACTCAAGTTACCAAAATTCTCAACCCGCTTGCCCCTCAAGTTTCTCCAAAATCTTCCACATGCGTATGCCTTTTCTTGGACTTGAAGATGTTGTTTCTTTGCTTCCCATCTTCTTCTCTTCTTTTGAATCAATGCCTTGTATGTATGCAAATGACTTTGATAGTTGTCTTTGTCCATAGCTACATCAAGATCTATCAAGGACTTTCGAGCATCTTGACATTCTTTATCCAACCACCTTTTGCATGATCTATCTTTGTTGGTACCATGGAGATGCTTTATGGCAAAGAATTCTACACGAACAAATAACTTTCTTGAAAGATTCCCATTTTATTTCCAATGGCGCGTCATATTGAAGCTTTGTCATCCATAACTTTTGCTCGACCATCTCAATGTACATTGGTGCCCGTTTGAAATCCATACATAGTGATAATTTCTCTTCCCTTTGGCTAAGATTATCATGCTTAGTTGCTTCTCTACATGAAAGGTCAATACATAAGGTCCGACGGTCAGATTTTGGAGTCCATTGGCCAAACATAAAACACTTTATGCGATACATGATGGCTTCAGAGAGTAGCATCTAGTCAATCACACTATCCCCATTATGTTTCCTACATGTAAATCCATTGGCTCCACTCCACTAAGATACGCCATTGGCAATGAGCATACCCGTGCTATTACACATGTGCAAAAGTAACTTTCCATAGTGATCCGGCTCTTTCTCATCCATTGAAGTACAATCATACAAGTGAACTTCCTCCAACTCCCTTGAAATGTATGGCATATCAAATTGTTGAGTATCATGTTACAATGTTTTTGTGCGAGCATTCATATTCCCAAATACAATAACATCACCTTCACCTTTGAAATAATCAATGTCCTCTTCTAAATCAAAAAATGGTTGATCTCTATCCATGCAAGCATAAAAGGAGAATCATGATGAGGATTATAGCAACCGGCTACAAAAATAGGTGCTCTTTTTGGTGTCATAATTTTTAGCCATACATAACGTTTGTACTTGTCATGTTTCATAGTTGATACAAAATCTTACAATCCTTTCTTAACCATACTCTCAACTTCATAGGTTCACTTCTTGAGATTGACAACCTCAAAGAGTCTCCATGCCCCATCCCCAGTCGCTTCCCTGAGTATTGACATATGTTAGTGCCTGATAGCTATGCTGCAGACGTTCGATGTAGCGACCCGCTAACACCGTGAACCAAAAAACTACATTTCTATTGTTAGTCACCACCATTGTTGTTTACTCCCACAAGCCATGTGATGACATTCACCAGTCCATAAAATATAGCACTACGAAGTGAGTGCAACTCAAATCTATGTTCCAAATTGCAGCTTCTAGATTGAACTTAGTCAGCATTGCATATCCATCATCCACCTTGTGTTGATTTTTCCTAATCGCTCTGAGTAGGATTTCTTTCGATAATGAACAAGTGCCCGAGAGAAAAGGGAGAGCTCAAGAGAAAATCTTATTTATGATAGGGAGGATACAAGGGTTAAATCTTGAAGGACTTGGGAAAGGATTCTCATCTCATTTATGATGGAAAATGTTTCAGGGTTAATCCTTGAAGGACTTGGGAAAGGATTTTTTTTTTCAATACTCACAATTGTGAGTTGAGAGACTTAATATTAGCTAAAAAAGAATACAACTTTCCTCAAGCACTACATGTGCCTTGAGGGGCTAGGGTTCCATCAAAGGTTTGTACACTCCAAGGTAAGAGTATCTTATTCTGTGTACAAACCTTTGATGGAACCCTAGCCCCTCAAGGCACTTATAGTACTTGAATTTTTTCAAGTTAATATTAAGTATCTCAACTCACAATTGTGAGTATGGACTTTTTTATAAAAAAACAATCTTTTCCCAAGTCCTTCAAGGATTAACCCTTAAGCATTTTCCATCAGTGGATAAGGATGAAGATTGGACTCATGCACTAGGCTGTTGCCGGGTTTATTATGGCAAGAGCTAAAATGGAGCCATCTGTTTTTTTAGAGATTACAATTTTAAGGTTGTTTCCACCCCGCACAGTGCTATTGAACAAATGGGAACACTCAAGAGGGTAGGTTGGTATTGTATCTTTACTTGTGTACAAGTTTGTTGGAACCCTAATCCCCCCGAGGCACATGTAGTGTTTGTGGGCAGTTGTATTCTTTTTTAGTTATATAAATTTGTTGAACTCACAATTGTGAGTATGGAGAAAAAAAGATACTCTTACATTCTTCTCCCTTGTCAACTACCCCTCTTGCTACTACACCATGCATGAGCTCAATGCTCTGGCACACAATATCATCAAAATGAGCTACATCATTGTCAAAAACTCAAATTTTCCTAGTCTTCCAAACCTAGGAAAGGATCAACGGAACAAACTATAGGACAGAGAAATTTACAATTTGGGAAAATGTACCAATTGAAAAGGGTTA
Organism: Adiantum capillus-veneris; assembly: GCF_014529385.1. Lineage (NCBI taxonomy): Eukaryota > Viridiplantae > Streptophyta > Polypodiopsida > Polypodiales > Pteridaceae > Adiantum > Adiantum capillus-veneris. Next base: position 2,639,370 of record NC_140952.1, on the reverse strand, counting down.
CTATAGGAGGTTGGTTCCATGTAAAAATGTTTGTTTGAGGCTTTCTAAGGTGCTCTCCTTGATTAGGGCTAGTGTATTAGGACCTTGTGTCTTAAAGTGGGGTGGTTTGGGTGTGTGTGTTTCTTTTTTTTTGGGGGGGGGGCGGGGGGGGGGGGGGCTGTTTGAATAGGTTGGGGATACCTAGGATAATAGTAAGTTTTTCTAATAGGTTGGGGTTATCTAGGATAATAGTAAGTGAATTTAACCAATGGTGTTGACTAAACTTTAAGGTAGGTTAAAGATAAACTTTGTGTTATATAATAAGAATAATGGTAATGCATGGTTTTTAAGGGTTCTGTAGAGCTATAAGAGTAATCCAATTTTGAAGGGTTAAACTTAATATTGTTACCATATACATGTGGTAGTGATGTGTGTGAACACACTAGGACAGCCGTGGCATTGTTTCCCTCTTTAGGATGTTTTTTCCCCCCATGCATTATATATACATACATCATTCTAGGTCTATCTATCGTTCCATTGCACACTAAGTAATACATTCTCTGTTGTGTGCCTTGAGCTTCCTTCCTCTTCTCCAAGCTGTGTGTGTTTTCCTATAACCCTAATTCCAACAATTGGTATCAGAGCAGGTCACGTCTTCCCGGGCTTAGTCGCTAGCGTTGCCAGAACACCCCTGTTCATTTTCTCAAATTTCAACGAGCTTTGACTAGCGTTAGGAGGTCGTCGGCTTCTGCTCATAATTTCATTTTGGGCTCATTTCGACCTTCGTTTCCACTACAACCAGGTTTGTAAATGCAATTTTGTCATTTGCAAAATTTTTGTCAGTGTCAATTACTGCATAACAGGTCCCATACAGTCTACTGTGGGTGTGCTATATAGCACGTGATGGTCTCACTCAGTTTCTCTTCATTTTGGGTAGTTTTCACATGAGGTGCATGCATTTTCCATGGTTGACAACAACACAGATGTGTTCAAGATGTTTGTTGCTGAGGACAAATTGGATGGAGACAATTACCCTATGCGAGCTTACATGATTCAACATGTACTTGTATCAAAGGGAGTTTGATACATAGTGCAGGGCATTGATGTACGTTGTGGTACTGTGGATGCATGCGATGTTGAGGATGCTCCAAGTTTTACTGCCAGGGTTGTTGCTGTCAGAGTTGTTTTGCATACGGTTGAGCAGGCTCATTGGGATGTAAGAGATGTGTAGGCTCATGCATTGATTGCTTTGTCTATGAAGCACACTATCACTCCTACATCCGTTCAGCAAAATTTGCAAAACATGCTTGGGATATTCTAGCACTTCTTTATGCAAGCCGCAATGAGGCTAAAATTGCTTTGTTGTCTAAAGAGCTAGAATCGAAGATTATGCATGAGGAAGATGAAATGGACAATTTCCTTGTTGGTGTCAAGGATGTTAATGAGTAACTAATTTCTGCAGAACAAATCATTTCTGACAATTCACTTGTGCAGACTGTTCTTGATGCTTTGCCAGATTCTTACCATACATTTGCTAGTACTTGGAGACTTATGACCGAGGTAAATCTTGAAGTTGTCAAGTTTGATGCATTATGCACATTGCTGTTGCAACAGTTACTTTCCAAAAACAAAGGACTAGGCAGCGTGCAGTTGAACAGGCTTTTGTTGCAACTCAAAGAAAAGGTGGGAACAACAATGTAACCACAAGAAAGAGGAGAGTTGTCTCCATGTTTGTACTACACTTGGCAATGTACGATAGAGGATATGACTGGTCCTCAGCCTACTCATGGATTCTATGAAATTCTTTGTTCGAGGAGGAGATATGAGACCACTAGTTGTAGCATGTATGGCATTAATCTGTGTGACTTCTATTAGCTTGTGTGGTAGTGAGTCTATATGCAATTTTTCTAGTAGTCCAAAGTTCAATGGGAGGGTTGTTGGGTATGTGGCCTTTGGCCTATACCACAACATGTTGGTGTGTACCATCTCCAGTTTAGTCAGCATCCAATCAGTAGGAAACCATGTGATAGCATGTGAGCTTAGGTGAGTTGCACAAGGATCCAAAAGAGTGCCTTTGGAGCATACATTGGGAGGTTGGCCTTTGCCCTTTGGGGAGATGCCTCTTGGACCTTGAGAGGTGTACCTAGCCATTTGTTGCTCTTGTAAGTAGCCACACTTTGTACACATAGTAGTAGTTTTGTTAGTTCATTTTCCTACTTAAGTATTGTCACTGATTTTTCCTCATTGTGCAATGTCTAATTGCTTTCTCTAATCTCTCATTATGAAATGCTACTCTAATCATGCCACCTTAACCCTACCTCTAACAGTCCATGCTCACAATATCTGCAATAATCACTTAGGTATAAAAAAATGATTGCTCATAACAAACTCACAAATAATAACCAAATTTCTAGAAATGCTCTATTTCAATGGCATAAAATATGTAAAATGGTTGCTCGCCCCACCAGCCTCCCAAAAGTGGTGGCACCATGAAAAAATCTTGACAAAGTAGAAGCCATCACTACCTTGTCCAACATTTAACCACTCACTAATTAATTGAAAAACAACACCATACCATATTATCCGTAGTGCATCATTAATAAATCAATTCCAAATAAATAACAAACAATTATTCAAATTTCCATTACATAATGCAATTATTGAAGCACATGGGTATCAAAGGTCAAGGTTACATCATCAAGTGCTTAGGTTTGGTTGAGAAGCTAGTAGTTTTCTTCCACACAAGCAAGCAACAACTATCTATTATCTTTCTATACAGATGATGGAAGCACATGGGTGGAAAATAGGAGATGCTATATTTTGAAATGGTCAACATTGAGTAGGTCAAGACTCATGTGTGAGCACATAGAGGGATGATGTTTGGGACCTAGAACTTAATGATAGCTAGATCTTGGAAAAACTATGAAACTAAATTCCACTCAGGACTATACCATTCTCATATGTGGGAGCTTTGTATGGAAGAGAAAGGAGCATTCCTTTTTATACCATGCATGTTTGTTTTCTGTGATGTATGTATAGCAACCCATGGCCAAATAGTCTCTACACATGTACTTGATGAATTTTTGCATGCTCAAAATGATGTTTTATCAGCATAATTAGGTGGTATATGACTAACATAACCTTCCCTTTGTTTTTTTAAAGCTTGTTTTCTCAATGAAATGCTTGATTTTTGCAACTAGATATCATAGAAAGAATGGTTGTCTATTGTGATTGATTTGGTGATTTTGTTTGTTAGCTTAGTGATTAGTGTGGAGAGGCCATTTCTTTGTGTTTGACATGCCGATGTTGTCTCAGTGCCCCAACCAAGTTGACTTCTCAATCTTTGTGGCACACCACTAACATTGGCAACATTGTTAGGGATTGATTGTAGGTTGATAGGGTGACCTATCCTTTCCTTAGAGACTCTCTAGAAATGCTAGGATTCCCTCATTTCATACCCATCTATGGTATAGTAGCCAAACTCTAGAGTTGGTACTTGGGACAGCTAGAAGAAAGGGATTCTTGTTGGTTCTCTTGTGTAAAGGGTTTTTCGTATTTGTGAATGGTTTTGCGTTGAAGTGTCCATGTCCATGAGACTATCACTCTTGTGCTTTTATATTTTCATTGAAAATCCATTTCAATCTAAGTTTTTGCTAGCTTAGAATCCCTTTCAATACTTTTATTTGTGTACCACTCTGAGTATGATAAGTAGGCATAAAACCATCACATGCTATCTTCAAAAGTGGCATCCAAAAACTAAAGTTGACCATAATTTGATTATAAGTGACATAACTCTAAAAGACTCCAAAATATCTGACATATTGGACATTGAGAATCCAAAAAGCCTTTAGACCTTGAAAAGAGTATTAGTAGACTATTTGCAAGAAGCTGATAGGTTTTGAGAAAACCTAGTCATTAGCATGGATCAAAATCCATGGATTATAGCCAACTAATTACAAGAACATATAACAGCTTTTGTAGAGTAAGGAACTAAATCCAAAATCTCAAACCATTTGGACATCAAGAGGTAGGCCAAAAGACTAGAAACATCACAAAAAATTGTGAAATAGGTAAGCTAGGAAATTAGGGATGAAGGTGAAAATCAATTTGGATACAACAAGGCTAGCCGCTACATAGCTGAAGCCTCCTTATACATCCCACATCTAAGAAATCCAAAAGTGAAAAGAAAAGCCAAGCATTGGTAGAGAAGATCAACATCCAAGGGAGCTATAGGACCAAAAATTGCACAGAAGTGATACCATTGCTCTCTAAATAGTCATGGGAAAGTGTGTGCCAAGATTTGTGTGAAAATATTTCTATGACTGGATCATAATCCATGCACACTAAAACATTGTATCATGAAGATAAGCGTCGGCGTGATGTCATCCATCTGAGTGGAGAGATGTGATATCATTCATGTGAGTGGAGAGATGCTACTCTAGCTCTACTTAAGAGCATGCTTTGTACACACTTCATAATGCAATAATTATGTCTACTTTGTGCATCAACACACTCTCTTTTTAAATTAAGCATGCACTACTCTTAACTAATGCATTAAGCATGAATGCTTTATTGGAATATCCAAAATAGACAATATATTGGTATCAGAGCATTAGAGTTATTGGCACTTCCTAATCACACAAGAGCAGATTCTCTAATCACTCTCTCCCTAGATAATCCACACACTAATCCATTGTTTAATCATCTCATAATTGTGAGATACATTCATGGATTTCCATTGAGCCACTATACTCATTGCATTGGTTAAGGAAGTAATGTGTGTGTGTGTGTGTGTGTGTGTGTGTGTGTGTGTGTGTGTGTGTGTGTGTGTGTGTGTGTGTGTGTGTGTGTGTGTGTGTGTGTGTGTGTGTGTGTGTGTGTGTGTGTGTGTGTGTGTGTGTGTGTGTTTACTTTCCAAATGTCTTGAAAGGGACAATGCTTCCTTAAAGACTACGGATGGAATGCATATGGAAAGTGTGATGGAGTGTCAAACGTTCTAAAGCCAAAAATGTGATCTAAACTTGACGTAACTACCTGAAACTATCGACTCTGGCAAACCATAAAGGGAATACCAATGCTTGATGGAAAATCATGGTAATGTTTGTGTTGTGATTATGTCCTACCAAGGAATGAGAATGCATAATTTATTGACATGATCTATTGGTTATTCCTTGAATGCAAATTTTCTACCCTTCCTAAAGAGATCTTCATGCTTTTGTGCTCATCTATGAGTAAATCATGTGTGCATTGAATGGGTTCTCTAGACTTCAACTCAAGAGTCAAGATCTTTCCTTCATGACTAATCATATCTCTCCTGCTCATATCTTTGTCTTGCATACCAATTAAGTTTAGAGTTTGAAAAGCTTGTCAATTTGTGCGATTAGGTACTAGGATCCCAAGGTTACTTAAATCCTAGGTAGCCCTTTAGCCTATGATATGTTACTGGAATCCATCATTGATGATGCTTGCAAAAACACATAGTAAGTGAATGCAATACCACAATGTATGCTCTTAAACCATTTCAAATCACTATCAGACGTTTGAAAAAGTTTGAAAATATTGGAGTTTGAAATTGGGTTTCAAACTTGACCGTTATTGGGATTCTTTTGCAATGGTCATGGATTCACGATTCATTCTAGTGGAGTGCGTTTATATCGTTCATGAAAATGCTACTTTTTTGCAAATGCTCTATTTTAATACTCAATGGCTATGGACTTGAATGCTACAAAATGTTTCTAAAATGTTTAGAATCTAGGGTCATGTTTGAAATGGCCGAGGGGTTTGAATCAAACTCGTTTCAAACGTTCAAACTTGTCTACGTTTAATGTTTGATGGCATTTGAAAAAAACATGATTGAGCTAACACCCAATGTATGCTCTGTACAATCAATAAACTACATAAAGTTTTGCAAAAATCCTGACTAAACTTAAGGATATGTCCAAGCATGCAGTCCTACAAATAGGATGCCAAGGTGTCGGTCTAGAATCCCCTAGGATTTCCTAAACTACAGATTGGCTATGGGTCATGGTACCATGTATGCAGTCCTACAAACAGGTTGCAGCTCACATATACATAGAGCAGAAGCTTGTGACAATAAACTAATGAAGGCCTTTAACTAAGTGGATTACCCTCAAATAACCTCTCACAATCACACAAGCTTTCAATATTCACGTTATTAACACTTACCTCATTTCACCAACCCTTGACAATGTCCCTAACAAGGGGACGTGATGTCCCCATCTCAAGGAGAGCATCACAAGTATCAAAGTGGGACATCCGTCCATCTCATCCTATCGTGCCCTATCCCATTGCATCTCCAACGCCAATACTGAATGCATCTTGGCATCTCTAGCTCCTATCCCCAGCATCCTATGTTCAAAGAATCTTCTCATACACTCAGTATTTAAAATAGCTCAACTTCCATTACCTTTCAAGATGAATATTAAATAGTCCCTTAATATTCTACTGCCGAGAGATTGAGAAACACTAAAGATTTTGATGCCTACTCTCCTTCTGAAATCAGGCATAGAATGTACCCACCTTCAGAGAGGGACTTGCTCTACTTGTTTGAGCACGAGCTACTACAATTGGAGCTCATTTTGATATGACAACTTCATAGCAGAAAGAGGGGATTTAGTAAGGATAGATCATGCAGCCTATTCTTCCAAATTCCATCCAAGATGTTTAATTACACCCCATTAAGTCAAATAATGGTACAAAGAGGGGATTTAGCAAGGATAGCTGATGTGGCCTATTCTTCTAGATTCCATCCAAGAGGTTTTATTACTAGAAGAATCAGTGTTATGTATCCCCGTGCCATTAACTCCTCAATGGCTCGCTCTTATCTTTAGCTTACATGGCAATTGCAGTGTGCCAAAATGAAAACCATCCACCCACACATGTTATCATCTACTATCAGGACTAGGATAAGGTTTGTGGCTGCTCAAACATGGCTTCTCCTCATAAAGAACCACACAAACATGAGCCCATACCAAATGTGATTTGACATAGAACAAAAAAGTTTACAAGCTCAACCACTGATAAAGTGGGAAAACCCTCTATTTTTTAGCACATTAGTGATTTAACATCTTTCAACATGGTGATCCTGGTAATTTTCCATTGAAAGATATACTAATTCATCCTTCCACGCCTCGAATATACTTTTTCTTAGTGAATGATGCAGACACTATGCCGACCTTTGCTGCTAGGATGTCGTCGTAGATAGATTTTCCTTTTATAAATCCATGTTGGTGGGGGGTGATGACCTTGTCCAGTAGGGAAGAGATCCTGAGAGCAATATTTTTTGTGATTATTTTGTATGCCACTGACATCATAGTTATTGGGCACCAGTGCTTCAAGTGGGAGCAACAAAGTTGTTTAGGGATCGGTTTGATAAGGCCTCTTTTGACACTCAAGTTGAGAGCTCCTTGTTCTTGATTATAGGAAGTGAGGAAGAGGAGCATGTATCCTTATCCATGTTTCTATTTGTATTTCCCATTGTAGGTGTGAATGAGTGATTTTTAGAAACTTGCTTGAGCTATTTTTAGTGTCATGAAGCAAGGGCATGACAAGACTATGGTATGATAACACTTCTTTTTTTTAACATACAAAAATAATACACTTTAAGGGCGTGACATTGGCACACCTTTTTCTATCCAACGAGAGAAAAGGCTTACAAAAATGGAAACCAAGAAGATGAAACATTTGCACCAAACAAGTAATTGTCAAAGTTAATTGTCATTGATGTACAAAATGTGAATTGTAGGGAACAATTGATACAAACTGCCAACAAGACTAGAAATAGTGTAGGACTCTAACTAAGGAGTAGGCTTTAGCTTAGCAGTGGGATTATACACAGTAGTAGCAAAGTACCTAGACGTGGGTTTAGTGCTTTGATAGATTCTAAAGTTGAGGGACTAGCTACATCTATCCTTGAAGGGTAAAGAGAGTTGTGAGTGAGATAGACAAAGGCATTTCATTCTTTAAATTTTCTCAATGTTTTGAGAGTGATGTTCCATTTTTCGTTATGAATTTTTTCTTTTTCTTTTTCAAGTTTCTTTCCAGCACATAGGAGTAGGGTAAGTAGAAACCATCACCATCGAATTGGGATGAAAAGATGAGTGCAAAAGGATTGAAAACCATATTTTGGGGCAAGAAGATCATAACTCTGAAATTTCAAAAATTTAATGGTAGAGATATGGAAGCTGTGATCTAAAACCAAAAAGAGGGTGCCAAATGACCTCAAAAAACTCATCAAAATCAAAATACCAATTGAGAAACACTAACTTCAAACAATTGAAACCAAAATTTGGGATCAAATTGGGGTCAAAGACACACTCAAAAATGACAAATTGTGGAAAATCAATTAAGATTGGTCCATCTGACCAAAATTTGGGGGTTTTCAACTCTTTCCTATCCAAATCCCAAAAGATTTTGGAAGTAGGCTCCAAACAATAGAGTCTACCAGATGACCAAAATTCATGTCCAAAAGAAATGGAACATGGATCACGATCCATGTCCCCCATCTGAGAATTTGGGCAGAGACCTAGGCAGATTGTAGTAGAGACAAAATTGTTTTAAAAAATCCAAAAATAGACCAAAAGGGCCAAAAACAATCATGGTAAAAATTGCAAAGTCAGACCTAGGGTTTGATTTTTAGCTCACCTAAATGAGTCTAAATCACATAAAAGACATATCTGGTACCAAGGTACCAAGGGCAAGCCTTTTACAAAGTTTCATTCCATTTTTCCATTGAGATACATGGATCACGATCCATGTTTCCCTATAGCATATTGAACCCAAAGTGATACCATAGTTAGATATAATCATTAGGAGTATATAATTGAATTTGGGCATCATTAGAGAATTCTACAAGTCAGGATAGGTTTTGTGCAAAAAGGAGTGTTTGATCGATTCAAGACTTTGGACTAAGAGAGTGGATGTAAGCTCATAGCCATCGAGTGTTTATTGTGCAGATTGTGAATGCTAGAGTATTGCAATTTGAGGTGATTCCGAGTTGAAGATCTAGAAATGACTAAAGAGGTAACCAGTTAGGGTTTTGCAAGAGTCATTATTTCTTGATGTATTTGAGATCAAGTAGATTTGGCCCGATTAGAAACCCTATAGTAAGAGACCAAGTGTGCAATATTTCTATGAAAGAGGGTGTGAATCAGGGACATTGGCTCCCTTGGAACCGATCATAAAGAAAATTTTGTATGATACATTGTTGGAGAGATATTACACCTATATGTTTGAGGGATTCACCGAGGTGAGTCTTAAGGAGGGACCGAACATGGGAGCAGGGACCATCCCAACCATCACTTCAAATCAAATTATTGCACTTGGAGTGTCAATTCAAAAGAGATCAAAGTGCAAAGATCCATAAAGATGGTATGGGTGTTAGAGGAAAGGCCTAGTGAAGTCAAGGCCCTAGTGTCTGTTGACTATAGTCATTAGGGGAAGTTTGAGGTCTCTTTTTTGCCTTTTAATGTTTAGAACTCTAGGCCAATGAGAGGAGGCTTCCATAACAAAACATTCATTTTAAAAATTTCTTTTGAGTTTCTAAAAAGATTTTTTTTAGAAACAAAATATAAGGTAATTATGCATTATGTGCTCCTTTTACCTTAAAAATATCTCTTTCATCGACCAAAAAGTGTTTTTGAATCTTCTCGCAGCCTTCTTTTCCTTGTGTATCATCTTCCTCAAGCAATGGAATCCACATGGTCTAAACACCCAAGCATATCCATTGAAACCATTACCACCTATGCCACATTAAACGATCACAAATAGTGGATCCCAATATCCATAGCCAAGGGTAGCTCGATCATAATGTAGCAGAGCAACAGAAGAAAAGACTCCTCAAAAAACCAATCCTTGTCATATTGGAAAGAAACAATGAAAAATTTTAGGCTTTCTAGAGCCAAGAAGACACTAAAAGAACATGTTTACATGCACAAGGAGCTTCATCTCCATCCCGGGAGCTCCAATCTTCCTCTGCACATAGATAACTATAAGTGATTCATATGGTGACTATTATTTCCACTTTGCTTTGGGTTGTTTGTGGTACATTACTCTTATAATTGTTACTTTTTTTTTTTGCTTGTTTTGTGCTGATGTGCTTCTTACAAATCTCTATCCCTAAAGCATATACGAATGGCAATCAGTGGAGTCTGCCATGGACATTTTGGGTATCTAGCATGGCTCCATTGGGGAGGAGCTTTACAAAGGGAGAACTCATGGGTCTCTAACAAAGAAGTGGGTATCCTTATGATCATTTCTATGTTCCAGGACATTGATATGTGGATGAACAATGAACAAATGCTCGCCTTGAAGATAAGATCCATATGCAAATTGCACCAAATGAGGCAAGATCTACACAATGCACAAACAAATTTTTCTTTAGCTTTTGCTTTTGAGATAAATGGAAAGGTGTGTAAATAATGATGTTTTTCTTTCTATCGTTATTCTATTCTATGAGATATAGTCTTACTTTCCCTCTTTTATAATATATCTTGCAGGTCCTGATAAGTATCGAAAGAAATTTCTATGCCAAGAAGTGTAAAATGGATGACAAATCTCTAAATAAAAAAGACTCTAAATGTGAACTAGGTCACTCACCACCTAAGGATTATTCCTCGGCAATGGCATCAATGTTAGAGGGTTGCCGCAAACAGATGTCCATAGCATAGCCTCGGGCACTAATGTACTTATGTCAATATTCAGGGGGTGACTCGGATGGGTCACGGAGTCTCTTTGAGGGTGTCAATCCTTAATAAGTGAACCTAACAAGCATAAGTATCAGACTTTAAGATCAAATCAGCAATCACTGATTGAAAAATCTGTTTATGTCTTATCTCACCACTTTCGATCATCACGCCATTTTGATGACCAAAAGGATTCGGATAGCCATGAAACTTTAAGGGAAGCTACGAAGTCTACGAAGTCTAATAGCATTCTAACAAGGTAAAAAAATCATGATCCATCATTTACCAGCTCATAAAGACTGCAACAATACTACTCAAATAGGTCATTCTAAGGTCTAATAACACTCTCCTATAGCCAAAATGCCATAAAACAATGATTTAAGCACTCAAATTTGAAGATAAAGCTTGCACATGTGAAGTCACAAACCACACCAGAACTTAATGCGCTTTATACTTGAATGAAAGAGCAAGAAAAGAGAAACACAATGCAATTCTGCAAATTAAAAATAGATTACCCAATCTTTAGATATGTTGATTACAAGTTTGAACTAAGTAGCTGCTTGGCAGTACGTACAATAGAGCTCCTTTCTTTATCCAAAGAATGTTTAAGTCCCTTTCAAAGTAGAGCTATTGACTTTTATACCTAGGGATTTCAAAAGTGGCCATTGGCCGGCTACTCTAGGCTTTGCATACATAAATAGACATTACATCACAAAAACCTGTACATAGCTCATGTACATTCTTCCCAAAAAAAATAAAGTACAATTTATCAAAGTTTTTGCTTTGGAATGTGTGTCCGACTAGGAGGGTGCCCGTAAGTTGTATTGGCATACTAGCCAAACAATGTCACAAGTGCGGCAAGCTTGGACACTTTTCACAAGACTGGTATAAAAACAAATATTGTAGCAATTGCCGCATCAAAGGTCATCCACCATCAAAGTGTCATAGTAGTACCATCATTAGCAAGGACATGTTAAGTAGGGAGCCCAATTTATCCTCGTAGGGTGGTCCATGGCCGTGGGTAGTGGTCGATGGACACATCTCTACATAGTTCGTTGCCTCTCATGTAAGAGGGCAGCCATAAAGGAGAATCTATAAAGGGAGGCCTCTTTTACACATAATTGAAAAGGCAAGAAATGTAAGCTAGAGAGAGAATCAGGCGAGACTATTGTTGAGGGTATTTAAAGTCTTTGTGAATTACTTCAAGTTTGAAGTATAAAGCTAGTGAGTGGCTACTTTCCCATGGATGTATCTCACACTTGGGTGAGCCATGTATATCTTGTGCCTGCTCTCTCTCTCTCTCTCTCCCCCTCTCTCTCTCTCTCTTCCTCCCCATCTCTCTCTCTCTCTCTCTCCTCTCTCTCTCTCTCTCTCTCTCTCTCTCTCTCTCTCTCTCTCTCTCTCTCTCTCTCTCTCTCTCTCTCTCTCTCTCTCTCTCTCTCTCTCTCTCTCGCTCGTATGTTATATCTCTCTTCAATAAGCACCACTCTAATTGCTATTTAGTAACCCCTCATCTATCAAGAAAAAGGTAGAGCCAACATGGCATAGGACAATGACAAAGACGATTGCAAGAAAGAGGAGAGTTGTCCTCATGTTTGTACTACACTTGAACCTTACTGTGATTATAGCAATGTACGATAGAGGATATGATTAGTCCTCAGCCTACTCATGGAGTTTGTGCAACTCTTTGTTTGAGGGGGAGATACGAGACCACGAGTTGTAGCATGTATGGCATTAATCTGTGTGACGTCTATTAGCTTGTGTGGTAGTAAATCTATATGCAATTTTTCTAGTTGTCCAAAGTTCAAGGGGAGGTTTGTTGGGTATGTGGCCTTTGGTCTATGCCACAACATGTTGGTGTGTACCATCTCCAGTTTAGTCATCATCCAATCAGTAGGAAACCATGTGATAGCATGTGATCTTAGGTGAGTTGCACAAGGATCCAAAAGAGTGCCTTTGGAGTATACATTGGGAGGTTGACCTTTTCCCTTTGAGGAGATGCCGCTTGGCCATTGAGAGGTGTACCTAGCCATTTTTTTCTCTTATAAGTAGCCACGCTTTGTACACATAGTAGTAGTTTTGTTAGTCCATTTTCCTACTTAAGTATTGTCATTGATTTTTCCTCATTGTGCAATGTCTAATTCATTTCTCTAATATCTCATTATGAATGCTACTCTAATCATGCCACCTTAACCCTACCCCTGATAGTCCATGCTCAAAATAGCTGCAATAATCACTTCGGTATAAAAAAATCATTGCTCATAACAAGCTCACAAAATAATTACCAAATTTCTAAAAATGCTCTATTTCAATGGCATAAATTATGTAAAATGATTGCTCGCCCCACCGGCCTCCAAAAAGTGGTGGCACCATGGAAAAATCTTGACAAAGTAGAAGCTATCACTACCTTGTTCAACATTTAACCACTCACAAATTAATTAAAAAACAACATCATACCATATTATCCTCAGTGCATCGTTTATAAATCAATTTCAAATAAATAACAAACAATTATTCAAATTTCCATTACATAATGCAATTCTTGAAGCACATGGGTATCAAAGGTCAAGATTACGTCATCAAGTGCTTAGATGTGGTTGAGAAGCTAGTAGTTTGCTTCCACACAACTTAGCAACAACTATCTATTATCTTTCTATACAGATGATGCAAGCACATGGGTGGAAAAAAGGAGATGTTATATTTTGACATGGTCAACATTGAGTAGGTCAAGACTCATGTGTGAGCACATAGAGGGATGTGTTTGGGACCTAGCACTAATTGATAGTTGGATCTTGGAAAAAATTTGAAACTAATTTCCACTCAAGTTCAAATTGAGAGGGGACTATACCATTCTCATATGTTAGATCTATGGAAGAGAAAGGAGAATTCCTTTTTATACCATGCATGTTTGTTTTCTATGAAGCATGTGTAACAACCCATGGCCATGTAGTCTCTACACCTTTACTAGATGAATTTTTTCATGCTCAAAATGATGTTTTATCAGCTTAATTAGGTGGTATATGACTAGCATAACCTTCCCTTTGTTTTTTTTGAGCTTGTTTGCTCATTGAAACGCGTGATTTTGCAACTAGATATCATAGAAAGATTGGTTTTTTGTTGTGCTTGATTTGGTAACTTTGTTTGTTAGCTTTGTGTTTATTGCGAAGAGTCCATTTCTTTGTGTTTGACATGCTGATGTAGTCTCAGTGCCCAACCAGGTTGACTTCTCAATCGTCGTGGCACACCACTAACATTGGCACCATTGCCAGGGATTGATTGTAGGTTGATAGGGTGACCTATTCTTTGCTTAGAGACTCTTTGTTCCATACCCATCTACGGTATAGTATCCAAACTCTAGATTTGGTACTTGGGAGATCTAGAAGAAAGGGATTCTTGTTGGTTCTCTTGTGTAAAGGGGTTTTCATGTTTGTGAATGGTTTCGGGTTGAACTGTCTATGTCCATGAGACTATCACTCTTGTGCTTTTATATTTTCATTGAAAATCCATTTCCATCTAAGTTTTTGTTAGCTTAGAATCCCTTTCAATACTTTTATTTGTGTACCACTAAGAGTAGGATAAGTAGGCATAAAAACATCACATGCTATCTTCAAAAGTGGTATCCAAAAACTAAAGTTGACCATAATTTGATTAGAAGTGACATAACTCTAAAACACTCCGAAATATCTGACATATTGGACATTGAGAATCCAAAAAGCCTTTAGACCTTGAAAAGAGTATTAGTAGACTATTTGCAAGAAGCTTACAAGTTTTGAGAAAAACTAGTCATTAGCATGGATCAAAATCCATGGATAAGCACCAACTAATTACAAGAACTTATAACAGCTTTTGTAGAGTTGTAAGAACCTAAATTCAAAATCTCAAACCATTTGGACATCAAGAGGTAGGCCAATACACTAGAAACGTCACAAAAATTTGCAAAATAGGCAAGCTAGGAAATTTAGGGTTGAAGGTGAAAATCAATTTGGATACAACAAGGCTAGCCGCTACATAGCTGAAACCTCCTTAAACACCCCACATCTTAGGAATCCAAAGGCGAAACCATTTGGGACCAAAGTTAAGCTGCGAAACAAAGCCAAGCATTGGTAGAGATCAAGATTCCAAGGGAGCTATAAGACCAAAATTTGCACAAAAGTGAAACCATTGCTCTCTAAATAGTCATGGGAAAGTGTGTGCCAAGATTGTGTGAAAATATTTCTATGCCTGGATCGTAAATCCTGCACATTGAAATCACATCTTGCAAAACCCTTAATAACGTAGCTTCCTCTAGGCCTAAGTACCACAACCTCGCAACACCGTGGACAATCAATTATTGCTGCATGGAATTGATGCGTTTTTTAATCACCCTTAGCAATCGGATTAGTTGAAAAATTCATGTGTGATAGTGTGGTGATCTACAAGGACACCTATGCGCCAAGACTAATAATCAATTGTGAAACCAATTGGTTGACTTATGGAGCTCTCACCTGCAAAAATTGAGCTTAAGTCGTGCTAGCTATCTGGGTATGAACTTTTTTGAACTTGATGTGTGAACACCCTCTCCATGTCTTCATCCTTTATGTCAAGACATGTAGTCAAACCATGTGATATTCGATGTGTGTGATGTGATCAAGCCTGTTCATCCATTGTACCATGAAGATAAGCGTTGCGTGATGTCATCTATGTGAGTGGAGAGATTTCGTGATGTCATTCATGTGAGTGGAGAGATGCTACTCTAGCTCTACTTAAGAGCATGCTTTCTACACACTTCATAATGCAATAATTATGTCTGCTTTGTCCATTAACACACTCTCTTTTTAAATTAAGCATGCACTACTCTTAACTAATGTATTAAGCATGCATGCTTTATTGGAATATCCAAAATAAACACTATATATTGGTATCAGAGCCTTACGGTTATTGGCACTTCCTAATCACACGAGAGCCTTGGCCGCTTCTCTAATCACTCTCCCTAGATAATCCACACACTAATCTATTGGTTAATCATCTCATAATTGTGGGATACATTCATGGATTTCCATTGAGCCACTATCCTCATTGCGAGTTTGGTTAAGCAAGTTGTGTGTGTGTGTGTGTGTGTCCTCTTTTATAAGCCAACTAATCAAGTGTGTTTTAATTTTTAGTTAGTGTGTGCCCTTCCATTTTGTTCTCTTTTAACAAGATATCAATTGAGCAAGCATATCAATCACATTTAGAGTATGTATGTGTAAGCAATTCTTGTTTTTTTTTGGCTTGCAAGTGCATCGCAAAAGATTTGTGTGCTCAAAATCATTTTTTACTCTTGAAACCTATAGCTTATGTGTGCACTATGTCTTTGATTAGAGCTTCTAATTACACCTTGTACGCTCTCTAATTGCCTCAGTTACTAATCACCACTTGCTATCAATAGGTGTGCATAAGAGAATAACAACATCATTATATTCTAAGGAAATCAAAAGGATTTTATTTTAGCAATTTTGGTCTAATTTTGGTCAAAGAATATCATGAGCCAAACTTTAGGCTAAGTTAGAAATTTGGCATATTTGTTTCTTAAATGTTGTCATAGAGTCGCAACTCACCACATGCCCCACATCCATTTTTGCACATGGCTTTCACTTGACGTCCCACGGGTCCTTTGACTTGCACATGCTACTGCACATGTCACCATAGCTCCGAGTGGTCCTTGCCATCAATACGGACCCCCAAATCTTGAGTTTAAAACTCATCACTATAAATATCTACCCCCTAGCCCTTCACACATGTGTATTACAAACCAGTGCTTTGTCCTAGGCGTGTGCCTTGCAACCGGCCATCCGCATAGTCAACACAACCTCCCGTCATCCACAAAGATTTAGAAATTTTCTCATGTAGGGAAAGGGAGCCTTTTTTCAGTGTTTTTCATACAATGCATATGGAATGCAGAGGGAACTAAAATATGCTCATCACCACCCAGCCATGCCCTATATAATCACTTGGCCTATTAAACATAGGGACCCCCCTGACTGCATGTCCATCCTAGCCCTTAGCCCTACCCAGTCCTACCCTTGGCATGACATTACTCCCCCCTTGGAGAAGAGTTTTCGTCCTTGACAACAAGAGTGGTGATACACTAATGTTTTCCACAATGGCATCCTTCATGGATCCAGCTATTTGCTTGATCAAAACACGGTTTAGTAGGTGGTTCAATGAAACCAAGATTAACATCTTGATTTTTCACATTGTTCTTGATTCTCCACATTGTTGTCCAGTTGCAACCGTCATGTGTTACTGATTCCTATCCAACGTAGTGTGTAGACTATATTTAGAATGCATACGAGCATGCTAAACGAGTTATCACAACAAAGATGTGCCCAAAAGAGTACCTCTTTTCACTTTTCATAAAGTAACTGGCTGACGTAATTTGTCAACAAAATATAAGTCATTGACTCGTTCTCAATTTTCATCAGTTGACAATCCCACCATAACTAGCGTTCAAGGTTGAGAACCTGACTTAAACATGAAGCTCCAACTAGAGAAAGAAATGCTTACTAATTGGAATTCTTGGTGCTAACGTATGCACTTTGCATGTCCTTTAGCCCAAAATTACACTTTGTAATCTGCCTATCCCCTTGGATACTGACAGTATGGAGGTGTGATTCTCCTCGGTTTATAGACAGTCTTCCAGAATGATTGGTAAATAGGGACCATTGTTCCTTACAACATTGCTGAGAAATCAACAATGTGAGGAATACCATCTTTGTTAACTTCAAAGATCCACAAGCACCCAAACCGGGCCATGACCTTTATTGGTGATTGGGAGATCATCTCATCTACACATAGAGTGAAAAATGCTTCATAAGCAATCAATGTGATGAATATGCATGCCGCTCCAAATCAGTCTATGCTAAACACTAGGACCCATAACACCTAGTGTGCATGCATTTAACAAAAACACATCCAAACATGTATATCCATGATCATCCTTGCCAATACTGATGGCGAATGTGATGCTCCTTGCACACATTAAAGAGGAATGTAAATAGTTCTTAAAAGAAACTAATACTTGCTACTACAATCATTTGCAAGCCTTGTTGAAACGTTCAAACCATAATAGAAGGTAAACCATAAGTCCCTTCTAGGTACAAACAATGAAACTTTTTCATTAACAACACATATCCTTTCTATATACATAAACAACCATCCGTTAATGTGATTTAGTAACACTTGTAACCTTAACAAATGGTTCTAAGTATCCAATAATTCCTGGCCACTGAAATTGTTCCTGATACGACATGCAAAAAATGGTCTAGAAAATGGATTCAACCAGCACCTAGGGATATCGTCGCGACACATAATTGAAGTAGCGGCGCCAGTGTCAGTCCTAGAGACTCATATTCTCCACATGTGGAATATGTCTCAGGTAAGGATGTCTGAAAAAAGAACATCCTGCAAGTAGAAGATGTACTTCGGTGTGGAGGTAATTGTAAACACACATGCGACGTGCGTAAGAGAGACTCTCATTATCCATGCTTCACATTGGCTAAACCAAACTCCTTGAGTTCGTAGACCATGTTGTCTCCCATGCGACAACATGTGCCAAATAAAACCCTACAAGTGGATATATAACTACATAATGCAAAAATTTATTTTGGACACTACAGGGCCCAAATTTATTGGCTCTTACATGACCTTGTCATTTCTCTTAAGAGCAAAAATGGATGACAACATAGTTTATGCATCCTTCGTGGAAAAGCAAAAAAGAAACAAACCCAAATCAAATGCGTACTTGAAGGTTACACCTAGTGTTCACTTATCGGTAGTGAAAGGCACCTGCCCAAATTACCCACTTGCAAAGACTTGGGAGCACTGATTTGAAAATTAGTAAAATGCAAGTAGTGTTTCACATGTAACCTTGGGTGTTGCTGTTTCACATGTAACCTACATGTAACCTTGGGTGTTGCCGTTGCAATCCAAACCCCTCGATTAAAATCGACATTGCCAAACCCCTTGGTTAGACTTTTGTATGGAAATTGCTCAACTAGCAGCCAACAGTATCTGAATTCAACATTGGAAGTTGAAATTATCCACTAGCCCTTGGTAGCTTATGGACTTCTTTCCTTCAAAGTGCAAGTGTGAAGATTCCAAGAATTGACCACCACACTGTAATAAGTGATTTAGTAATCACGACCTGGTCGTACCCCACAACTGGACGCATATAAACACTCTTAGTGCTATCGATGAAATAGGAGATCTACTGAAGGTGGAATCGTATGCACCACTAGGTCTTTTCCAAACCTAAAATTACAGTAATCTTGGGTTGTTGTGAACAATCGTGCTGTCTGAAATGATGGCTGCATCTATGCACCTTGGTAGAGATAAGCCCTTATGAGTTTAAGACGTTCAAAAACTCAAGTTGATTGTTACACTCAAAGTGTAGTGCTAAAATCACACCCAAAAAAATTAGTAATGGCAAGACTCTTTCTTGTCCATCAAAATTGATGTGTACTCAATTGAATAGAATTGTGCGAGCTGGAAAGCAATCATTGATGGATTACAAACAGATGGCACATAGAATCATGCCTAGTTTCACCTTTCCCGCATAGAAGTTGAAAAGAGAGAGAATGATGGGCGGAAGAAAAACCCCTTATTTTAATGTGTTGTATGCCCCTTGCATATGCTCCAATGCAGACCATGTGTGTGCCATAGCTTATCCTATAAGCGCACAACAATGTGCTTGTACATCTCTCAGAGAAAGATACCATAATTCACAGTTGGACTCCCCTACCATATATATGGGCAGGACTGTATCAGAGTGACTTTAGTATGGCACTTTTCTTGTAAAGAAACATAAATTAAAAAAATGTCGTTAAGACATCAGTCACGTACCTTTCCTTGACAGAGAAGGTAGTGTTATAGCAGAAGCGTAAATAAGAATGAGATGCAATTATGTCAATCTCACTGGCATGCCATGCACACAGAGGCTTAAGCCCTTGGCGACATTGACGGCCCTATAGATTGAGCCGATACCAGAAGTGCCTTACACAATCGGGCATGGATACATCACAATTTACCGTTGTCATACGTCAATTGTGAGCTTATATCTGCACGTTATCGAATGCCCAGAACTGTGTACCAATGTCGTTGAGTTGAAGTCAACGTCAGGATCGTGGTACGGGTTAGAAGCCTTGCTTCTCATAAATGGTGTCAAAGTGGTTTGTACAATGGGCAATCTTTGCCAACTTAAAAGTTAAAATGTAGAAAAACAAGAAAACTTGAAATTATCTAACCTGGTTGCCCTGCCGTGACCAGTTGTCTTGAGTTTTGGAAATAAAAACTCACTTAAATTTGGCTCCTAGCCATATTTGTTGCTCGAATGAGTGAGTGTATGTATCATACACGCCCTCGTGTGATTTTAAAAACTTGCAGACATCGTGGCAAGTTTCCTCAAGCTCTTGCTATTAGCAGATTCCAAACTTTGGAAACAGCTATGCCAAATGGTGAAAGGGAAGCCTTGCTCCACATAAGTACACATACATTATTATGGCAAGAGAAAGTTGACCTTGTCGAACATGCACAACTAATCGACCTTGTCGAATTGTACAAAGTGTTGAAAAACAGCAAAATACTTGCAATAGATGTGCATTGTACCTGCTTGAGTTGAGTACGTAGACGGAGCCTTGCTCCACTGATGTCTTGAAAAACTCATCGGATCATGCTTGCCGACTATGGGTGGATCCTGTCGTTGTCTAATTGCTTTAATGACAGACAACTGGCCTAGAAGTCTAGGCCGAGCAACGTGTTTGACAGCTTCTTGGAATGGCAGTTAATGATCAGCCTTGCTGAGTACTTTGACCATACATTCACAGATTTACCGTTCAAGCCACAGGCCTTGCCTGTACATGCTTGTACTGCTAAAAAAACGTGTTTGCACTTAGTGTTGGTCATACTTACACCTTGCAGACGTTTGTCCTTGACAAACACTCTGTGGAACAAGCTCCCCTTCCACCATAAGCAATGGTCTTGAAGCTCGCCTTGCAAAAAAATTTCAAGATTGAAATGAATGAGAAACATCAATTTCAAGTTTATTGTACTTACCGGCCATCGGGAATGTGTATATTGCCATCTCCATCAAATATGAAGCAGTCGTCGAATTGGTAACCACTACATGCATCATATGCATGAAAGTTCTACAAATTGCAAACATGTTGCTGCAATTTGCCGCATGTCTTGCATGCCACATCCTAGCCGGAAATGTCTTGCCCTTCATAGTCTCTGTTGATGCACTTCTCATGGGTGCTTGTAATGTTGACTTCCCTCGATCCTCAATATCTGTGTTGATTTTGGCCTTACCTTGGCCAATCTTAAGTCATACCGAGGCTCCTGGCTGGCTTTCAATTTTTTTGAGCCCCACTTGGCATGCCTTGCATGAGTTGTGTGTTCGAGCCGCTATGGTGCTTGAACCGGCTTCTCCTTGGCAGGCTCAGTCCTTGGTTGCCTTATCGATGCCGACTATCCTCGACTGCACGTTCGTGCATGAGAGCCGGAAAAAGACTTGAGAACAGAAAACAGTATGCAACTCAGAAAATTTCTGCAACTCATGGCACCCTTGGCGTCGGCTACGGTGTCTCATCATCGAGGCGGAGTTCGAAGCTTACTGTGCCGTTTCACCTGAAGCTTTTTGAATGGGGGGTGTGTATGCCCCTTAAGACCCTTGAAGGGTGGCCACCCTTTGACTGTGGGCGGCCCCCCAAGTGGAAAACGAAGAAGAAAAAGCGATGGCGGCAAGCAATGGTCTGAAATTGCTTCATCATGCAATGGTCGACGACCTGCGGCCCTGTGACGTAAAAGACTCCCCCGCCTTCTGCGACCCCGCAGAGCCACTCTGCGAGAGCTTTGGAGATGGCCGACCTCACCTCGCTTACCCCTCCTAGGGGTGCTTGCACACGGCTCTCAACCCTCGACCTTCGACCTCGTCTGCCAAGTGGCCATGCCCGCATAGTCTTCCTGCGGTTGCTTCTTCTCCCCCATGCGAGGCATGCAAACCCTCCGTCGCCCCCCCAATTTTGAGGACCACGCCCTCCAAGAGGGATAGAGAGAGAGCAAGAGAGCAACAGATGCAACAAGCCATGCAAGGCCCACTTCCTTCATAGGTCTCCAGAGATACCAGTGAAAGGCAAAGGGGACTAGAACTTTCTCATCACCACCCAGCCGTGCCCTATATAAGCCCTTGGCTTGCTAAACATAGGGACCCCCCTGACTACATGTTTGTCTTGGCCCTTGGCCCTGCCCGATCCTACCCTTGGCATGACAGCATAACCTCATGAGCTTATGTTCGGGAGGCACAACATATCTAGCTAGGTACGATTGGGGGCAGGGGACCACCGGGCCAGCAGTCCCTTGCACCCAATCGTACCTAGCTAGGTATATCGTGCCTCCCTCACAGAAGCTCATGATGTTGAGGTAAGTCATAATGTGGGAATTATTGTGAGAATCTGTCTAAAACTTCTTGTGATCAGTCAGATGGACAAATGTTGTATTCACTTTTGACATTTTGTTGGTCATATCATCATCATCACCACACTATTGAGCAGCATACGTTTCTATCCTTAGACACTAATGAGTCCTCTAGTGGCACATGTGCTCATAGAGCCATATTTCCCAGTTTGAAAGAGTTTTAGGCAAGCATCCTTAAAGTCATTTGGCTTCATCTTCAATGGCACATAGTCATAGAAAAAATCGGATTTTATTTTTCACAAGGTTAACCTCTTTTGTAGAGAGCATTCACACTTATTTTCAAAAGTAGTGCCTTGAAATACCTTTCAAATTTGAACATGAAGGTAAATAATAAGGATGAACTTGCATGCCAACTATGTAAAGGGAGTAGATAGTGGTTGTGCATTAGTCACATACTAAGATCCTCTCTAATATTGGGATCGCTTAACAAAACAATTCATATGATGGGTATCATCAATTAAGAAAGTCAAGGAACCATTATCAATTTCAATAAAGAAGCATAAGCATCCGAATGAAGCTAGAGGAGAGTACAAATAAAAGTGATTTTCTTGCTACATCTTATGCTCTTGTTTTTGGAGTATTGCAATTAACTTTTATTGTTATCTTCCTTTTCTTATGCCCCATTGTGACGGTTCTTACCATGCAACATTAGTTGTAGCCGATTTCCATTCACATTTATGCTTCACTACCTAATCTCAAACATAGCTTTTTTGGAAATTGGAAGCTGATTAGTTTGATGCCACATCCATACACAAATTGCATGCAAAAAGAATCTTGGATCACATAGAAGTATTTCTGAGGGAAGCAATGCCACAGGGTTTTATTCCAAAGCCAAAATTTATGAAGAATATTGCTAATTTTTATCTGAGAACTTAATGCGAAAAGTGTACACCTAAGAAGAAACATAGTTTGACATGATTCAATGAGGCTTTATCATGTTGGCCACATAGTTTCTTTGGTGAATTAGCTGTATGTAAATGTATTCTTGAAAGTGGTTCTTTGGATGCTTGGCTGCTCAGCTAGGCAAGGATGCCCATGAAGTGCTTTATGTATGAATCACTTGTTTGATAGTGCACAGTCTTGCTCTCCCTTGATGCCCTTCTAGTGAGCAATTTGTTAAGCCATTGATAAAATATGTTGGTTCCTTAACAAGAAAAGAATGAGGTCAATCCACTTAAAAGGAGCCTTGCATTCTTTTGCTTAACCATTGACTTCATGTTACCTTTAACAAATTCAATTTGCTTTAGCTGATAACAATTTACTCTTCACAATCACTATGAAAGACCTTGCCTAAATAGCGTTGAATAATTTTAGCTAAGAGCAAACTTTATCTTTCCAAGACGCATGGTGGGCTCGCTCATTGAATCTTACATAAGCATGCCATCGCTCAAAAAATTTCCTTAGTGGCTACCTTTATTTTGCAAAGACACTTGGATGTAAATAATGGCCTTTTCGTGTGAGCATGCATCTACTACTTCAATTGAACACTAGAAATATTCTCATTAGCGCAGAGGAGAGATAGAGAGAAAGAAAGAAAGAAAGACTTTTAACGTCTATAAGAGGCCGAAGTCGGCCTTTGAGACACATTAAGTATACATGTGCGTATGTCCTCCATCTATTGAAAAAGACAAAACAATCTGAACTGGTACAAAATAAAAGAAAAATCTTGGTGTATGATGGGATCTATTTTGGGGGGGGGAGGGAATGGAGCTATAGTGCTAGGGATATTAACATGTCTATATGCTCATAGTATTACAACCATGCAGATGCATCTAGCTAGCTAGCTCCATCCTATACTAATAGAGGGGTGTAAAATGTGGTACATGGGAGGATAAAGAGCAAGGGCTGCTCGAATGAACGCAGTTGGGTCAGTCAACATCTCAGCTCGTCTCTCCTCAGCAACTCGACGCTCTCTAGTCTGTATCTCCTCTATCTATCTACGGTGGAGTCGTGGTGCCTAGCATCCAATAACACGTGCTCATCGTCTGGCTTGGCTGGTCTCAGTTTGCTAGAGTCACTCCCCTCGTTGGATCTTGGAGTGGAGGGGGGGTGGTCCTCTGGAAAAAATCTGTAAGTTGACTTTCTCCCTCCTGCATGTGCCTATGTGTAGATGGTTGCAAAAGTGTATCTTTGTGCCTCTGTATCTCTAGCATGTAGCGCTCCAACTGTCTTTGGTCTCTAGAGTACATGATTTCACGGAGGGTAGGCTGACCCTGAATAGTAACTCATAATTGTCTCTAATATCATCATACGTCTGCATCTGCAAACAAAATGCTCCTCACTCTCCACCTCCTCTCTACATACTCAACAGACTCTCTGCTCCCTGGGGATAAATGAGCTCGCCCACCTCGATCTCTAGCCTATGTGATGCTACTCTAAGCTGACCAATCGCCACCCATGAGCTGTGGCATGTAGGTGTCCATATAGCTTGGTTGTTGTATGAACGTCCTTGAATATGGTAAGGAAATGATATCTGTAGTGTGAAATCTTCCGCTGAAGGGGAGATGTGATCCAAGTCTGTCTAATATATAGCTGCCAAAGATTCTATCGGAACACTATGTTTCTCTTACTACGTGGGGTGAGTCGAGGACTCTCCTATCTGTATAGCTAACTCAAATGCTCGTTGGGTGAGTCTATCGCCAAGGAGCTCTCTTCCTCTCTAGATAAAGTAAACCATCTGGAAGGACACCTCCACAACCATGGGGAGGGTAGCAAGCTCTGCCTTGATGATGTCTTGTGGCAATGTATGCTTGCCTTGAAACAAGCCTGAGATCATATAGACTTGTGGTCTCTCGATCCGTGCCCACTGGCTATTTGTCAACTCAAGTGTCCACACTGTTGTTGCGTTCATCAAGGCTTCCCAAATCAAATAGCCATCGCTTCGTGTGGAGCTCCTAAAAGTGTGCTTGATGACATCTCCACTCGATCAAAGCTACATACCCTCAAGTAAGTCTATCAATGGTAACTTGTGTCATGGAGAAGGGTCCGTGTCTACTAGTGAAGGCAACTCCCATATAGACGTAGAAAGTGACCACCACGATTGGTCCTCTTGTTGATGTCAATGTGGAAGATCACGACCTTGGTCTTCCCCAGGTTCACTGCCAGTCCTCTATGTGTACAAAACTCATCCAAGGCGCTCAAATGGCTCTGTCAACCCTCTAATGACTCTGAAATCAACACAATGTCATCAACATATAGCATAATTTGGACTAGAGTACTTGCTAGGTCAGCTCCTACCTTGCTTTCTCGTAAGATGTAATTGGAGATCTCATCAATGCAAAAACCAAAGAGAGTCCGGGAGAGGGAGCATCCATGCTTAACACCAATGGTGCTAGCAATAGACTCTGACAAGCAACCTAGACAATGAACTCTCCTAGTCACTCTCTCATAAAAAGCATAGATTGCCCATACATATCTAATGATATCCACAAACTTTGAAGTAGCCAAAAGAGCCTCTCCTGTGGGACTATGTCAAGCGAAAATCCACAAAGCAACAATAAAGCCTTTTCTTCCCGATGAGGCAACGCAAAACGAAGATATGGTCAATGGTGGAGAAGATCCGCCTAAACCCTGCCAACCAAGAGCCCGTAGGCCCTCGGTCTCTCCATGTGAACTAAGCTCAGCCTCAAGTACTGCCCCACACAGTTTGACCATTGTATGGCCAATCATGATGGTCCTGTAGTTCTCTGGGTCCAAGGTGTCTCCACATTTGTGGATTCACACAATGGTGTCCCGACACACACACACACACACACACACACACGGGCAACCCAGCACGACCAAGCATGGAGACCAAGCTTCATCAATACTTCCTTCCATGTGAAAACAAGAGGAGCACATGCAGTTCAGTCACAATGCAAATCAAGGGCACACAATGTTGGTTGACAAAGGTGGCAAGAGCTGATGCTGGGGCAAAAAAGGTTAAAACAAAAAGAAGCAATAAGGCTCAATGCGACTTTGCAACTAGCTTTTCCATGGCACCACTCCCAATGGATAGAAGAGAAATCAATTTGAAATCAATTTTTCAGCAGAAAGAAGAAGAGAAGTTCTAATGTCGTAGGAACAATACCAAGAGACCTCAAACATCTATTCAACAAGTCTGGAACTCAAACCCTGTTATTCAACAGGGAATGGGATAACCACTGTACCACATTTGGGTGAGAAGCTTAAGAGACAAAATGGGGTTTAAAAAACCATGCCTTTGAGCGTACTGGATAGTCAAAAGCCTAATTGTGTATCATGTGCAACATCTTTAATGTCGCGTGCTCCACGCATCCTTAAACTCGCATGCTATTCTATATACACAATGATCGGCTAGAGACATCCTGGAGAGAAGTTAGGTTGCTAGGTGGGTGGGGAAACAATGGAAAAAGAAAACACAAAATATTAACATGAACAGAAGGGCAAAGCAGCTAAGGGATTTAAGGTTACATCCATACATAAGAAGAATTCCCCTGTTTGTTGCATAGCATCTGGTGTTCACAATTCATTACTAATGGTACACTTGGGGAAAATACATGTTGACTAGTCTACAATTCTTCACTAGTGGTGTAATCATGGAAAACTCCAGATTTTCTACACTAGGGTGACTCAAGCAAACCATCTCCTGCACATTTCCCTGTCTCTTTTCAGGCCAGAGCCGACAATTGTGAAAGACATATACACAAAAAATTATAATTATACAGCTCATTGCTATATGCTTCTAGGGACATGAACTATCAGTAGCTCACCAGCTACAGTTGTACAATGCCACCAGTAGCTCCATGCTGTGACTGCTGAAGTTTAGAATACAATCACCTCATATTTATCTGGTGCTATATCCACAAGGTATAAAAGTAATTAAAGCCCTGCATCTTCTTCGCCCACATTGCTTCAATGGCTGCACATGCAATTTAAATACTTCATCCTCACATAATGAGAATCAAAAATACTAAAATGGAATGATGATTTATGTAGATCTTACCTTCTCTTCCTCTACTGGCACTCTGCAACAAAGAAGCTTTTTGTACTTGCACCGAGCTTTGGGTCCCCTAAGAAAAAAGACAATCGTCTCTCTCTCTCTCTCTCTCTCTCTCTCTCTCTCTCTCTCTCAAAGAAGCACATCATTGATTCTCTATTACTTTGACCCCCTCTAAGCACCCAAAAGGTGTCTATCTACAGGGAAGTAAATCTGATATAACCGCCCAAAGGCAAAGTACAAGGCTGCCTGAAGGCATAGAACCTGTAAATAGTTGAGGCCCATCAGGAACTGAAAACTGACAATGGGAGGATCATGAAACTTGGGTCACACTCGTGTTCTCATTTATGGCATTAACAGAGGATGTGGGTTCCTTAGATTCGTTAGATTCAATCTTAGGACATGTTCTTTTTATGTGACCCTTGATGTGACAATGACAACATCGACCTTCCTTAGAATAAATGCTTTGTTCTTCTGACGTGATGTATCGTCCTAAAATTCCTTGTGTGCTTCTTTTTCATCTGGAGTGAGCTTA
The DNA here is from genome assembly GCF_014529385.1 of Adiantum capillus-veneris. Taxonomy (NCBI): domain Eukaryota; kingdom Viridiplantae; phylum Streptophyta; class Polypodiopsida; order Polypodiales; family Pteridaceae; genus Adiantum; species Adiantum capillus-veneris. The sequence goes on along the minus strand of NC_140952.1, from coordinate 2,611,706 downwards.
GGTTTAGCAATTGTGTTGGCTTTACCCTTAGATTCATTGTTCGAGTTCTTTTCTGAGAGACTACACGAAGATTGGTTAGAAGAGTTGCCATTCTTTTCGTTCTGAGGGTTCTGAGGAGTCTGAGAGGTACTTTGAGACGACTTGTTCTCCTTGGGCTTTCCCTGCTTCATCTCTTGGGAGAGAGCAATTGCTACCGCCTTGTTGAGATCCGCGGGATCGAAGACTTCTACATCAAACTTGATATATTCGTCCAACCCAAAAAAGAAAGCCTCTTTGCGCTCAACATCCGATTTGCGTAATTGGGTGCTGAGCTGCAAAACACGGTTAGAAAAAGACATGACTGGCATACCATTCTGCTTGAGATTGCGTCAATCTTCTTTCAACCGCACTAGATATTGAGGAGCCATAAACCGCGCCTTGAGCTTGTCTTGGAAGTCGGCCCAATTGAAGGAAAGGGACGCGTCTCCGTCGGCTTCCTCTAGGTGCGCGGCCAACTATGCCTCTTGCCATACGTGGTACCAATTAATGGCATCACCGGCAAAGTACATGGCTGTCGTTAAAACCTTGCTATTCCCTATCTTCTTAGTTGTCGCAAAATAAGCATTAAATTGATGCAACCAAGAATGAATAACACTAACATCCATCTTACCGTCATACTTACTAAATGTCAACTTCTCAATGACGGGGTTGTTGGAGTTCGAATCTCGGCTTGCGCCACTTGATGAACCACCAACATCTTTGGCCGGCTCGGGTTTCGAGGTGAATACCGGTAGGACCAACTCTTGCATGCATTGGTCTCTCTGCGCCTCAGGCTCTAACTCCAAGGCTACCCTTTTTTCTTCGGCCGCCAAACACGCTTGCTCGCGCTCACGCTCTAAGTCAGTCGTTCTTTCTTTGCGTTCACGATCCAATTCTGCTTTTCTTTCTTCGCGCTCGCGATCCAAGATTGCCTTTCTTCGTGCTTGCGATCCAAGGCAACGCGTTGCGCTTCATGTTGTAACATCACGTCCATCATCGTCTTGACCAAAGCCTCCATAGGATTTGGTACAATCCTTGGCGTAGATGGGGAGGGGGGAGGGTCAGAAAAACCTCTTGGTGGGGAAAATTCTTCTTCGCCACTTCCATGCTCATCACCTCCATGAGAAGTATCCATTCCGCTTCCGGTGATGACCATACACTTAAGTCTTGGGTTCTTAAGTTCTCGAGGAACTTGGGTTCTTGTGGTTCTTGGTGTCTTGAGGTTCTTGAGGGTCTTGAGGGTCTTGAATTCTTGAGGTTCTTCTTTAGCTTGCAATCTGTGTTAGAGAAGGATCTTCTCTTACCCGAGCTCTACTCTTTCCTATGAGCGCACCCCTTGGTGGCCTTGCGCTCACACCAAGGTTGCTTTTTCCCACCTCACGTCGATTGGCCGGCCGCTAAGTGCACTGTCCGCTCTCAATGAGTGAAAAGAAAAACAAGGGGAGGCTAGACAAGCCCTTCTTTCTTGGGTTTCCTGTCACTCTTCAAAAACACGATTAGGAATCGACAAGCCCAAGTGGACTTGGGTTACGTGCGACCGCAACAAGCAAAAAAAATAATTATGTGGTTCTTTCCTTGAGTGATATAGAACACTGCCAAAGCTCTGATACCAATGTAAGGTGTAGCGGAAGTGAATGTTGAACTTTGCTCAAGATGAGTGCTCCGAATTGTGCTCAAGGGTGCCTTTTAATTACGAAAGGGAGTTCCTTTAGTGAGAGAGTGCAAATGATCACAAACAAAGTGGTAAAGACTGTCAATGAAGGTGAAGAGACTGAGAGATAGAGAGAGAAGAATACGACACCAGAAAAGTTGTCAAACCCTCCTCCAAAGGCCCCACTCTCTATGGCGAGAGCGGTCTACCATTGATTGCACAAATCTCTACAATGCAATGGACTTGCCGACGATGTCGACGACGATGAGGACGGCGACGAGACGGGATGAAAACTGAAAACGCTAGGGGCTGAAATCTGTAAATCTTGTATTTGCTAAATAGCGACTCTATGTCGGTGAAGAAGACGATGCGACGACGACGCGTTGAAAACGCAGATGCTGAAATCTGCGAATAGCGGGCTGAATCAACAAACTCTGGCTGATCTGACCGTGCGGTGAGGATCTGCTACGGGAAGGTGAGATCTACAAGGTTTGGGGCTGCTGCTGCGGAGTCTAAGTGCTGAAAACTGAAAACGCTAATGCATATGATGGTTTTGTCGCCGAGAATCTGCAAACGCTGATGTAAATCTGCAATGCAAAAACGCCAGGCTGATGGGTTTACTGCTGGAAACGCTAAGCTTGCTGCTGCAGAAACGCTAGCTATCTGTTGTAGAAAACGCTGGCTCTCTGCTGTAGAAAACGCTAGGTGATCTTGTTGGCTGAAAAACGCTAGGTTGTCCCGCCGGTCTTGCTGAGAAGGTGCACTGCAAGTTGTGTATCTACTACCTCTTCTGCCAAAAAGTGCTAGCGCTAGCTTTTCTTATATATCTGCTTAGCCAAATTACCCTACCCAGTTTCCCAATAAACTCACGTAATAATAATAAGTGAAAAATGGCTAAAATAGGGAAAATGGATTCTATGCACTGTAAAATGCTCCTGATGGGTACTGACTTTATCTGATGATCATGCTGTGTGCGACCAGAGGAAATGCAACTACTCTAAGTGCTAGACATGCACGGCTTGCGCACAGGCTCACAAAGGTGCCAAAACACTTTCTAAGCTGACCTGAACCCTAGACATGAAGTAGCTTGTCCACATGCACATAGGGTTAGATGTGCACGTGACAAGGTACTAACTTATGCTTGACAAGTAACCTCTAGGGTCACTTATATACGAAGTGAAAGTTGGGTCGAGTAATGCCAATAAAAACCCAAGATTTTGATAATGCAGGCTAAATGTCAGTTATACATAAGTTGATAACTCACTTATAAGAGGTGCTTCACATGCAAGTAAATACCTAGGCTGGGATATTGATGCTAGACTATGCGAACACTCCCCAGTGCCTACAATTGGCTCATGTGCAATCAGAGGGTATGCAGCTAATCTAAGTGCCTTGACATGCACGTATGGCGCTTCCTAGGCTGTCCTAAACCCTAGAAGTAGTAGTTAGCTTGTCCACAAGCTAAATAGGGTTAGATGTGCGCATGACATCTCCCCCTTTTCAAGGTGAGGTACTGGTACTGAGTTGCATAGCTTCCGTATAGTTCGCCAACAACTCCGGGGATTCGGCAAAGAAATCTTCATCGCTCACTCTGCTGTGTGGGTGCCGCGATACTTGAACTTCAAAAAGGTTTGAGCCACGCCGAAAGCAATGTAGGTAAAACTACTCCGGCTCCATGTCTTCGACTTTGTGTATGATCTCGGGTTCATCCTCTTTCAAGAATCTCCTCTAGGGGAATCTCTCTGAAACAAATTCAACCACTATTTCATAGAGACATCTTTTACTTTCCCAATGTCTTGAAAGGGACAATGCTTCCTAAAAGACTATGAATGGAATGTAGATGAAAAGTGTGACGGAGTGTCAAACCTTCTAAAGTGTGCTTGCCAAAAATGTGATCTAAACTCGACGTTATCTACCTGAAACTATCGACTCTCGCAAACCACAAAGGGAATACCAATGCTTGATGGATAGTCGTGGTAATGCTTGTACTGTTAATCTGTGTCCTGCCAAGGAATGAGCGTGCAAATATTATTGATCTGATCTACGATGGGGAAACATTGGTTATTCCCTGAATGCAGACTTTTTACCCTTCCTAAAGAGATCTTCATGCTTCTGTGCTCATCCGTGACTGAATCATGTGTGCATTGAATGGGTTCTCTGGACCTCAACTCGAGAGTCAAGATCTTTCCTTCGTGACTGATCGTATCACCAATCGGGTTAGCCTTTTACTAGGTACAGATTGGAGCCACTTGATGGCTTGATGATCCCTACGAACAATTAATCTCTATCATAAAAAAAATGCTTCTCATCCAGTAGAGAATGAATGACAGAGAGAGGTTCCTTTTCATGCAATGAATTGACTCTTTTTTGAACACTGACTATTCAGAGATGCTACTGGACTGCGTATTTTATCTCCACCATAACCAATCACTTGAGAAAGAAGCAAGCGTGGATTGCATCGTCTTTGGTGTTGTCTCCCCCAACCCTTCTTCTCTTCTCTTCTCTTGTGCAACGGTAGCTAAGCAAGCATATCTGAGTCTAGGGAGAGCCCAGGTGCTATAATCAAGTGACCGCATCCACTACTAACGAAGGGGCAGCGAGCTCCACCCTGATAATCTCATGCAATACTGAGGTCTTAGCCCTAATCATCCGGAGATCATAGAAACCAAGGGCCTCTCCATACATCTCCATACATCAGTACTGCCAACTCTGTTGTGATGATCCACTGATGGTCCCCATATCTCCACTCCGTATAGCATGGCAGAAGTAAACAGAGTGTCAAAGAGCCAAAGCTTCGTTCAAGGTTCCTAGAACTGAACCTACGAACACATCCTCCCAAGTCTCCCTAATGCTGCATCAGCTCTGGTCAATCTCGTCTCTGCTGCTCTTCTCAAAGAGAGAGAGAGAGAGAGAGAGAGAGAGAGAGAGAGTTGAACCAACCAGCTGGGCAATGAATTAATAATTATACAATGGGGCCCCAGGGTGCACTTATATACTAAGTTAGGGGCCTTGCGTACTCCAGCAAATTGCCCTACCCAAGATCATGTCAAATAAGTAAAATAAATACCTACTAGACAAATTAAATACTAGGAACGCATTGGGACATTCACTTGAGATGCTAAAACTTCAATACCCTCTCTGCAACTCATAGTGGACATATATAGGAAGTCCAAGTCGATGAAGAAGCTACAATGGACACCCCAGCACCGGCACCAGGATACTGGATACACCTCGACGGATTTGCTAAAACGTTGATCAGAGAGGGAAGGGTGAAAAAGAATATTGAAGCTTATTCTCCTTTTACTTATCCCCAAGATCTGCAAAGTTCTCGTAACTCATCATCCGTACCAGTTCCAATCATATCAACCATCAAGCCTAGTGAGAGTTTAGCACGTTTGGGTGGGTGAGAATTTAAGGGCAAGTTTAATTGCCGTAAATCAAGGGCAAGTACAGAAAGTATGTCCTATTTGGAAATATTGGTAGCAATAGGGATTCCTACTCATAGTTTCGTCTTGCATGGCAATTAAGTTTAGAGTTTGAAAAGCTTGTCAGTTTGTGCAATTAGGTACTAGGATCCGAAGGTTACTTAAATACTAGGTAGCCCTTTAGCCTATGATGTGTTACTGGAATCTATCATTGACGGTACCTGCAAAAACACATAGTAAGTGAATGCAATACCACAATGCATGCTCTTAGACCATTTCAAATGACTATCAAACGTTTGAAAAAGTTTGAAAATATTGGAGTTTGAAATTGGATTTCTAGCTTGACCCTAATTGGGTTTCTTTTGCAATGGTCGTGGATTCACGATTCATTCTGGTGGAGTACGTTATATCGTCATGAAAATGCTACTTTTTTGCAAATGCTCTATTTTAATACTCGATGGCTATTGGACTTGAATGCTAAAGTGTTTCTAAAATGCTTAGAATTTAGGGTCATGTTTGAAATGGCCCAGGGGTCTGAATCAAACTCGTTTCAAACGTTCAAACTTGTCTACGTTTAATGCTTGATTGGCATTTGAAAAAAATATAATTGAGCTGACACCCAATGTATGCTCTGTACAATCAATTAACTATAGAAAGTTATGCAGAGGTCCTGACTAAACTTAAGGATATGTCCAAGCATGCAGTCCTACAAACAGGATGCCAAGGTGTTGGTTAGAATCCCCTAGGCTTTCCTAAACTACAGACTGGCTCTGGGTCATAGTACCATGTATGCAGTCCTACAAACAGGATGCAGCTCACATATACATGGAGCAGAAGCTTGTGACAATAAACTAATGAAAGCCCTAAACTAAGTCGATTACCCTCAAATACCCTTTCACAATCACACAAGCTTTCAATATTTAGGTTATTAACACTTACCTCAGTTGACCAACCCTTGAAAATGTCCCTAACAAGGGAACGGGATGTCCCCATCTCAGGGATAGCATCACAAGTATCAAAGTGGGACATCCGTCCATCTCATCCTATCCTGTCCTGTCCCATCCCATCTCCAATGCCAATACTGAATGCATCTTGGTATCTCTGGCTCCTATCCCCAGCATCCTATGTTCAAAGAATCTTCTCATACACTCGGGATTTAAAACAGTTCAACTTCCATTACCTTTCAAGATGAATATTAAATAGTCCCTTGATATTCTACTACCGAGAGATTGAGAAACACTAAAGATTTTGATGCCTACTCTCCTTATGAAATCAGGCATAGAATCTATCCACCTTCAGAGAGGGACTTGCTCTACTTGTTTGAGCACGAGCTACTACAGTTGGAGCTCATCTTGATATGACAACTTCATAGCACAAAGAGGGGATTTAGTAAGGATAGCTCATGCAGCCTATTCTTCCAGATTCCATCCAAGACGCTTAATTACACCCCATTAAGTCAAATAACGGTAAGGACCTGGCATCAGATCAGTGTTATGTATCCCCGTGCCATTAACTACTCAATGGCTCGCTCTTATCTTTAGCTTACATGGCAATGGCAGTGTGCCAAAATGAAAACCATCCACCCACACAGGTTATCATCTACTATCAGGACTAGGATAAGGTTTGTGGCTGCTCAAACATGGCTTCTCCTCATAAAGAGCCACACAAACATGAGCCCACACCAAATGTGATTTGACATAGAACAAAAATGTTTACAAACTCACCCACCGATAAAGTGGGAAAACCCTCTATTTCTGAGCATATTAGTAATTTAACATCTTTCGGCATGGTGGTCCTGGCAGTTTTCCATTTAAGATATCCTAACTCATCCTTCCCTGTCCCGAATATGCTACTCCATATATGAAAAGAACCCTTCTCAGTACTGAACATCGCAGTCAAAACATAAGCTCAGTCTTGGTACTGTGTTTCTAACATACAAAAAACTTAAATTGAAAACAAAACATAAACAACCTTTACTTACAAACATGGCAAAACAGTACGAACTTACCGAGACTCTTGTTTGCACCCCTCTACTCTTGAACCGTTTTCATTCTCAAAGTTTGGAAGAACAAAGCCACTTAGAGGCCTTTCAGCATGCTCACCAACTGCTGAGGTTAACATTGAAATTCCTTGGGTTTCAACACCTTCTGGAAACCTTGAATTCCTTGTATGCTTTTGTTGGCCTGGTGAGCCGCGCCAATGGCCCACTTTTGCTACCACCAATGAATCAGACCTGCCATCCCAGTTCATTCCATGCTTTTCCTGAGAAAGAACAGCGTCTAACCGAATGAAGTCAAGGTCACATCCAGAAGGGGGTGCTTTATCTTGAGTTTGCACACTCAAGGAGCTCACAGATGCATTATAAAAAGGAAGGTTATAAGCTGGATAATCGAGTTCCATTACTCGCTTATCACTTTGATTCTGCGAATGAAGCAGCGTTCCCACCTGATTTCTGCTTAATTTGGCTAGTGCATTTTGTTCTGAGCCGAAAGTATCCACAAATCTTTCTGGACAAACTTGATCTTCTTGGCCACGATCAGCTAATAGTGGCAATGGTGAAGCTAGAGGCTCTTTATTTGTAGGTTGAGAAGCAAGGCTTATCTTCACATTGACAGCAAGACCTAGCTTTTTCTTGCAAGTGTTTGCAATTACTTTTCTGTATCTTTCAGCTCTAGATTTCTGTTCTGGATCCTTAAATTCCAAGTGGACCATAGCCTCTACTGCAATGCACATTGCGCACAAATATCCATTATGTTTTGGCTGAAAATCTGAGGAACAAACAGACTGCAACAACCAGAAAAAACAAAAACAAAGACCCTCAATGCATTTATTAAACAATCAGACCTTGAGAGAAGCCAAGCTACTGTCAACCGCCTACTATTGTCACACTTCCAACTGTATGCAACCCATTTTCAGCCAGACGAAGAATCTTATGATGGCTGGGAGCATATGGAGAGACCACTGGTCATGATGATTTCACGTATGATACGAGCAAAAGCCTCGGTTCCACACAAGATTATTAGGGCAGAGATGGGTGCGGTGCCTATGGTGGTTGAGGCCTTGTTCAGGAAGCAACTTTCCTCCACACATGATGGGAACTTCCTCAAGATAGATATTCACAACTGGCGCTAGCATCCTCCATGCAGCTCGCAGCAGAGGGTGATAGACACTGCTGGTATGCCCAGATGAGCACTTGGGTGAGCTTGCATAATATGCATAATGATAGATTACCACCCTTTGAGTACAGTTTGGATTGCCTGACATATGGACTTAGCCGATCGGAGCACAATCGGGTGATTAGAGCAGATATACTAAAATGGGATACAGAGAGGAGTTGGATTAGACCCACTTTCCCCCATGGCAGCAGGATGGCACATTACCGAACTCATTTTTTCTTCAGCGCTCCATGGATGGCTTCATCATCCGGTCGATCTATATGGATAGCCAGCTATATCACATGGATTACGTACAGCTATCTGTCACATTTGCACCTCGCCACACCAGTTTAGGATAGAGGCCGAGAGGATTAAATCTGCCAGCTACGTGAGAGGGAGCCAAAGACAAAGGAGCATGAAATTTGCAGATGTACGGTGTCTTACCATATCCGGGGTAGATACCACTTCTTATATTGGGGCCCTATAGAGAGTGATGCATCTTGAGGACCAGAGATGTTTGGGGTTCTTTCTCTTGGAGCTCCAAAAATGCCAGGCAGCCATCCTGCGAGAAGACCCCCATTGAGAAAGGGTACGGTAATCATACTTCTTTTTTGCTACACGGTGTCATATCACTCGGCTTTCACGATTGGAAAAAGGGTTATAAGATGCAAATTATGCCTATTTGAAATGTACACCTTATTTGTGCACTGATGGGGCACAATAGCAAGAAAATGTAAATGTGAATGTATACGAGATGTGGATTTTGGGGCCAATAAGTGTGTTTTTGATGCTTGTAATCCGGGATATTCGGAATTTGCCGATGTGCAAGTTTATGGGCCGATTATGTAGTGCTCAAAGTGCTCTCCATGCATGTCTTTACACCTCGCTGATTGGAGTTTGGACGGGGAAGATATGGATCCTTTAATATTTTTCGGGGGCCGGGTCAACAATTTTTGGACCAGCCTCCAGCTATGTGTCTAGGTGATTTATTTCAGTGTTTTACAAGTTTGCTTGATAGCCTCTGACATGAGCTACACGGTGTGCTTTACAACGCTCAAATCGGATTTTGTTTGGTTAAGTTGAGTGGCTCTACAATTTCCACGCTTCTTTAAACTAGGAAAATGCAATCGAGGGTGTGCGGCTTCAAGATTGCAACTAGATTGAGGCTTTGGATGTGGTCGACAAGATTGGGTACTAGTCAGACTCAATTCAATCTAAACTGGTAAACAAATTTGAGTTATTTGCGAAGCTTTTCGTGGCTTTCCGGGTCTTTGAATGAGGAGAAGTCAATTCAAGGATGGGTGGTTCAATGATATGTGCTCCGAATTCTAGGCTTGGGTTGCATGTCTTGGAATCGGAACTCTGCCGCATTTTACTTGTAAAGTGTGAGCTTTGTCCTAGAGTACAAGAGTATGAGTCAAGGAGAGGAAAGGCAGAATTATCCCACATGTAGGGTGCAAGGTTGTGGAGCTACTTAAAGCTCATTTCATGAATGAATAAACACAAGTCTATTTTGCATTACATCTCCCTTGCTTATGGTGAGCTTGTGATGGCTTAGCAAATACTCAAGATCGTGTTTATGAGTCCAAGGTAATTAATCTTGGAAGCTAATTCGCTTGAGTGATAATATAGTCAATACACACTCACTTGTGTGCACGATGTTTCTCTTTCACCCACCCTAGCTAGCAAGACCCCGTTCCCTTCGCGCTCGCTACAGCTGAACCCCCCCCCCCCCCCCCCCCTCCCTCGCGCTGAAACCGGCCTGTTCAATCCAAAAAGGGCGGTAGACCTTAGACTTAAACCTTATTTGCTTTCACCCATTTAATTTGTCGCCAACTTTACCTATACTTTCAAGACACAACAAAGGGGAAAGGGATACAGCTGCTAGATTGCACCTGTGTGCGAAGACCGACACCAGATTGGCCCCTAAATAGGCGCCCCTTTCGGTATTTCTTTATTCTTTAAAAGAGGGAATAAACGTTGTGGTTCCCTACAAGCTCCCCCGCACAACCTTGGCTGAATTTCAACTGTTCTGGCCCGATTTCGGCAACATAACTGTACTAGGACCCTTCACAGTCAGTATTCCTACGCATTGGATGACTTTCCCGACGCATACAGACACTTTGCAAAACCTGGCGAGAATCTGCAGCACGCTGAATTCTCTGTTTTCTGCTCTGAAAATGCGCCAGATCACCTGTACAGCCGGTCCCCTCGCGTCCCCGAACCTCCCGGGGGTATTAGGGTCCGTTAAGGGCCAAAACCCTAAACCTGCAAAAATACACAGCAGGCTGTAATTCACTGTTTCGGGCTCCGTTTTGCGTGCCGGTCGCATCCGTAGCAAGTCCTCGAGCTCCCGCACTTGTAGGGCTACTTGCCCTTTCAATCGGACGAGATTTCGCACGTGAAACCTCTCCGAATCACTTGTACCTGCGGGGGATTAGCCGCTAGCTCATCTAGTACCTGTGCAAGAGGCTCTTGCCTCGGCAATCGTGCATGAACCCACACAACTGTACATTGGTCAATTGAAAAGCCCACTAGAGGGGCATAACATACTACCATAGGGGAGAGAGAGGGCAGTGCGTAGCGTGCAGGGCATCACTCTTGGCACCGCACTGTACATAAGAGGGAAAGGAAGCACTCCATAGCTCTCAACCTGTGACAAAATGCAACTGAAGCCCTCTCCCAGCTTAAAAATCAGCACCCATTCTTCTGTAGGAGGAAAGTCCATGAGAAATTGACACTTGGCGCATTTACAAGCATTTTCCCGTTTCGGGTTCGCCGCTTAAAAATATCCTGACCGGTTGCCCAGTTGACTTCGCGACAGAGTTGTAAAATGTTCCCCTACTCATACCGGAGGTAATGACGTGAACACATTTTCAGGTCCCAAAATAGCAGTTCCCTAAATTTTAGGAGATGCTGCCATTGTATCTTTCTAGGTCATCTGACCCCCTTTGTACACTGCAGCCACACCCAGAACTGAAATGTAGCCTCTGTAGCAAAGGATTCCACTTTGGCTACTTAATGACCCCACTTTGGCTAACCATAGTCCTTGTCCAACCTTAGTGCTCTCTTGCCCTCAGGCCAAGACTCCCTCTGAACAGTTCCACACTAGCTGTGCAAGCAAGGCAATTAGATTTCCCGAGGGGTGTTTCCAAAAAGTGAAAATGAATAAATAATAAGAAAAAAATCAACAAAAAGGATAGATACTAGTCACACGCTGGTGACATACCCCCCTCTTGAAATGTCAAACGTCCTCGTTTGCATATATGTCGTACATGCCAGTCAACACTGATGTATTCAACACCTGTCGACACATACGTGCTCATTGAAAACCCTGGTGTATTCAACACCTTGTCGACACATGTATTGCCTGCGTGTGAACCCTGTCCCAATGACATAGTGGTAGCTTCGCACTGTGCCATTGCTTTGAGTCATTAACTTTCCAATGACAAAATGGTAGCTACGCATTTTGCCACTGTCTTTTAGTACACGTTGGATCCAGTAACACTTTCGAGCATACCCTAACTGACAGTTTAAGAATGCAGTTACACATGTACCCTTTAATAGAAGCAATTACTGTATCCTCGACAAACTGACAAGAAATACTCACTTCTATAGTACTAAGCACACTTTTGGACATTCCATAAGAGCAATTGCCAAACTGACAATCTGTACAGCTCTTAACATTCATGTAACATGTATTTGATTTGAGCTCACTTTAAATACCATGTACATCATTTGTTTCAGAAGCAATTGTCACACTGACAATCCATGTAGCTTTGAAACTCAAGGGGTCAAGGTAGGTTGCAAATCGAAGGCTTCAAGGTAAAGTGATAACATAGTTGGTGACTCTGCAAGTTCACCTCCTTCCATCCACTTAGCATCCATTGGTGGATAGTTTCTGAACTTCACCAAGTAATGCCTAGCAACCTTGTCTTTCACTTTTCTTTCTTTATGTGCCAAAATCTGTTCCGGGACCAAGATCTCGTCAAGTTCCTCGACTTCCGGCTGATCTTCAGCTGGCATATCCTTTGGCACATCACCCACATAGGGTCTGAGAAGACTCACATGAAACGCATTGTGAATCTTCCAACTCTCAGGCAATTTGGCCTATATGCGACATCATTGATTATGTCGCATACTTGAAAAGGCCCATAGTAACGCATGCTGAGCTTTGGAAACAGTCTTTCCTTGCCCTTCATCTTCTTTAACCTTGCCTTTTCAAAGCGTAGAAGCACCCAATCACCAAGTGAAAATACCACTTCACGACGGTGACAATCAACTGCTTTCTTTTGTTTTGCCTGAGTCTTTTCTAAGGCCACTTTGATCTTCTTGTACATTTTATCCATGTCCTGAACATACTTATCTGCTTCAAATATCTTGTCCTTTGTATGCAGTATGGGAGGAACTTTCTTGCCACCTTCAACTATCTCAAAAGGTGCCTTGCCAGTTGATAAATGCATTGTATTATTGTACTCCACCAATGGCAAATACTGCTCCCACTTTCCTTTATGCTCTGACACATACCACTTCAACAGATCTAGGACAGCAGAATTTGCCTCTTCTGATTGCCCATCTGTTTGAGGATGAAATGACGAAGAGAATTTGAGCATTGTGCCTATATTCTCAAACAAGCCTCTCCAGAACAAACTTGTCATGCGTGGATCACGGTCGCTAACAATCGACTGTGGCATGCCATGATATTTGAAAATATTGCTCATAAACAAGCGTGACATCTGATCTGGCTTTATCTTCTTCTTGACAGGAATAAAATGAGCCTGCTTGCTGAATCTACAAATAATGGTTCAAATACCATCGTTTCCTGTCTGCGTTCTCTGAAGATCAAAGATAAAATCCATAGCAATACTTTCCCATGGTTTATCTGGAATAGGTAGTGGTTACAATAACCCTAGTGCGTTTTGCCTGTCAAACTTGACCTTCTGGCATATAGGCATTCTCGCACAAAGGCATCCACATCTCTTCTCAATGTAGGTCGGTAGAAGAATGTCTCAACCGCTTTAACTGTAGCATCGATACCACGATGCCCTGCATACGGTGGGACCTGACTCTCTTCCATAACTTTGCGTCGCAATGGCTTTGTGACACAATCTGCCATGCATCATCATGAACCCATCTTTGATAAGATAGTGTTCATGACGTTGTCTATCCATTAGCTGCTCGAAGACCCTTGCGAAATCTTCATCATTTGCATACTGTTCCCTCATATCATCAAGTTCATGATGATAAGGAATTGACACAAGTGAAATTTGTGGCTTCCTTGACAAGGCATCAGCTACAACGTTCTTCTTGCCTTCCACATGCACAATCTGAAAATGGAACATGGACAAGATATTTGCCCATTGCATATGCTTCTCAGATAACTTTGCATCTGTTCAGAAGTATCGCAAGGTCTGGTGATTCGTTTGGACAACGAAATCTGCACTTAGCAGATAGTGTTTCCAACTTAAGAGCGCATGAATGACGGTCTGCAGTTCTTTTTCATAGACTTGCATAGTCTTTTCTGGCCATTGCAAGATTCTACACTCATAGGCTACTACCCTGCCATCTTGCATTAGCACTGCACCAATGCTACTACCACAGGCGTCACACCGGACCACAAATGACTTCATAAGATCTGGCAACACAATGACTGGATCTGAAGTCATCTTTTCCTTTAAGAGATTAAAAGCTGAAATCTCTTTCTGTGTCCATCTAAAGGTGACTGCCTTCTTTTGAAGAGCATGTAAAGGTGAAGCAATCTCAGCGAAATTTCAAATAAACCTTCTGTAATAGAAGCATAGTCCCAAGAAGCTTCGGACATCATGCACCGTCTTCAAATCTAGCCATGACTTGATCGCTTCAACTTTTGCAGGATCCATTCTGACACCATCCTTTGAGACAATGTGTCCCAGAAAGTGGATCTCTTCCAGAAAAAATTCACTTTTCTTTGCATTGATGAACAACCTATGACTGCGTAGCTCTTTGAACACAATGGCCAAGTGATGCCTATGCTCCTCTTCATTCTTTGAGTAGACTATCATGTCATCAAAGAATGTACCAACAAATTGCTGGTGTGGACGGAAAATTCTGTCCATCATCCTATTGAACGTAGCAGGAGCATTTGTGAGACCAAAGGGCATCACTAAAAATTCGTAAAGGCCAAACGTTGTTCTAAGAGCAGTCTTGTGCACATCCTCTGATCTAATGCAGATCTGATGGTACCCACTCTTTAGATCTATCCTGCTAAACATAGCTGCTCCTTCTAATTTGTCCAGAATATCATCAATTCTAGGTATATGGAACCTATTCTTGATGGTATTCTTGTTCAGTGCACGATAGTCGATGCACATACGGCATGAGCCATCCCTTTTCTACACCAACAACACTGGAGAACAGAATGGGGATGAACTAGGCTGAATCAGCCCCTTTTCTAACAGCTCCTGTACTTGGCCCATTATCTCTTTCTGCTGAGCCGCACTAACCCTGTACGGAGGCTTATTTGGTGAGCTACTACCTGGCACCAAAGCTATCGCATGGTCCTCGGGGCTCTCTGGCGGTAATTGAGACGGTAATGAATCGGAAAAACAGTCACTATACTGTTGTAAAAACATTGACCTTTCTTTATCTAACACAGATAAATTTGATTCATCACAATCTGACACTTCACGTGCAAAAACCAAGTACGCAGAAAGATGATTTTTCATTACAGAAGTAATAGCAGAAGCTGATACAGTGGGAATAGACTCCCCTTTAAGCTTTACATCCAAAATGTGAGTCTTTCCCATGCTCTGTATAGTGATCTTTTTGTGGCAACCATGATTCCCTATACACGAAACAACCAAGGAGTACCTAGCAACACATCACATCCGTCCAGTGGCATGATGTAAAATTCTTCAGCATCTACATAGGACTGGATATGTACGCGCAACTTTCCGATGATAGGTGTCAGAGCCTCTGTATGGCCAGGACATGCCAAACCTGCCTCTGTTGTATACCCCATCTCTTCAGGTCTGATTCCCAACTTTGAAGCCAATTCTCGGGAAATGAAGTTGGCTTTGGAACCTGGATCAAAGAAGATAAGCACTGTTTGATCCCTGACCTTTCCCCATGCTCTGCAAAACTCACTTGCATCTGAAGTTGGCTTGTCGCCCACCATATCTGGCACTAGACCAGCCATGGGCCTCTTTCCTTTCCTGTCCTCCTTGTCTTCAGAATCAGCTGGCCTTTTCTTTTGAGGACAATTGTAAGCAATGTGGCCAGGCTGCTCACAGATAAAGCATTTGTTGTCTGACCTCATGACCTTCTTTTGCTCTTCCAGCTTGCGAGGAAAACTTCTTTTCCATTTCTTTGCTGGTCCCTTTTCTGATTCAGCCGTAGCTTTGCCTTTCCCTGCCTTGTCTGGCAATTGAGTCCCTTTAGGAACCTCATTGGGAACGTACTTCTCCGCTGAATTTTTCTTGGCTGGTCCTTCCTTGACGCTCGTATTAAATTCACAGTCTTCTCCCTTGAGCAAACCATTGCCAGTGTTTGCTACCTCGATGAGCTGCGACAAAGTAGTGACTTTGGTCTTCGTGCAGTACTTTCTCAATCCTTTGGGTAGGCCACAACAGTATTTTTCAATATGTTCTGTCAATGGCACAAACCTCTAGGAAGTTACTGGAAGTAGGGCTTTCCAAAACTTCCGAATGTAGTCATCCAGATTCTTGCAAGTAGCAGCATTAAGCTGGTGTCATTCTGTCATGACATCTGCTTCAAAGTCATCAAATAACCATGCTGTTGCAAAAATCTGCTTGAAGTAAATCTATGTGGACGGAGCTTGCCCTTGAAGCAATAAAGTTGTCCACCATTGTCCCGCATTCCCTGTCAAGAAAGTGGCTGCCTTGCGGACCTTTGAAGCCTCTGTAAAGTTCCCCCCTGCATAGGCCTTGTCAAACTGCTGGAGGAAGATGAGAGCCTTCTTCCTGTCATCAAACCCTGTAAAGGTCGTGAATGCCACACCTTTGCCACCTTCTTTGTACGGAGTTGGCTTCTCCAGCGACGTTAAGTTGTCATATAGAAGTGACTGAAACATGGGAACACTGCTAGGGTTCATTTGTGTTCCTTGACCGCTATTAAGTTGACCTGGAAATGCCATATTTGGCTGTTGATTTGTAGTTCCAGCCATACCAAAATTTGCTTGTGGCATCCCAAATTGGCCTTGAGTGCTTTGAAACCCTGGTAGCATGCCCGTGATACCATACATGGGGTTAGGCATCATTGTTTGAGCACCCCCGAACACTATTCCTGGCGTGTAAAACTGATTTCCAGATGCATGACCAGCCATGCTCTGGAATACCGATCCACCTCCAAAATAGCCAGGGTGTACTGAAGGTGGTGGGAAGACTTGTTGCATAGCCTATAGGTGGCTTCCCTGCCCATTAGAACCAGCTATAGGCTGCTGAAAAGTGGCACGCTGAACTGGTATAGCTTGAAAGACTGGCATATCAGCCACCTGTTCTTGCACCTTAGGCACAGGTTGTGGAGACTGCATATTCTCCGTCAAGTGTAGAGGTGTTTCCATTGACTCTGCACTATGAATCACCTATGCTTGAGCCTTAACAGGCTTTTGAATATGATCAAGTGACCCAACTTGCCGAGTCGGAAGAGGAGGTTGCAAAAAGGCTTAACCTCGGGTTCTGCATTACTTTGTGTGAACATAGCCACAACAGTAGTCAACTGGGTCCTGAATATATCATCATCCGTCTATGGTGGTGTTGAAAACTCACCCACTTCATGTGTCTGTTGACCCTGTGAGGAGGAAACCTCTTCAGTCACATCATCTGGTATGTCAGCCATAATTGCAATTCCCTATGTCTGGTCTATGATCCTCTGCGTCTGCAAGCCCCAACTGACCAAGGCTCACTTCTATGGGAAAAAGTGATTTAATCCCGGCAATGGAACCATGAAACCGGCCTGTTCAATCCAAAAAGGGCGGTAGACCTTAGACTTAAACCTTATTTGCTTTCACCCATTTAATTTGTCGCCCACTTTACCTGTACTTTCAAGACACAACAAAGGGGAAAGGGATACAAGCTGCTAGATTGCACCTATATGAGAAGACCGACACCAGATTGGCCCCTAAATAGGCGCCCCTTTCGGTATTTCTTTATTCTTCATAGGAAGGAATAAACGCTGTGGTTCCCTACAAGCTGCCCCGCACAACCTTGGCTGAATTTCAACTGTTCTCGCCCGATTTCGGCAACATAACTGTACTAGGACCCTTCACAGTCAGTATTCCCACGCATTGGATGACTTTCCCGACGCATACGGACACTTTGCAAAACCTGGCGAGAATCTGCAGCACGCTGAATTCTCTGTTTTCTGCTCCAAAAATGCGCCAGATCACATGTAAAACGGTCCCCTCGCGTCCCCGAACCTCCCGGGGGTATTAGGGTCCGTTCAGGGCCAAAACCCTAAACCTGCAAAAATACACAGCAGGCTGTAATTCACTGTTTCGGGCTCCGTTTTGCGTGCCGGTCGCATCCGTAGCAAGTCCTCGAGCTCCCGCACCTGTAGGGCTACTTGCCCTTTGAATCGGACGAGATTTCGCACGTGAAACCTCTCCGAATCACCTGTACCTGCGGAGGATTAGCCGCTAGCTAATCCAATACCTGTGCAAGAGGCTCTTGCCTCGGCAATCGCGCATGAACCCACACAATTGTACATTGGTCAATCGAAAAGCCCACTAGAGGGGCATAACATACTACCATAGGGGATAGAGAGGGCAGTGCGTAGCGTGCAGGGCATCACTCCTGGCACCGCATTGTACATAAGAGGGAAAGGAAGCACTCCATAACTCTCAACCTGTGACAAAATGCAACTGAAGCCCTCTCCCAGCTTAAAAATCAGCGCCCATTTTTCTATAGGAGGAAAGTCCATGAGAAATTGACACTTGGCGCATTTACAAGCATTTTCCCGTTTCGGGTTCGCCGCTTAAAAATATCTTGACCGGTTGCCCAGTTGACTTCGCGGCAGAGTTGTAAAATGTTCCCCTAGTCATACCGGAGGCAATGACGCAAACACATTTTCAGGTCCCAAAATAGCAGTTCCCTAAATTTTAGGAGATGCTGCCATTGTATCTTTCTAGGTCATCTGACCCCCTTTGTACACTGCAGCCACACCCAAAACTGAAATGTAGCCTCTGTAGCAAAGGATTCCACTTTGGCTAGTCAATGACCCCACTTTGGCTAACCATAGTCCTTGTCCAACCTTAGTGCTCTCTTGCCCTCAGGCCAAGACTCCCTCTGAACAGTTCCACACTAGCTATGCAATGCAGGGCAGTTAGATTTCTCGAGGGGTGTTTCTAAAAAGTGAAAGTGAATAAATAATAAGAAAGAAATCAACAAAAAGGATAGATAGTAGTCACACGCTGGTGACACGCGCTGCCCCCCGCCCTCGCCTGCCCTTGCATGCTGCAACCCACCCCGCCCACCCCCCTGCTGTACGTACCCGCCGCCTCTTGAGTTCCCGCACACTGCCCACCTTATCCGATCTTCCCCCCCCCCCCCCCCCCCCCCCCCTTCTTCTTCCCGAAGTCTCCTACTCTTGGCTCTGGTAGCACTGTTTCTTTCGACAGTGCTCAACGCGCTCGGCTGCAGAGTCGCTTCACCGCCCGCTTCTTCGACACAGAAGTAGACACAGATGGAGGCTCCAGCTCCGCCACAGAGGGACTCATCTGAAGCCCCCTCGCTCGACCCCGCTGAGCCCACCATTCGACTTGCTCTTTCGCCGACAGAGCAAGCGAGCCTAGCCGTAGAGGTAGAACGCTTGCAGGCGACTTCTATCATCTGCAAGATTCTCGGCACCCGACCTAGGAGAGGAGAGCTGCGTGACCTTCTCCAGGCCCGCATTCTCGTGGAGGTGGGCAAGATCTTGGACGTACAGATACTCGGACGAGCTTACTATCAGATCGAGTTTGAGACCTTCGAGATGGCGTCCAAGGTCATCGCAATGAGTCCATTGACCATCCGAGCAGCATGAGCCCATTTTCGACAGTGGAGACATGGTTTCGACCCTGCTTTGGATGTTCTAGTAGAGGAGGCAGACATCCCCATCTCCGTCTGCCTTCCGGGTTGAAAGGAGTACTTACCACTTTTGTCCAGGATCGGCTCAGCCATTGGGACTGTCCTGGAGACCCTGGCACGGCAGCCTCAGTAGCTGCCAAGGCAGTTGGCATTCCCTCAGTTCGCGTTTTGGTCAGAGACACTCACATGCTCCCGAAGGTTATTCTTCTGCCTCGAGTGAGTGGGGGTTGGTTTAGACAGAGTGTGGAGTATTCGGGACTCCGGAACCAATGCTTCATTTGTCGACAGACGGACCATCTGGCGAAGGCCTGTCCACGGAGGAGGCCTCGACCTACACCACAGCCTCAGCCCCAGCCTGCAAGGGCTGGCCAGCAGACACAGACAGAGACACAGCGCACACATGCAAAGCGACCCTTTGAGCCTGGGACTCCAGCAGAGGAGGGATGGCAGCAGGGCCGTGGTCGACGACGACAGGGGCCACAGCGATAGCCCGGCACTCAGAGTGGTCCACAGGCGCCTACTCAACAGCAGTGGGTTCCCACGGGGAACTGGTTTGGTCCTCTTGAGCAGGATGAGGTCCCTGCTCCAGCCCCCACCCCAGCTTCACCCTCGATAGCCCCTCCCCCTCTAGAGTTCCCCCCCTCTTCCTCTTCCTCCCCCCCGCCTCTTGCTCCCGCTCCCGCCCCTCTACCTCTACCGCTCCCCCCCCCCGCCTCTCTTCTCCACCGCTCCCCCCTGCTCCTCCTCCCCCCCCCCCCCCCCTCCTGCTTCCGTTCCACAGTCGTCCCAAGGGGCAGGGCCCTCTCCGGCTGCTAGGAGATCTCTTGGCAGCACCTTTGCCACGAGTCGCTTGGCGAAAGAGGGGCAGCCTTTCCTGCAACCCCCTCTATAGGTGCAGACGTCCCCCCTTGCAGATATCCCTCGAGGTCTGACGAGCATTGACATCCGGCACCGATGGGATTTCTTCGACTACGACTTCACTCGTTTTCTCGGTGACCCCTCAGCAGACCATTAGGCAGCCTGCTTCAGGGTCCATGTTCTGTTCCTTGCAGCTAGGGGGACAGAGGCCTTGGACTCGGCAGTTGGCTTCTCCTTTCCCCTCTGCAGCAGAGACCAGACAGAGTGGACTCTCGACTCAGTGTTGGGATGGTTGCACACACAGGTCCTAGAGTTCTCTCACCACATGGGAGAACTAGGAGTTACAGACATGCTTCAGACTCTATGGCCATTGGCCAAGTTTGCGGTGACACCTCCAAATTCAGCAGGATGTAGACACATTGTGGTTTACTTCTTTGCCGATACACAGAGCTTGCCATGCTATGTATACATTCATGAGGACTCCTGGATAGAGGAGGTTGCTTTACGTACGGCTCGCTCTGCTTGGGCTTGGGCCAGGCACTCGTTGCAGTCACGCCTATCTAGAGGACGTTCGGATGCGGATTACTCCCCATCCAAGCCAGCCTCGAAGATAGCCCGTCTAGCTGCTGCGGCAGCATTTGTTCTCTCTCGCTCCCCATGAGGATCGTCTCATGGAACGCGCAGGGACTAGGTGGGCCCCAGTTTCAGTGTCAGCGGGGCCGACTACGTCAGGAGCTTCAGCGCTGCCTTGCGGGAGGAGAGATTGATCTCCTTATGCTTCATGAGCACCATCTGTGTGAGAGCCGCATTAGACGTTGTGGTCAGCTCTTGCGTGGATGATATGATACTTTTTGGTCAGCTATTTTTGGACCTGGAGGCATCCAGGGTGGGGTATGTATGACTATTGCGGACTCTTTGCAGCAGGCCATTGTGGGCAGAGGGATTATTGTGCCATGCAGGGCTCAGTGGATTACTATGCAGGTTCAGGGTTGCCTGGTGGGCTTCCTGAACATCTATGCGCCCAATATGTGGCGAGTGCTCGAGCAGAGTTTTGGTCACAGATAGTTGAGTCTCTGCCGCAGGCAGAAGACTGGTGCATAGGAGGGGACTTCAACATGTTGGAGGACCCCTCTAACAAGATTGGTGTTAGCCATGCTACTGTGCATGGAGTTGAGCTAGCAGCTTGGGAGAGGTTTTGTATGACTCTGAGGGTCTCGGATGTTTCGCAGCACTGGTTTTGTGAGGCCCCCAGACAACCTTGCCTTCTCTCGTTCGGACCGCATAGTGGGAGGAGTGAATCTATCGCGGATAGATCGCTTCTACACTAGTGACCATTTCAGTGACTTGGGAGGGACACTGGGCATTCTGGCAGGGACTTCCTTCTCGGACCATGCACCAATGATCCTCACAGTGGCAGACAGGCAGAGGAGTGGAAGCACGATGCTTCGCATCCCAGAGAGGGTCTTGTTGGACACAGCACTCAGAGAGCGGGTAGAGGCTCTCTGGACAGAGAGCTTGGACAGGCAAGATTCTCCTGATGACAGAGTGGCCTCAGGCCTAGCTCAGATTAGCCGTTTTTTTTCTCCAGGAGTCTCTGGCTCGCCGAGCTGCAGCGAGAGAGGAGGAGCAGCGTCTCAAACGAGGGATTGCTTCGCTACAGAGGATGCAGGAGCAGCATCCAGACAGTCCTTGGTTGGAGGAACAGCTACAACAGGCTCGTTAGGTGCTTGTTAGCACAGAGGAGAGGCGACATGAGTTTGCTTTCCATCGGCAGGCAACTGAGTGGACCCAGGTGGGCGACAGAGTGATCGGTGCTTTCTTTGAGGCAGTGGGACTCGGCATTCGCATGCCAAGGTCAATCAGTTGAGAAGGCCCGACAGGTCAGTTGCTTCTGAGCCCGAGGATATGCGTGCAGTGGCTACTGACTTTTACCCTGAGTTACTGTCTGCAGAGCCCCAGTCAGAGCGTCAGGATGCATGCAGGGAGCAGGTTTGGGCACAGATGCCTTGTCTTGTGACTGAGGAGATGCGTCAGAGGCTTGAGCTACCACTTCAGCTTGAGAAGCTGCACACGGCTCTTAGGGCCCTCCCTCGTGGTAGCTGTCTAGGTGAGGATGGACTGACTCCCCAGTTTTTTCTTCGACTACTGGGACCTGCTTGGCCCAGATTTCTGTAGTGCTTTTCAGTACATTTTGCACACAGGAGAGATGCCTGACAACATGAGTGAGGGCCTAATCTACCTCATTCCCAAGGAGGGGGGCTCCTTGGATGAGATTCGACAATGGCGCCCCATCACCATCCTCAACTCAGTCTACAAAATTATTGCCAAGGCTCTGAGTTTGAGGATTCAGCCACTTCTAGAGAGCCTTATACATGGGACTCAGACAGGTTTTGTCAAGGAACGCAGTATCCTTGACAACATCTTTACTTTTTGGGAGGCTTCTTCCCTGGCACGGCTCCGTGGTAGGACCTAGTGATTCTTCTTCTCGATTTTGAGAAGGCATACGACAGAGTTGACTTAGACTTTCTAGAGGGCACTCTACGCAGGATGGGCTTCTAAGATGCTTGGATCAAAGGGGTGTCAGCTTTGTAAAGACAGGCTCACAGTCAGGTACTTTTGGCGGGAGGTAGAGGTGACACTTCATGCTCACACGTTTGGTCAGACAGGGTTGTCCTCTTGCCCCCTTCCTCCTTCTGTTCTATGCGGAGGCGATGAGCAGGTTTTTGGTGTCGCAGCAGGTTGGTCTATGGGGCTTAGCACTCCCTATTCGGGGAGATGAGCTTCTGGACGCCAACCTTCACAAGTGTGAGCAGGCTCTAGAGACCTTTTGTTGTGCATCGGGCGCACTGATCAACTGGAGAAAGACAGTGGCTTTCTCGGTTGGTAGTGCTCCTGTACCCGATTGGATGCCAGGAGAGGGTTTTAGGTGGATTCCCCCAGGGACTGCAGTTCGGTACTTGGGTTGTGGACTTGTCTCCCGAGCAGCAGATTGCTTCCCTTCTCCTGTCTATCAAGAGGAAGTTGTTACATTGGAGCTCAGCACGACTTTCTTTGGCTGGCAGAGTAGTAGTGGCCAACCAGGTGTTGTTGGCGACTATGTGGTACATCACTTCTTGCTGGATCTTCTCGAGTTCTTGTATCAGCCAAGTAGAGAGACTGATCAGGAACTTCCTTTGGTCAGGACATGACACTCAGATAGCCCGAGCCAAACTGGCTTGGCAAGTCATCACTCTTCCTTGTTCACAGGGAGGGCTTGGGATCATTGACCCAGCACAGAAGAGCAGAGCCCTTCTTGGGAAGTTCATCGTCCGAGGACATCTTCTAGGTGAGGAGCCCTGGAAGGATTTCTTGCTACAGCGGCTTCATGCTAGGGTGCCTCAGGCAGGAGGCCCCTAGCAACCTTCGACTAGATGGATCTTCACAGAGATGCGCAGAGTTGGTTTCAGCAGGAGACTGGAGGACCGCTTCGCTGTCAGTCTACTTCGATCTTGGGAGCTCTTGCGGCGAGGCCTGGAGCAGAGACAGCCTACTTGCACGGAGGAGCGCCTACGGCAGCCCCTTGTCTGGAACCCAGAGAGGCCACTTGGTTGGTAGTCGGCCTCATATTTCCTGGGGTCCCATGGAAGCCGGTCCAGCGCGCTCTTTAGGTGATTGGTTAGAGTTCACAGGCTTGTCAGAGGAGGTGCAGGGTTTCCAGCTACAGGGCATGAGAGGGGTGCAGAGCATGTGCCAGGACATCTCAGAGGCAGTTCCAGGTGAGTGGCTCACGCCTCTCGAGCCAGTAACACCCAGGTGGATGGGAGCCTTCACACGACTGGAGGTTCTCATCTCCGTCAGGGCCTGCTGAGAGACTGTTCCATCCCTTTTCTTCGAGCTTCAGGATGGGGGACGCCTACAGCGAGTTGTAGTAGAGGCCCCGCAGGTGGCAAATTGTTGTTTTCAGAGGATCGGGGTAGTGGGCATCGGTGGGAGGACTTGTGTCATAGATCCTGACCCAGTACAGTGGGATCCTGGTGAGTGGCTCTGGAGGGACCCCTTCTCTTCTGCAGACCACCCAGGAGTCCCTTTCTTTCAGTACACTGTTTGACTGGGACGTCATATACTAGCAGCACAGAGAGAGGCCTGCCCTGCTGCAGCACCTTATTGACAGGAGGGTGGTCTCAGTTGAGTTCTTGGCAGCCTTCTAGGAGAGGTTGTGGGACTCCAGACAACCGCGGCGAGACACCTTGTTTCAATGGCTGGTCGCACACAGAGCTACAGCAATTGGGAGCTGGCTAGTGCATAGTGGTCTCTCGGCCGCATGTGCAGCTTGTGACCATCTTGTGGAGAGTCAGCGTCACTGTCTTTGGGACTGTCCCTCGGCCCAGCAGGTGTGGCTACGAGTTCTTCGGCTGATGCCTGCTCTCTCCACGGCTCGACAGTACACTTGGGAAGCAACGGCTTGGTCCACCCTCACGGGCCCGACACTTCAGTTTGAGCTATCTTCCACCAGCAGGATGATAATGATACAGGAGGGGCGACCTACACTCCAGCCTACTACAGAGCTTACTCCACAGGAGTGGTGCAGTGAGAGAGGAGTGTTGGGAGCTCATCAGTGGCCTGACACTCTGGTTCAGCTGGAGGGCCCGTTGCTTCCGCATCTTTGAGGCTCGTCCTGTGCCACTTGCAGAGATTGTTCGCGATTTTTGGCTAGAGCTGATCCATACTCTCAGAGGACAGCTTGAGGGACTACAGGGCAGCTCCGACCGCATGCGGGAGCGCAGAGAGGCTTTCCTTCCGACTCTGGCGTCCTGGGCCTTTTAACACCATGGTCTAGGGAGTACTCCGATGGCATTACCAACCACCTATGTGGCTTTTCCCTCCCCCCATTTCTTGCTTTAGCCCCATTGTACATATGCTGGTTTTTTCATTGGGAGAGTCTCCAAATCATGGTTGTTGTAGCCTCTCTTGAAGAGGTGGTTGTAGCCCTATGGGCAGTTTATGTAACTAATAGAAGGATCTTTTTCTCGGAAAAAAAAGATCCCGTTCCCTTCAAGTGGTATCAGAGCTTTAGGTTATGCTACCTAGGTTTGTCATTATGCATTAGTGTGTTCATGATTAGCATTCCCTGACCTTTATTTGCATTACCTTAATAATCTCAATCCCTAATCACCATGTAAGGTGCAGTGGATGTGAATGTTGAATTTTGCTCAAGATGACTTTTGCTCAAGATGACTGCTCCGAATTGTGCTCAAGGTTCCTTTTACTTACGGAAGGGAGAGCCTTCCATTCATTTAGTGAGAGAGTGCAATGATCACAAACAAAGTGGCAAACATTGTGAATGAAGGTGCTGAGACTGAGAGAGAAGAATACGACACAAGAATGTTGTCAAACCCTCCTCCGACGGCCCCACTCTCTATGGCGAGAGCGGTCTACTATTGATTGCACAAATCTCTACAATGCAATGGACTTGCCGACAATGTCGACGACGATGAGGACGACGACGAGATGGGCTGAAATCTGAAAATGCTAAGGGCTGAAATCTGTGAATCTTGTATCTGCTGAATTCTGACTCTATGTCGGTGATGACAGCGATGACGACGATGGGACGACGACGACGCGCTGAAAACGCAGATGTTGAAATCTGCGAATAGCGGTCTGAAACTGCAAACGCTTGTTGATCTGACCGTGCGCCGAGAATCTGCTGCGGGAAGGTGAGATCTGCAATTGCAGCTTCGGGGGCTGCGGTGCGGAGTCGTAACGCTGAAATCTGAAAACGCTCATGCAGAAAGACTGAACTGTCGCCGGAAACTGCATAACGCTAGGCTGAATTGCTAGTGCAAAAACGCTAGGCTGAATTGAGCATCTACTGCAAATTCGTTGTTGAATCTGCTGTCGCCAGGTTGATCTCCAACTACTTAAAACGCTAGGCTTCTTCTGCTGTTGATGAAAAACGCTGGCTGGTCTTTCGTGGCTGAAAACGCTAGGTCCTCTTGCCGGTCTTGCTGAGAAGGTGCACTTCAATAGGTGGTTGCTGCCTTTTCTGCCAAAAAGTCCTAGCGCTAGGTTTTCTTATATATTGGCTTGGCTAAATTGCCCTACCCAGTTTCCCAACAAAGTAACCTATTAATAATAAGTGAAAATGGCTAAAATAGGGAAAATAGGTTCTATGCACTGTAAAATGCTCCTGATGGAATCTCAGCTTGACCGGAGATCTGGTGCAGTGGGATGCACAAGAGGGGAGTTACTCCGCTCCTTTGTCAACAAATGCCTTGACTTCTTTTTAAGTGCAAGAACTAATAGACGAAATGACTGCAGCATTTTGGTCTACTTGATCTCGAATAGACATGGTTGCAATAGGGGTTAGTCAATCGGACATCGATGAGGTCCCGATTGGATCTAGATGCGATTGCTAGCTACATTGCCGATAAATCATGGTCTAAGATCCGAATGAATCTTGAATGTCATGTGATGTCCTGTGATGTCGAGTGATGTCGTGTGATGTGATTGTCCATTCGTACATGTGCTACATGTGTGTTCCTAGTGTGTAGGTACTAACGGTCAGTGTCGACTAAGACGGTTTATGGCCTCTGTCTGTTTTGCAAGCGTCATCGAGGGCGATTACAATGCTTTCAAGAGGGGGGTATGTCACAAAGTGATGATGTGGCTACCCGTCTGCAAAAACACTAAAAACCTGCAAACCCTAACTCTGAAACCCTAACCCTAAAACCTGCAAACCCTAATTATGCTGCCAAAAACCCTAAACTGCAGAAACCCTAACCCTAACCCTAAAGGCAACAGGGGAAGATCACGAAAAATGCGCAGACATGATGACGTGGCACCGTACAACAGATTCCGGATTGTGCGGGGCGTTACACAGGACTGTACAGCAGATTTTTGCTTTTTGCGCTGGGAAAAGCAGTGTTTTTGTTCTACGCAAAGATGGGAGAGAGAAGAAACTTTTGCTTTAATTTGATAAGCTCAAGAGAGCTTGTGAGAGATAGAGCCTTTGTTTTATTTTTAGGCTTTTGATTTTAAGCTTTTGGGGCTCTGCTTTTGGCATCCCTTGTAAATAAATAAGTGGCTTGGGCTCCCACCCTGCAGAGCATCTGGACGCAGGGTCTGAGAGTGAGACCCAACCTCTCTTGTACTTTGAACTCTGATTAATACAAAAAGAAATACCGAAAGGGGCGCCAGTCTTTGGGGTCAATATCTCTAGGCACGGAACTCCGCCGATCCAGTGCAAATCTACTGTGAACTGTTTTCAAGTGGTTATTAGGTGCTATCGCGGTCGATTCTTGACTTGGAGTGTCCAAGTCTGTTACAACATAGATATAGCACAGTGCGCCGTTTCGTAAACTATGAGCTTATATCCACATAGTGCCAAATATGTATGCCATTATCATTGATCTGAATTCAATCGATAATACCTTGACACATAAGAGAACCCGTACTTCACATGAAGTCGGGCAAAACACTTTGCTTTGTACAACGACGTCTTATGGAGTCTGCCCAAGCACTTTGCTTTGCACACCAGAGAGATCATTTCCAAAATGAAAAGTAAAACATAGACAAGAACAAACATAACTTGAAATGCACTAACCTTGTCGCCCACTTGTGGCGAGGTTCCGCTAGTTCGCTCAAATCCGGCTCATAGCCATATGTACTCCTTGAGTGAGGTAGCGTATGTATCATATACACCCTCATGGGATGTAAAAACATGCAAACATCTTGAAAAGTTTCCCCAAATCCGTGTGCTAATAGCATATTCCAAACTGTGGATTCGCATAAGTACTTATAGAGTTCTAATGCTCATAGCGAACAGATACTCTTGCCAAAGAAAGTCAACCGTGTCCAACAGTCACAAATAGTCGACCTTGTCAAATTGTGCAATGTATTGAAAAATAGAAAAATACTTGCAAGAGATGTACATGTGCTTGGCTTAATTACTATTATCATGAGGATTAGACGAAGCCTTGCCCCCGTGATGTCTTAGAGAACCCGTCGTATCATGGTTATCAATAATCGATGGATCATATCCTTGTCTGGGGGCATCATGGAAAAACAGCTTGCTGAAAAGGGAAGCTCTAGCAACTTGCTTGATAGCTTCTTGGAATTGCAGTTAAGGAGCAGCCTTGTCGCTAACGGGATCTTACAAGTCGCAAGCCCTGCCTGGCTTGCCGGTGTGTCTAGGCAACCTTGCCTATATGCAGTAGCTATGATTGAGGAATCAAAATAAAAGAAACTAAAAAAATTACCTCGTCCTGAATTCCACGCTTGTAGCCCAAGACCTTGTCGACTTGCTCCCTAACATTGGCCATTAATTCTACTCACCATGTATGTTGAGCGATTGGCGGTCCTTGACCCCTATAGATTCTGCTTGATCTAGGGAAGCTCAATTTGCCATGCCTTTGCTTGATACAGCTCAATAGCCCAACTTTGGATGTTTGGCTACCCACAAAAACTTGTCGAACAGAGGCACCCTGTGCTTGTTGTGCGATTATTATGGTAATGTATGTCGTAGCACTTAGGAACTCAAGAAATTCCCTTTCTGAGGACCCAGTCCTCAAACTGCCTATAGCGGTCATTCTAACGACCCTTGCCATATCGATCGGATGCCATGAACATGCTCTGCGAAATGTTCAATAGTAATCCATGCAAGCCTTGCTCAAGGGATACGACTTTGGCGGTTTTTTGTGTTAACCCCTTTGGGCATTGTACACTACCCTGCAATTTCATTGCCCTTTGCAGCACTTGACCATGCAGCCATCCCCCTTGCGAAGGCCTTTGCATGATCATGTAGCCGTGCATGATTGCATGCACCTGTCTTCACGAACCCCTCCAAGCCCCAAGGCGTGGGACATGCTCCTTGTAATGGAAAGGGCCAACAGAGGGCGTCCAAGGTCAAAAAGAAAAAAAAAAGTGTAAAACCTGCATCGGCAACCCTGCGGGTCTCTGTGATGCTCGCCTAGCTTCCTCCATGTCACGAGAACGCCTCTACAGGCTGTGGCGAACCGAACAAGCCCACCCTCACCCCATTTCGTCATGGTGTCAAGCTTCCCTTTTCTCCTCTAAGCGGCCATGTCCGCGCCTTCGTCGACTCTCCTCGGCTCTACAGGAGCCCTTTCCCATTAGTCGTCCGAAAGAGGAAAACGAGAGAGAGATTGAGAAGGAGAGATTATCCATGCAAGCAGATTGAAAAGGAGAGATAATTCATGCAAGCTTCCCCCCTTCCTCCATGGCTGCCTGCTCCTTATCCCCAACCGCCTGAGCTCTGATACCAATGTAAGACCTAGGAGACTGAGATGTCGGATCCACCACCCTATATATAGGCCAGCTCCTAGCCCTAGCCATAATATGGATCCCCAATCCACACGGGTCCAGTCCGAGCCCCTGGCTCAGGTCCCTGACCCCCTAGGTCGAGCCTTGCTTCTTAGGATCCTTGTCTTGACAGTAATGTCGGAACTGCGAGCAAAAAAGCTAGAGGTACTAAGGTACTGCACATACTGGTGTTGTTACTGAGGTACTAACTTATGGTTGAGAAGAGACCCATAGGGTCAATTATATATGGGATAAAAGCTGGGTTGGGCAATGCAACTCAAAATCCCACAATTTCTAAAATGATGCAAAAATGTCAATTATTAATAAGTTGATGAACTATTAAGAAGAGGTGATTCACATGCACATAGATACCTAGGTTGGGTACTTATGCAATTGAATGGGAACACTCCCCAGTTGTTAACCCTCACGGCTCACGGACACCCCATCACCTACGACGGACGTGAATTATGTATTTGGTAGAGTCAGGTACCGGGCCTGTCGGACCAATAGGAAAAGGGTAAGAGTGATCGCCGATGAGAGGCGCACTCTAACTGGGACATTCAAGGGATTAGTTGGCTAAGCATGGGCGCCCAAGTGTGAATGGGGTGAGCTCATATAAAAGCCAACTAAACCTAAAATTCAGGCATTCTCTCATTTGTGCAATAGAAGAGTGCTCTTGCTCCATCTCCATCTCCATCTTCTTCTTTTTCACCTCCTCGTGTGTGTGTGTATGTGTGAGAGAGAGAGAGGGAGAGTGTGTGTGCCATCGAGCATTACGAAGGCACGACGGCGGCGAAGCGGTTGAGCGCGACACAACTGCAGCTTCTTCTTTATCGCGGCGAGGAATCCTCCACGGCAGGAGCATAGAGCGGTGAGTGACACACCTTTGCCCTCTTTTGAGCTTGCTAGATTAGTCTTGTTGTGTGCTTGGAGCCATTTGTGGCTCGCACACGGTGTATCGGCAAGTCCCTTGCTTCGACAGTGCGGCAAGAAGTGCACATTTTTGGCGCCGTTGCCGGGGAAACGCCCTGCACTAGATCCAAGAGGCACTTTGTGCTTCTCCTATGAGTTGTTTGTAGTAGGAAAGAAGAGGAAGAGGAAGAGGAATGAGTTGTTTTTCTGTAAATTGTTAATTTCTGTGTTGTCTGCAATTTCTGTGATTTCTGTATAATGTTGTGTTTTCTGTTTGCACACAGTCTTTGCACAATTAGTAGTCGTTACCTTGTTTGCAGTGAATGAATAAGTAGGAAGGCAGTTAGCAATTTCTGCTTGTACACAGTCTCCACACAGTTTCTGTCAAGGTTTGCCTGCACACAGTTTTTTGCACAGTAAGGTAGTGAGAAAGGAAGTAGGTGGACAGTTAGGTCACTGTCAGTAGGCAGTTAACAGATTAGTTAGTAGATTAGTTAGTGGTTAGCAACACTGTTAGTAAGCAGATAAGCTAGTGAGCTGTCTGTGAGATGTGAGCTGTTGACTGGGAGGTTAGGTAGGTGAGAGTGTGTGTGGCCAAGAAAGGGTCACCAAATCCACACGCGGTCGTCGCCCAAAAATAATAATAATAATAATAATAATAAAATTTATTAAAAAAACCGAAAATATTTAAGCGTGAGTGACTGGGGGGCTACACTAAAATTTTGATCGGGATCGGGATCATTTCCCCAAGCCCAAGCCCAGGCCCAGGCCCAAGCCCAAGCCTCAGTCCTCAATCTTATGATATATACTAGACTCACTCTTATATATATACCCTACCCCCTCAAGAGGGAATGAGAGCATGTGGGGCAAGTCCTCCACTCTCCTCC
Source organism: Adiantum capillus-veneris (assembly GCF_014529385.1). Lineage (NCBI taxonomy): Eukaryota > Viridiplantae > Streptophyta > Polypodiopsida > Polypodiales > Pteridaceae > Adiantum > Adiantum capillus-veneris. Next base: position 2,580,437 of record NC_140952.1, on the reverse strand, counting down.
CTTCTCTTCCCACTTGCACCCTTAGACTTTCTAATTCGGGCTTAGTTCCCTACTAGAAATTGACGGTTTTAGGGATTCCGAGGGCATAAAGTGACCAAACGGAGGGCTGTAAAGCACGGCACGTCCCTCTGACCGAGACGCTCGTTTTAAGCTATCATACGTTCTATTCTATAGCTAGGTCAGAAAAAAAGGGCCAAAAAATCAAAAAATAAGAAAAGACTTGGGTTGCAAAACACCCAAAATTACTAGGTGAGCAGCCTTCACGGGCCCTCACTGACACTTCTAGGGGATCCAAGTCATATGAACCTACGCTCTGGACGAGTGTTAGAGCACGAGCATATTGGTAGTGTCTCCATTTACGCGGGCACCCATTATTCCTCCACCCTAGGTTCTGGACCTTCGGCCGGGACTCAAGGTAGCGCGACCCAAGATCCTCATATCGCGTCTAGTGATTCTTCCTCTGACTACGAAGTCATGGAGGGGTATCCTACACCAAACCCTGACAGTTCAAGTCAAGACATGCATGCCATGGGCCCACGGCCCGGGTCCAGCGTGTTTAGCCGCTTAAAAGAGACCCTTAGTAGAGCTACTCGCTCCGAACATGCGGTTAATGAAATAAATGAAGGGAGTGGGGAAGTAAATTCGTCATTCATGCCTAAAATGGACCCTATGCTTCTTCAGAGTGTGCATGTGAATGTTCCATCCACTGCACCTCCTGATCCTTTCGGACTATCTCCCTCTGAGGTTTTACTACCTGATGGTAGGAGTCTTGCCGAAGTACAAGAGATCGAACGCTATATGCAAGCAACAAGGGAGAGGGAAATTGAGAACCTACGAGGGCTAGAACAAAGTCGAGCCCTGAAAGCAAAGGCTCCTATGACAACAATCATGCCAGCCGAGCAACCGAGTGCTCCCAAGGTAGCAGTCACGGAGGGGCAAGCGATGGGGAGCAATAATGCTTCCACTTCAAGGGAAACCTCTAGCACGCCGGGCCTAGATGGGATATTCCTAAACGAAAATTGGGAGTATGACCTACAAGCAGAAGCTTTAACTGATTGGTAAACAGGACACACCTATCATGTGGGTTGGTTAGATGTTCTACAATCCACATCGGGTGCTACTAGCATAGATGAGCAACAACAGAAAGTCTGTGATGTCCTCCATAGGATTGTCGAGTTAGAAAGACAAAACACAGGGATCAACATGCCTTCAACAGGCCTAATGAGATTCTTGGATACAGGAAAGGCCAACCAACCAACCCTATCACAAATGGAGACTCCCTCAGTGAGCCCCATTGATCCTCCATATGTTGTTTCGCCAGGAGCCTCAATACAATCTGAGCCCACAAGTGGCAGCTTTACCTTTCCAGATCTAGCTCATCTTTCTCTTAATGACACTACGGCTACCATGCATATCCCAGTGGTGAGCATGACAAGAAGTACACCATGGAGTTCATTTGTTAATACTGCGCCGATGCCTAGTAGCACAGTGCCCCCAACTATACCTACATGTATGTAACAATCATGTGCACCTGTCGTACCTCAGCCTCATGTAGCTCCTACACCTCCGATTATTCCAAGAGCTTACAATCCACAATGGAATTATCCAAGCTCTTATACAAGTGGAGCCATGCCATTTAATAATAACATGCCATATCAGGCACCCCCTATGCCTAGGGCCACGCCTGTAAACTTTGGACCACCGTCTGGTACACCACCATACGAAATTTGGGACCCAAGAGCCGCGCGTATGCCAAGGCCAAGGCCAACTCCCATCTCACATGTGGTTCCAGGAGCACATACACCCATTATACCTGCTCAAATAGGAGATTTGGCAGCATTTGCTCAAACTATCGGTCGCTCTATTGCGGAAAACATGCGTAGTGCACCTGATAGAGAGCCTAGGAGCAAGGCAGTTCGAGTAGCTAAGCTCACACAGAAATTCAATGGAGACGGAGATGCTAGAAAGCATATGGAAGTCTTTGAACATGTGTGCGATTCCTTGGAAGAGCACAATGAGCTACATAAGTGTAAGGCTTTGAGTTTGACCCTAAGCGGAAAGGCTGGAGATTGGTATAGAACCTTAAGAGTAGAAGAAAAAACGATATACTCTACTCTTAGGAGACTGTTCTTAATAGAATACATACGAGAGGGAGTACTTTGGGGTGTAGCCTCTCAGCTCCAAAAAGCCCAACGAGAAGAAGGTGAATCCGTGAGAGACTTCATTAGTCGCCTAAAGAATTTGAATTCTCGATGCAATCCAAACGAGCGATTCAACAACAACCAATTGCTCGATAGATTCATTGGGGGACTACGACATGAAAGTATCTATAATGGCCTAGTCATTAGAGGTATCACTACTTCGGAAGCAGTCACCATGAATGCAATCCAATTGGAGGATAATTTAATGATTGCAAGAGAAAGAGTGTCTGCCGAGCCGAAGTCTAGTAGCTCGCAAGCATCAGGGCATGAGCCAATGAAGATAAAGCCAATCGTGAAAGAGCAAACGATATCTGAGATGACTTTGGCAGATCTCACAAAGGCCATCCAAGAAAGCCTTAGGGGTAATCGTACTCCACAAAACACTCATATGTATCCAAGAAGGGAGCAACAATGGTGCTCAATTTGCTTGGGCCCACATACTACGAGTGAATGCCCTACTTTCAGAGTAAAGTTTAACGGGACTTGTAACGCGTGTGGTAGGTATGGCCATCAAGCGAAGGATTGCCTAATGCTTAAACGCATCATGGAAAATAGACCGCCTATAGCTTGGGCAGACTCACCTCGAGTTCCTGCATTGATGCCTACCCCACCCATGGAGCAACAATTGCCATTACAACACATGGTCCCTAGAACCCAAAATGTGGTCCAAACCACACCGTTGCCACCTCCAGTGCTAGGACCGCAACCCCCTCATCCAAGAGTTACACCTATGAACCAAATAGGTTGCGAGTCATCTAGTACTTATGTAGATTGCAAAGAGGACATAGACTCTAGTATCACCTATGGAGTCGACATGCTTGAGGAGTGTCCCATGTACTATATGGAAGACCATTGGGGACAAATCAAACCGGTATATCAAGCTACTGCGCTAGCAGCAAGAGGCCAAAACATTAATAGTTTTACCAAGAGACCACCTCTTCAGTACTACGAATGTGGTGGACCACATCGAGTAGCTGAGTGCCCCATTAGAATGCAAAAGAATGCCGCACTAATGCAAACAAGTCAAGGGAGTGCATTGGCAATGCCAATACTCACTTGTAATCGTTGTGGCATAGATCATTTGATCGCACAGTGTCCTAACAATCCAAACGCACCGAAAATCACACCATTGAATATAATAGAGATTGTTGATGGGACACCACCAACTATAAACATAGCACCAGTGAATGCACTCACACGATCGATGCTCCAAAAGCAAAATTACATCCTCGAAGAGAGAGATGCTGCATCCATTGGCCGAGTGAGAAAGAAGAAAACACGAAGAAAGAAATCCCTTAATGCTTCTAGCTCAAAACCTAGTTCAAAGACTAACATAAGGACAGGAGAGGATCCCGTGTATATGAATGACCCTGAGGATGACTCAGATTCGATAGAGACCACGGAGACCAAAACTGTTACTACAAAGGAAAAAGCCAGTGAGGAGGATCACGAGAGGAAATTACGACGAACATCAAAAGAGTATTCAAAGTTAAACTACCCAGTTGCGAACCCCCAAGATAAGCCATGAGAGACGAAAAATGAGGATTGCAAGAGAAAGATTGGAACCTATCCAAACCCAACAGTGGAAATTGAACGAGTCCAACAACTGAGGGGTTTGGTGGAAGAAACTCAACGAACATTAGAACCTGAACCCAAACACATCCAGATGTCGGACACAATGTTTCCTACACAAGTTCAACCTCACAAGAACTACAGGCCGTTAGCTATACCCAGTATCATTCAGGAAGAGAGTGAGGGTAGGACATCTGAAAGTGGACACACACCTTTCCTACTAGAGAGAATGTTTGGTGAGGGAATGCCCGACCCCCTTGAGGAAGTGGAGATTCCATCTTTACCATTCTCTTGTCAAGGTCCTACGTCCAACAAGATGCCATTAAATGTTGCCAAATTGATGGATTTCATGTCTTCGGAAGTTAGAACCACCATCATGTCCAAACTATATAAAGACCCCGAGCTAGTCTCAACTCTTCGAGCCTTCCTCAATGGAGAATTACAGGCCGGATTACCACAGTTTGCACATATGAACAAACCAGACTCGGTAATGAATGATGAGGAACATTTAGCACCACCATCTGACCTAGCGGGACATGAATCTGTAATTGAAGTACCCGTTAACAAGTTGGGGCAATACTTTGAAGGTGATGAATCTAATGCTACTCTGTCAATCACTACTAAAGGATTAACTGTAAAGGGAGTCCTTGACGGTGGTGCGGGAGTCAGCATGGTGACAAAGAGTTGTTGGGAGTCTATGGGACGACCTCACCTTGAAGCCACAAGCGTAGTGGTAAAAATGGCTAATGGATCTATTGTTACGCCTATTGGAATGCTTAAGGATCTCAAGATCAAGGTCTTGGGACACAAGGTAAGGCAAACTTTCATTGTTATGGATTTTTCCAAGTATCTTATGTCATTTGAGATGATCTTAGGGCGTCCATTCATGAGGGAAGCAAAAATGGTGCATGACTGGTCCAAAAACCACGTCTACTTACAGTTCCAAGACTCTGTCATTCGAGTTGATCTTTTAAGTGGTCGAACGCATCCTCTAGGAAATAAATTCATCATTGATAATCGATCAGACACAACAATTCACTCAGCTCCATTACAGTATTGTTACACGTGTAACGAAGACACGGATATTGGGGAGAACTCTCCTTATATGGATATCCTACCCGGAATGGCTGAGTCAGACAATGTCGATTGGGTACACCTAGCGGCAACTATAGATACATGGGGAGCTAGAGGAACAACCTGGGTAACACCAGATGGGGAGGAGATACCACACATTGCACCAGTAAACATGTTAGGTGTAGCGCATGTAACATCCGATGATAAGAAAGAGGCACACCTACCTGAGAGTGAAACCGATGATTCCTCAAAGGCTTCAGGCCAATACACATCAGAAACGGAATCTCAGGGAGAAATGGATTCAGAACCTGAGGAAACATCGAGTGAGCCAAGTATAGAAACTAAACACTCAAGGTCTAGTACGACCATCTATGGTAATTTATATGAGAGTGAAGAAGATACAAGCGAAGACCTATCAAGCGAGTCGAGTTCAAACATTTACCAAAATCAAAACCTTAACAAGAAACAAAGGTCATATAAGAGACGACGATATCGAGCAAATGTGAGAGCTAGGATAAACAAGGAAAGATCTACTGCAGAATGGCTTAGCTATCTAGGGGCATGTGATGCTCATCGAAAGCTAGTAGACAATTGGGGTGAACATCTCCAGAATGTCATGTGGTGCAGCCCGCGACCCATTGACCTCGCTCAATTGGAGGTTACAGAGCCGAAATTGAGTCGAACTATAAGAAGACGTCAAAACCGAGAGTTAGCACAACAACAAAAGGAGGCAGAACTAAAAGAAAGGTCTCCGTCAAGACAAGAGCCTGCTGACTTACATACGGCTCCTCAACATTTTAAATCTTATACCACAGGGGAGCGAAAGGTTGTGTATGCCAAGGCCCAACGAATACCTACCAATGAAAGCAGTGGAGTCTATGATGGTCCAGCGGTAGTTAAAGAGATAGAATTAGCAGAACCAGGTGAGGAGTCTAAACCAGTCTTTATTGCTCAAGACCTTACCGAAACTGAAGAGGCTGTACTTAAGGAGCCCTCAAGGAATACAAGGATATCTTTGCTTGGACATATCATGACATGAAGGGCGTTCCACCTTCTGTGGTGCAACATACAATTCCCATGATCAACACTGCTAAACCCGTCCAGCAACGACCCTATCCAATGAATCCTAAGTACGCCAAAATTGTACAAGAGGAGATTGAAAAACTTATCCAATGTGGATTCATATACCCTATTGAGCACTCAGAATGGGTTTCTCCAATAGTCATTGTGCCAAAAAAGAATGGGAAACTAAGAGTGTGCGTGGACCTCAAGAAAGTTAATGCAGCCACTAGGAGAGATCATTATCCCTTGCCATATTCAGAACATGTGCTTGAAAGAGTTGCGGGCAAGGAAGCTTATAGCTTTTTAGATGGGTACTCTGGTTACAATCAAATCACAATTGCATTAGAGGACCAAGCTAAAACTGCTTTTATCACAGAGTTTGGAGTGTTTGCATTTCGTGTTATGGCTTTTGGCTTAACAAATGCCCCTGCTACATTCCAACGATTAATAAACACTGCGTTTAAAGAATCTCTAAGGGAGTTTTGTGAAGCTTTCCTAGACAACCTTTGTGTTTATTCTTCTTGGGAGAAGCATTTGTTATATCTACGAAAAATATTTGAAAGGTACAGATTTTATCGCATCTCATTGAACCCTTTCAAATGCCAATTTTGGGTTAAGCATGGAGTCATTCTAGGACATATAGTGTCCAAGAACGGGATATCCACAGATGAGAGTAAGATTAAAGCCATTGTCGATTTGCCACCACCTACGAACTATAAAGGAGTTCAAAGATTTATGGGCCATGTTGGTTATTATCGAAGATTTATTTTAAACTTTGCCGAGATAGCGCGTCCATTGTACAAGCTTCTTATCGAGTTTCACTGGACGGAAGAATGTCATCAATCTTATGAGTTATTAAAGAGGGCCCTAACAAGTGCTCCAATCCTGCGAACACCTGATTGGAATGTACCTTTTCATGTGCATATTGATGCATCAAATTTTGCTATTGGGTGTGTTCTAACTCAACCAGGAGAACATAAATTGGACTACCCTATTAGCTTTGCAAGTCGCCAATTAAATGATGCCGAGATGAACTACACTACTACAGAGCGCGAAGGTCTAGCTATGATTTACGCAGTAAAGAAATTTCGCTATTACCTTCTTGCTACCAAGTTTGTGTTTTATGTTGATCATCAAGCATTGCTATATTTGGTAAACAAGCCGTGTTCCACAGGTCGAATTACACGATGGTTGTTAATTCTTCTTAAGTTTGACTTCACCGTTGTTGTGAGGCCTGGGAGGAAACATGTCATGGCGGATCATTTATCTCGTATCCCTAATAGCGAAGCTCCTACGGGGGTTAATGATGAATTTTCTGATACTCCTTTGTTCATTGTTGAGACAATGCCTGAATGGAGTGAAAAGATTGTTAACTTCTTAGTTAATGGTTTTCCACCCAAAGAACTGCGAAAAGATATAGCTCAAAAATTAATCAAGGAATGCGAAGCCTATTGCTTACTGGCTGGAACTCTCTATAAGAGAGGACAAGATGATGTTCTTAGACGTTGTGCCCGCGAGGATGAGTATTTATATATTCTACAAGAGGCACACATGGGTGTAGCTGGTGGTCACTTTTCGGGAAACTTGACTGCCCGAAAGATCTTACAGTTAGGCTATTGGTGGCCCACTCTGTTTAAGGATGCATCACTTTTTGCAAAGGGATGTGATGAATGCCAATGCTTCAACAAGCCACAAAGAAGGGATAGGATGCCTCTACATCCCATCAAGGTAACCCAACCATTTGAAAAGTGGGGCTTAGACTTTGTAGGACCGATTAGTCCGGCTGCACGTAACACGCAATCACGATATATCATTGTGGCTACCGACTATGTAACCAAATGGACTGAAGCAAAAGCAACACGAAAGGCGGATGCAAAAACAACAGCTATGTTCCTCTTTGAGAACATTATCACACGTTTTGGATGCCCCTTTGAACCTGTGAGTGACAATGGAACTCATTTTATAAATGAAGTAATAAAAGAACTCACATCAAACTTCATGATATCTCACCACAAGTCTACACCCTATTATCCCCAAGCAAATGGCCAAGCTGAGAGTACCAACAAAACTCTCATCTCCATTTTGACAAAGACAGTTGAGGCTCATCCCACTGATTGGGACTTAAAGCTTACATCAGCTTTATGGGCTTATCGTACTGCGTATAAAGTTGCTATTAATTGCACACCGTTTAACATGGTGTATGGTCAAGAAGCAATTATGCCATGGGAGTTTGTCATTCCTAGTCTTCGAGTAGCTTCTCAAGAAGGTTGGGATGGTAACCCCTTAGTGGAGCGATTATATATCCTGGAAAGGCTAGATGAAGAGAGGCAATTAGCTGTGCGAAATGCTCTAGTGGAGAAGGATAGGAGAAAGAAGTGGATTGATAGCCATTTAAAGGATAAAGACATCAAAGTTGGTGATAAAGTTCTTATGTACGGAGTACGTAATGAAAAGAAGAAATGAAATACGCAGGTAAGAGACCATATCGAGTGTGTGAAATTACCCCGTAAGGTACCATTCGTGTGGAGACTCTAGATGGAGTTGAAACCATTGGATTCCTTAATGGGAGTAAATTCAAAAGATATTATGATCCTCTAAGCCAGGAAGAGTTGCAAGCCATCCATCAAAAGAAGGCTGCCAAGGAACATGCAGAGCTTAAAAAAATCCAAGCAAGAGTTGAGGCTCGAGAACGACAACAACGTCTTAGACGCCAACGAGAGGCTAATCTGGGAATCACACAAGCATTTTTCGAGGACACAGATGACGACTCATTAGAATCTGAGCCACCCCTACGATACCCAATTGAGCTAAATAGCCCCTATGGGAAAGTACTATACAATGCCTTATTAGATACGGGAGCTAAACACGATTTGTTATCCTATGGAGTTTGGTGTCAATTAGGGAAACCGACCCTATCCCCGAGTACGATGCAAGTCAAGGGCATTAATAAAAAGAAAACTGCTATTCTTGGAGTCCTTCAGACCCTTGTTGTCTATGACAATGGAAGCATAGTGCAGAGGTTTCTAGTCATGCCGCAGGAGCTATGGAAGGCAACGTAAACCTGGGACGCACGTGGATGTTGGCAACCAAATGCACTATTGATTGGGATACTGGTAGTGTCACGACGCGACCACCGACTCTTACCCCTATCATTCAAGCAAAGTCACCTACGTCGCAAACTCTAGCAAAGTTGAAGGATAGCCAACATTCACAAGCCAAGGTGGTTAACTCGTCTTTGCCGGCTACCCATGAATCTAGCACTTCCACTTGTAGTTGCAGCAAGCAGTAATCTTGCAAGTACTCAACCTGCACGACCTAAGAGTACATATCAATGGGTCCCCAAGGCCTTACTTCCAACTACCTCAACCCTCCCATCCATTCCAAGAAAAAATTTCCCGGGAGAACCAAGACCGCGCCCTAGGAGAGTCAAGACCAAATCACGATGGATTCCAAAACAACTATTAGAAGCCCAAGGCTACTATGATGGAAATGAGCAAATTTGGGTACCTAAACGTAAAATGTGTCCTTCCCTATCGACAAAAAACCCATATGAGTCAAACAGTGTAACGCTAAAGCCAATGGCAGACCGTGGGAAGGGAAAGATCACAGAATGCTACACACCTAGTCCAGAGCTAGTTTGGGCTCCAAGGCAAAACCAATTTATTCCACCTAGCTCAGGAAGGGGGGAGTTCCATGAAGCTTCTAGCTCCTCATGTAATACATCCATAGAGGTAAAACCTTCTACACAGCCTCCATCTATAGTAGTGGACCTCCATGAAGCTACAAAAGAATCCACACCTCCCAGTGTTCAAGAATCACCTGATGAACCACTTCAAGTTCGATACTGGGAGAGTACCTTACCACCCTTGCAACTTGATGAGGCACCCAGGGTAATAGAAAACTACTGGCAAAAATCCTCACCTATTACCAACTGGAACAATTGGTTTCAAAGGGTGACGACATCATTTCAAACGGTCTGATCTACCCAAGGAAGGGGGGAGTGTTTGTGGACATCCATTATTCACTTGCTTCCCTCTCAACCTTTCTCCCTGACCTCTTAATCTCCAATCTTAGGGAATGTATATATAAAGCCTTATACTCACAAAAACAAGATAAAAAAGTAAAAGAGCAAGAGCCATAACACAAATCATAAAAACAAATTATGCACAAGAACATGACCCTTGTAATATTTGCACTCTAACCATCATCTATTTGCGTGTACAGATATGGCTAGTACGCTAGAGTCATCCACTCCTGCCTTGGGTGAGAGGTACCCTCGTTACTTTTCACAAATATTTCACATGGTCTTTCCAGTGCTTGCATGTGAATGGGATTTGATAGGTACGCTAGCATGTGAGAGGAATTTTGAGGAGTTAGAATGGCTGATACGTCTCTTGACCACGTCTGATCCATACTTAGTAGAGAGCGTTTCTCCCATTGCACAAGCCTACCCTTTTGACCAAGATGACTATAGGCGTTTAGTGATCTTCTTAGTAAACATGGGCACCTATGATGAAGAAGAAAATTTACACGACTACACGGATGGCACATATGGTCTCATGGATGATGACTTTGTTTATCTCGACGAAGAGGATAGGGGTTTAGCCTTAGGGTTTCCCCCCAACCTCTACAATATCCTATTCCCTTGACTCTCTAGAGGGAGTGCAAATAATTAGGTTAGGGTTCCTTATGTTTTTTGTTGTGTTCAATAAGTGTTGGTACCTTTTTCCACTAATGTGCCTCCTGGAGGTATTCCTTTTGTTTCCTAGTGTGTACAGGAGCGTGTTGCTATTGGTAGGATTTGGACCTTCATGGAATCTTTATCTCGACTCACTCTTCAAATCAAGCGCGACCATCGACACAAACAGGTGTTTCTTGTCCATTAGCATTGCCCCTTATCTTTTTTGCATCTATGATTGTCAACTTTAATTGTGATTGGTAACCTAATATTCACCGCATTTGCTTAGTATCAAACATTTAATTCAATGTAATTTTTTGTCATAATCACTTGTCTAAGTTTAAAAATCAAGCAGTCCGACTAAGCTAGTTTGACCAAGTTAGGTGTTAGAAATCTTCTCTTAATACCATGGGGAATGCCTTCCTAATAATCAATGGTTACTTAGGTTCTTAATCCGATTTAGGCAGCATTGTGTGAAATGTACTAGGGCTTTCTAGTGGGCTTGACCCTATTGACCTTTCGCTGAAGTATTATAAAGGGAGTTTACTAGTGTGATGAGCCTGGGGAGGTGTATCAGTGTTATATGACCCCCCAAAGTTACAAAATTAAAATACTGAAAATGAACAAACAAAAAATCAAAGTGCCACACTGTATCATCTTAAGCTGGAAGAGAAATCTCAGCTTGATTTGGTACTTCACTCACATGTATTGCCTATGGTACTAGAGCCCTAGAGGTTCCCAGTGTGGGCGCTTTTCCTTGAAAAGCAAAAAACCCAAGGCATACAAAATAAGCACACACATCAAAATTGAATCACTGTGAAAGGACTTTGGGGGGTCAAAGGAAAAGTAATCAGTCAGGCGATGATTTCATGAAAAATTCCTTTTATGGTAGCTTAACTACAAGGTCTTCTAGATATAGCCTCTAGTCAGCCCTCGAACATGAATACTTGGCTCTCGCGATTAAACAACTTAATTGACCACAGAAAATTAAGAAGCTTACCCATGGTATTAATATTCGATCTCTAGTGCCTTTCGACCGTCAAATTAGCGACCCCTGACTTGTTTAATTTTTTACCTTTACATCGGTTTATGCATTTGATTACATTGCAATTTAATGTTCATTGCTGACAAATTGTTTGAAATTCTTTTACCAATCAAATTGTCTACCTAAAACTGCATATGCTTTTTAATCACTTATGAGAATGCAATTACTGTGCCAATGTTGTTTGATTTTGTAGTGACTGAAGAAGGCAAAGGACATTGATCTCAAATTCTCTTCCACCTCGACGAACGAGCTTCAACTCAATAGCTTCCGAGGACGGAATCTACATCAGGAAGGGGGGCATGTTAACCCTCACGGCTCACGGACACCCCATCACCTACGACGGACGTGTATTATGTATTTGGTAGAGTCAGGTACCGGGCTTGTCCGACCAATAGGAAAAGGGTAAGAGTGATCGTCGATGAGAGGCGCACTCTAACTGGGACATTCAAGGGATTAGTTGGCTAAGCATGGGCGCCAAGTGTGAATGGGGTGAGCTCATATAAAAGCCAACTAAACCTAAAATTCAGGCATTCTCTCATTTGTGCAATAGAAGAGTGCTCTTGCTCCATCTCCATCTCCATCTTCTTCTTTTTCACCTCCTCGTGTGTGTGTGCATGTGTGAGAGAGAGAGAGGGAGAGTGTGTGTGCGATCGAGCATTACGAAGGCACGACGGCGGCGAAGCGGTTGAGCGCGGCACAACTGCAGCTTCTTCTTCATCGCGGCGAGGAATCCTCCACGGCAGGAGCATAGAGCGGTGAGTGACACACCTTTGCCCTCTTTTGAGCTTGCTAGATTAGTCTTGTTGTGTGCTTGGAGCCATTTGTGGCTCGCACATGGTGTATCGGCAAGTCCCTTGCTTCGACAGTGCGGCAAGGAGTGCACACCAGTGCCTACACATAGCAGACACTGGCTATGCTCATGTGCAATCAAAGGATATGCAACTAATTTAAAGTGCCTGGATATGCACGGCCTGCATACGTGCTCACAAGGGTGCCATAACACTTCCTAGGCTGTCGTAAAACCTAGAAATAGGAGTTAGCTCGTCCAGATGCACATAGGGTTGGATGTGCGTGACATCCCCCCTTTTCAAGGTGAGATACTGGTACCGAGCTGCATAGCTTCCGTGTACTTCACCATACAACTTTGGGGAATCTGCGAGGAATCTTCGTCGGCCCACTATGTTGCGTGGGTGCCGCAATCCGCTCTCAGACTCGGCGTCCAGATGCTCTGAAGAGTAAGGCCCTTGGGGCTCTTTTATTCTTACAAAGGGTTGCTAAAAGTAGAGCCCAAAAGCAGTTAAACTCAAAAGCAAGGAGTTCCAAAAACTTCTTGTTCCAAAAATCTGCCCAAAAAGCAATCAACGTAATTTGCGAAAATCCGTACAGCCTGCCACGTTAGCAGTTGTCATCACAAAACGCGAAAATCCGTACAATCTGCCACGTTAGCACTATCAGTGCAAATCTCGAAAATCCGTACCATATTGCCACGTCAGCTGTCAATCCAAAATCAAGGATTTCTGTACATGGAGACACATCATCACTTTGCCATGTGTGTGTGTCTGGGTTGCACTGCCACGTCATCAATTTGTGAAATGCCCCCCTCTTGAAAGAATCATAATCGCCCTCGATTACGCCTGCAAAACAGCCAGAGGCCATAAACCACTTTAATAGACACTGACTCTAAGTACCGACGCACTAGACACGACACATCTAGCACTTGTACAAAGACAACAGTCACATCATTGCACATGACATCACAGGACATCACATCACAATCAATCACGTAAACATTCATTCCCAATCTCAGACCATGACTGCCAGCAACATATTTAGTAACCACATCTAGCTCCATTCCAGACCTCACTGATGTGGGGTTAATTAATCTCATATTGCGATCATGTCTATAGATTTGCGACTCAAGCATTGTCGTGTGCAAGTAGTCATTCGCCTCAAGCACTGTCGTGTGTCAGAATCTGCGAGAATCATTCACCTCAAGCATTGTTATGTGCGAGAATCATTCGCCTCAAGCACTCTTGTGTGCGAGAAATCTTTTCCAGGGATCCTAATCCATCACTATGTTCATACTGAACAGAGTGGTCCAGTCATTCATTCCATTGAATCAATCGTGATTCATGATTCATTATGAGGTTCATTCGGGAGCACTACTCCAAAATCATCATCATCTCATTCTTAACCCTGTTATTTGTTCACAGATAGCAGGTTCCATTAGTTTCCTTCAAAATTCATGATACTTATCGTTGTCAGGTTCATTCTCGAGCTGTCGTAGCTCCGAATTCATCACCCATTATCATTGATTTCATCTGTTATCTGCACACATCTAACAAGTTCTTCCAGAGAACATTAATGTCGTACAAATCAAATTCATCTTCGAAAATTCCTATTTCAAAGTTCTTCATTCACACACTTTGTTCATACTGAACACAATGTTTCAATCATCTAGTCATCTCATCCGTCCAGAAGTCTTGATGCACCTAGATCCCTGTGCAGCCATATCATCCCGCAGAAACTCTTGATGCGCTCACCACAGCATCTAGTCATCTCATTCATATGGGAATCTTGACGCACTAGAATCACTCAACATACGTCATCATTCATTCATTCAAATTCATCATTCTTATCTCGAATCGAAAGGATATCCGATTCATTCCTAAGCTGTCTCGCTCTCGATCTCACAATCTCATCCTTGATTTCACTTGCAAAACAAGCAAGGAGATGGCTCACCTCGTTGCAAAAGAGTGGATGTCAAGCTCCATGCTTCCCAATCCATACAGAAGCGAGTTCCCCGCTCCTATTTCCGGTTATCTGTCACAACAACCAGATTGTCAGCACATCAATACCTCTTTCAATCTCCTTTCCAGTATTTGGTTCATCTTCTGGTCAACAGTTCTGTTCCAGCTCTTCCTGCAAGTAAAAGCTTCCGCTTTTCTGCACTCGTCTATCCTTGCAACTTTCCACCACGACGTGAGAGGAGACTCGATGGCCTCACGCCATCTCGAGTGAATCTCACCAATCGGGTAATTCTTCAGGTGTTTTTGCAAATCTCGGGTTTCTGGCAATCTTTTCATACCCATGTCAACCTGCAGCGGACGCTTGTATTCTGCTCTGGCAAACTTTACCAAAAACAATTTGCCCAAATCTTCATTCTTTTCTTCAGTTCCCGGGGCGAATTTTCAACTTTTCATTGCCTTCCCACTGAGAGGTGTCATCTCCATCAGATTCTTCACGAGAACCCATGTGTAATCTGGGATTCTTAATGGCTTTATGCGCTGTGAGACAAAGCGATGAAGACAGGAGCGCGCCCAATGCGCGATGAAGTAAGGGTGGAGTGGCTAATAAGTCTAGGGTTGGAGCACGAAGATTCTTCAATAACAATTTCCAAATTTGTAAAAAGTGCCTTGTCTGCTCTTTAGTAGGATCAGTAGGCTTTGAGAAAAGCACACGCCTAATGCTCTGATACCATTGTAACAAACTTGGACACCCCAAGTTTAGAATCTATCGCGACACAAGAGAGAATCACTTAAAATACTTCACAACTTTAAAATCACATTTCAATTTGGTCGACACGGCCTGGCATAGTTCCGTGCCCAGAGAGATTGGCCCCAAAGATTGGCGCCCCTTTCGGAATTTCTTTTCTATTAATCTTTGAGCAAAGTCCAACTCCTGCAAGGTCCTCTGCTCTCAGACTCTACGTCCAGATGCTCTAAAGAGTGAGACCCTTGGGGCTCTTTTATTCTTACAAAGGGTGCCGAAAGCAAAGCCCAAAAAGCAATTAAACTCAAAAGCAAGGAGTTCCAAAAGCTTCTTGTTCCAAAAATCTGCCCAAAGGGCAATCAAGTAATTTGCGGAAATCCGTACAACCTGCCATGTTAGCAGTTGTCAGCGCAAGACATGGAAATCCGTACAATCTGCCACGTAAGCACTGTCAGCGTAAATCTCGGAAATTCGTACAGTACTGCCACGTCAGCTATCAACGCAAAATCAGGGATTTCCATACAGTCAGCCATGTGTGTGTGTCCGGGTTGCACTGCCACATCATCAATTTGTGACAAGGAACCTACCTGCATTGATCAGGCACAGCCACAAAACAGCCCCGAGTCCCTAGCACCAATCCCTGGGAGAAACTCGGACCGGTTGGACAAATCCGGAAGGATGCCTGAACTCTTAACACATTTCTCTAGGCATTCGCTGTTTGGTTGGGATTTTGGTGCTATATATCCAAATCTCTGTGTGTGTTTAAGCGTCAAAAAGCTATGGGAAATTCCTCGGAGGCTACTTCTGAGATCAAACTTGCTCGTATGAGGACTTTGAGGAGGCTCGGAAAGCCTGGAATGGTTAGACAGCTGTTCTCGAGGTGTCTATTCCCGTGCAAGACCTCATGGACCCGGTTGGGCAGTATGCTATGAATGCAGTCATCTTGTTTTTCTCGGGAAAATTTCTACTGCGCAGGATGTCGGACAATGGGTTGATTTTCTTCTCGCTTAATGGGCGTCTGAAAAGACAATGAAGATTCGCACTCCACCCTCCTCTCGTAATTATGCTCCACTTGTCAATGCTAATAAGAATGCATCATTCAAGCAACTTCCATGTAAGGATAATCGCACATTGATTGACGCATGGGAGAAAGCTATGCATTCCTACAAGGATGTACTCATTGATGAGGCTTCTACCTCTCATGCATATTCTATGGAAATGTTCTCTGCACTAAATCAGCGGATCAGTTCTAGCACAGATGTGGTGGATGAAGATGTGCCCGTGGGGACTTCTACTTAATTCCTTACGTTCTCTTGCCACTTGTACATATGATCTCCCATGCATAATCACATTAAATGCATCTCATACAATGTGTGTGGGTTATGCAACATTGATAAATGGCAACTAACCTCGCACTATGTAGATACATGTAGGGCAGATAGAGTTGTTTTGCAAGAACACAAATCAGCATGAGTTTGCACGTCAGTGTTTCTATTTTGCAGGTTATTAAATTGTGAATGCTGGCTTGCATGGTTACTCGGGATTATTGATGATGGTTGGTCATGAGCCAGTTCTTGTGAATAACAGTGCAATGCTTGTTGAATGGTCAGATCTATGAAATTGGAGGCATCTATGCATATACAGCCTCTAGGAAAAGGACCGCCTTATGGAGAGATCTCTTCTTATCCATGGATCTCCAATGCATTCCTTTGTGGCGAGTTTAACAATACTCCATATATGCATGATAGCACCATAGGCAATTAACAAATGTTGCTTGCGGAGAGGCAAGCATGGGATCATCTTCTTGCTTCTGCACAGATGCTTGATTTATGGCTTTATCCGCATCCAAATGTCTCGCAATTTACTTTTCAGCATGCTGCTCGTTCCTCTTATCACTCACGTCTCGATCGTTGCTATGTGCTCAACTTACAGCAGTATGATGATTTTGTATGCAACATGAGGATGGATTACACCTTGCAACTATCGGATCGTCACCCTGTTTTGTTGACTTTATACTTTGGGCAATCCCTTTGAGATCGACCTCTTTCTTGAAAGCGTCTAGTGCATATCAACAATGCTTATCTTACTCATGAGGCGTTTCAAGATATGATTTCTAGACTTATCCCCCCCTTGCTTGCCCACATGCATCTTGATCTTGATGTTGCTTTGTACCGCTTTGTTATGCGGGTGCAATGTGCTATTCAAGACTATGGTAAACATTACATGCATCAGACTCGGAGGGATGTTAATGCTACGAAACAATTTTGTCAACTGCTACAGGTATTGGCTGACTCGCGACGTTTGTCTAACTCCTAAATGTCAAGAGTTGTGTGAAGCTCACGTATGTATCCAGCATAATGACAAGCAGAAACTTGATAAACGGTAGATGCGTGCTCGACAATGGGCATAGGCTTCTGTGGATCAAAGTTGTGCTTCGAAACAATTTTTTAAGCATCTACATGATACGAGGGTTTCCCACAACATTAAGAGCGTAATCTTCCTTCGGGCGCTTCGACATCATCCAAACAGAACCTTGCTAATGCCATGTTCTCACATTATCGGCAGGTTTTTGTTGTTGCTCCTCAACCCTCCACAATAGATCCTCAAGCACAACAATTGTTGCTCTCTCGTGTACATCCGATTCTAAATAGCATCGTACATTGCTTGCATTGGGTCATTGGCGATCCCCTGGCTGGGATGGGCTTATTGTGGAATTCTTCCTCTCCTTTCGGGAGACGCTCAAAGAGCCCTTGCTTTTCATGCTTAATGCCGCATGGGAGAAATAAGATTGTCAGTATCCTGGAAAGAGGGTTTGCTTAAATTGTTGCCTAAGCAAGCTCTTTGCGAGCAATTTTTCTCCCTGGCGGCCAATTACTTTGATGCCTGTCGTTTACAAGATATTGGCTAAGTTGTTGGTGGACCGGATTAAAGATCACCTTCTTACAGGACTTCATCACGTTCAGGATGGTTTCATTCCACGTCGCCAAATCACTGACAACTTGACTAATGTTTTGATTGGCATGGAATATGAAAAATTCACACAGCAGGATGTACTTGTTATGCAAGTCGATATTGAAAAGACTTTTGACACTGTGCAATGAGACTACACTGCTACTACAATGCGGTGTCTAGGGTTCAGTCCTAAGCAAGCCAATATCCTTTATTTATTGTATACTCGGAGTACGTCTTCGGGGATCCTTGAAGGTGAACTGATGGAATCTTGAACTCTAGCTGTCCCCTTAGTGCATTGTTGTATGCTATTGCCCCTCACCCCTTGTTGATGCATCTTGATCATTTGACCTTCGTTGGTGTTAGGTGCAGCGGAAATGAGTGTTTGACCTTTGCTCAAGATGAGTGCTCCGAACTGTGCTCAAGGTTCCTTTTTGTTCTTATGGAAGCGAGAGCCTTCCGTTCTTAATGAGAGAGTGCAATGGACATAACAAAGTGAATGGACATTGTGCATGCAAGTGTATGAGACTAAGAGATAGAGAAAGAAGAGAAATACGACACCAAGACGTTGTAAAACCCTCCTCCGAAGGCCCCACTCTCTATGGCCAGAGCGGTCTACTTATGATTGCACAAATCTCTACAATGCTTGGACTTGCCGACGATGTCGACGACGATGAGGACGACGACAAGACGGGCTGAAATCTGCAAATCTTCTATCTACTGAATTCTGACTGTATGTCGGTGACAACGGCGATGACGACGATGCAGCGACCACGCGCTGAAAATGCAGATGCTGAAATCTGCGTTTTCCGGGCTGAAACGCTGGATCTGACCGTGCGGCGAGGATCTGCTGCAGGAAGGTGAGATCTGCGAGGTTCGCGACTTCTTCTGCGATGTCTGACTGCTGAAAACTGAAAATGCTGGTTCTAGGGCTGAATCTGTCACGAAGATCTGCAAAAACACTGAGGTTGATCTACAAACCAAAAACGCTAGGGCTGAAAACTGACCTTGGGGGGAAATCTGCTAACGCTAGGAAATCTGTTGTGTTGCGGCAGAAATCTGCTAACGCTAGGGCTGATCTGTTGTCTACTGTCGCCGGGAATCTGCAAGTGCAAAAACGCTGGCTGATTTGGTGCAAAAACGCTAGGCCTTCTGTTGAGAGAAAACGCCAGAGTTGTCGCGGGGGTTGGTCTTGCTGAGAAGTTGCCTGTTGAGCAAGGTGCTCCTGCTGCCTCTTCTGCCAATTAGTGCTAGTCTAGGCTTGCTTATATACAAACTTACTCAATTTGCCCTACCTACTTTCCAACAAAAGTCACTTAAAAATAATAAGTGAAAAATGTCAAAAATAGGGAAAATAGGCTAAATGCATTGGAAAATTCCCCTGAAGGATTCTGATGGATTCTGATGGGAATGCTTATGATCATGCTATGTGCAACCAAAGGATATGCATCTATACTAAGTGCCTAGGCATGCACGGTCTGCGAACAGACGCACAGAAGTGCCAAAACACTTCTAAATCTAGACTGACTAGACTGACTGAACCCTTGTCGTGATGTAGCTTGTCCACTGACACATAGGGTTGGATGTGTCACATGACATCCCCTCCTTTTCAAAGTGAGGTACTGGTACCGAACTGTATGGCGTCAAGGGAGATCGCCAATAGCATCCGGAATCCTGGAAGGGACTCTTTGCTGGCCCACTCTGATGTGTGGGTCGTGTGGTACTTGAACTTCATAAAGGTTTGCAAACCTTGCTACTTTGGGTCGCGCCGAAAACGACACAAAGTCTTCTGTGGCTCCTTCAATGCTTCAACTTCGTCGAGAGTCGTGCTTCTTTCTTCTTCAAGAATCTTCATGGCTGAAAATTCCTGAAACCATTTCCAACACAAAACCATGAACATACCTATTCCATGTAAAGTGAGTGGAAAAAATCTCATCTTCCTCAAAGACTGTGCATGCAATGTAGATGAATCAATAGACGGAGTGCCAAACCGTTCACCACACACGCAAACAATGAGATCGAATCTTGTCGTGCTGATCTAAATCAATCAACTGTGGCAAAACACAATGGAAATGTCCACCTTGGTGCTCATACTTTCATGTGCTCTTTCTACAACTGTGTCGTGCCAAGGAAGAGACATGAAATGTGACTTCCTTGAATGCATACTTTTCAGCTTTTCATGAAAAATCCGCATACATCCGTGCTCATTCATGAGTGAAACATGCTCAACATACAATGTCATGCCTAGGAAAAGGGATCACATAAAGACGCTGACTAAAATACAGGAAACGATCACGAATGAAACACTCGAACAATGCGTGCTGACTAATCATTCAAACACATAATACTTACTGTAAGGGTTCTTTGGACCTAGGCTCGAGAGCCAAAATCGGTTCTTCCTAAGAGGGTTCTTTGGACCTAGGCTTGAGAGCCGAGATCAGTTCTTCGTGATTGATCGAATCTGCAATGAGGTTAGCTTCACTAGAGAAAGTATCAACTAACACATCATCCTTCTTGTGAACAATCACATCTTCGTCATGCAACTCATCATGCTTTTGAGAAAAATCATATCTTGATCATGCAAATCATCATGCTTGTCAGTGTCATCCAAAATCATCAAGCTCATCATTATCATCCAAATCATCATGCTTATCATTGTCATTCAAATCATCATCATGCAAATCATGTGTCATGCTTTGGAGAAGAAGAGACTGAGAGAGTCTCCTTTTCCCGAATCTCTTGCATCTGTGCTTGCACTTGAGAAAAGAGTCACAACAACTCTTTCATGTGTCCGTCGCTCTGTTCTTGTCTTGCTTTGGCTGCCTTTCTTTCAGCTTCTCTTTCTGCGTTTCTTTCTACGTGTCTGCGTTCCATTTCTGCCATTCTTTCTGCATTTCTTGATTCGCGTTCTAACTTCCTTTCCATAAACCTCTGGTCCAAGACCTCCATATGAGTTAGTGCAATCCTTGACGTAGATGGGAAAGGGGGAGGATCGGAAAAACCTCCTGGTGGGGAAAATTCTTCTTCGCCTCTCTCATGCTCATCACCTCTAAGCGAAGTATCCATACCACTTCGAGTGATGACCATCTACTGAAGTCGTGGGTTCTTGTGGGTTCTTGTGGTCTTGGGTTCTTAAGTTACGAGGAACTTGGGTTCTTGGGAGTCTTGAGGTTCTTGAGGGTCTTGATATTCTTGAGGTTTCTTTCGCTTGCAATCTGTGTTCGAGAAGGATCTTCTCTTCACCCGAGTTCTGCTCTTTTCCACAGGCGCACCCCTTGGCGGCCTTGCGCTCACACCAAGGTTGCTTTTTCCCACCTCACGTCGATTGGCCGGCCGCTAAGTGCACGGTCCGCTCTCAATGAGTAAAAAGAGGCACAAGGGGAGGCTAGACAAGCCCTTCTTTCCTGGGATTCCTGTCACTCTTCAAAAACACGATTAGGAATCGACACGCCCAAGCCAACTTGGGTTCGTGCAACCTCAACAAGCAAAAAAAAATGTGGTTCTTGTGGTTCTTTCCTTGAGTTATACAGAACACTGCCAAAGCTCTAATACCAATGTAAGGTGCAGCGGAAATGAGTGTTTGAACTTGCTCAAGATGAGTGCTCCGAACTGTGCTCAAGGTTCCTTTTTGTTCTTATGGAAGCGAGAGCCTTCCGTTCTTAATGAGAGAGTGCAATGGACATAACAAAGTGAATGGACACTGTGCGTGCAAGTGTATGAGACTGAGAGAGAGAAAGAAAGAAAGAAAGAAAGAAAGCTTTATTAACGTGTTCGAAAGGCCAAACTCGACCTATGAGACAATATCATATACATGTGTAAATACGACACCAAGACGTTGTAAAACCCTCCTCCGAAGGCCCCACTCTCTATGGCCAGAGCGGTCTACTTATGATTGCACAAATCTCTATAATGCTTGGACTTGCCGACGATGTCGACGACGATGAGGACGATGACGAGACGGGCTGAAATCTGCAAATCTTCTATCTGCTGAATTCTGACTCTATGTTGGTGACAACGGCGATGACGACGATGCAAGGACGACGCGCTGAAAATGCAGATGCCAAAATCTGTGTTTTCCGGGCTGAAACGCTGGATCTGACCGTGCGGTGAGGATCTACTGCAGGAAGGTGAGATCTGCGAGGTTCGGGACTTCTTCTGGGATGTCTGACTGCTGAAAACTGAAAACGCTGGTTCTAGGGCTGAATCTATCACGAAGATCTGCAGAAACGCTGAGGTTGATCTGCAAACCAAAAACGCTAGGGCTGAAAACTGACCATGCGGGGAAATCTGCTGTGTTGCGGTGGGAATTTGCTAACACTAGGGCTGATCTGCTGTCTACTGTCGTTGGGAATCTGCAAGTGCAAAAACGCTGGCTGATCTGGTGCAAAGACGCTAGGCCTTCTGTTGAGAGAAAATGCCAGAATTATTGCGGGGGTTGGTCTTGCTGAGAAGTTTCCTGTTGAGCAAGGTGCTCTTGCTGCCTCTTTTGCCAATTAGTGCTAGTCTAGGCTTGCTTATATACAAACTTACTCAATTTGCCCTGCCTACTTTCCAACAAAAGTCACTTGAAAATAATAAGTGAAAAATGTCAAAAATAGGGAAAATAGGCTAAATGCACTGGGAATGCTTATGATCATGCTGTGTGCAACCAGAGGATATGCATCTACACTAAGTGCCTGGGCATGCACGGCCTACGAACAGACTCACAAAAGTGCCAGAACACTTCTAAATCTAGACTGACTGGACTGATTGAACCCTTGTCGTGATGTAGCTTGTCCACTGACACATAGAGTTGGATGTGTCACGTGACAGTTGGTCGTCTTCATGGCTTGCAGTTACCCTCCAGTCATAACTTTATTAGGCAAGCTTATACTGATGACTCGTTTATGCCTCGCAATCACCAGGCTGATGCCCAAGTGATTATGAACACTTTGGAGTTGTGTGGACTTGCAGCTGGTCTTAGAGTCAATTTTTGCAAATCAAAGCTTCTGCCGATTAATCCTCATGATTGGCATAATCTGTTGTGGCAAGTGCGATAGTTCTCTAAATGTGCTTGTCAAGCATTTGGGGTATCTAATTGGATGGAATGTCACTCACACTCAAAAGTGGATTGGGTTATGCAACACTAGACTGTCAAATTGCATTACTTGAAGCTATCCACATGGCCATTGCATGTTCACTTGCGATCGTTCAAAGTGTCTTGACTCTTGATGGCTTACGTTCAGTTCTATTTGCCATTGTTGCATTGGCCTCGTCATTGTCCCACTTCTCTTATGTCAACTATTTTGTCTCATTGTGTCGAACCCATGCTCACAAAAAAGGCCTACATTTGATGTTGATGGGAAAACTTTGCACTCCTAAGTGGCCTCAATATCTTGGACTTGTGCACGCATATTCTTGCTAGAAAATCCATGTTGTTGCCTACCCTTGTGCAACAAACTCAGCTTTGGACTCATATGCTTGCCTACTTGAGTCAGCATGTTGTTACTTCCTCCTTTGGTCATTGGCAATCATCTCTCTAGGAAATCGTGTTTGGCAAGATGGAAGGGTTCTTTCCTAGATGTCCTTTTACTTCCAGTTTAATTTCTGCTGGAAAGATGTTACAATTCATTTATCATGGCACGGTCGACAACAAACGGGAAGGGAATTCCCTTCGTTTGGAGTTGAGCATTCTCTCTTACTTTGGTTGATCATTCGCCTCATCAAGCATACTTTCTCTCTTGTTGTGGCCTTTGTGCAGTTGATGATGTGGTTGATGAGGTGGGCTATACTTTCCAGTTTCTCCTTGCGGCTCGCCGTTTTGGATTGGGTATGCATTATCGTCAGATCTGGGGAGAGCTTCAGCACATGCTGGTTGACTTTTTACCCATTCTGCCTTTGGCTGACGGTAGCTGCATATCTGATTGGAATTTCCAAGACACGCCTGTTGAGGTCATTTCTGCCAGTCAAGTTTATGCTCTTCTTCTACCGCGGCCTTGGCTTGCTGACCATTGTAATGCCCTATGGTCCATGCACAAGTCTGATATCTGGTGGAGGAAGCCTCTCTCTGCCCTTTGGAAGAGCCACTTGTCTTTGAAGGAGCGATTGTTTCTCTAGCAATGCTTGCATGCAGTTCTCCTAGTGGGCACTTTTCTCGGTGCACATCATATCCGCTCTTCTCGTTGTGTCAACTGCTCGACTCCAAAAGAGACTGTTAGTCACCTGCTTTGGGATTGCTGCATTACTAGAGTGTTTCCGAAAGAGACTGTTAGTCACTTGCTTTGGGATTGCTGCATTACTAGAGTGTTTTCAACGCATATCAGCTTGTATGCGGCTTCGTTTCCCCTCTATGGTCTTCCACAAACGTTTTTGGGCTTTTGGCATTCTCCTGCCTTCCTTACAACAATTTGCGGTCTTCTTTATGTGGGTCAGATATTGGGGCTTATTGGACCTTGTGGCGCCAACGTAATGGCTGTATGTTCCACTGCTTTGATGTCAATCCTTTTCCGTTTTTCAAGCTGTCCCTTAGGCAATTTTTACACTTTGCCCTGGAAGTTGGTGATATCACCCCAGAGATACATCAGCTTTCCTATGAATGCTTATAGCCCTCTTTCACAGCCGAACACTTCTATGTTCTTTCTTTTGTATATGATCTTTTCTATGGGTTTTCCTTGCCTCGAGGTTTCCCACTTGTAAATTAATCCCAAAGATTTTTTTTAAAAGTGTGTGTTGAGGGCGGGGGGGAGCATCTGTGGTTTCGGGGCCCGATAGGGAGCACTATGGAGACCACCTTTTGGAGCGGGGAGGATGATACCGCTTCCTTACATATAACGACAAAAACACCCATCCTTTACGAGTGCATATACTTGCACATATAATGCTTCATGAATCGTGACGGCGGGGGGCTGCAACCACATTTCATACAAATCCTAAGGCACTTGTTGACCCCGCCAAATGCTGATAAAATCATTTGGTCAATAGGCTGCACCTCTTAGAAGAGACGTATCCAGGGGTCCTAACTTCACTAATGGAATTGTCCCGACATGCATGTCCTACGAGCAAGCCCTGAAAGGTGCCCGTACATCATAGTTACAAAAAATGGTCATTTTCAAGTCTCCGTTCCCTGTTCCCATCCCAATTTCCCAATCCGGATCCCCGTTCCGTGTTTCAGACGTGAGTATCCAGAACAGGGAATGGCATTTCATGCATGTTGCCGTTTTGCGTTCCCCGTTCCAATTTCCCGTTCTGGGTAACTATGGCGTACATGCTCCCCTAGGCTTACCTAGTCTATGGGTTGACTTTGAGTCGTGGCACGTTGAACCCATGTGCACATGACAATGCTACCAAAGGGAGATTCAAGTTCTTGTTGTGTGGTTAATCTACAAGGTACCTCAATTTAAAGTGCCACATCAACAAAGTGCTTTAAACGTACACTACTTATAAATTCAGTTATGAAAAAATTGTGTGGTGGGCCTATAACAGCATACACCTTGACTGAGAAGTACAGGCATGAGCAATTGAGTGTGTTTGGATGCCTTGAGTAGGTGCTAAGTTGCATTGTTGCAGTCAAAGTGAGTCACTGCTTGAAGTGAGGCCTCATCCTTGCCACTTTGCAGCCAGCCTGCAGGCCTTGCAATCTCCATTCAAGGTGACCCTAAGGGTGGTCATTTTTGGCCTTTTTCAAACACTATCAGTACATTTCCTTTTATTTCAATTCTCTGTCTCTCTAATATGATTGTTGGTATCTCGATCAAATTGAGTTGCCGAAACAGAGGAAGAAACAAAGCGTGAAGAAATTATATGCTATTGGAAGCAACCATCTTTAGCAAGCAAAAAGTGTTATCGTCCTACCCAGCAAGAAGAATTACCTGTTGAAAAACAGACAGCTAAGAGCTTCCCATGACTGAGCAGATGCCTGAGAGGAAGTGATTTACATCCTTTTAAAATATTAATCCATAGATTTCCCAGATTTCCTGGGCCAAAAAAGCCAGTGCGCCTCTCACTCCCCTTGCTAGAATACGGTGATGAACCAGCTTCTGAAGAATCAACTAAACCTCCTCCAGTTGCATCCTCAAAAAATGGATAAAATGTTGGATGTATACGAGCTTCAAGGTTTGGCTTTCCGAGCCTACCTTTTGGTTTGAATGTGGTAGCCCAGTTACCATGGTCAGAATGAGGACTCATCTTGTTCAGAATACTTTTGGTATTAGCCCATTTTGTTAAGTGTCGCCCTTTCTGCACGCTCCATTTCGTGTTCCCGGAGCCACTCTGTACTGTGGGACTGGTGGTAGCACTTGTACTTGATGAAAGCAGAAACCTGGGATGTTGATAACTTCCAAGTTGCAGCAAAGCTGCAGTTAACCAGGCCATTCTATTGTGATGGACCGCCTTCACTTGCTTCTCAGCTTTCAATAAAATCCTTAAAGCAACACTCAGCCCCTCTAGTCCTTCATTTGAGCCTGCTTCAAATAAAAGTGAGCGCATGGTTAGAAAATACCATCCACATACATCAAACAAGTGTATGCGTGCATATTTTGTTTACTCACTGGGAGAGTCTCCCCATGCTTTTGATGTAGCCCTCTCTAGTAGAGGTGGTTTGTAGCCCTATGGGCAGTTTTTATTAACTAATGGAAGGATCTTTTTCTCGGGAAAACAAAAAAAAAAAACAAGTGTACGCATGCAGACAGCGACGTTTGGTAGAGGGGAAGACCATAGACAAGGCCAATTAAAGGCAGCAAAAATGACACTTCATACTGTTGTTTATGACCCTGGATTGAATTCTGAGTCATGCAAGATATGCCAATCTCTACCAGGCACATGATCATGGCGGCGCAGAACATTTAAAGCACCAAACAATTTACCCAGTAGTATCCCAATAAGACAAAGAAAAGCTGTGAGAAGTACAAGAGTGCAGAAAAAGAGAAAGGCAAAGAGTACTTACGCAAGTGCCTGACGAGAAACTGATCACTGTTTCTTGTTGCAGTCTTGTGGCCACCTGCTAGAATGTCTGTGATCAGCTTAGCCAAACGGGTGATCAAATCTAGCGGTTCAACACCTGATTCCACAAGTTCTTTTGCCTTCTGAACAGTCCTCCGAGTATCTGAGCCCAGTGCCAAGTCCAGCAAGTTCAATAACCTCTCATCGGACACAGGGCCAACCTGTCAGTGTCTCAGGACAGAATGTTTCTCAGCTTTGAGAAATTATATTGTGGCAAGCCAAAGTATAAACCTTCATTAAGTCACAAAAGTCTGAACTTACAAACTAAAAGAGGGGTTCAAACACTTGCACAAAACACAGACTCAAGACACATAAAGAAAGAGGATAAGAAGCAAGACTCAATCAATCTTCATCTTTTTCTGTGTAAAAACGAATCAATCATCTTTAATGACATTCACAACAAAGATAAGACAACACAATGAGTTAATACATACATTCAAACTCATATGACACAAAAACATCAAACAAAAGAGCAGAAACAAGCTGATGACTGAAATGGGATTCTCAGCATCCAAACCTAAAGAGAAGCAAAACACAAAGAAAATCAATTTACTCCTTAACACTTGACAACCTGCGACCTTACCTTCATTGCTTGTCCAAACAAGAAGAATAAATTATCATGCATAGCTTGGACAACATCAACAACATCCCTGCTCAGACGGACTACACGGAAACCATGCAGCTCAGTACCAATACCTCATCTTGAAAAGGGGGGGATCTCATGTGCACATCTAAAAAGTGTTCTGGATCTTTGTGGGCTATGCAGGACCTGTATGCCCAGGCACTTTAGATTAGTTACTTACCCTTTGACTACACATGAGCATAGCCAGTGTCTGCTAGGTGTGGGCACCGGGGGGGTTAGTACCCAGCCTAGGTAGTTCACTCCATATGAAGCACCTATTATTGATAGGTTTTTAAACTTATTAATACATGACATGCATGCATAGTAGAAGTCCTAGGTTTAACCAGCATGCTCGACCCAGCATAAAATCCCTATATAGGTGACCCCCAGGTCATCATTCATTACAAGTTAGATCCTCAGTAGCCCATCAGTACCAACACCATGGAATTTTTCCATCATCATATCCCTGGCGTTTTTGCCTAGCATCAGTCCTTCAGCATAATCAGTACCAGATCAGCACCTCAGAGACAAATCAGCCCTGGCATCTTTGCATTCCATAGCATTCCGTCAAAAGGTTGCAGATTTCAGTCCCCCTTACATCAAATGTTTTCAGCCAGCAGATCTTCATCATCATCGTTGCCATCAGTTAGCCGATCTCAGCCCTAGAGCATTAGCATTTCCAGATTCAGCCTAAGCACAGCAAATCAGGCAGCGTTTTCAGCTTTCACCCTTAGCCTCGCAGATCCAAGCACCTACAGCAAGATCCCATCAACATCTCAGCATCTGGGACATTGTATCAACATTGTGCAATCGAAAGAAAAGACCTCTCTTGCGATAGAGAGGGGGCCCTTGGAGGGGGGTTTGAGCCTCATTCAGTGTTATTCTTCGCTCTCTATCACTCACAGAACCTTCACTTACAGCCCCCCACATGAAGTAAAAGGAACCTTGAGTACGCACTAAGCACTCATCCTGAGTTATCACCATAAACCACTTCCCCTGCACATTACATGTATCCTCTACCTCCCCCTGATTAAACTTTGCATACCCTTTGTGCTTAAGGAATGCGTGTTGCTCACCTAGCCTTAGCCTCACCCTCAGCCTCGGCCTCAAACCGCGTGATGATAGTTGGCCAATGGCCCCTCTAGCATTGTTGCATGTATATCAAGATATCCAGTTCTCGATATGACTTATAGCCATTCACATGACTGAAGCGCTTAAGAGGATCAACTTCATAGTTTTCCATATGTCAACATAGACTACAGTGACACACCATAGAAACTTGAGAATCTAGCTCAATCCAAGATCATCTATCATAGTACCTAGTAACTACCAAAGACGATCATGCGTAAGTGTCATATTAGATAGTGGGTTTTTTAATCGATGAGAAAGTCCGAAAAACCCAATCATACCTCAATCGGAATCGGATGGGTCCACTAGTATGGTTCCCCAATCGGGCAGGTCCGGAAAAAACTATGGTCTTCCTTACGAACTACACCTTGTCAACTCTAAACTTTGGAGATCGAGACAAGCAAGAGGAAATATCCCCAAGCGACCTCACTGAAGGACTCATAAACACCCTATGTTATTTAATCTCGATAAAGCTACGATGTTATTAGTAATCACATCATGAGGAATGCCAAGCTCAAAGCTACTCCTATAGATAATTCTAGCATTAGGTCTCCTCGAGGGCACATCTATCACTCAAGCATGTTGCAATGTCCATTGAAACGTTCTAAAAATAAGTCTTTCCATTTAATCATTCTAAACATGGGTTTGTTCATATTTTTTTAGCGTCAAAACTCATCAGTTGGGCATAATTTATGATTTGGCCTCATACTCTCGGTGTAGTGTAAGGTGCAGCGGAATGAATGTTGTATTTTCTCAAGATTAGTGATCTTTATTTGCTCAAGGTTCCTTTTAGTTTTTAGGGAAGGAGAGAGCCTTCCGTCTTATGGCGAGTGCTATGATCACGAACAAAGTGAGTGGATATTGTAAGTGCAAGTGCATGAGACTGAGAGAAGGAGAGAAAAGAGATACAACACCCGAGGGTTTGTAAAACCCTCCTCCAAAGGCCCCACTCTCGTCGGCGAGAGTGGTCTAACTTTGATTGCACAAAGGTGTACAATGATGATGCATGGATTGATGCAATGGGACTATGCCGATGACGACAACGGTGATGACGACGGCGACTTAGGCTGAAATCTGTGATCTTCTATTGGCCGAATTTCGTGGACTGTTTTCGGGCTGAAATCGACTGTTACTGCTGTCCTTATGGCTGAAAACCCCTGGTTTGGCAGGGAATTTAGGGCTGAATAAAAACGCTGGTCCAACCAAGCTTTGGCTGTGTTTTTGTAGCTGTAATTGTCTGCTGAAAACGCTCAAGGACTGCTAGCTATGGCTGCGTTTTATGGGCTGCAAACCTGCTGTAAAAACGCCACCATAGGCTGCGTTTTCAAGGGCCTGAAACTGAAGGGCAAAACGCTGAGTTACTAAGGATCTGCGATCCCAAAACGCCAGGCAAGAAGACTTGAACGTGACGCTAAATGCTGTGGGAGGAAACGCCAAGGCTGGGGAGATGATGGCGAGGCTAAGTGCCGGAAAATGCCCGCGAAGATGGAGGTCCAAAAACATTGGGGGTGTTGGGGGGGGGGGGGGTTCTGCTGAGAAGTTGCCTGTTGAGCGGGAAGCTCCTGCTGCCTCTTCTGCCAAAAAGTGCTAACTTGGGTTTGCTTATATATTAACTTAGCAAAATTGCCCTACCTACTTTTGTTGGAAAGTCACTTGAAAATAATAAGTGAAAATAACCAAAAATAGGGAAAATAGGCTAAATGCACTGAAAATTCCCCTGACTGAATCTGATGGATTCTGAAGGGAATACTGATGATCATGCTGCGTGCAACCGGAGGATATGCATCTATTGCTAAGTGACTGGGCATGCACGGTCTACGAATTGAATCACAAAAGTGCCAGATCACTGCTAATCTAAACTGACTTGACTGACGAGAACCCTGCTATGGTGTAGCTTGTCCACGGACACATAGGGTTGGGATGTGTCACGTGACATCCCCTCCTTTTCAAAGTGAGGTACTGGTACCGAACTGTATAGCGTCGAGGGAGATCGCCAACAGCATCCGGAATCCTGGAAGGGACTCTTGGCCGACCCACTCTGATATGTGGGTCGTGCGGTACTTGAACTTCATAAAGGTCTGCAACGCTTGCTTCTTTGGGCAGCACCGAAAGCGACACAAAGTCTTCTGTGGCTCCTTCGATGCTTCAACTTCGTCTAGAGACCTGCTTCTTCCGTCTTAATTCATGAAACCATCTCCAACACAAAACCATGAACATACCCATTCCATATAAAGTGAAGGAAAAACATCTTGTCTTTGCTAAAGACTGTGTATGCAATGTAGATGAACATAGAGACGGAGTGACAAAACGTTTATCAAACACATGCAAACAATGAGATCGAATCTTTTCTGTTTGATCGAAATCAATCAACTGTGGCAAATCACAATGGAAATGCCCATGCTTGGTGCTCATACTGTCATGTGCTCGTTCGGAAACTGTGTCATGCCAAGGAAGAGACATGGAATGTGACTTCCTTACATACAAACTTTTTAGCTTTTCATGAACAATCCACATACATTCATGCTCATCCATGAGAGAAACGTCCTCAACATACAATATGTCATGCCTAGGAAAAGGGATCACATAACGATGTTGACTAAAATACAGGAAACCGTCACGAATGAAACACTCGAACAATGCGTGCATATCAATCATGCGAACACATAATACTTCCTGTAAGGGCTCTTTGGACCAAGGCTCGAGAGCCAAGGTCGGTTCTTCGGGATCTATCGAATCTTCCTGTGGGGGATCTGTGGACCTTGACTCGAAAACCAAGATCGATTCTAGGTGATTGATCGAATCTACAACGAGGTTAGCTTCGCTAGGAAAAGCATCAACTACCACATGATCTTTGTGAACAATCACATCCTCTTTATGCAACTCATCATGCTTGTGAGAAATCACATCTTGATCATGCAAATCATCATACTTGTCATTGTCATGCAAATCATCATACTTGTCATTGTCATCCAAATCATCATGCAAATCATTATCCTTCAAATCATCATGCTTCTCATAATCATGCAAATCCTGTGTGTCTTGCTGTGGAGAAAAAGAGATTGAGAGAATCTCCTTATTCCGAATCCTTTCAATCTTGTCCTGCATATTAGCAATGAAAGAGAGAGAATGAAAAATGTCCTCTCCATGAAAGACAGTAGGAGAATCACTTTTGGCATTGAGAGTTAAAGTGTTAGCCTCAAAATCAATGAGAGCGTTAGTCTCACGAAACCATCAAATGCGCAAAATCATATCACATCCTGAGAGAGGAGAAACAACAAATCTTCTAGTGAAGGCAGTCTGTTGAATTGCAAACAACACATCAAGACACTCCTCCGTGATGAGAGCGTCCATACCAGGACGAAAGCTAGAGACTTCGATAGGAGATCTCGGACTAACTTCAAGGCGGGCTCTCTCAACAAGAGAGGAAATGATCACATCATGCAAACTACCTGGGTCAAACAATATGACAAAACGGTGCCCCGACGTACGACCATAACATTTAATGAGAGATTCATCAATGGGAGGGTCCTGAGAAACTTGGGACACACTCGTGTTATCATTCATTGCATTGACAGAGGAAGTGGGTAATGTGGGTTCTTTAGATTCATTCGATTCAAGCTTAGGACATGTTCTTTTTATGTGACCCTTAATGTGACAATGAAAACAACGGCCTTCCTTAGAATAAGTGCTTTGTTCTTCCGACGTGATGTATCCTCCTACAATTCCTTGTGCTACCTTTTCATCTGGAGTAAGCTTAGGTTTAGCAATTGTGTTAGCCTTACCCTTAATTTCATTGGAAGAATTCTTTGATTAGATAGTGTTGGTCGATTGGTTAGAAGAGTTATCATTCTTACCATTCTTACCGTTCTTACCGTGCTGCGGGTTCTGAGAAGTCTACGAGGTACTTGTGGAAGTCTTGTTCTCCTTAGGCTTTCCCTTGTTGTGCTTCATCTCCTGTGCGAGAGCAATCGCTACCGCCTTGTTGAGATCGATTGGATCGATTACCTTGACATCGTACTTGATATACTCGTCCAATCCAAAGAGAAAAGCCTCTTTGCGCTCATCATCCGACATGCGTAATTGGGTACCTACCTACAAAACACGATTAGAAAAAGACATAACCGGCATATCATTTTGCTTGAGAGCGCGCCAATCGTCCTTTAATCGTGCGAGGTACTGAGGTGGCATAAACCGCGCCTTGAGCTTGTCTTGGAAATCAGCCCAATCGAAGGAAAGGGGCGTGAATCCGTCGGCTTCCTCTAGGTGCGCGGGTAGCTGTGCCTCTTGCCATGCGTGGTACCAATTGATGGCATCACCGGCAAGGTACATAGCTGCCGTCAGAACTTTGTTATTTCCTGTCTTCTTAGTTGTCGCAAAAAGCATTGAATTGATGCAACCAAGAATGAATAACCCTAGCATCCATCTTACCGTCATACTTACTGAAAGTCAACTTCTCTGTGACTTGGGTGGTTGGAATCCGCATTGTGGCTTGCGCCACTTGATGAACTCCCACGATCTTTGGGTGGTTCGGTCTTCGAGGCTAGCACATGGGAAATAAATTCTTGAGTGCGTAGCTCCCTTTGAGCTTCACGCTCAGCGCCTTTTCTGCTTTTCGTTCATCGCGCTCGCGTTCGAAAGCAAGGCGATTGGCTTCTTGTTGTGCCAGCGCAACTCGATTCGCCTCTATGGTAAGGTGAGTCGCTTCTTGTTATTGTAGTGCGTTTCTTTCATTTCGTTCCATCGTAAGCCGAGTCGTTTCTTGTTGTGCCAGCATCATGTCCATCATTGATTTGACCATCATCTCCATAGGAGTTAGAACAACTCGAGGTGTAGATGGCGAAGGGGGAGGGTTGGAAAAATCTCCTGGTGGGGAGAATCCTTCGTCGCCTCTCTCATGCTCATCACCTGGATGCGAAGTATCCATTCCACTTCGGGTGACGACCATGCACTAGGATCTTTCGTTCTTAAGTTCACGAGGAAATTGGGTTCTTGAGGGTCTTGGTTCTTGGGTTCTTGGGGTCTTGAGGTTCTTGAGGTTCTTGAGGGTTTCTTTCGCTTGCAAATCGCATTGAGAAGTATCTTCTCTTCACCCGAGTTCTACTCTTTTCTGCGGGCGCACCCCTTGGCGGCCTTGCGCTCACACCAAGGTTGCTTATTCCCACCTCACGTTGATTGGCAGGCCGCTAAGTGCACGGTCCGCTCTCAATGAGTGAAAAGAGACAAAGGGGAGGATGGACAAGCCCTTCTTTCTTGTGATTCCTGTCACTCTTCAACAAAACACGATTAGGAATCGCCACGCCCAAGTAAACTTGGGTTCGCGCGATCGCAACAAGCAAAAAAAATTCTTGTGGTTCTTGTGGTTCTTTCCTTGAGTAATGCAGAACACTTCCAAAGCTCTGATACCAATGTAAGGTGCAACGGAATGAATGTTGTATTTTCTCAAGATTAGTGATCTTTATTTGCTCAAGGTTCCTTTTAGTTCTTAGGGAAGGAGAGAGCCTTCCGTCTTATGGAGAGTGCTATGATCACGAACAAAGTGAGTGGATATTGTGCGTGTAAGTGTATGAGACTGAGAGAAGAAGAGAAAAGAGATACGACACCCAAAAGGTTGTAAAACCCTCCTCCGAAGGCCCCACTCTCGTCGGCGAGAGTGGTCTAACTTTGATTGCACAAAGGTGTACAATGATGATGCATGGACTGATGCAATGGGACTATGCCGATGACGACTGTAGCAGACTTGGACACTCCAAGTCAAGAATCAATCGCGACAGCACCAAATAACCACTTCAAAACAATTCACAGATCACAATAGATTGTACACTGGCCCGGCGGAGTTCCGTGCCTAGAGATATTGGCCCCAAAGACTAGCGCCCCTTTCAGTATTTCTTTTTATATTAATCAAATCAAAGTACAAGAGAGTGGCTAGGGTTTCACTCTCAGACTCTGCGTCCAGATGCTCTAAGAAGTGAGGCCCTCACCACTAATTTAAAGGTTAAAAGGGATGCCCAAAAGCTTCAAATCAAAAGCAATTGCTCTCTCTCTCTCACAGAGAGTCAAAACTTGAAAGCAAAAGCATTCTCTCTCTCTTTCTCATATTGTAGAGAAAAAGCAAAATTTGCGTCGCTCATCATTTTCAAAAAAAAAAAAAAAATTTATAGCCTCCGCGATTTCCAGAAATTAGGGTTTCTTGTGGAAATTAGGGTTTGCAGGAATTTTAGGGTTTCTACTATCCGCCACGTCATCACTTTGTGACAACGACGGCGGTGATGACAACGGGGGCGACTTAGGCTGAAATCTGTGATCTTCTATTGGCTGAATTTCGTGGACTGTTTTCGGGCTGAAATCGATTGTTGTACTGCTGTCCTTATGGCTGAAAACCCCTGGTTTGGCGAGAGAATTCAGGGCTGAATAAAAACGCTGGTCCAACCAAGCTTTGGCTGTGTTTTTGTAGCTGTAATTGTCTGCTGAAAACGTTGAAGGACTGCTAGCTATGGCTGCGTTTTATGGGCTGCAAACCTGCTGAAAAAACGCCACCATAGGCTGCGTTTTCAAGGGCCTGAAACTGAAGGGCAAAACGCTAAGTTACTGAGGATCTGCGATCCCAAAACGCTAGGGCTTTGGGGCTGCCTAAAGGGAGT